>NC_135376.1:8030000-8630000 GCF_049243985.1 Paroedura picta
CCCTGATTTCTATGGGTACTCTCCTGGAACTGATGTTGCAATGTGGCACAATCTATGTTTTGAATGTCTTCGCCCCTCTCAGAAAGCACCCCTCCCACTGGTTTTCAGCAAACCTTAAAAAGGAAACATCGAGCAGAAATATACAACCAGGTTCTCACAACCAGATGCTCAAACTTGCTTGGAGCATCAATGGCCTGAATATCTAATGAAAACTAGCCAGAACGCCTGTTCTAGAGCACTTCCTTCCAGGTTTTGGGTAACTCTCAAAAGGGGAAGCGCATGACTGATGTGTAATGCATGCTTTAAGATCTCGTTCCCATTGCAGTGCAAGAATGTGCTCTGGACAGAAACAAGCGAATCATCCCAGCCATGGTGGGCCTCAGTTTGGCAGGACTGCTGCTCATTGTCATCGTCACCTGCGCGGTTTACAGCCGAAAGCCCAGCAGAGGATACCAACGCATCTGATTCACCACACCCCTGAAGAATGTGCCCAGCAAGTAGGGCTGCCAACCTCCAGGTGGGGCCTGGAGCTCTCCTGGAATTACAGTTGATCTTCAGACTGCTGAGGTCGATTTCATGACTTTGTAAGGTTGGGTTTCACGGCACTTTACCCTGTTGAGGTCACTCCCCTCCCCAAATTGCTTCCTCCCCAGGGTCCACTTCCAAATCTCCAGGTGTTTCCCACCCTGGAGCTGGCAACCCCAACCAGGGGATGGCATTAGGGTTGCCAGGTCTTTGGGGCCACCCAGCAGAGGATGGGGGGACTTCACTGGGAGCAGGGAGGGAAGAAGCCTGGGGGAAAAAAATGATGTTTCTACATCACCTAGAAGGGATGTAGGGGCACTGGTGATCTCAGTGGTGACACTCTGGTTTTAGGGCAAAACTCTATGGTAGAATTAGCTTCATACCATAGTTTTGCCCACCAGCCAGAGGTTTCCCCTCCATCACTAAGGTCCCTGCGTCATTTCTGGGTGACATAAAAACATCACCGTTTTTTTAAGCCTCTTGCAAGTCTTTTTTTTTTGGGGGGGGGGGAATCCGCCAGAATCTTAAACTTCTAAAGTGGGGGGAAAGGGACCCAAATTGGAGCATTCCGAGGCCCCAACTGGGGACTGCAAACAGAAATATATTGTGCCATGGACAATATTAGTTGATATCCTTACAATAAAAAATTATTTACAGACAAAACTGTCTTGCCTTTTTTTCCAAAAAGAAAATGTATTGCTTGTAGAGTTGTAAAGTTCACCAAGAAAGACAATTCACAATGGTCTACAATAATAAGAAAATGAAATGCAACGTTTGGAACACACATTTTGAGTCAAAGCAAAAGTCTTAGCTAGGGTTCAGTGGAACCCTAGAGATGCTCACACCTTCAAATATGGTGTGATAAGTTTCTACAAAAATGAAAATAAGAATTTCTAAGCAACATATGCCGAGTATGAACTCCCCCAAATTATTTTAAGGTACGATAAACCTGTTTAAAAATGGAGTCAAAGAGGTCACACCTTCAGTTCTGGTGTCTTTAATATCTGTAAAAGAGAATAGCTTATAAGTAGTGAAAAAGAACAAGAAAATAGAGACAAAATGCTTACCAACACTATGGTGGGGGGGGGGTTATTAATTTAATTTAAAAGCACCGGGGCTAAGGGTTCAGTCTAGAGACACCTTTAAGATCAGGGGTAGTCAAACTGCGGCCCTCCAGATGTCCATGGACTACAATTCCCAGGAGCCCCCTGCCAGCGAACGCTGGCAGGGGGCTCCTGGGAATTGTAGTCCATGGACATCTGGAGGGCCGCAGTTTGACTACCCCTGTTTAAGATCATTATTTTTTTAAAAAAAATCTGGGTATAAGCTTTAATGTGCACATACATCTCCAGTTCAGGTGTGTGGCTGTGTTGGGTTGGATCAACAGAACAAAGCGTGAGTCCAGTGCCATGCTGTCTATTATTATTAATTATTATTATTATTGGAAATAATATTATTATTTAATTTTTAGACCGCCCTTCTCCAATAGGTCTCACGGCGGTTTACAACATAAACAGTTAAAACACAATAAAATCCCCATAAAAACCCCAATTAACATCTATTGTGTAGTTTTGTGTAATGTTTTAATGGGGTTTTATTGGGATTTCGTTGTTGTAGGGTTTTACGTTTTAACTTGCCACGAGCTGGCGCGTCAATAGTGGTGGGTAAGAAATTATATTATGATTATTATGATTATTATGAAATAATCATAATAATAGCTGTGTTGAACCGAGGCAGCTGGCCAAAGCAGGACCTTGACCAACCGAGTTTCATTCTGGGTACAAACCTCTGTGTGTGGGCACACTTCCATCCAAGGGGGTCGCGTGCATGGTCCACTGCCAGGGGCAGTCAACCTGTGGTCCTCCAGATGCCCATGGACTACAATTCCCATGCGCCCCTACCAGCAAATGCTGCTGGGAATTGTAGTCCATGGACATCTGGAGGACCACAGGTTGACTACCCCTGATGTACTCCGAAGCAACCCAACAAGAGTTCTGCGTCCGGGGGCACCCTGGAGACCCACCCCTTCTGGGCACCCGCTCTGGCGTGCGGGCAACCGATGCCCCCTCCACCGTGGCCTCCCCTGGAGACCGACGGGGCGGCCGGGCGGGTCTGGAGCGACGCAGCGGCGTCTGCGCCCCGGTGGGTGGCCGCACGGGCCGGAGGGCGCAGAGCCACCCAGTTCTCCGCAGGCTTCCTGTGCCCAGGTTGGCCCTGGGGGCGCCGTGGCCGTGAGCCCGTCTCCAGGCTGGGAAAAGCCGGCTCGGGCCACAAGAGCGAGCGGCGGCGCGCCCGGGTTTAGGCGAGGAGGCGGAGAAGGGGGCGGCGTGGCCGTCTCTCCTTCCTCCCTTCTCCGCCCTGGCCGGCCTCGCCTCCCGGCCGCCGCGCCTGATAGGCTCCCCCAGCCCAGCCCAGCCCCGCTCCGCCCGGATCCAGCAGCGGCAGCAGCAGCAGCAGCCATGGCGGCGCGGGGCTTGTGGCGAGCGGCCGAGTGGCGGGGCCGGGCCGTGCGAGGCCTGCCGTGCCCGTGAGTGGGGCGCAGGGCGCAGGGGAGGCACCGGCAGGGCTGGGCGCGGGCAGGAGGGCGGGTTATAGCCTCCGGAGCGCACAGGTCAGCCCCCCTGGAGGAAGTGGGGGCCTTTGCCCGGCCCAGGTCTCTGCATTCCCCAGGAGCCACCCCCAAATCTCCAGGACTTTCCCCGCCTGGAGTTGGCAACCTTACCCCTTCTGGCAGCCCGTTCTCCCGGAGATTCCTGCCTGGGGCGGGGAGTGGATGGAGGGATCAGCCTCATAATAATGATTTTTTATTTTTGTAGCCCGCCCTTCCCGGCTGGCTCGGGCTGGGCAGCAAGAAGAAATAGACAAGCAAATGCCTTCCATGAACGAACAGGGTTTTGAAACGTGCATGAAATTAACACAGATGGGTGCTGGTTGAAGCCAGCACTCTGGGGCTATGCTTGCGAGCTAGGGGTGCTAGCCTCCAGGTGGGACCTGGGGATCGCCTGGGGTGACAGAGAACAGACATAGATTCCCCTGGAGAAAATTGCCCCTAAAAAGGTAGACTGTATACGCAGGGGTAGTCAAACTGCGGCCCTCCAGATGTCCATGGACTACAATCCCCATGAGCCCCTGCCAGCGAATGCTGGCAGGGGCTCATGGGAATTGTAGTCCATGGACATCTGGAGGGCCGCAGTTTGACTGCCCTATAGTATTAGACCCCATTGAAGTCCCTCCCAAACCCTGCTGAGAGCGGCGCATACACCTGGGAGCGTTACTGCCGTGGTCCCCAGGACTATGTGCCACTCACGTGCCAGCCTGACCTACGTTCACAGTGATGTTGGGAGGACAAAACGGAAGAGGGGAGAGCGATGTGTGCCATTTTGGTTCCCCAGTGGGGTGAAAGGCGGGACATAATGAGCATGGGTGGGAGTGCGCATCAAGCACACTGTAGGCGGTCCTGGGCCCGAAGGAAAGGTTGGGTAACAATATTCTTAATAAGTAAAGACAACAGTAAACAGGGAAGGGCATGCAACAGATTGCACAACAGAGGCACAGGTGACCTGGCGGCTGTTCCGCCACAGGTAGGCTGATGCTAGCCCTAGGTGCCCTAACCACTACACCGTGCTTCAGTCTGGCCATGATAGCTTTCGTTTCGGCTGTGCAGTCCCGTGCATGCTTATGTTGGAACGAACAGTGCAGTTTGCTTCCCACTAGCAGCTGTACGGAGAGGGGGTGGACGGTCTCAGCCATGGCACCAAGGCCCTGCCACATTTGAAGGCTTTGGCTCAGAGCTGAAGCATCTGTTTTGCATGGCGAAAGTCCCAGATCCAATCCCTGGCAGCTCTCAGTGTTTGGGGGGTGGGGAGGGCAACAATAGGAGAACTTCTGAAGTTCTGGTCCTGGTGGTGGATGTCCTGAGGGCACCTGGATTTTTGGGCACTGTGTGACTCAGAGTGTTGGATTGGATGGGCCATTGGCCTGATCCAACATGGCTTCTCTTCTGTTCTTATGTCTGAAGCAACAATGTTCTGGATTCTTGCTGCTTGAGGGCAAGAGTGGGAGGGCTTCTGGGATTCTGGTGGACCTTCTGAGGGCACCTGGGTTTTGGCTGTTGTGTGACACAGTGTTGGACTGGGTGGGCCATTGGCCTGATCTAACATGGCTTCTTTTATGTTCTTAAATGTGGGGAAAAGATACAGCACAGGATTGGTTTGTTGTATGGGGCAGGTGAGAATGGACTCTAGCCCCTGTTGCTGAACATAGAATCATAGAGTTGGAAGGTACCTCCTGGGTCATCTAGTCCAACCCCCTGCACTATGCAGGATACTCACAACCCTCTCGTTCATCCACTGTAACCTGCCACCCCCTTGAGCCTTCCCAGAATCAGCCTCTCCCTCAGATGGCTCTCCAGCCTCTGTTTAAAAATCCCCAAAGATGGAGAACCCACCACCTCCTGAGGAAGCCCATTCCACTGAGGAACTGCTCTAATTGTCAGGAGAAGATGTTTGATTTCACTTCATTGTGGAGTGGGTGGTGGGGAGGTGATGTTTCCCAGATGTGGCACCAAATGATTCTTGAATTTTTTTCCTATCTTTGCCTTTTGAATACCACTTCCCTTCTAATGTGACTGAATAATTAAGCTAATGTTATGAAACAATTACCCACTGCCCATTTAGGAACAAGAAATTACTTGTTGGAAATAGACTTTCATGCAACTGTGTCTTTTGCCTCTTTGTCCCCAACACAGAAAATGGATTTGGATCCCAAGAGCTGCAAAATACTCCTGTGCAACAGGTAACTTGTCCAGGAAGCTTGGTTCAGGCACTTCCAATATTTTTACAATACCAGCTTGGGGTAGTGGCTAGAACAGGGATTCCCAACCAGCAAGAGGAGGGCGTCAGAAGGAACGTCTTTGCTACTAAGACTGTATCAGGCACATCTTTACTACCAGGACTTAGCCCAGGGAATCTATATATGGAATGGTGTATGTGCACATGGGAGAGCTAATTCCTCCTTGCCTAGAAACAGTTCCCTGGAAACATTTTAAGGGTCAAGTATAGAGCTGTTCTTCATGGGTTGGGAAATTCCTGTAAGTGTGGAGGTGGAGCCTGGGGAGGGCAGTTTTGGAAAAGGGAGCCTACATGGAGTATATTCATAGAATCATAGGATCATAAAATTGGAAGGGGTCATCCAGGCCATCTAGTCCCACCCTCTGCTCAATGCAGGATCAGCCTAAAGCAGGGGTAGTCAAACTGCGGCCCTCCAGATGTCCATGGACTACAATTCCCATGAGCCCCTGCCAGCCTTCGACTACAATGGGAATTGTAGTCCATGGACATCTGGAGGGCCGCAGTTTGACTACTCCTGGCCTAAAGGGTCCATATGCCAAAGTACCACTTTCTCCGACGGAACTGATCTCGGTAGTCTGGAAATCCATCGTAATGCGGGAGACGTCCAGGCCCCATGTAGAGATGGGCAAGTTTCGCCAATCAATATGCCTGGAATTGTAACTGGAGAACTCAAATGCCGCAAGTCGATCCAGCCTGCTTGTTGTTTGGAACAGTGGTCCCCAACCTTTTTATCACCGGGGACCACTCAACGCCTTTTACTGAGGCCCGGTGGGGGGGGCGGTAGTTTACTCCTCTACTCTCAACCACTGCCCTGACGCTCTCTGATCGCTTTGGTAATGTTTAAACATCCCTTCAAAATAAGATACAGACACGCCACAACAATGAACATAAGGAACATTTTATTTCCATGGAAATTTTAACTCATGACAATGACAAATCGATGGGAACCCTGAGCTTGTTTCTCTGCAACGAGATAGTCCCATCTGGGAGTGATGGGAGACAAGGACACCCGAAGTGTGTTGTAAAGGGCCGGGGGGGGGGGTGAAGTAAAGGGCCGGGGGGGGGGAAGGCATCCTTCGGGGCCCACCTCCAATTAGTCGAAGGACCACATGTGGTCTGCGGCCCACAGGTTGGGGATTGCTAGTTTGGAAGACAGAATAAATAATCGAATGATGCCAACATTCTAATCTAGGAGGTATTTGCAGGAAAATAATTGGCCGGTTTCTTTGCAAGGGCGTGCTTCCTAACTTTTAAAAAATCTTTCACATCCAGGACAAAGCACCATCGAGAAGATCCTGGTTGCCAATCGCGGCGAAATTGCCTGCAGGGTTATGCGGACCGCCAGGAAGCTGGGCGTGAAATCGGTGGCAGTGTACAGTGAGGCCGACAGGGACTCAATGCATGTTGCCCTGGTACAACCCCTTTGTCAAAACTTTGCCGGGCTCCTCTTGAGAAACCTTGTTTGTTTGGTTTTTAATTTATATTTTTAGGTATTTTTTAACATGCAGACAAAAACAGACGGTAGAAGATAACACGGCCGACAACAGAAACATCAGAACAGAAACAAGGAACTAAATTCTACTAAACACATAAATTACATAATATTTTTCCAAACGTTGCTATCTGAAAATTTCTTCTTTTCTATTATTCAATTTCCCCCAAATTAAATTCAAGTAGTTCCTTTTACTAGTTCCTTGGACCACTTTAATGTTATTAGTTATAATAATATTTTTGGCCGTGGAGCGAGCTCCCCAATGAAATCAAGGCCCTATCAAAACTCAAGCAGTTCCGTAGATTAGGGGTAGTCAACCTGTGGTCTTCCAGATGTTCATTGACTACAATTCCCATGAGCCCCTGCCAGCATTTTCATGGGAATTGTAGTCCATGAACATCTGGAGGACCACAGGTTGACTACCCCTGCCAGAGCTCTCCCACCAGGCTGTTGGTCGAGGCCAGTGTTGGGACCTTCCTACAACCTAGCAGGCAACTCACTGATCTTCCATAGGTTGTGAAATTTTGCTGCTTTGACTGCTACTGTTACAAATGCCTTCAATGTACTTTCATCTTTTACTGTTCTATGCACACTGCCCCGAGATATGGTGGGGGGCAGTGTATAAATTAAGAAGAAGAAGATGAAGAGTTGGTTCTTATATGCTGGTTTTCTCTACCTGAAGGAGTCTCAAAGTAGCTTATAATCGCCTTCCCTTTCCTCTCCCCACCACAGACACCCTGTGAGGGAGGTGAGGCTGAGAGAGCCCTGAGATTACTGAGGAAGAAGAAGAGTTGGTTCTTATATGCCGCTTTTCTCTACCTGAAGGAGTCTCAGAGTGGCTTACATAAGCCTTCCCTTTCCTCTCCCCCCAACAGACACCCTGTGAGGGAGGGGAGGCTGAGAGATCCCTGAGATTACTGAAGAAAAAGAAGAAGAATTGGTTCTTTTATGCTGCTTTTCTCTACCCGAAGGAGTCTCAGAGTGGCTTATTGAGAAGATAAAATGGAGAACAATGTAAGGTATTTCAGATCCCCTGTGGGAAGAAGAAGAGTTGGCTTTTATACCCCACTTTTCTCTTCCCAAAGGAGTCTCAAAGCAGTTTACAATCTTCTTCCCTTTTCCTCTCCCCACAACAGACACCCTGTGAGGGAGGTGAGGCTGAGAGAGCCCTGATATTTCTGCTCGGTCAGAACAGCTTTATCAGGACTGTGACTGGCCCAAGGTCACCCAGCTGGCTGCACATGGGAAAGCACGAAATATAACCCGTCTCGCCAGCTTAGAAGTCCGCACTCCTAACCACTACACAAAATGAATCAATAAAAATACAATGTCCTTCTGTGCAAGATGAGTCATTTTCAAGGTGTGCAAACGGAAAGCGCTAAAGGCAGGTGCCCCACAGCAGAGGCTCGTGACTTGTTCGTCGGATCCTATGACTGCTTAGGATATGACTGCAACCAGTTCAGCCACTTTAGTGATTTCTGGGATGGCAGCAAATGGCTTTGTTATGAAAAGATTGTGCCTTCCCCAGATGTGCCGTTTCCCGCAGAGCTTAGGCATGCCTTCCGTTTCCCTGCAGGCGGATGAAGCGTACGCCATTGGCCCTGCGCCTTCCCAGCAGAGCTACTTGTCCATGGAGAAGATCATGCAGGTGGCCAAGGAGTCGGCTGCACAGGTACAGATGCTAATTTCATTTCCCACCTACCCATAGCATGCTTGCATATTTTAAAAATCAACATCAGTTGGGCAGAAAGTCTTTCAACCTCAGATTTCTGCTGGCCTGCCTGGTTCTTGGAGGTCATGCCAGCTGCTGCAAGGAAGAGTTTCCTACCATTGCAGCTGAGGAGGCATCCTGAAGATGGGAAATGCGTATTGTTGCCAGCTCAAGCAATGGGAGGACTGGAAGCAAGTGACATTACTTCCAGTTAAAGCCTGGAAGAGACAATAGGTAACTCTAGGAATTGCCTTAAACTCCATGATTTACCATAGAATTTTCTGGGATTCCTAGAGCTACCTGTTGTCGCTTCCAAGTTGTACCTTGAAATGATGTGTTAGTGTGGAAACTGCAGCGGTTTGTTGCTTTATTTCCTACCACCAGTACCTGGAGCAGCTGCAGGCGGTAGAGATTGGCAGGAACCCCCACCCCCCCGCCATAGCAGGGAGGCCTGCGACCTTGGAAACGATGCAGAGTATGGCATCCAGGCCTTGCAGGGCACGTCAGGTTGCTACAAAGACTAGCGTTTTCCTTTATCTTGGAAGATTCCAGGGAGATTTCCCACGAGGCAGGATTGCTTGCTTTCCCCCCAAGCAAGCCTCTTAAAAAAGAGCTTGCCCAATTTCATCCGTATAAATCAGTAGGGGAGGTGCTGTGTCACATCCTATGTTTTGCAGGTGTTCCCTCTCCAGTGACACACATGTCCCTTAATTCAGGGGTAGTCAACCTGTGGCCCTCCAGATGTTCATGGACTACAATTCCCATGAGCCCCTGCCAGCGCTTGCTGGCAGGGGCTCAAGGGAATTGAAGTCCATGAACATCTGGAGGACCACAGGTTTGACTACCCCCGCTGACTCCTTCCCTGTTCTGCTTCCGTCAGCTGCTGGAAGCTTTTTTTGGCTTTGGCTTTTAAACAGTCTACGAGGCTGGGTTTCCTTTTGGCTCAAGCATGCGGGTAGCTCTCGGCCTGCTCTGCCGCGTGATGGCCCTGGATGGTTCTGAACTCTTCTTTTTGTCTTAAATTAAACCTGCCTTGTCATTTTTAATTGCTTTTGTTTTGTGTACTGTTTTGAGGGTCAGTGCAGCTCAGCATGCGAGTGTTTTAAAGAAATATGTAATAGGGAAGGGATGAGACCCCTTGTGGCTGTTGAGCCATCTGCACACTGAGAAAAGACTCCCTGATGACAGGAGCCTCGATGCTCAAAAGCCCATACCCTGGAAGTCTTGTTGGTCTCTAAGGTGTTACTGCACTCAAAGCTAGCTGGCCAGCCCCCTTTGTGCAGCTAAAGGACCCCAGGAATCAGTGCCCTGTGGCAGGCAGTCTGGTCAGTCTGACCCTCCTGTCGTCCCTTACTACATGCCATGGGTTCAGTTGAAAAGCGAGCCGACATCCTAGGAGCCATCGGGCTAAACTCTTGTTTCTTGTTTACCTCTCCCCCCCTTCTCTTCCTATGGCTCTCGCTATATTGGGGCTTGTGAACAGTCTCTGAGGGCAGCCCCACGTGGGGCACATTACAGTAGTCTAGTCTCATACTGTGCTGTTGGTGCTTCCTGTCCTAGGCTATTCATCCGGGCTATGGCTTCCTGTCTGAGAACACGGAATTTGCAGAACTCTGCAGTAGGGAAGGCATCATCTTTATAGGGCCGCCTTCAGCTGCCATTCGAGACATGGGCATTAAGAGGTATTTGATTCCGCTTTATGGATAAACCAGTTTTATGAGACTGTTGACATGCGTTTGTATCTGGCTGTGGCTTTTCAGACGAATAGGATTCATTTATTTAATGTATATTTCAGCCCGGTTTTGTCAGATCTCGGAAGCTAAGCAGGAACAGCGCTGGCTAATATTTGGATGGGAGACCTCCAAGAATACCAGGGTCATGGCTCGGAGGCAGGCCATGGCAAGCCACCTCTGAACATTTCTTGCCTTGTAAACCCCACAGGGTCGCCCACATAAGTCAGCTTTGACTTGGCAGCACTTCCTACCACCGTATTTACGCTTTTTCTCAACAGAAAATTCCCGACATGGGTTAAAAGGAGAGCACAGACATGATTAAAAGAGAGAGCCAGCTTGGTGCAGTGGTTGAGTGGCAGCTTCTAAATCTGGTGAGCTGTGTTTGATTCCCCGCTCCTCCACATGCGGCCAGCTGGGTGACCTTGGGCTAGTCACAGTCCTATTAGAGCTGTTCTCACAGAGCAGTCTCTCTCAGAGCTCTCTCAGCCCCATCTGCCTCACAGGGTGTCTGTTGTGGGGAGAGGAAGGGATGGCGATTGTAAGCTGTTTTAAGACTCCTTCGGGCAGTGATAAGCGGGGTATAAAACCCAATTCTTGTTGCGGAAGTTCAGCCGTGGCAGCCATTTTGTGGCTGGCCCCATCTTCTGCAGCAGCCATTTTGTAGAGGCCATTTTGTTACTGCACCCAGCGCGCCATGTCAGAATTTCAAATGGAATTGCAGGCTCAAAAAGTCCCTGGGTCAGAGTGACTTAGTCACGTAACTTTCTTGCATTCAGCAGTTGGGATCAGAAGAATCAGGACAAGGAGGGGCAAGAAACTCTGCATTGCTTTCAAGTCTAGTAGAACTTTCGGGCTATAAATATCTGAGAGACTCTCAAAAGCTTATACCCTGAAAATGTTTTTTTCTCTAAGGTGCTCCTGGCCTCTAATCTAGTTGTTCTACCACAGGCCAATAGAGTTGCCCCTGGAAATTGTGCATTGCTTTATTAAAGTATCAGAACATAAGCCATGTTAAAGAATAGAACAGCCATGGTGGTGAAAATTAAACAGAAGAAACTACAAAACCCAGCAAGCTTTGTTTTACGATCTCTTTTGCCACCTGTTACACCTGCTAGGGAGCTTCGGTGGGCCAGTTGTCATTTCCTAGCTTTTGTGTGTGTGTGTGTGTGTGTGTGTGGCACAGGGAATAGCTTTCTGTGGAAGGGAATCATGTCATTGATGGTGGCTTGTAGATTCTTTGGGTAAAACAAAACACAGCTTTTTGTGGGATTTATTATTTAGAGCCTCTTGTGGCGCAGAGTGGTAAGGCAGCAGACATGCAGTCTGAAAGCTCTGCCCATGAGGCTGGGAGTTCGATCCCAGCAGCCGGCTCAAGGTTGACTCAGCCTTCCATCCTTCCGAGGTCGGTAAAATGAGGACCCAGCTTGCTGGGGGGTAAACGGTAATGACTGGGGAAGGCACTGGCAAACCACCCCGTATTGAGTCTGCCATGAAAACGCTAGAGGGCGTCACCCCAAGGGTCAGACATGACCCGGTGCTTGCACAGGGGATACCTTTACCTTTACCTTTTTATTATTTATTTACTTATTTATTGTATGGCTTGTAGTGTAGCCAGGGGATTTGAGGCTTGCCTGGCAGCCAGGCAAGGGATTTTGGAGGTGGTTTGCCATTGCCTACCTCTGCTTCATGACCCCTAGTGTTCCTCCGAGGAACTACCACCCAAATCCTTAGAGGTCTCCCATCCAAATGCTAATCAGGGTCATCCCTGCTTAGCTTCTGAGATGTGATGGGATCGGGCTTGCCTTTTTCTGGGATGGGATCAAAGCACACGAGACGCTCCCCTTTCAGTGCCGCTGAGTCTCCTTTCACTTCTTGAAGCACCTCCAAGGCCATCATGGCCGCTGCAGGGGTCCCGGTGGTGGAAGGTTATCACGGAGAAGACCAGTCCGATGGATGCTTGAAGGAACATGCCAGAAGAATAGGCTATCCTGTGATGATCAAAGCGGTTCGTGGGGGTGGAGGAAAGGTAAGGAACCCGGGAAGGTACTCCTCCATTGATGTGCAGAAATGGTGCCCTCAAAAGGTCTGGTCCTCCAGTCAAGAGATGCTCAGAACATCGCGTGACGATTGCTGCGCCAGTGCGACACTTTGGGCCATTGCTGCTTTTTGTCGTTCTCCTCAGTAATATTTAAGTTTCTTGTAACTTGTTCGTCGAGTGGTCTTCTGTTCAGGTGCACAGCCCTCCCTCTGGAGTTGTAGGACAGGGCAGCAAACGTGAAGCATGTCTTTTTGTCAAGCCTCCAATCAGCATGGGGGGGCCCCTCCAACCTGCATAGCTGATTAAATATTCAGTGGCCAATAAGAAATCCCCCTGGACAGGACCCCCTTCTTGCCACACCCACTTCCTAAGAACATTTGGAGGGCATCAGGAAGGGTGTCAGTGTGCATCAAGTTGCCCCCTATGTCCCATGTTTGGGACCACTGGCAAACGCAGTGGAATAGTCCATGTCTCTGTTACCTTTATGCAGCACTTACCTGAACCATACTGCTGCTATTATAGCTGTATTACCTTTATAAAACGACCCCTTTTTCTCTTGTTGAGAGCTGCCTTCTGTACTTCCTCTGTTTGGTGAGTTTGCTCAGTAGCAACTGATTTGAAGTTAGGAAATTGTACAGACGATCCTTCGAATTAGCTTAGTGATAAACAGAGTGGGTTTAGGAGACCCTGCTGCTCCCCCCCTCCCTCCCCCGAGTAACTCTCCCTTTTCTTGTTTTATGTAACAAAATCGCTGTGTTCCTTCCTAGGGCATGAGAATCGCTTTCTCGGAAAAAGAGTTCCAGGAGCAGTTGGAATCGGCCCGGAGAGAAGCAAAGAAGTCTTTTAACAACGATGACATGTTGATAGAGAAATTTGTCGATAACCCAAGGTGACCAAATAACCGTACTTGCGTGTAAACCTTTAAGGCGGGGATTCCCAACCAGGGCTCTGCGGACCCATGGGCTTCCACTGGAGCTCAGGAGGGGGTTCGCGCCCTTTCTCCTCCTGCCTTACCGGAGTTTGTTTTATTTATTTATCTATCTATTTATTTTTATGCTGCCGCTCTTCCAGTGGTCTCATGGCAGTTCACACAAAATAAAACAATAAAATACAATAAAACCCTATAAAATGCCACACAACGATGGATGGATGGATGGATGGATGGATGGATGGATGGATGGATGGATGGATGGATGGATGGATGGATGGATGGATAGATGGATAGATGGATAGATGGATAGATAGATAGATAGATAGATAGATAGATAGATAGATAGATAGATAGATAGATAGATAGATAGATAGATAGATAGATGCCAACCTCTTACTCATCTCCAAACCCCTCCCTCCCTCCCTCCCTCCTGAAGCTAATTCTGTGGAGATTCAAGGGGGTGGCAGGTGACAGTGGGTGAGCGATAGGGTTGTGGGTGTCCTGCATGGTGCAGGGGGTTGGACTAGATGACCCACAAGGTCCCTTCCAACTCTATGATTCTATGATTCCTCCCCCTGTTCCACGGCAGGGTCAAGTTTTCTTCTGCTGGGAGCGAGGAGCCAGATCTAATAGACATCGGGGGGGGGGGGTTGGAGTTGGCCGCCAGCTGCTTCCGTTGCTCCCCCTCTCCCTGCCCAAGCGTGAGTGAGTTCTCTTGTGGTTTCTGCACCTGGGACTCCCGGCTTAACCGCCTCTTGTCTCTCCTCCCCTCAGCGCTCCTTGAGCCTGCCTGTCAGCACAGGTGGTGAGGTCTCTTCCAGAGACATGGCACTTTGGGGGACGTAATAAACACAATGCTTGAGATAGAACCATCGATTCCCCCAAAAGTCACCGTCAATAGAATCAGAATCCACCAGCTGCACCGTAGAGTTCTGTTATGAAATCCAATCGTTCTTTTCTCAGTGATTTTAGAAGAGGAAGAAGAGTTGGTTCTTATATGCCGCTTTTCCCTACCCGAAGGAGGCTCAAAGCGCCTTACAGTCGCCTTCCCATTCCTCTCCCCACAACAGACACCCTGTGGGGTGGGTGAGGCTGAGAGAGCCCTGAGATCACTGCTCGGTCAGAACAGTTTTATCAGTGCCGTGGCGAGTCCAAGGCCACCCAGCTGGCTGCATGTGGGGGAGCGCAGAATCGAACCTGGCATGCCAGATTAGAAGTCCGCACTCCTAACCACTACACCAAACTGGCTTTTATTAGATGCACATAAACAAGCATAACCACGAAGTAACCAAAACAAGTTCCCAGGCACAGTCCTCATTTTCAGAGGGACACCTCCTTCAGTGGTGATTCAGTCTGTGATTCTGTTTATTCATATTTAATAATTAATCCTATAACATTCTATGAGTATCACATTGGCGCATAGTGCTTCACATACCTGGGTCCTTTCAAACAGCAACCAGCTGACCTCACTTCCGGGGCTCATCCAAGCCTGAAAATAACTCCACAGTCAAAAGTTTGAAAAGGACTGCTTTGAGGGAATGTGGGCCTCTTGTGGTGCAGGGTGGTAAGGCAGCAGACATGCAGTCTGAAGCTCTGCCCATGAGGCTGGGAGTTCGATCCCAGCAGTCGGCTCAAGGTTGACTCAGCCTTCCATCCTTCCGAGGTCGGTAAAATGAGTACACAGCTTGCTGGGGGATAAACGGTAATGACTGGGGAAGGCACTGGCAAACCACCCCGTATTGTCTGCCATGAAAACGCTGGAGGGCGTCACCCCAAGGGTCAGACATGACCCGGTGCTTGCACAGGGGATACCTTTACCTTTAAGAGAATGTACGGAGACGGAGGGTGGGGGTTTTAGGTCAGGGAGAGGAGGGAAGGCATAATTTCCAAACCTAAAATATGGAATATGCTAACGCACATCAGTTTCTCAAGCAGAAGCTGTTGGTGCGGGTTGTTCTCTTTGCAACTTACTCGGTTGTGGTTTTGCATTTGTGAACACAATTGCGATTGTCGTACTTCATTTATGCTCTTTCTAAAAAACTGCAACAGGCACGTAGAAGTTCAAGTGTTTGGCGATCAGCACGGCAACGTGGTCTACCTGTTTGAAAGAGACTGTAGCGTACAGAGAAGGCATCAGAAGATCATAGAGGAAGCGCCGGGGGTAAGTGGCCATTTCCCTAAGATTGAAGAACTTGGGACCCACCCCTTTTGTTCCTTTTATTGACGTAATTTTGGTTGCTTTCTCCATATGCCCCGTGATTTAGAGACCCCTGAAACATGGGAAAGCATCTTAGTGCGGGATTTCTTGTTTTAGCTGTCCTTAAAATTCTGCCCTAACCCATTAAGGTTGTCACTTGGAGGAGGGCAGGATGCTGTTTCTGCTGGCTGCAGAGGAGAGGACACGCAGTAATGGGTTTGAACTACAAGTACAACGATATAGGCTAGATATCAGGAAAAAATTTTCACAGTCAGAGTAGTTCAGCAGTGGAATAGGCTGCCTAAGGAGGTGGTGAGCTCCCCCTCACTGGCAGTCTTCAAGCAAAGGTTGGATACACACTTTTCTTGGATGTTTTAGGATGCTTAGGGCTGATCCTGCGTTGAGCAGGGGGTTGGACTAGATGGCCTCTATGGCCCCTTCCAACTCTATGATTCTATGATTCTATTCTATGATTATTCTGTTTCCAGGTAGTTTTGTAATATGTCTCCCTAGAAACACCGAGCAAATTGCCTTTTCCAACCCTTTGACCATGGAGGAGCCCCTGAAATAATTTTTCAGATTTTGAGGAGCCCCGGACGTGATGTCAGCTAGTCATGCCCACCCTGCCACGCCCCCGGAAGTGACATCACTCCCTACATCCTTTTGCTCCCTCCCCCTGCTCTACTTCATGCTGGCTGGAAAGAAGACCAGGAGCTGAGAAGACAGCCTGGACCCCCCCCCCCGCCCCCATATCACGCCACTTCAGAACTCTTGTGGACCCCCTTCAGAGCTCCCGCAGACCCCAACGGTCCACGGACCCCTGGATGGGAATCCCTGGTCTAGCCTGCCCATTTATCAGCAGGATGCTTGATTCTTCTGAGGGGCCAACAGAATTTGTGTCCGTCTTGGGGAAATGCCTAACATATCGCACAATCCTAGTCAGAGTTACTCTAAGCCCTTTGCCACCAGTGGGTTAACACTGCCTAGGATTGCACTGTTAGTTGTCCAAGGCACAGATTTTCAAATGGGATGTTACTTATAGGAATCGCATCCCCTCCTGTCCTGAGGTAATTTCAGCCAACCTGACTGGCTTGTATCGGCCCTTTATGTAGTACGTGGCTTAGGGCAGGGGTAGTCAACCTGTGGTCCTCCAGATGTCCATGGACGACAATTCCCATGAGCCCCTGCCAGCATTTGCTGGCAGGGGCTCATGGAAATTGTAGTCCATGGACATCTGGAGGACCACAGGTTGACTACCCCTGGCTTAGGGCTTTCCCACATTCTCATTTTCTGTTTCTTTGAGGCTTCTCAGACCTTTATTGTATTAATGGCTTTATTTTGTTTTATTTGGACAGGGTCGAGATTCACCATGTCCAGTTAGGCCTAGTTTATGTGGATGCTCGCATGTTGAAAGGTAGCCTGTAGAACAACGTCCGAAGACTAGGCAGCCTCTTAGCATTCACTTTTGCCCCTAGGTGGGTAAACGCGGCAAGCACCGAATGCTGCTCTGTGTAATCGGAGAACTCTCTCTTTTGCTCCTAGCCGGGGATTAAACTTGACGTGAGAAGAAAACTCGGAGAGGCGGCTGTCAAGGCAGCCAAAGCGGTCAACTACGTTGGGGCAGGTATTGTAAGCTTCCCTAGATTCTGGTGTGGTGCTCGGATCACCCGCTGGTGGGAGTTCGTCTGTCTACTCTAGGTGACAGGAGAGCCCTGCTGGATCAGACCAATAGTCTATGTCAGGGGTAGTCAAACTGCAGCCCTCCAGATGTCCATGGACTACAATTCCCAGGAGCTCCTGCCAGCATTCGCTGGCAGGGGCTCCTGGGAATTGTAGTCCATGGACATCTGGAGGACCGCAGTTTGACTACCCCTGGTCTATGTAGTCCAGCATCCTGTCTCACACAATGGCCAGCTGGTTCCTTTGGAGGGCCAGCAGCAGGGCAGAGAGGCCGAGGCCTTCATAAGGACATCAGAAGAGCCCTGCTGGGTCAGACCAGGGGACCATTCGGTCCAGCATCCTGTCTCACACAGTGGCCAAGAAAAATAATTAACAAATCGTGTGGCCGACTACATATTTGTTGTTGTTAGGTGCAAAGTCATCTCTGACCCATAGCGACCCCATGGACAGTGATCCTCCAGGCCTTCCTGTCCTCTACCATTCCCCGGAGTCCATTTAAGTTTGCACCGACTGCTTCAGTGACTCCATCCAGCCACCTCATTCTCTGTCGTCCCCTTCTTCTTTTGCCCTCAATCGCTCCCAGCATTAGGCTCTTCTCCAGGGAGTCCTTCCTTCTCATGAGGTAAGGTGATCCACTGGAGAAGGAAATGGCAAACCACTCCGGTATCTTTGCCATGAAAACTCTATGGACTACATCTTAGGAGCGCAAGGAAGCAAGGGTGAAAATAAAGTCTCTTTATTGGGTTTCCTTTGAACATTTAAGTGAGTTGATGCTGAAAGCTGAGCTGAACAAGGTTACAGTATATCCTTGTTTCAATTGAATTTCCTCAGCAGCAAAAACATGTCTCAAGTAACAATTTCCAAGAAGGACAAGGAATAAATGAGACTTACCCTGTACAGCATAGAAAACAGCTCTAAGAAGGAACCAAGCTCAAAATGGCTGTTGTATCAGTTTCTGGGGAGCACGTGTGTGTGCGCTGTTGTGGTTGTCCTCTCCATGGGCTTTGCAGAGGCAACTTGTTGGCCGCTACAACTGATAGGCCCTTGGTACGATCCAGCATGGCTCTTCTCCTGTCCCCTGGCCTTTGGGGTTGTGCACCTCCTGAAGGATTCCGAAGCTCATTTGAGATTATCGTGTTTCACCGGAGATGAATTCTGGGCCAGGGTCAAAGAAATTAAGCCGGGGGTTCAGGCTACTCTCCGACTATCCTGGAGAAAGTGTTTCTCCCCTCCATGAAATATTCCCTCCCTTAAATATTCCAGGCACGGTCGAATTCATCATGGACGGAGCACACAACTTCTACTTCATGGAGATGAACACCCGGCTGCAGGTGGAGCACCCGGTGACGGAGATGGTCACGGGGACTGACCTGGTGGAGTGGCAGCTGCGAGTAAGCATCTCCAGCTAGGGCTGGTAGCTTCAGTACGATGGCCACGTCCCAGCAGGGCCCTCTTTGCCTGTCCTCCTTGGAATATCGCTGCATTTTTTTAACTTACTACAAATAACCATGACATTCCAATGCAGGGGTAGTCAACCTGTGGTCCTCCAGATGTCCATGGACTACAATTCCCATGAGCCCCTGCCAGCGTTTGCTGGCAGGGGCTCATGGGAATTGTAGTCCATGGACATCTAGAGGACCACAGGTTGACTATCCCTGTTCCAATGCGTTCATCCAATTTAACGTGAGTCTCTTATTCCTTTCCCTTCCGCACTGTGATGCTGTGCAGAATGCTGACTCCAGCTGTCCTGTGTACCTGTGTTCATATGTTACTAGTAGTTGTAGTTGATTCCTAACTGGTGTTCTCTGCTTGAGAAGGGAGGAACAGCACTGCTTGCACATGTGGCAGCAGCCAGCCGCAATCATGCGTGTGCCTGTTGGATGCGCGGTTTATTATAGCAGTGTAGCAGTGAACCTAAAATGTGTCTTTTCCAGGACAGTGGCTGTAATTCCTCAAATCATGGTGCAAATGTTAATTTGTTGTACCTATTAAGGGATTTTTTTCTATTTAATTTCTAAGAAAATTTCAAACAGATCCATACATAGTAATAAAAAAAATCCTATGAAATATGTTATAAATTTGTTCCCCACCCCACAGTTAAGGTGAACCCATCCCCAAAAACTAATCAGTTCATGAATCCAGTTTTTGTATCGCACTTGACTGTTTTTTGTGGCTTTTTGGTAAGCAGTTAATTTCATCCACCCACCCACCCACCCACTCACTCACTCACTCACTCACTCACTCACTCACTCACTCATTCATTCATTCATTCATTCATTCATTCATTCATTCATTCATTCATTTTTCAGGCCGGCTAATTTCACTCGAATATAAATCTCTTTGATTTTCGACAGCCACTCCTGTATCTTAGGGATATTTTTTTATTTTGCACAAACCAGCATAATATAAATGCTCTTCGGGGATTCTTTTTAAAACCGGTACGTCTGTTTTTATTGTATGATTAATCCATGATTCTTTGACCTCGGGGTTTCCTCTCGCTTCCCTTTACAGGTGGCTGCGGGAGAGACGCTCCCTTTAGCTCAGGAAGAGATCTCCCTCGAGGGCCACGCGTTCGAAGCCCGGATCTACGCCGAAGATCCCAACAACAATTTCATGCCGGGCGCCGGCCCCTTGTTGCACGTCTCCACGCCGCCGGCCGACAGCTGCACCCGCATAGAAACTGGGGTAAGACAAGGTAAAACTGGAAAGCCCTCACTGGGACCACGTGCAAGGGAGCCTTTCTATGCTTAAATGCAGCACTCCACTGGTGGTGCTGGTGGTGGTGGTGGTGAAGGAAGGTGCCACCCAGTCGTGGCCAACCTGTAGGGTTTTCAGCATGATGCAGCGGTTGATTCCCTCACTCCTCTTCCACATGCAGCCAGCTGGGCGACCTTGGGCTAGTCACAGCCCTGATAGGGCTGTTCTCTTAGAGCTCTCTCAGCCTCACCTACCTCGCAAGGTGTCTGTTGCGGGGAGAGGAAAGGAAGGCAATTGCAGGCGTCTTTGAGACTCTTTCAGGCGGTGCAAAGTGGGGTATAGACACCAACTCTTCTTCTTTGCCTGCCGCTTCGGCAAGCCGGACGTGAGGCTTCACGCCAGGCCACTGGGCCACTTGCTACTGAGGCAGGGCATATCCCCTGGACAGGCTGGTGTCTAAACATCCCTCCCTCTGTTCAAATTCACTTTTGCAGGAGACGAGGTGTCCATACACTACGACCCGATGATCGCTAAATTAGTGGTTTGGGCCGAGGATCGTCGAGCTGCTTTGAGGAAGTTAAGATACTGCCTTCGGCAGTATAACGTGAGTATGAGTCGCAGCAGGATTTAAGAAAGACTTAGAGAGCCACATTGGGGTAGTAGTCAAGAGTGGCCACCTCTAATCTGGTGAGTCAGGTTTGATTCCCTGCTCCTCCACATGCAGCCAGCTGGGTGACCTTGGGTTAGTCATGGTCCTGTTAGAGCTGTTCTCACAGAGCAGTTCTGTCAGAGCTCTCTCAGCCCCACCTCCCTCACAGGGTGTCTGTTGTGGGGAGAGGGAAGGGAAGGCGACTGTAAGCTGCTTTGAGACTCCTTCAGGCAGCGAAAAGCAGGGTATAAAAACAGCTCTTCTTCTAGATTAAAAGGCTATTCTGCATGACAAGAGGCTGTTGTGTTTTGCACATGTGTCAAGTAATATCAAGTCACTTCCGACTCATGAATTTATATGAATTAATACCCTCCAAACCAGTCTATTAGTAACAGTCTTGCCAGTGAGCTGGGTTTGATTCCCCGCTCCTCTACATGCAGCCAGCGGGGTGAACTTGGGCTAGTCACAGTTCTCTTACGGCTGTTTTTACAGAGCAGTTCTGTCAAGGCTCTTTCAGCCTCACCTTCCTCACAGGGTGCCGTGGGGAGAGGAAAGGAAGGTGATTGTAAGCTTCTTTGAGACTCCTGGTGGAGAAAAGCAGGGTATAAAAACCACCTCTTCTTCTTGTTCTTCTTGCAAACTTGGGAGCCATAGCTAACAGCTGTGTATGCAGATAAATAAGCAACAATATAAACACAGAAAAATGGAAAGTGATGTTAAGATTCCTGGAACCGAAACAACATAAATTACAGCCTATTAAACGTCAAGCAAAAATTTTGTGCAAATTGTCTTAACGTACTCAGAGACGTCTTCTAAGTAACTTGGCTGTCAGAAAGATGAGGATTTTTATCTACCACCAAGCGCAAATCGATCCTCAGTGGGAGATAGAAATAATCTTCTTTCTCCTAACCTCCTTGTTGTTTCTGCATCATCTCAGCTGAAAAGATTGCAAAAGATTTGGAACTGGGAGGGGGGCGGGCACTGATTTTGCCAGCTCCTAAATTTGGAACTGTTCCGAGGAGCTTAGCATGGGCCCCTTCTGGAAAGGAACCAGACCCATGTTGTTAGAACAAATAAACCTTGCTGAAAAATTGTGTCCAAGTAGTTTACGTAAGTTGTGCTAGCATGGTGTAGTGGTTAACAGCAACGGCTTCTAATCTGGCTAGCCAGCTTTGATTCTCCACTCCTCCACGTACAGTCAGCTGGGTGACCTTGAGCCAGTCACAGTCCTGTCAGAGCTGTCCTGAAAGAGCAGTTCACTCAGAGCTCTCTCAGCCCCACCTCCCTCGCAGGGTGTCTGTTGGGGGGAGAGGAAAGGGAAGGCGATGGTAAGCCGCTTAGAGATTCCTTTGGGTGGAGAAAAGTGGCATATAAAACCCAACTCTTCTTTTTATATTTTGAGACCCATTTAAATCCACGTCTTAAATTAAGGTGGCAAGTTTGGATAGGACTCGGATTTCAAAAAATCCCTCTGCAGAAGGGCTTCTTGGGGTTATCGTGCCTTTAAATCCTTACCGGTGCCAGAAATTTAAGGAATGCTTCTTTCATGAGGCCTTCAGATGTGAGTGCCATAGAATCAGAGTTTTGGAAGGTACCTCCAGGGTCATCTAGTCCAACCCCCTGCAGAATGCAGGAAATGGCCACAAGAACTAAGCACCAACACAATCCCTTCTGCCCTCCCACTCACAATCTATCTAAGTCCCCCAAATCAGCATTTCTGCTGGGTGGCTATCCAGCCTTTGCTTAAAAACTTGCAAAGGAGAACCCGCCATTTTCCGAGGAAGCCTGTTCCACTGAGGAACCGCTCTAACTGTCAGGAACTTCTTCCGGATGTTTATCATCCCATTCAGAACTGCTGCATTGTCAAAAGGCACGTCTGCCTGCTGAACGTACGCGTGCAAAGTCCTCGCCTGAATCTTTGTCCCCCATCTTGTGTTCCTTCCCCCACAACAGATTGTAGGGCTGAGCACCAACATCGACTTCCTGCTGAGTCTCTCAGGCCACCCGGCTTTTGAGGCCGGCCACGTCCACACCAATTTCATCCCTCAACACCACGCCGAGCTCTTTCCCCCCAAGGAGGCGGTCTCTTCAGTGGCCCTGTGCCAGGCAGCTTTCGGGCTCTTGCTGAGGGAGAAGAGGGCCACCGAAGCTTTCAGAAGGGACTCTGGAGGTAAGGCTGGACTCGCTGTTTCCCTTGTGGGACAGATCGTGCCTCTCAGAATCAGGAAGAAGGGGGTGTGCTTAGGGGTGTGCACCGTCTGGTCACAGTTGACTAATGGCGACTCCAGTTGGGGCTTTCAAGGCAGGAGGTGTTCAGAGCTGGCTTCTGACTCACTGCCCTGGTATTCCTTGGGGGTCTCCCAGCCAAATTCTAGCCAGGGCTGACCCTGAGAGAGCCAGTTTGGTGTCGTGGTTAGGAGTGCGGACTTCTAATCTGGCAAGCCAGATTTGATTCCCTGTTCCTCCACATGCAGCCAGCTGGGTGACCTTGGGCTAGTCACAGGACTGAGAAAGCTGTTCTGACCAAGCAGGAATAATCCCTTCGGGTAGAGAAAAGCGGCATATAAGAACCAGCTCTTCTTCTTCAGGGCTCTCTCAGCCTCCCCTTCCTCACAGGGTGTCTGTTGTGGGGAGAGGAAAGGGAAAGCGATTGGAAGCCACTTTGAGACTCCTTTGGGTAGAGAAAAGCGGCATATAAGAACCAACTCTTCTTCTTGAGTAATATCAGGGCTCTCTCAGCCTCACCTCCCTCTCAGGGAGTCTGTTGTGGGGAGAGGAAAGGGAAAGCCATTGGAAGCCGCTTTGAGACTCCTTTGGGTAGAGAAAAGCGGCAGATAAGAACCAACTCTTCTTCTTCTTAGCTTCTGAGATCTGATATTTGTGGGTGGGGCGGAGTGGACAGATGGAGAAATCATGTTCTTCTTAAGTCAATAATTATTGCAGGGGTGGCCAAACTGTGCCTCTCCAGATGTCCATGGACCACAGTTCCCATAAGCCCATGGGAATTGGAATCATGGGAATTGTAGTGCATGGACCTCTAGAGCAGCCAGACCTGAATCTCGTAGCACCTTGGAGACAAACAAGATTCTGGGAGGAGTTGGGGAGCTTTCATGAAATGAAGCTCCTTTTGTCCAGTTCGGTCTCATGGCCTGCCAAATTTTGTTGGTCTCTAAGTGACGTGGGACTCAAACCTTGCTGCTCCACTGCAGAGCAGGATGGCGGCTCTCTGATTGGAACTGGCATTTTGAAGCTCATGTGTCCCCAAATCCTTGGCTAGCAAGTCCTGTCTTGTTCTTCTCAGTAACAGAACTCCCATCTGGATGATCACACAAGGAAGGGGGTGGGGGTGGGTGGACTGGGCAAGCCCTGCTTGCAACAGTCCCATGTACGCCTCACAACATGCACAGGGCCATTAGCAAGTAAGAGAGTGGTAAATAATCCGACTGTCGGACCAAGATCTCCTGAAAAGAGAACAAAGAGATATCAGCGGGACAACTCTGTTCAGGCCTGATTCAGAGAGAGAGGGATGCTCTTAAGAAGAAGTTGGGTTTTATACCCCGCTTTTCACTGCCTGAAGGAGTCCCAAAGCGGCTTACAAACACTTTTCTGTTCCTCTCCCCACAACAGACAGACACTCTGTGAGATAGGTGTGGCTGAGAGAGCTCCTAGCGAGCTGTGACGAGCCCAAGGTCACCCAGCTGGCTGCCTGTGGAGGAGTAGGGAATCAAATCTCGATCTCTAGATTACAGTCTGCTGCTCTTTAACTACTATACCATGCTGGCTTTCCAAATTTGCACGTTTTGGACAGATGTTTCTAGGGGCACGCGTGTGGGTGTGGGTGTGTTAATCTATTGTCTGCAATGTGTAAACTTTGCATTTTTTAACAACATATTCTAGATAAGTTCTCACCATTTGCATCCAGCAGTGGCAGAAGACTGAATATACTCTACGCTAGAAATCTGGTTCTTCGAGACGGTGAAAACGGTAAGGGGTGAACAGCGAGCAGAGGGAATTTGATTTTTGTTCTGGTTTGTGTGTAGGAGAGGAAGACAAAGAGAGGGGGACATCCACACAGTGTTGTTGGCAGTGTCCTTTGGAGCACCTTGCAAAGATCGTTCGGTGCTTGGTACCCTGGTTGGGAAACCTTGGCCAGTTTGGTGCAGTGGTTAGGACTGCTGCTAGGAAAATCAGCCTAGATCTGACCTCGTAAGTTCAGATCCAGCCAGTTCTTTCATTCAGTTGTGCCAAGTTTGCTTCTGTACTGTATCCTCTTGTGAGTACTGTGCATACAGGCTGGTTGGTCCCAAAGCACAGATTTTTGGGGATGTCAGAGGAGACGCCTCCTTCCTTCTTTATCACCAGCGGAAAAACTGGGTTGGATCCAAAGTTCACCTTGCGTTAGCAGGTGGTGGCGTGTGTGGGTGTGGTTGTTTGTTTTGGCTTCCCATTGTATATTACATTGCGCCTTGGGGTTTCCCTACCACCATCACCCCGGAGCATTATGGGGGGGGGGTGCTGCAGGACGGTTCCGTTGGACACACAGAGAATGCTGTTGATGGTCCTTTAGAACCAGCCCAATTCACTGAAGGAATCCGGGAGGCCGAATGGCTACTCATGTAGCCACATTCCTTTCTCTTTTGTTTCTGGTAAACAGGTTTTGTGGGCTTGTTGTTTTGCTTTGTCATCTTCTCCCATGGCCACCTTTGTGCCTTCTGCTACGCTGTGCTTTTTGCCAAAAACAGCTCCTCTTTCACTCTGTTCTTCCTTCTTCCCCCTCTGAAGAGAAACTGTGTTTTTCCAGAGCACCTCCTGCACAGCTTTTTAATCTGGAATTTATCTGCACTGGGCTTTTTAAGCTGGCTGGGTTCAGATAAATAAAAACCTTCTACACTTGAGACGGATTTCCAGTTGGGATTTCCCTCCTCACCTGCACAGGTGTGCATTGACCCTGGAGTCAAACTACTTAGGCATATCCAAGAGTGGATTTCCCCCGCTTCATCAGAGAGATAGGAGACCATGGTACTCTATTCTGGATGCAGATTGGCTGCTTCATTCAGCTTTTCCCCTCTCCACTCACGACAGCCATGCCTCCAGAATTGACATGGTGCTGAGTTTTCTCCTGATTGGTTGGTATATGGTAGGATCAGCCCCTTTGTTCTGTTCCTCCATTTCTGCTTCGGCTGTGGAAGTGCTTTTCGGCTTTTCCTGGCCCCTTAAGTAATGCATTAATCATTCTTATCAGAAGGAGTTGAAGATGAACCTGTGGTTGGGTTTGAGGGAGGGAAGGCTTCCAAAAACTCAGTGGATATTCTGAATAGACAGACAGCACCAAGTTAGCTCAGTTAGTAAAACACTTGCCTTGAAACTACAGCTTTTTGGCTGTGGGCTGTTTTTCCCCATGCAGATTGTACTTATTTTGCTTTTGAACAGCTCATGTTTTAAAAATACACCATTTTAATACATGATTTTCAAAAGCAAAAAAAAAATAAAATCAATAAATCTCCTGCAGGGGGAAAAAAGACACACACCCAGCTATGAACTAGTTAAGTTGTGGTTACAAGGCGAATAGCTTACTAAGTTAACTATCGGTTGTAAAACATCCCCTTCACTTTTTGGAAAAATACCAGAAAGAGGGCGGCCCTGGGGAGCGTTTCCCTCCCCCCGCACCCCAGTGAAGGAACAAACAGCTCGCCTTTACTTTTGATATTAATGCTGATCAGTTCACTTAAGGGGGAAGCCCTGCAATGAAATCACCAGAAATTAAAGGGGCTGCACCTGCTGGAAACCAGCCAATCAGCAGAGTCCAATCAACAGACCAATCAAACAAAGGGGGGGGGGAAGGAAAAAGTCTCAACAACCAGGTTTTTCCAGTTTCCAGGGAGAAGAGTCTATTTGGGGGCAGACTGCAGCAGGTGGGTTAATGCTCTTTTCGGTGGGGAAAAATTATTTTTGGAAATCACTGGCAAGATCGGAGTCTGATTCGAACTGAAATCAGCAGGACCGAATTTGCAAAAAACATGTGGGTGCAGACTCAGCCCTACTATATCACCCTTAATTATATCCGGGCTACTGGGGCAGGAATCCTTCCTTCCTTCCTTCCTCTGTTGATTGATTGATAGATTCAATTGATATCCCACCACTCTCCATGGACTCATGGTGGATCACATATTGGGGGAAAGCAGGCATTTTCCCTTGGAGGCAAGTGCCATCAAGTTCCCATGAGTTACAGCAACCCTGTAGGGTTCTCCAGGCAGGAGACCTGGAGAGGAGGTTGGGCATTGCCTGTTTCCTACTGGTGAACGTGGAGTTTCCTGGGGGTCTCCCCTCCAAGTATCAACCAGGGCCGACCCTGCTTAGCTCCCAAGATTGGACAAGATGGGGCTAGCCTGAGCTATCCAGGCCAGGGTATATTCCCTAGGCCTCACTTCAAGAAGGACGTAGATAAAATTGAAAGGCTACAGAGGAGAGCGACGAAGATGATCTTGGGCCAAGGGACCAAGCCCTATGAAGATAGGTTGAGGGACTTGGGAATGTTCAGCCTGAAGAAAAGGAGGTTGAGAGGGGACATGATAGCCCTCTTTAAGTATTTGAAAGGTTGTCATTTGGAGGAGGGCAGGATGCTGTTTCTGTTGGCTGCAGAGGAGAGGACACGCAGTAATGGGTTTAAACTTCAAGTACAACGATATAGGCTAGATATCAGGGAAAAAATTTTCACAGTCAGAGTAGTTCAGCAGTGGAATAGGCTGCCTAAGGAGGTGGTGAGCTCCCCCTCACTGGCAGTCTTCAAGCAAAGGTTGGATACACACTTTTCTTGGATGCTTTAGGATGCTTAGGGCTGATCCTGCGTAGAGCAGGGGGTTGGACTAGATGGCCTTTGTGGCCCCTTCCAACTCTATGATTCTAGTTGGGCAAACAGAAGTTGGAGTGAAGCTCTTAAACGGAGTGGATGGGGGTGTCCCATGCTAAGCCTGCATTTCTTCTAGTGGACTAGGGAGAGGAAGGAAGGGATTTTTGAATGTCAAAAGTCTACCGATTAGATTGTTACATGCTCTGTAGGTGAGGTGCACTGTTGAGTCGATCCAGTTATTTTAGTCATTTTTTTCTGATTGTATGACTCAACTTTTTTTGTTTTAAACAGATGTGAATGTAACGGTAACCTACAATCACGATGGGTCATACCACATGCAGGTAAAATCTTCAGAATATAATGAGAAGTTATTGGGGGGGGGGGGGTCCCGGGAGTGCTTTCTTTCCTCTCTGTGTTGTATCAACAAAGGTGAAGTCATTGACTTAACTCAGGGGATTTTGGCCGAGAAACCTGTATGTGTGTCTGGAGGGGTGTCAGCCACAGAAGCACAGAGGTGGATCCTGCTCCACAGAGAAGTGCCAGTGCATCTCTTGCAGCGCCACCTTCTGAATGGAGAACTGGCACAATCGAGCATGCACATTCCTGTAGAATCATAGAGTTGGAAGGGACCTCCTGGGTCATCTAGTCCAACCCCCTGCACAATGCATGACACATGTGCCTGTAAAATGGATCAGCCAAGCCTAGGGATGTCTCCTTGCATTTCTCAGAGTTCTTTGTGGGAGCAGGAAAGAGAGGAATTCTAGCTAGAACAGTTTCCCCATGCTATATTATGTAGTAGTGTCAAAAGACTGTCTTTTCCTGTACATTCCCATCCAGGAGGGGGAGGTCCTCCTGACTGTCCTGTCAGTCAAAGAAGCTCAGTTGGTGGGGACATGAGACAGGGCCTTTTCAGTGGTAGCCCCCAATTATGGAATAAGGTCCCCCAGGGGGAGTGCCTGTCCCCCTCACTGTTGAGTTTTACGAGGCAGTTGAAGATGGCTTTCATTAGGACTACAAGTGATTGAGTGTCAGTCCTGAGTAGCGATTTTAAATTTTGGTTTTATGCTTCTAATGTATTTGGTTCAGTGTATTTTATATATGTTTGTAAACCGCTTTGAGCAAATTTATTTATTGTACAACAGTTACACACAGGAAGCGTCTAATAAATATAAAATTTGGAGCCAAGTTAGTACAACAGGTATGCAGACCGACTGGGCAATCCCCCTAAATACTAATCTCTAAATGTTCAGCCCCCTCTGTCGCAGCTGGGGAGAATTCAGAGAGCTCCATCACATCTCCCTGGAAAACACGATGCTCATACTGTGGCAGATGGAAAATAGCTCTGTAGGGAAAGACAGGTTTCTAATAAATGGTTTAAATAAATAATAAATCTCACCAGAGTTTTAAAAAAGGTTTCGCTGGGCTGGAAGGGAAGAGCAGGAGCTAATGTTTGGAGCATGGATTCCCAACCAAAGTCTGTAGACTCCTGGGGGTTCACAAGAATTATGAAGGGGGTCTGCAGGAGCTCTGAAGAGGCGTGGTATGGGGGGAGGGTTGTCTTCTCAGCTCCTACTCTTCTTTCTGGCCTACCTGAGGCAGAGCTGCCATAGTAGTAGTAAAGGCGGGGGAAGGGAGCAAAAGGAGGGCTAAGGGTATAGGTAGTGATGTCACTTCTGGGGGTGTGGCCAGCTGACATCACTTCCAGGGCTCTTAGAATCCTGAAAATTATTTCACGGGCTCCTCCACGGTTAAAAGGTTGAAACAGGCTGGTTTGAAAAGATCGAAGGCCTAAGTTTGTCATTCTATGAATCCTGTTGGGGACAGGTGACTCCCATGGCCCTCCTAACCAGAATTACACCCTTCTAAGTTCATTGAAGTTGACAGGCGTCCGATGGTGTATATTTGCTTTGGATTGCACAGAAAGGACATAGGCTCCTGTGTGTCACCCGTTGGGGTTGGTACAGGCATATGTGTAAAGTCAGATCAGGTTACAGCAGCCCTCCTGGGGTTTTCAAGGCCAGAGATAAACAGAGGGGTTTAAGCCCTTGCCTGCCTCGATACAGCAGGTCTCCCATCCAAGTAGCAACCAGGACCAGCCAGCTGGGCTCCTGAGGTGTGACGAGAGTAGTCTAGCCTGGGCCATTCAGGTCAGGGGCTGGGGGCTGGAGGGAGGCACCTTTTGGTCAGATTACTCTTGGCGGAAGAAATGTGTCTCCTGCCGCACATCCACCCTCTGTGCTCAGGAAAAGTAAAGAGCTCTGGACGTATCATGTCTTTCAGATCCAGGACCAGTCGTTCCACGTCTGCGGGGGCCTTTCGAGCAAGGGCGACTCAGATCACGTAACCTGCTCCGTCAACGGAGTCGTCCATAAATCTGAGATAGTCATCGCAGACGATGCCGTTTACCTCTTCACGCCGGTAATGTTTTCTGCTTCATCCAGCAAAGGACTGAAACCCCCCAAGCTTTGGAAAGGCAGCTAGATCAATGAAAACTGCAAGCAGTGATGGGCTTAAAATGCTTGCATTTCCCCCCCCCCCCCCAGCCCCGTCAGTTTTCTGTAATCCACAAGAATTTATGACTTCAGCTACAGAATGCTGTTTAGCCAGTTGTGAACCTTTCAGGGAATAAATTGGCCAGAAGACACTGAGTTTTGCTCAATCTTGTTCATGCGCTTTTCAGTTCTGCAAAGGGGAGAAGGGAGTATTCTAAATTCTGCAGAGGGGAGAGGGGACTGGGAAGAGTATTCTGAATCAGGGGTCTCCAATCTTTCTGAGTCTGTAGACCAGGGGTAGTCAAACTGCGGCCCTCCGGATGTCCATGGATCACAATTCCCAGAAGCCCCTGCCAGCATTCGCTGGCAGGGGCTTCTGGGAATTGTGGTCCATGGACATCCGGAGGGCCGCAGTTTGACTACCCCTGCTGTAGACACTTTGGGAATTTTGGAGACGGGATGCTGAGCACCACCCCAGAGCGGCCACAGCAGGCAGAAGGCAGCCAATAGCAAACCCCGTCTTATGAAAGCCCCGCCCACTTTCTGTAACGCTTGACGGGCACCAGGGTGCCCCTGGGCTCCAAGCTGGAGGACCGTGTTCTCAACGGTGACATATCTACACGAGCTATCCAGGACTGGGGAATTGCCAAATCAGAGATTTTATTCACAGAAGACAGACTTCTAATTCAGGGGTCCTCAACCCCCGGTCCGCGGCCTGGTACCGGGCCGCAAAGGCCATGGTACCGGGGCGCCAGTGGACGCGCCTGCCTCCCCCCCCGTAGCGAGAGGGGGGGAAGAGGCAGGCACGGCCGCTGGCACGCCAGCGACACAAACGCGCACGCACGGAGCTGCTGCGCGTGCATGTTTGCGCCCCCTGCTGGCGAAAATGTGCACGCGCTGCAGCTCCGCACGTGCGCATTAGCGCCACCTAGTGGCGAAAACGCGCATGCGCAGCAACTGCGCGTGCGCGTTTACATGCAGCTGCGGCGGCTGGGCCACCGGCTCTCTCCCACCCTCGGAGGCGGTTCCTGACTACAAGAAGGTTGGGGACAGCTGTTTTAATTCATCCTTTTGCAGAAAGCAATGTAATACGTGATCAGATTGTAGCCAGTGGAACAGAAATCTGTTGCTCAGCTCACACCATTCGCTTTTTTCGTGCATGGCCTTTCGCCGTCGCTGTTCCCGTTATCATTCAGCACAGCATGGGTAAGGGCTGGGGAGTGAGTTCAAATTGATGTCAGAACGAGGTTGGTGATTTCCTGGCTGTTGTTCCGGTAAATGTGGGTTAAAGGGACTTAAAACGATTGTACGATGAATGTAAAAGCGGCATTACAAATTCATGTATTTGATACCCGTCCCGTTAGCGTCGATCCTTGCAGAATGTGGGCTGTTTGCATTTTGTGACCGTTGCAAAAGTGTCCTGACGTTAACCTACTCTGGCCTGATTTTGTCTTCTGCAGGAAGGCAGAGAGCAGCTTGGTCTCCCGGTACCCAAATACTTATCGGGAGCGAGTTCAGCCGGAGAAACGGGCGGGGCTGTCGCCCCCATGACGGGGACCATAGAGAAGGTAATTCTGGAAGCCAAGATGGGGGAGGCACAAGAAACACTGGTTCCCCTTGTGGGTCACTGTTTCTCTGTGTCTTTTTGCCCCATAAGCGCTTTGTATGGACCCTGGGCTGTAGCTGGCACTTTTACGATGGTCATTTACCATCTGTGTCTACTTACGTTTGGACTGAAATTTCCTTGAGGTTAGTCATGAGTAGATTTAAGCTTTGTCTGTCACTAGCCTTTGCTTTCAAACTCTTTCTCCCGGAAACTTGGGCTGCCATCTCTGGGTTGGAAATTCCTGGGGATTTGGGGACGGAACTGTGAAAAATTTCCCCTGATATCTAGTTGGTACCATTCTGCGCATAGTTTAAGGACATTACTGTGGGCTTTGTTCAGCTTTAAGAACATAGCAGTTGCTGTTTTATCTTGTATTTGGTATTGAGAGGTAAACACATCAGATACTTCTTGAAACAGAGACGAAGGGAACAGGTTCAACACCCGTGCTCCTCCGCACATTGCTGTTGCGTTTATGTGTGGGCAGGACCCACACCCGTTCCTGTCTCCCTGGTACCTGCATGAAAGACACAGTGGGAACACTTGGGGTTTTTTGCATGCTCTTGTTACGTTTTTAGGAGTACGGTTCTGCGGCTGCACCTAAAATTGTGTCCTGGTGGAGGAACCCTTTTTAGGACTCAAACTCAGAATCTGTCTCTGTTTTTCAGCGTCGCACAAGGAATCTCTTGTCTGCCTCCTCTTCTTCTGCAGAGAAGCCCTACCCTGGTGATGTTTGTCTCGTAGGAATGTAACTCCCTGCTTCAGCTGTTCTCACTCTCTTCTCAATTCGTAGGTGTTTGTGAAAGCCGGCGATAAAGTCCAAGTTGGAGACCCACTTGTGGTTATGATAGCTATGAAAATGGAGGTGAGCACCTTCCTTCCTTCCTTCCTTCCTTCCTTCCTTCCTTCCTTCCTTCCTTCCTTCCTTCCTTCCTTCCTTCCTTCCTTCCTTCCTTCCTTCCTTCCCTCCTTCCTCCCTCCCTCCCTTCCCTCCTTCCTTCCTTTCCTTTCCTTCCTCCCTCCCTTCCTTCCCTCCTTCCTCCCTCCCTCCCTTCCCTCCTTCCTTCCTTCTTTCCCTTCCTCCTTCCTCCTTCCTTCCTTCCTTCCTTCCTTCCTTCCTCCCTCCCTTCCCTCCTTCCTCCCTCCCTCCCTTCCCTCCTTCCTTCCTTTCCTTTCCTTCCTCCCTCCCTTCCTTCCCTCCCTCCTTCCTCCCTCCCTCCCTTCCCTCCTTCCTTCCTTCTTTCCCTTCCTCCCTTCCTCCTTCCTCCTTCCTTCCTTCCTTCCTTCCTTCCTTTCCTCCCTCCCTTCCCTCCTTCCTCCCTCCCTCCCTCCCTCCCTTCCCTCCTTCCTTCCTTCTTTCCCTTCCTCCCTTCCTCCTTCCCTCCCTCCCTCCTTCCTTCCTCCCCTCCCTTCCTTCCTTCCTTCCTCCCCCTTCCTTCCTTCCTTCCTCCCTCCCTCCCTCCCTCACTCCTTCCTTCCCTCCCTCCTTCCCTCCCTCCTTCCTCCCCTCCCTCCTTCCTCCCCCTTCCTTCCCTCCCTCCCTCAGACTTTTATACCACCCGTCCCAGTGAACTGGCTCCATGCAGTGTACGAGATAACAGAAAAACACGCGAGAATAAAATTTAAACTTAAATTAAAACTCCCAGAATAACAGCAAACGGCTTATAGTTAAAATGCATCACAATGAGACTTTTGTTGTGGAAGATAATTTTCCCGGCTCGTTCCTGGAGAGCCCGAGGCACAGCTGCTTTTCGCATCCCAACGATGCCCCTGAAAGCACGCTTGCGTTTTCGTGTCAGTGACGCTTGTAATCGGCATGGACCCTCCGCGAATCGCTTCTGCTGGGTCCCGTGAGCGGTGGCAAGAACCTCAAACACCACTCGGACCTACAGATCATTGCCGAATTGCCTCTTGCACGTTGAACTGCTGCCAGGGCCTGTATAAATAGCAGTCGCTTTGTGCCAGGCTGTGTAGTGAGCCATCTTGAGGCTAATTGAATCTTTTCTTCCGAGTAAAGTATATGTTGTGCACTCTTTTGATCCAACCGGTCGATAATTGCCTTGGCGTGACTCATAGCTCAGTCACAGGAACGAGCCTCGGAGCACCGGCCCAGCCTCCGAGGGGAAGAGAAGCCGTCCCCCAGCAGAGGCCGCCGCTGAGAAGCAGGCCGACGGACGCCTCTGCGTTCCTGCAGGACAGTTTGGCTGTAGCGTCAGCCACACCTGTTGAAGAAACGAAATCCTGATGCGCTTTACAGAATGCAGCCCACCTATTGCGAGAGTAAAGCTGTGGAAATCGGTGGGCCTGGCCTCTACGCTCCGCTGGCCCTGCCCCAAGGGAGCTTGATCTTGGCCGTGGTCCCCTGCGGGGGGGGGACGGACGAGGAGGAAGAGGAGGAGACACATTGCGTATCAGTACCACATCCTGCCCAGCAGGTGGCGCAATCCCCAGCTGCAGAGCGGAAAGAACCACTTGTTGGCTCCTGTGGAAGAGAATCGGCGTTCTGGTCCTCTTCCTCCAGTCCTTGGGATTTGGGAATATTCCGCCTGGAGAGGAGGAGGTTGAGAGGGGACAGGATCGTTCTCTTTAGCTCTTTGAAAGGTTATTTATTTAATTTATAATTTAATTTATAGCCCGCCACTTCCGTAGCTGGCTCATGGCGGGTAACAATTCCACAAACCCCACAATAAAAGTCTCTCCCATGATATAATAAAACATGTTTTAAAAACCCAATTCAGTATATCATGGCAGCAGAATAAAAACCCAACCCCATCCCCGCTCAACAGGAGGCGTATGAACCCCTCAGGGGGGTTAATAGGGAGCAACATGATGGTCTGTTTCTTCTGTTGTTCAACAGCTGTTCTGGAGGCAAGCAGGGAGGAAGTGTGCTCAAAAAGCAACCAGAGAGAGACCCAAGAAATGGCGAGGGCCACCACAGGCAATGTGCTGCTGTCATGTCCTGGCACACAGGAAGTGATGTCAGCATATCAGGCGGCTTTCTGTCGCCTTTCCCATTTCCACCCTTATTGTATTCCTGCCTCCCCAGCTGACCAGAAGCAGGAAGGGCCTGCTGGGGACGGGGGATCCCCTGACCCCAGTGGGAACCTGGTGGTCCTAACAAGATGTGACCACCTGTTATTCTACACATGTGGGGAATGTTGGGGGGTCCCTCTTTGCAGCCTGGTTATATTAATCTATACTGAGGCCGATGCCTGGAGTCTGGGGTAAGATCTTTTTAGGACGTTTAGTATACCGCAATTTTGTATTTGTATGTGTTAGAGTTCATTCGTTCATTCATTCGTTCATTCATTCGTTCGTTCATTCGTTCATTCATTCGTTCATTCATTCATTCATTCATTCATTCATTCATTCATTCATTCATTATATTTGTATACCACACTCCCCTGAGCCTCAGGGCAGTTCACATGGAACATAACAATACATAGAATGTCTATGAGTTGTTTTAATTGGATATTTTTAACTGATATTGCTGTATTTTTCTCGTTTTGTGAACCGCCACAAGCCAGTTTCTGGGAGCGGCAGTATAGGAATGAATGAATGAATGAATGAATGAATGAATGAATGAATGAATGAATGAGCCTGCATAACAGTTTTCCAGCATGCTTCAGGCTGGTAATCGAGCTAGCTCATCCCCCCCTCCCCCAACACACCAGTATTTAGAATGGATTTTTAAGGCTAAGTTTTGTTGTTCTTTTAGAACGTTAGCCCCCGTGTCCGATGTGTCTAGACCAGGGTAGTCAAACTGCGGCCTTCCAGATGCCCATGGACTACAATTCCCAGGAGCACCTGCCAGCAAATGCTGGCAGGGGCTCCTGGGAATTGTAGTCCATGGGCATCTGGAGGGCCGCAGTTTGACTACCCCTGGTCTAGACGCTTTCCTTTGAGTTTTACAATGCTGATAAGCACTCTACCCGCCGTTGTGTTTGCCACTCAGGAATTCCCAACTCAGCATATCAATATTCTACAAATTTGAGCCCTGATTTCACGTGATACTTATTTACACGCCATACCGCACCAGGCTGGGCTTACGATAAATCTGCTTCTTCCTTCGCAGCACACTATACGGGCTTCGAAAGCTGGGACAATAAAGAAGGTCCATTACCAGCTGGGGTCGCAGGTCAACAGACACGCCCCGCTGGTAGAGTTCGAGGACGAAGACCCCACATCAGAATAACTCGCGGAGAATCAAGTTGACGGAACGTGTCGATCCGTAAAATCATCTCCTCGTAAAATCATCTTCAGATTTCTTTTGTGTGTATATATATATATATATATAGGAACTGATGAATACTAATAAAAAAGATTTTCCTATGCTCTCTTAGTTAGTTTTCCTTCAGGGCTTTGGTCCTCACAGTAACCAAATGTTTGGTGCCCTCGAATGAAAGATGGGAACGCTAAGGAAGAGGTCAGTTGCTCAACTTGTGTACTTTGCTAATTCTCAGCTGAGAGTATAAACTGCTTTTTTTGTTTGGCCATCAAGTCAGAGCTAACTTATGGTGACCCCTTAGAGCAGGCAGTTCTCCAGATGTCCATGGACTACAATTACCATGAGCCCCTGCCAGCATGGCAGAGCTAACTTACGGTGACCCCTTAGAGCAGGCGGCTCTCCAGATGTCCATGGACTACAATTACCATGAGCCCCTGCCAGCATGGCAGAGCTAACTTACGGTGACCCCTTAGAGCAGGCGGCTCTCCAGATGTCCATGGACTACAATTACCATGAGCCTCTGCCAGCATGGCAGGGGCTCATGGTAATTGTAGTCCATGGACATCTGGAGCGCCGCTGCTCAGCCTCCTCTGCGGAGCTTTCAAGAAAAGAATCTTCCAGGGATGATTTTCCATTGGCTGCCTCTGTGTCGTGACCCTGGTGGCCTTCCATCCAAATATTAAAGAGGGCATATCTTGCTTTCACTACCCGAAGGAGTCCTAAAACAGCTGACAAACGCCTTTCCCTTCCTCTCCCCACAACAGCCACCTTGTGAGGTAGGTGGGGCTGAGAGAGCTCTGTGAGAACTGCTCTGTAATAACAGCTCTAAAAGAACTGTGACTACCTCAAGGTCCCCCTACTGGCTGCACATGGAGATGCGGGGAATCAAACCCCGTTCCCCAGATTAGAGTCTGCTGCTGTTAACCACTCCACCATGTTGAATTTTAGCGAAAGTCCTTTTCTCAACCTCAGTGTGTGGAAATGGCAATTTAAGCTAGAAGGCTGTGCTCAGAGTCACAGAAGCTGGTGCTTGTTGGAACCCGTGCCAGCAGATGAAGAAGGAAGGACCAATGTCTTAGAGCAGGGGTAGTCAACCTGTGGTCCTCCAGATGTTCATCATTTGCTGGCAGGGGCTCATGGGAATTGTAGTCCACGAACATCTGGAGGACCACAGGTTGACTACCCCTGTCTTAGAGGCAGTCTGTGCATGCTGCAAATCGTGTGGTGTGACTTTTTTATGGGCTGCAGCTTTTCCCATTGCTGTTGGGCAACTCCTGGTTTTGAATGCTCTCCTCTAAAGAAAGGTTATTTCTATAAAAAGGCAGCATTAGTGGGAAAAGATTCTAGGCTGGCTTTTTTTCCGGACACGGCAGCAGCTTCTATAAAAAGAGAGGATATTTATGTTTTAGTATGAGTATAAGTTTTCTGGACTAGGTTCTGGAAATTTAGGCAAAGCAGGAGAGGGGGACTAGGAAGAGATGAGAAAAGGGCCATGCGGATTGTAATTTTAGGATCAGGGAGGAATTTTCCTCCCTGCCAGATTGGCCCAGGGATCCTGGAGGGTTTGTTTGGTTTTTTTTGGAGAGGGGGGGGGGTTGCCTTCCTTTGAGAACACAACACGGGGTCATTAGGGGAGAGGTAACGGAATTTCCTTTACTGTGCTAGGGTTTGGACTAGATCACCGGTGGATAAACAGTTGCTCTGCAGGGGCTCATGGGAAATGTAGTCCACAAACATCTGGAGAGCCGCCGTTTGGCCACCCTGGAATAAATGATCCTCGAGGTCCCTTCCAGCTCTGTTTCTGTGCCTTTAAAAGTGGCATAATGAAGAACCAGAATCATTAGGTGGATAGCCTGTCAGATGAGGATCTGGAAGGCCTGGGTTCAAATCCTGACTGCCATGAAGCATGCTGCGTGATAGTGGGTCAATCTCTCCTTCTTGGCCGAACCTACCTCACCGGCTTATTGAGAAGATAAAATGGAGAACAATGTAAGGAATTTCAGATCCCCTGTGGGAAGAAGAAGAGTTGTCTTTTATATCCCACTTTTCTCTTCCCAAAGGAGTCTCAAAGCAGTTTACAATCTTCTTCCCTTTTCCTCTCCCCACAACAGACACCCTGTGAGGGAGGTGGGGCTGAGAGAGCCCTGGGATTACTGCTTGGTGAGAACAGTACTATCAGGACTGTGACTGGCCCAAGGTCACCCAGCTGGTTGTATGTGGAGGAGCGGGGAATCAAACCCTCTGCTCTTAACTACATTGGGTCCAAAAAGGCAGGCTAGAAATGAAGCAAATAAAGGTGGAGCACGGCGTGATTCTGTTGTCTGTGTAAATTGATGCGGGGATGCCTTTTAGAAAGATAACACACGCTTGTGGAATAAAAAGGCTTACAGGGCGTATTTGCCACCACATACCAGGAATGTAAGGAGGCTGGTGGCAGGATGCCGAGATCAGGAGGGGCTTCCCGTTATCTCCCATCAGGCCCTGCTCGGAAACTTCCCTGGAGGCCTGCCTGAGGAGAGACGCAAGTGCTGGTCTAGCTAGATTTTTGCCCTGATCACCAACAGGCAGATCTTTGCATGCTGGATGAGGGTTAGAAAACTTGCCACAAAAGCCACATAGACGGGAGGGATTGCGGTGGGCCAGGCGTGGGTGGGTGGAGAGGTTTGTTCGGATGACAGGGAACTGAGGGCAGGACTGGGGCACGAAAGCCAAAGGATGCGGGAGGGAAAGTGGAGATTAAGTGGTGATCTGAGAAGCAGAGGATCCAGTTAACCGTTTTGGATCCCTTCTTGCCACTTCTGGGTTGGGAAATTCACAGAGATTTTGGAGGTGGACACTGGAGACCTGCCACCCTGTGAGGCATTTACCCGGCAAGAGCAATTTCTGCATTCGTTCCAACAGCTATGTTCATGTTTAAGCTTCGTCTCCGCTCAGTTTTCAGACTCCTGAACCGATTAAATACCCTTTTGGCCATGTGCGACGTCATTAATTGGTAGAAAGTTCGAGCCTCGTCAAGGAAATCATGTCATCCATGCCTTTGTGTGCGGTTGAATGAATGAATTCGAGAGAAAAAAAAGCACATGCTTCTCTTGGTCGAACTTTCTAGAAATCTGTCTTGTGTATATAATAATAATAATAATAATAATAATAATAATAATAATAATAATAATAATTTATAACCTATGCTTCCAACGCTCACAGTGGGTAACAACATAAAAATAAATACAAAAGTGTAAATTAAATACATCATAATTTATGCCCCCGACTAAAATCCCAACGGGGGAGGTTGTGGCTGGAGCTGATCTGCAGCATGTTTTCTCCCACCCTCTCCTAACGGTGAGGCCAGCCATATACGGTAGATGTTATTTCTGGCTTTGACCATAAGCCTGGTGGAATAGCTTCGTTCTGCAGGCCCTGTAGAACTGGTTGAGGTCCCACGGGGCCCTGATCTCTTCTGGGAGCTCATTCCACCTAGCTAAAGAAGCCCTGGCTCTGGTTGAGGCCGATGTCACCTCTTTTGGGCTGGAGATCCTGAGCAGATGCTGTTCTGAGGATCCCACTGCTTTTGGGGGAATATAAGGGGAAAGGCAGTCCTGCAGGTAAAAAGGTAAAGGTATCCCCTGTGCAAGCACTGGGTCATGTCTGACCCTTGGGGTGATGCCCTCCAGCGTTTTCATGGCAGACTCAATACGGGGCGGTTTGCCAGTGCCTTCCCCAGTCATTACCGTTTGCCCCCCAGCAAGCTGGGTGCTCATTTGACCGACCTCGGAAGGATGGAAGGCTGAGTCAACCATGAGCCAGCTGCTGGGATCGAACTCCCAGCCTCATGGGCAGAGCTTTCAGACTGCATGTTTGCTGCCTTACCACTCTCTGCCACAAGAGGCTCTTAATCCTGCAGGTACATAGGTCCAAATTAGAGATGTGTGCTTCGGCTCGGACGTGTCAGCAATCACCAAAGCCCGAGGCAGCGTGTAGGAGGCCAGCGGCACGGTGTAGAGTGGAGGACCGGCAGCTGGCATACCACCGCCACTACTGCTCTCCACGCCATGGCACTGGCCTCTTATGCGCCATCTCGGGCTTCGGTGATCCCCGAGGCGGCCGAGCCATGCCGAAGCGCACAGCCTGAGTCCAGATATATGATGAAGTTCATTCAGTATTGTTAATACCCTCTTAGCTTCGGTTTCTTAGCCTAGTTCACTGTGAAGGTGGCCAGCCTTTTGCGGGAGGCCCTGGGACCTGAGAAAGCTCCTTAAAGGACTGTTTGAATAGCGGATCTAGACCCTGTGACCTGCCTTGATTCTCAGTCATGAAGGCGGGCTATGGACCCTGGAAATGAATCAATGTCCTTCACACCATTTGTAGAGGGAAATCTTTTTGTGCATCGTCAATACAGTCTGCTCCCACACGTTCAGGCTCCGAGGCACGTCTCCACGGTGGAAAGCATCCTCTTTCCCTTGTTTTGACAGAATCATTAACAAGTATACAACATCTAATGTTCTTTTTTGCGCAAATATGCCTATTTGGTCTTGCTAATGACTGGAGATTTTGTTTTTAAGATGACATTCTTAACATTCAAGGATTTCTGCCGCTGAAGGCTCAGCATAAAAGATGTTTTCAGAGAGAAGGCTGCTAGGCAGCCAAAGAACGAACGAACTTTGGAAACAGCAGCCCCCCATGACTAGGGGGATCTTAATAATGGTGCCCCTCCTGGTGACCTCCCCTTTTGCATGCCTAGTGGTTTGCCCTAACCAGACGGTTTCACAAAACACCTAGGAAAGCGTTGTGCATCCCAGCTCTAAGTCTTCTGGTGCCCGTAAACGATCAGCATTAATCTTCCGCCTGGAGCAACACCGGATTGTCGTCGTTTCTGCTTCAACAACCCAGGGTTTAATGCCAGAGGCGTCTTCCTTACCTCCTCCTGGTGGAAAGGTTCTCTTCGCTCTCGCCCAACACCAAAATCCTGCTGGAGCCTCCTTGACTCGCTTCGTGCATCACTTCGATCTAGGGAAAGAAACAGCAAACGAGAGTTCTGCCGTAAATGAAACATCCAGCTAAACTTCAGAATTGGTTTTAGATAGGAGTGCATTGTATAATAATATTGACCACTGAGGAAGACCCATGAGGGTCGAAACGCGTTTGGTCTGTGGTTAGATCTGTATAGTTTTTACTTTGCTTTGAGCATTATATTGGTGCAATTTAATAAGTATTTGGTATAAATTTTATATTCTTTTATAGCTCAACATTTCTGTCCTCGACCAGAAATTAGGATTTATTTTATTATTTTTATTTATTTATTTATTTTATTTATCATACTTTTATACCGCCCTCCCCGGAGGCTCAGGGCGGTTTACATTATAACAGAGAACCATACATAAAACAGTCTGTAGAACATGTACACCAATAACCAACAATTACAACCAAACACAACACACTATAACAATAAACAATCATAACACAAACAGGTCCAGGGCTTGTTGATGGGATTCTGAGGGGGGTGGCTTTTATTGGGGTTTTATTATTTTATAATTTTATGTGTAAACCACCGCAAGGCTATGGCAAGCAGCGACAAAGAAAGCGAATAAATGAATAAACAAACAAATAAATAAATAACTTTTGAGTCCTGACTTTGTTAAGATTTATTCAAGGCGCGAGCTTTCGAGTGCAAGCACTCTTCCTGAATATGAAAGCACTCGAAAGCTCACCCCCTGAATAAATCTTTGTTGATCTTAAAGGTGCTACTGGACTCTGAATTTATGGTGTTCCTTCAGACCAACACGGCTACTCATTTGAATCTGACTTTGTGAAGGTTAGGTTTCCGTTCCCTTTTTGATTTTCCATTGCTCTACAGGCCTAGTCTCTTTCTCCACCACGGAAACCATAAAGCAGTGGTCCCCAACCTTTTTTTGGTTGGGGACCGGCAGGGCAACTGCCCCGCCCGCGCACATGGGCATCCGGGCCGTGCATGCGCACATGCGCGCTGTGCGGCCAAAATCGTGCATGCACGACACTTTTGCGCATGCATGCATGCGCAAAAGTGTCGCGCATGCACGATTTCGGCCGCACAGTGCGCATGTGCGCATGCACGGCCCGGACGCGCATGCGCGCGGCGCGGCCCTGATTCCCTCTCCCCCCCTTGCGGCCTGGGAAGTTTTTTACTGTGGGGGGGCGGGGAGAGGGAACTGCGGCCCGGCGCCCTGGCCTTCGCGGCCCGGACCGCAGGTTGGGGACCACTGCCATAAAGGATCAATTGATCGGCCCACTGGTGGCCTCCCACATCTTCCTCCCACGTCCACACCTCCGAAGGGGTGTGGCACCACTTCCGGTTTTCCTTGAAGCCTAATAAAAATTTCAGAGGTCCCTCCGCCATTAAAAGGTTGAAAGCCCACCCCTTTTGTTCTTTTCGCGTGCATTCGCTATTTTAATTGTGTGAACTTTGATCTGAATGAGGGTAAATAAAATTTGACCTTGACCGCCTAAAGACAAACTGAGTAAAGGTTGGGAAAGGCTGATTCGGAGAGCGCCATCCCACAGCAGACCTTGAGACCAGGAGAAGTTTGACACACTTGTTTGTGTGTCGTGTTCATTGCTGAGTTGCCTTGGCTGTCTGCTTTCATTCCACAGATAACAGCGCAGCAGCCGCCCCCACCAGCTTTAAGGCTGACTCCCAGCCTGCCGCTCCTAATTTGCAATCGATTAGCACCTTTATAAATCTCCACCGTTCTGATCAATCCACCTGGCTCCTTGGAGGGAGGGAGGGCAAGCGGCAGCTGTAATGAATGAACAGGCCTTATTTCAAAGGAGAAGGGGAAAGCCCGATGTTAATCAGTGACTCTGCCTCATGGAATCTGCCCGGAGCCACACGGCGATTAGGGAACAATGCAACTGGGAAGAACCGTGTCAGGAAGTCCTGGTGAAATGAAACCAAGCGTGAACACCCTTTGCTGTGACCTACAACCTCAGAAACCTGGAATGAGTCCTAAGCTAGAGGACTCATACTCTTAGGAGGAAGCAGGAAGGAACAGCTTGTGCTACTCCTTTTGTTTTTGTTGGAAGAGTTTGAATATGCAGAGAGAGAGAGAGAGAGAGAAAGAAAGAACTTTCTAATAAGCTGTTGTCTGTAGTCCATCTTCTGTTGTTCAACATTGTTTTGGAGGCAAGCAGGAAGGAAGTGTGCTCAAAAAGCAGGAAATCTTTTGTTGAACCAATCAGAACATGGGAGGAGATAATTTGAAAATCATCAGGCAGTTCCTATGCAACTATGCTCAATATATCTCTCCTCCGATGCCCCCTGCAGGATATATATCCTTTATATTTTGCTTAGAATGATGATTATTATTCTATGCACACTGCAGATCTTGCACATGACAAGTCCGAAGGGTTCAGTGCTAGGGCATCTGTTTGCCCAGGTTCAATGCCAGAAATTGAGGCTTTCCAGATACCCACGGACTACAATTACCATGACACCTTGCCAGCACCATGGTAATTGTAGTCTATGGACATCTGGAGGGCCACAGTTCAGCCCCTCCTGCCCTAAAGAGCTAGCAACTGGGCATAGAGACTGAGGCCTTCCCAATGCACTGGTGTTCAGAGGTTGACTGTTCAAAGGGCTTAAGAGTGGAATAGCTCTGTGTAGGTTTGCTACCAGGCAAGAAACGGTCATAGGTGGCTGCCCTTGCCTTGTGATCCTGCTACTGGGCGCCCTTCCAAGTGTTAGCTAAGGCCGATCCTGCTTATCCAGGCCGGGTTTTAACAGCCGTCTTGCTCTGCTAGTGGACCGACCCTATCATGGGCCTAACTTGGCCCTGACCTGAACGGCTGAGGCTAGTCCTCATCAGGTTACGGGAACTAAGCAAGATTGACCTTGGTTAGCATTTGCATGGGAGACCACCAAAGACCAGGGTTGCTGCCCAGAGGCAGGCCCTGACAAACCACCTCTGAAGGCCTCTGGCTTTGAACACCTTACATGGTCACCATCTCTTGGCCGCTGCTTGACGTCACTTCCTGCTTGGTTACTTCCAGACTACATAGTCTCCTCCAAGGCAACTTGGAAGGGGAAGAACACAGGCAAGAATGTGAGGCCTCTTTCCTCTTGCTTTGGAGAATGTGTGTCCCAAGCCCTCCAGGTCTTGGCAGCAGGTTCAGCCCCACCTCCTATTGGGCAGTGCCTCTCCCACCCCCTAACTAATTCAGTTTTATTCACCATACAAGCTTTTGGAAGAAGTATGCTTGCACATGAAAGCTTGTATCTTGAACGCAACTTTCTGGTCTTAAAGCTACCACCAGACTCCAATTTTGTCCTCTGTGTGTAAAAAGCTAAACCAGTCTTCATTCTTTGTCTTCAGGTGGACACTCACCAGCCCTCGCCCAACACCCTCCGCCTCAAATTCTTTCCTTTTACCCAGGTAAAGCCTCTCTCTGCTGTCTCCTTCAACTGTGTGGGGCACCCAGTGAACGAGATGCCCTTCTATTTTTCATTGTTTATTTTATTATTCAACTTATACCCCGCCCTTCCAGACAAGTCGGCTCGGGGCGGCTTACAAATAAAACAATAAATGCAATAAAAACACTGAAATCAACATTCTTCCCCCCCCCCAATTAAAACATAACAATCAAACCCCAAGAATGACAAAGCAAGGCAGATGGTGGATTAAAAACCCACCCCCCCCCAAAAAAAAACTCCCCCATCCTGCCACTTGTATCATGCCATTAGTGGCATATGATGGGAGAACAGGCAGCCAGATGCCATAGGGTGGGACCCACAGATCGATCAATCAACCCCGGGATTCTCTCCCACCCTTTGGTTTCTGGATCAAACCAGGGGACCCTTAGTCCACCATTTTGTTTCACCCTGTGGTCAATCCGATGCCCTGGAAGGAGGGCCAACGAACAAGGCAGAGACCAACTTTTCCCTGTGTTGCCTCGTAACACAGTTTGCTGCCTCTGGATGGGGAAGTTTACTTTAATCACCATGGCTCATACCTACTAAGAAGAAGAGCTGGGCTTCTTATGCCCTGCTTTTCACTATCCGAAGGAGACCCAAAACAGTTTGCAAGCACCTCTCCCTTCCTCTCCCCACAACAGGCAGCCTGCAAGGTAGGTGAGGCTGAGAGAGCTCTGAGAGAACTATGAAGGGCTCAAGGTCACCCAGCTGGCTGCATGTGGAGGAGTGGGGAAGCAAACCCAGTTCTCCAGATTAGAGTCCACTGCTCTTAGCCACTCCCCCCACGCTGTTAAGTCACAGCAAGAGACTTTCAAGGTGAGATGCAGAAGTCGGTGGCCATTGCTTTCCTGCCCAGAACTGTCTTTGGTGGTCTCCCAGCCAAGATCGGGTTACAACAGGCTGCTTTCCCTCATGAATCTAATCCCCCTGTACATTTGGCTATGACGGCCATGTCTGTAGCCATTGGACCTGAATTCCAGAGTTTAATTATTTGATGATTCAAGGTGCCTTCTCCTATGCCCACCCCAAATTTGGCCTGAGGTTCACGGGAAAACCTTGCAATCTGAATTAGGGTTACCATGTCTGAGTTGGGAAATGCATGGAGGTTCGGGGTGAGGGTGTTATGGAAAAGGGAGAGCAGAGTATAATGCTCCCCCCCCCCCAAAGCGGCCATTTTCTCCTGAGCTGATATTTGCATTCTGAATTAGGGCTGCCAATTCTGGGTTGGGAAATGCCTAGAGAAGGGGGGGATGGGACACGACCCATGGAGGGTGGAGTTTGCAAAAGCGAGGGACCTCAGCGGGGTATAATGCCGCAGAGCTCCCCCCGCTCCCCGCAGCTATTATCTTAAGGGAAACATGGGCTGGGGAGACCTCAAGATGGAGGGGGAGGGAGAGCCTATGGGGGTTGGGCTTTAGAAAGGGGAGGGACCTCAGCGGGGTATAATGCCCACCCCCAGCAGCTATTATCTCCAGGGAATGCATGGAGGTTCGGGGTGAGGGTGTTATGGAAAAGGGAGAGCAGAGTATAATGCTCCCCCCCCCCCAAAGCGGCCATTTTCTCCTGAGCTGATATTTGCATTCTGAATTAGGGATGCCAACTCTGGGCTGGGGAATGCCTCAAGATGGCGGGAGAGGGGGAGGGCTTTGGAAAGGGGATGGTCCTCAGTGGGGTATAATGCCATAGAGCTCCCCCCCTCCCACACCAGCAGCTATTATCTCCAGGGAAACGGATCCCTGTGTTCTGAATCAGGGATGCCAACAGGGCTGGAGAATGCCTTAAGATGGCGGGAGAGGGGGAGGGAGAGCGTATGGGGGGTGGGCTTTGGAAAGGAGAGGGACCTCAGCGGGGTATAATGCCATAGGGCTCCCCTCCCCCAGCAGCTATTATCTCCAGGGAAACGGATCCCTGTGTTCTGAATTAGGGATGCCAACTCTGGGCTGGGGAATGCCTCAAGATGGCGGGAGAGGGGGAGGGCTTTGGAAAGGGGATGGTCCTCAGTGGGGTATAATGCCATAGAGCTCCCCCCCTCCCACACCAGCAGCAATTATCTCCAGGGAAACGGATCCCTGTGTTCTGAATCAGGGATGCCAACAGGGCTGGAGAATGCCTTAAGATGGCGGGAGAGGGGGAGGGAGAGCGTATGGGGGGTGGGCTTTGGAAAGGAGAGGGACCTCAGCGGGGTATAATGCCATAGGGCTCCCCTCCCCCAGCAGCTATTATCTCCAGGGAAACGGATCCCTGTGTTCTGAATTAGGGATGCCAACTCGGGACTGGAGAATGCCTTAAGATGGCGGGAGAGGGGGAGGGAGAGCGTATGGGGGGTGGGCTTTGGAGAGGGGAGGGACCTCAGCGGGGTACAATGCCACAGAGCCCCCTCCCCCCTGCCCAGAGCAGCTGATTTCCTCCCTGGCACTCCCGGGCGATCTCCCGGCCGTCCTGGGGGTTGCCAGGGCTACGGCTCCGGGAGACCCAGCCCCCCGCCGGGGTGGGCAGACGCCGCTCGCCCGGGGCGTGCGGCGGCGCGAGGCGGCGGGTGGCCGGCGGGGGCTCGGCGGGCGGCGTCGCTGGGCCTCAGGCGGGCGGGCAGGCGGCGGTCGGGGCCCGGGGCGGCCTGGGCGCAGTGCGCATGAGCGGGTCGGCGGCGGAAGGCAGGGCCCGCGAGGAGGAGCCCCGGGAGCCGCCGCCGCCTCCCTCCCGCCCGCCTCAGTGTCCGCCCGAGCCGGCCCGGGAGGGGAGCGAGGCCCGCGCGCAGCCCCCACCATGGTGAGCGCCCCGCCAGGACCAGGCCCAGGCCCGGGAGGGAGGAGGGAGGCGAGCGGGCGCCGCCATCGCCTGGCAACCACGGCCTAGCGGGGGAGGGCGGGAGGGCGGAGGGGCCCGCTGAGGCACCCGGGAGGAGGGAGGGGGCACCCGGGGGCAGCCAGCACGGCCTCCTCCTCCTCCGCCGCTTCCTCCTCCTCCTCCTCCTCGGGCTTTGGGGGCAGGGCGCCGCGCTCCTGAAATGCTCGGCAGGCTGGACGTCTGCGAGGGAGGGGTGCAGGGTCGGCTTTCCTCACTGCGGGGGCGGCCCTTGATGCTGGTCGCGGTGGGGGTGGGGGTGGGGGTGGGGGTCCCGTCCTTGGCCTGGGGCGCTTGGGCCTCTCTCGGCGGGGCTGTGGAGGGGGACCCTCTTCCTGGACCTCGCTGTGGGGCCTGCAAGGCACCTCTGCTGGGCATGAATTGAGGCTTCTCTTGCTATTTGTCCGTCTGCCTTCTTCATCATCATCATCATCATCATCTACCTATATCATTTATCTATCCGTCTCGCAGTCTCTATCGTTATTTGCCTCTCATCGATCTGCAGCATTAATATATCATCTTATCGTTTACCTATTGTTTATCAATATATTTTATCTGTATATAATTTTATCTAGTAGTCTAGCAATTTATAATGATCAATATCTATCATTTACTTATCTATATCATCTATCAGTCATCTATCAATCGATCTATAGCTTGTCTTATCGGTCTGTATCCTCTATCAATCTATAGCTGCCGTTTAGCTATCATTTGTCTGTCATGTGTCTATCTGTAACTGTCGTCTATTTATCTATTTATCGTCTATCGATCGTCTGTTTGGGCTGCAGCCAGAATGACCTCTCTGGTGGAGTTTTGTGGCACCTTTAAAAGATCTTTAAGGACATTGTTGTGGGGGAAGCTCTTGTGGCGTGGGTCCTGTGCTTGTCAGTGGGGTTTGCAGGGATTAAAATGGCATTTATTCTCCCACTCTTGTGTCAGTGGGCCCTATGGTACAACAAGAGAAAAGAGCAGGAGTCCAGTAGCACCTTAAAGGCTCACCAAATTTGGGTCAGGGTGGGAATTTTCATGAGTCACTACTTCAAATGAGCAATGACTCGCAAAAGATCCTTGGAGCCATTTTGGTGTAGTGGTTAAGAGTGGTGGTTTCTAATATGAGGAACCAGGTTTGATTCCTCACTCCTCCACATGCAGCCAGCTGGGTGACCTTGGGCTAGTTACAGTCCTAGAATCATAGAATCACAGAATCATAGAGTTGGAAGGGGCCATACAGGCCATCTAGTCCAACCCCCTGCTCAACGCAGGATCAGCCCAAAGCATCCTAAAAGCATCCAGGAAAAGTGTGTATCCAACCTTTGCTTGAAGACTGCCAGTGAGGGGGAGCTCACCACCTCCTCAGGCAGCCTATTCCACTGCTGAACTACTCTGACTGTGAATTTTTCCCCCCTGATATCTAGCCTATATCGTTGTAAGTCTTGTTAGAGCTGTTCTTAAAGCAGTTCTGTCAGGGCTCTCTCAGCCCCACCTACCTCACAGGGTGTCTGCTGTGAGGAGAGGAAGGGAAGGTGATTGATTTTAAGCCACTTTGTAAGTCGGGTAGTGAAAAGCAGGATATAAAAACCAACTCTTCTTCTACACTGTTATTATCTGTTAGCCTCTTTTCTATTTATTGTACTGCTACAGACAAGCTGACATGGCTATCCATCTTGATCTAGAGTAGAACACTATTATTCCAGTCCAGTGTAGAGAGACCAACTAGAGCAGGGGTGGCCAAACTGGCTCTCCAGATGTCTATGGACTACAATTCCCATGAGCATGTCATGGACCCATGGAAATTCAGGCCACCCCTGAACTAGAGTTTCCGGGTAGAAGCTGTTGAGAATCAGAGCTCCCTTTGTCAGACTCTAGTAGGGTAGAAATGGAGTTCTCTGACTCCTTTTAATCCTAGATTCTAGTGTCGGTCTGAAGTAGCACAACAAAACTTGAGTCCAATGGCACCATTAAGACCAAGAAAGATTTATTCAGGGCGTGAGCTTTCGTGTTTCTGAGGAAGTGTGCATGCGCAGGAAAGCTCACGCCTTGAATAAATCTTTCTTGGGCTTAAAGGTTCCATTGGACTCAAATTTTGCTCTCCTTTTCTCCTAGTTAGGAGGTGGGAGGGTGCCTTTTTATATCCTCATGTGTCATTTAGGTACCCTCAAAACTGCAGGGCAGGTGACAAAGCACACTGGTGCTGGAGAGGTGCCTATTACTGGGCAGACCAAGGAGATAAAGTCAAAGAACACCCCTTGTTGGTGCTCCAAGCTGGAAGCATTGCATTTAAGGATCTGGTTTCAGGAGGATTCCATGTGGGCTAGCAGTAGAACAGCTAGAATCGAGTCCAGCGACCAATTAGATTTTCAGGGCACGATCTTTTGAGAGTCAAAGCTCTGGCAGGGAGTGCTTTGTCATTCAAAAGCTCACATCCTGAAAATCTTACTTATCTTATTTATTTACTTCTTACATTTCTATAACGCCCACCCCTGAGGCTCAGGGCGGTTTACGAGCTGCATGCCCTGTCTGGACTCTCAGAGTTCCGCAGGGCCTGCAAAACGGAGCTCTTCCGCCAGGCGTTGGGTTGAGGCCGGGTAGGGGCCCTGGGATATGTGATCGGGTCCCCCCTCCCCCTTAGCCCCCCCCTTGCACGGTACTAGACTTTGCTAGGAGCCTATACCATTCTTATCTGCTAGCCACTTTTTCAGTAATCTACACCTCCGATATTCCGGGGCATGGGGAGGGACCTATTCTTGGACATCTTCTGTGGTTCTGGGGGGGGGGGTTAAGGGGTTATTAATTATATGCTTTATTGGATATTATGTTATTTTTTCTCATAAACTGCCAGGAGCCGGCTTCCTGGGAGCAGCAGTATAGAAGTTCAAACATAAATAAAATAAATAAATAAAGCATAGGGATAATACAGTGTAATTCATAACACAGCAACCGTAACGATGGGAATCATAACTGAAGGCGACAAGTATTATAACTATAATATTTCACAATGCAACAATAATTTTCTCGTACCTGCATTGTGCAGGGGGCTGGACTAGATGGTCCTGGAGGTTCCTTCCAACTCTGTGATTTCATAGGAGGTCGGATTGAGTTCAGAGTGTGGGGAGGATGTCTGGAGGTCCAGCGGAATGATGTTAAGTTGGTCAGCCAAAAACCGAATGCCTGGTGGAAGAGCTCCCTTTTGCAGGCCCTGTGGAATTGTGGGCGTTCAGGTGGACCTCATTCTACCAGGTGGGGGCCAGAAGCCCTAGTTGAGGTCCGACATGGTTCTTTAGGGCCAGGGATCACCAGCCAGTAGGAGGTGGCAGAGCGTAGCGCTCTGCGAAGATTAGAGAGGCAGTCCCTCAGGTACGCTGGTCTCAGACCACATATGGCCTTGTACGTGATTACCAAGTCTGATCCAGAATTCAACTGGGAGCCAGGGCAGTTGTTGGAGAGCAGGCGTGAGGTGAGACCTCCACAGTGTACCTGTGAGGACTCTGACAGCATAATTCTGTACCAGTTGCAGTTTTCGGATCAAGGTTAAGGGTCGGCCTGCGTAGAGCGAGTTGCAGAAGTCTAATCTAGAGATGACTGTCACATGGATCACTGTGGTTAGATGTTCCAGGGCCAAGTAGGGCGCTAGTAACTGGGCTTGGTGTAGATGTCAAAAAGCCTGCCGTGGTACTCCCGTGACCTGTGCCTCCATTGAGAGGGAGGCATTGAGGATCGCACCCAGGTTTCTGGCGGAGTGAGCCACTTACGGGTTTCTAAGGGGCTACTGGACTCCAGGTCTGGACTGAATGATCTGGTCAGGTTTTGGAAGCTAAGCAGGACTAGGCCCTGGTTAGGATGCGGATGGGAGACTAGCATGGAAGAGCTGGGTTGCTACTGAGAGACAATGTGCTGGCAGGGGCTCATGGGAGTTGTAGTCCATGGACACCTGAAGAGCCACAGTTTGGCTACCCCTGCCCTATGGTGCTACCATAACTCATCTGCTACTTGATAAGAAAAGGCATTGAATCCAGCTGTTTAGTGGTCCAGGGCTGGCAGACCTGCCTTCTTTACCAACCATCTTTGCATGGGATGTGGTGGAACATTTCAACTGACAGTAGGGATTTCCGCCAGCGGAGTGGAACTTCTTCACATACCCCCACCTGCTGCAGCTCTAAATGCCCCCTGAAATGCTGCTCCTGGGAGTACAGGGAAACCCCTAGGAATACCATAAGAGGAAAGTTAGAGGTCTGCAGTGGAAAGGGGAAATGGGCAGAAATCAGTGAACCCGGAAGCCAGCTTCTCGGGCAGCTCTGTATTGCAGGTGCTGACAAAATCTGTCACAGCGTCAGGAAAGGCCCAACTGCCAGCTCTATCCTCCAGTGCCATAATGGACATCATCTGTTGATGGCTTTTGGACACCATCCATTGATGCCTGCGTGCAAGAGAATAGGTGGACCCAAATCTGACTTTTAAAATAAAAATGTTCCGAAGTGAATGGGAGAACATTTGAGTATCTGTGGATATTCCGTGGCATACCTCCATGTCACACTGCCAAGAGAAAGATTTCAAGGAAATTGCTGCTTTAGGGTTTATTAGCAAATTTGATTCGGCCATTGTGGGCTTAATCTGGTGGGGTGGGCAGTGTGCTGGCATGACATAACAGTATTCTCGCGGCTGTCGTGAATGGGTCGTTCTGTTTGCCTGTTTGTACGCATGTGGATTTGGCATAGAACTCTCACAGACCCACAACAATAGTTGTGTTGTAGTTCATGGCCCTTTGGCTCTGTTGTTTACAAGGTTTTTTCCCCTCTGGCCTCAGATGCACCTGAGTGTCAGAAAGACAAGCCAGTGGGCATGAAATTCTGCCGAGGATAACCCTTCATCTGCACAGGTTGTGTGCCACAATATATCCCTTACTCCAGTGGTCCCCAACCTTTTTGCTTGACAATTTTACTGAGGCCCGGGGGGGGGTAGTCTTTTGCCGAGGGACGTCACCACCGCTGCCTGAGCCCCTGCTCCGCTTGCTTTCCTGCTGGCACCCCTGACTTCCCATCGCCCGCACAGTGCCACGCTGAGGGGGAGCCCCAGCCATGGCGGCCACCGGAGAGCACCGAAGGTGAACCGGCAGCAGAGTGGCAGGGCAGCCCCTGAGGCAGCAGCCGGGGAGGAGGACAAGGAGGAGCCGTGGCCCAGTACCGTTCTCCAGACTGGGGGTTGGGGACCACTGCCTTACTCGTCAAACGCCAAAAGATCCCTCATTTTTCTGTTTTGTCCGCGTGATTGTATATCTTTATGATTTTGTCGGAACTTCCTTTCAAACTACATATAGAATGGAACCGGCTAGATATCGGGAAAAGATTTCTCACAGAGTAGCAGCGGAATTGGCTGTTTAGGAAAGTAGTGAGCTCTCCTTCCCAGGCAGTCTTCAATCAGGCTGGACAAATATTTCTCATGGATGCACTGGGCTGATCATGCATTGAGTAGGGCAATGGTAGTCAAACTGCGTCCCTCCAAATGTCCATGGACTACAATTCCCCTGAATGCTGGCAGGGGCTCCTGGGAACACACATTGCTAATAGGAGTCACATCCTAAACAGATCCACATCACACCTCTGCTCCCCCTACAGCAGGGATGGCCAAACTGTGGCTCTCCAGATGTCCAGTGGCTGCAGTTACTAGATGCTGGCAGGGGCTCATGGGAAATGTAGTTCATGGACATCCGGAGGGCCGCAGTTTGACTACCCCTGGACTTGACGGTCCAACTCTGACTCTGTGCCCTAAATATCTTGTAGGCCGTGATGGTGCTCCTAGCTCTTACTTTCAAACACGTGTATTAATGGACTTTTGAGATCCCTTTGTGTAATGTTGCTCGATTACGTGATCTCCCTACTTGTTGCCTCAGCCGCGTTGCATCGGCCTCAAAACATCACGCCCGGCATTTCAGGAAGTGCAGGGAGTGTTATCTTGTTCCACTTAAGGTGCATGAATGCATTTAACTTTGGCCTCGGCGAACACGCCCAGGATGTTTTATCCTCGACACTAATTTGTTGTCAACATATATATTAAACGTCCAGCTTCCTGGGAAGAGGCCGACAGAATGGAGCGTTTCCCCAGTGCGCACTGAAATGCCGTCAGGGCACGTTTCTGCCATCGTAGGCGTCTCGAGTGGAGCAGGACGTCTTCCTCTCACCCTCTAAAAGCGGGGAACAATTCAATGTCCAACTTGTTTTGCCATCCAATAAGGTTGTAACGGTTTGTTCCTGCAGTCAGAACTTGAAGTTACAGTAGAGGGAAAGTCAATATGATTCGTTTTTCCCTTACACACATGCTGCCTTGGAGACTTGTGCCTCTGGTTGCACAGCAAATGTGTTCTAACTCTGTTTATCCCTTCCCCTTCCCCTTCCCCTTCCCCTTCCCCTTCCCCTTCCCCTTCCCCTTCCCCTTCCCCTTCCCCTTCCCCTTCCCCCTCTTGTCGTGTTCCTTTGTAGCAGGATCCCAACAGCAAGTAACTCAGAGGAGGGGGCTGTCACCCTGTTTTCTACATCAGGGGTGCTCAACCTGTGGTCCTCCAGATGTTCATAGACTACAATTCCCATGAGCCCCTGTCAGCAAATGCTGTCAGGGGCTCATGGGAAGTGTAGTCCATGAACATCTGGAGGACCACAGGTTGACTACCCCTGTTCTACAGGACCTGTGGGTGTTGATTGAGCTAATGCAAGGGTGGCCAACTGTGGCTCTCCAAATATCCATGGACCACAATTCCCTTCAGCCCCTGCCAGCATCTGGTAACTCTAGCCGCTGGACATCTGGAGAGCCACAGTTTGGCCATCCCTGCTGTAGGGGGAGCTGAGGTGTGATGTGGATCTGTTTAGGATGTGACTCCTATTAGCAGTGTGTGTATGTGTAGATTCTTCTATCACCACTTACAGGTTTCCTCAAAAATCTGAAAAACAGAGCCCCTTCAGATACGAAATTGAATTGTTTTCCAACTTCATGGGCTATGAGGCTCCCGCCTCAAACCACCACGTTGTGAGATCGTCACACTGCTCCTTCCTCCGCCAGCTAGCAGTGCAACGTCAGGGGAGAGAAATGTGCAATGTGGTGATGTCACAGCATGACTGATTTATGAGGGGGAGGGGAGAGCTTGGCACAGGGCTGCCATTTTCAGTGTCACCTCTAACATGTCCTTCCACCCCAAGAGATTTGCGGTACACCTCCGTAGAATTCAGGGTGGCACTGCCATCCCAGGCGGTTTGGAGGCGGCTGGGAAGGAAGGCTTTGGCCACCAGGCATTCATGTGCCAGTCTATGCCCCACACCAAACAGCCTTCATCGAGAAGGATACAGTAGATATTTTCGTTTCCCCCCCCCCCTGCCAATATGTATTGGCCGACAGAGCAGGGGTAGTCAACCTGTGGTCCTCCAGATGTCCATGGACTACAATTCCCATGAATCACAGGTTGACTACCCCTGCTCTAGGCTATTCCTGCTCTAGGCTATTCCCTTTCACCTCCCATTTTTAAGTTTATAAATTACATGATGAGAGATAATAAAATACATCATTACTGTGATATATATCAATATGTTAAATGAAACATGTTGTGATTGGTACTAACTTTTATTAAAAAATGTAGAATACAGACCCCTCTTGATCTTGAGGCCCTAGGCTGAAGCCTAGTCAGCCTATAGGAAAATCTGGCCCTGCCTGTGAGGTAGTTCCCAACACCTTGCGCAGCCCTATGAAGAAGGATTACCTGCCCCCAGGTAGGACATGGAGATCTCCCAGAATCAGGGATGTCAGACCTCCCGGAATTACAGCTCATCTCCAGACTAAAGAGATCAGTTCCTCTGAAGAAATGCTGGCAAGGGCTCATGGGAATTGTAGTCCATGGACATCTGGAGGACCCCTGACTTAGAGCATTCTAGCATCATACGAGCCTGTTACTGCAGCTGGGAATCTCAGGAACGACAGGTGTGTTCAAAGCAGGTTTGGCCTACCAGCAGGCCATACTTAAATGTGAAGGACAGTTGACAAGTGATTTGTGACATGGCATAGTGGCAGGGGGGGCTCTGTCCTGCAAAGAAAAAAAGTTCTGAGCTCTCCTCGGCCTCTGGGCCTGCCCAGAGTCGCTCTTTGGATTCCGGCTTGATAGGGCAGTACCCCACGATAAGCGTCTTATCACTCCTTGCCATGCGTGCGTTGATGTCGTAGCACATGCTTTAAAAATGCAGTAACCCTGCTTTTTGGATCCTCTCCAGCAGATGCCCGTTTTCAGACTGTTTGGGTGATGTTTGCTGTTTTCCGGCTTTTGGCACTTTATTTGTAAACTGTTTTCAATTCAGATAAACAAAGCAATCTAAAAGTTTTTTTTTAAAGGGATGCAAGCATGTCCAGATTACTGCCCAGGGTCAGTTAAAAGGATCAGCCTTCACTAAGCTTTTCCGTTAAAGGACCTGAAAAGGAACGTATTCAATGGAGGCTCAACAGGGACTCATGGGAATTGTAGTCCATGGATGTCTGGAGAGCCCCAGTTTGGCCACCCCCAGATAGGGGAAAGGCTAAATGGCTTTTCACTTTTATAATACATTATATATATATATATGACATCACTTGTTTTATCCCATGAAGAGTTGGCACAGTAAAGTTGCTTTGACATGGTGATGCTGGTGTCCTTGTTTTCTGGTTGCTGTGTCCCTCCCTTCCCCATCTCCAGTTAGCCATGACGCTGTTTATATTTATTTTTCATAACTGTACACTCCCCTGGGGCCAGAGATGGCTTCCACCATCAATCCAATCCAATAGAATGATTAAACACCTTGAAACATTAAACTCTTTGTTCTTACAACCCATTTATTTTAAAAATCAGAGGCTCACCACCTTCCCTCTGAAGGAAGGGACATAAAGGGCTGAGATGAAATTAGCTGCTATTACTACTACTACTACTACTACTACTACTACTACTACTACTACTACTATTATTATTATTATTATTATTATTATTATTATTATTATTATTATTTGGATTTATTACCTGCCACTCCCAGCAAGCTATATGGTGGTTGGGATGTTATTATGTGGTATTTCTGTGAGTCTGAGCCATAGGCCTGGTGGGCCAGCTGTGTCTTGGAGGCCTCGCGGAACTGTTTTAAGTCGTGCAGGGCCCTGGTCTCATTCAGGAAAGTGTTCCACCAGGCCAGAGAAGGCCCTGGCTCTGGTTGAGGCCAGGTTCACTTTTCTGGGACCAGGGATCTTGAGCAGATTTTCTGAGCTCAAGCATAAGCTTCTCTGAGGGCCTGAAAAATATTTCAGTGAGGAGCCAGGCCATTGCATTCTGGACCAGTTGAAGTTTCTGGATCACATACCAGGGTAGCCCTGCGTACAGCGGATTGCAGTAGTCTAATTTGGAGGTGACCTTGGCATGGATCACAGTTGGTCTATTTCCCCCACGCCCCAGAGTTTGCAGTACAGGATTCTCAGAGACTCGGGCATATTTCCTCCATCCTTTGGCGTTTTGGTTTTGTTACCATACTTCATTCTGGATGTTGCCATCCAATATAGCCTCCCCCCCTCCCCGAAAGAACTGTGCTTTGAACTCTGCCTGGTTCTTTTTGAGGCTATACATTAGATCGTTTTAAAAGGAAACTCACTGCCTCAGGAACCTGGGTGGGAAGGTGGCGCAGAAATGTTTAAACTGCTTTCAAGCTGTACTTTAGGGGTTTTGGCTTTTTAAAAAGGACTGTTATGTTTCCCTTTAAATGGCTGAATTCCCAAACCACCTTTTGAAATGGAGGGCGGCCGAATTCAAAAAGGGCTTTGTAGTTCCCACGTCCCTTTGTGTCACCGTTGTGCTGTCCTTGTCCAGTTACCTGATGTGCTTCCTGGTCAAGCTTTTAAAGATGTGTGTATGTGGCTGTGTTATTCCTGTCACGAGCAAGGAGGCTATAATTTAAGGTTGTGGGGGAGAGGCAATATCGCAGGCGCACAAGCCCAATTTTATGTGTTTTCTCTTTTCTTCCGCTCCGTGAAGTTGTGTGCAGGATTCAGCGAGGCGGTTTGGAATCCGAAGCAGTTTGGACAGGATGAGGGACCTTGTATAGGCATTTGCCTGAGGGGCTTTTGGGGAAAGTTACGTGTCTCCCTCCAAACAACCGCCCAGGGCCGTTTTTACCGCTGTGTCTTCTGATACGTTTCCAGAACAAGTTGAAGTCCTCGCAGAAAGACAAAGTCCGCCAGTTCATGATCTTCACACAGTCCAGCGAGAAGACCGCCGTGAATTGTCTGTCCCAAAACGACTGGAAGCTAGATGTGGCGACAGATAATTTTTTCCAGAATCCTGAGCTGTACGTACGAGAAAACATAAAAGGGTCGTTGGACAGAAAGAAGTTAGAACAATTATATAATCGATATAAAGGTAAGTGCTTGGAATTTCATTAAAAAAAAATTAATTTGCAGCTCCTGGCCATAGATGTTGTATCAAGGGCAGTGTGTCTTCCAGAGCAGGCTAAGGGGGATGCTAGAACCAGCTTGGTGTAGTGGTTAAGACCAGCAACTTCTAAACTGGCAAGCTGGGTTTGATTCTGCCCTCCTCCACATTCAGCCAGCTGGGTGACCTTGGGCTCATCACAGTTCTGATAGTGCTGTTCTGATTGAGCAGTGATATCAGGGCTCTCTCAGCCTCACCTCCCTCACAGGGAGTCTGTTGTGGGGAGAGGAAAGGGAAGGCAATTGGAAGCCACTTTAAGATTCCTGGTAGAGAAAGTGGCATATAAGAACCAACTCTTCTTTGGTGTGGTATAGTGTTTATGAGCAGCAGACTCTAATCTGGAGGACCATGCAGTAGATAGGCAGTGGTGCCAGAGGACAGAGGTGCACTCAGTGCTCTGGCATCGCCGCTGCCAGTCTTCCAAGGTTGCTCCTGCCCTCCGGAGGACGGGGGCAGCCTCAGGAGACTGGTGGAGGCGGGGCCAGCACCGCATAGCAGAGGCAGCCCCAGCCCAGCAACGCACAGTGCTGCGTCGCACTGGGCTAGCTCCGCCCCCGCCAGCAGACATACTAGGAGGGGGAGTGGAGGAGGGGGCAGGGAGCAAGGATTTTCGCCGCCTTATCTGGATGCTCCACATAATGGGCGCGAATCCTTGGTTGATTTTTTCCCCTTTCGCTTCCAGATCCCCAGGATGAGAATAAAATCGGCATAGATGGCATTCAGCAGTTTTGTGACGACCTAGCACTGGACCCCGCCAGTATTAGTGTATTGATCATTGCCTGGAAGTTCAGAGCTGCAACGCAATGCGAGTTCTTGAAGATGGAATTCATGGACGGGATGACGGAACTGGGGTAAGGGCCCGGCCGGAGCGTGCAGAACGTTCCCAGTCTTGAGCTGTGGCTGCACGAGTGGAAGCAGAATCTTCGGCTAGCAGATGTGGGGAAGGCTGTCAAGATCCAGCGTGCCTGGCTCACAGTCTTGCCATGTAATGCTTTCTTGACCTGTTTTTAACCTCTGTTTTAATTGTGCAGTGGTTTTTCACCGCTCTTTTGCTTGCAGATGTTTTATCTTTCCAGCCTTTTCAGACTGATCTATGCTCTTAGGCAGGAGTAGTCAAACTGCAGCCCTCCAGATATCCATGGACTACAATTCCCATGAGACCCTGCCAGCATTCGCAGTTTGACTACCACTGCTCTTAGGAATGCCTGTAATGTTTATAAGTTGATGAGCGTTCTTAACCTGGGAAAATTGGCTTGGGAAGCATGCCAAGATTTGAACAGGGGTGGGCTGCGGTAACATAAAAGTAGGATTGTAGTTTTGCTTGTTAGTTTTAGCAAGGGAAAGCCTTGCGTCTGTTCACCATTTTCTTCAATAAAGAGATTGCTTGTTTACAACAGACCTGCTTATTGGGAACTTGACAGGGGCCTGACAGAGGTCGGCCTACCTGTGGGCACCCACATGCAACAAATGCACATGCCACAGGTTTCCTAAGGCTGATTGGTATAGTGAGAGCCAGCTTGATGTAGTGGTTAGGAGTGCTACATCAAGGACTTCTGTCAGGACTTCTAATCTGACATGCCGGGTTCGATTCAGCACTCCCCCACATGCAGCCAGCTGGGTGACCTTGGCCTCAACACAGCACTGATGAAGCTGTTCTGACCGAGCAGTGATATCAGGGCTCTCTCAGCCTCAACTCCCTCACAGGGTGTCTGTTGTGGGGAGAGGAAAGGGAAGGCAAATGTAAGTCGCTTTGAGACTCCCTTGGGTAGAGAAAAGCGGCATATAAGAACCAACTTCTTCTGATTCCAGGCGGACTTCTGCATTGGCTGCCACAACCCTGTACTCTCTTGGATGTCATGCAGGGGGCTTTCAGGACAATAGAGCCACAGTAGTTACAGATAACAATGAAATACAAGCAAAATGCACCTACTGAAATACACTTTCTAACCTGATGTTACAAACTTTATATTTGCTTCAGTTTTTTTTTGTATATAGCCGTGTTTTTCAAATGCAGAGTATTGATTGTAATATACACACCACTGTTTTGAAATTCATGTTTATGTCCAAAAAATTGAAGCAAATACAGGATTTGTAACATCGGGTTAGAAATGCACCGTAGCTGCATTTTGCTTGTACTCCAATGGAAGGGACTTTGGCAGTTCCCCCTGCTCTGCTAAAACCCATTCTTCCAAATGCTCTTGTGTCCAAGCTCAGGAGAGCACAGATCTACAAAGCTGCCCTGAGGTGCCTTCAGAAAGTACCTCTTAATAGCATCGGAATTGTTGGTAAAAGGCACTTGAGCTTGAAGTTGCAGAGAAGAGCATACATCACCATGGCTCTCCTTATTCTCCTGTTGGTATCCTTAAGCCCATGTCTGTTCATAAGGACGGGGGAAACGAACTACCCGCTAGATCTTATTCATTCAGTAGTTAGATTCAAGTCCAGTGGCTCATTTTCTGTCCCCGAACATTTCCCCTCTGCTCTGCTCAAGCGGATTACAAGGTGCCCAGTGCCTCTCCGTCCCGAATGCTTTCTTTGCAACAATGATGGTGCTTTCTAGGGGGAAAGGGGTCCACAGATTTCAATTTAGGGAGGCCACAGGATCCAACTTAGAGAGCCAGCATGGTGTAGTAGAGCAGGGGTAGTCAAACTGCGGCCCTCCAGATGTCCATGTACTACAATTCCCATGAGCCCCTGCCAGCGAATGCTGGCAGGGGCTCATGGGAATTGTAGTACATGGACATCTGGAGGGCCACAGTTTGACTACCCCTGGTGTAGAGGTTAAGCGCAGCAGACTCTAACCTGGAGAGCTGGTTTTGGTTCCCCACTCCTCCACATGCATCCAACTGGGTGAACTTAGGCTCATGGGAATTGTAGTCCATGGACATCTGGAGGGCCACAGTTTGACTACCCCTGTTGTAGAGGTTAAGCGCAGCAGACTCTAACCCGGAGAGCTGGGTTTGGTTCCCCACTCCTCCACATGCATCCAGCTGTGTGACCTTAGGCTAGTCACAGTTCTCTTAGAGCTCTCTCAGCCCAACCTACCTCACAAGGTGTCTGTTGTGTAGGGAGGGAAGAAAGAAAGGTGCCTGTAGACTGTTTGGGGACTCTTTTGGGTAGAGCAAAGCGGGATATAAAAAAACAGCTCTTCTTCTTAGCCTCTCCCCGCCCCTTATAAGCGCAGCTATTTGATCATGAATGCAGTATTTAAAAAGCACTTTGAAAATACGGCATGCCGTAACGTCTAACGTACAGCCTTTTGTCCCCCTAACCAAATACAGATGTGACAGCATAGAGAAACTGAAGGCCCAGCTTCCTAAAATGGAGCAAGAATTAAAAGAGCCGGGGAGATTTAAGGATTTTTATCAGTTTACTTTCAACTTCGCAAAGAACCCAGGACAGAAGGGTTTAGGTATGTATACTTCGTTGCTGTCCTTTCTTGGTCGTGACACAAGCCGACCAAACTATGCCAAGTATCCCTGAAGGGAGCCTGCTGCTGAAGCCACTGAGAGAGACCTCCCGAGTCCTGCCTCTGGGGACTTCCTTGGTCCATTGGGTCCAGCACTGTCTCCTCAGAATGGCAGCTGCTCTCTAGGGTTGCAGGCTGGGGCCTTCGCCCCACTAACCTCCTGATGCCCTTAACTGGAGATGCCAGGGATAGAACAGGGGACTTTCTGCATGCCAAGCAGAGGTTCCTCCACTAAGCCACCTCTGAGCTCTCTGACCTGACGTCTCCTTGGCCTACCTGGAAACGTCCTCCCCACCTGGTCGCCTGCTCTGGCCTCAGAGCTCTGTGTGTCCAGGGGCACTTTCAGATTTTCTTTTGCCAACTTTGTCAATAGAAAACTCATTGCACAGAACGACTGACTTGCTTATTTACTGATTTATTTGATTTCTATACCACCCTTCCATATGGCTCAGGGCGGTTTACATACAACACCAGGGGGGATACATGGAACAAATTAATATGTCACATAAACAAATACCACAACAACAATAATCTAAATCAGTGGTCCCCAACCTTTCTGAGGCTGGGGACCGGCAGGGCATCGTGCCACGCCCGCGGGCCGCGCCCGCGCATCGTGCCGCGCCCACACATTGTGCATGCGTGAATGCGCCATGCGCATGCGCAATGTGCGGGTGCGGCCCGCACGGGCACGGCCTGGCCCTGATTCCCTCTCCCCGCCCTCCCGCAGTAAGAAGCTTACCGGGCCGCAAGCTTGCGACCTGGGAAGTTTTTTACTGCGGGGGGGGGCGGGGAGAGGGAGCCGCGGCCCGACACTGGGCCGCGGCCCACAGATTCGGGACCACTGATCTAAATGACACAATTTAAGTGGTCTTAAACAACAACAGTATAACATAAATAGGAACTTAGCTAAGGCCCTTAGAGAGGTCAGACTGGTTCAGGCCATGGAGGCCATCGAATAATAATAATAATAATAATAATAATAATAATAATAATAATAATAATAATAATAATAATAATAATAATGTCTGAGGGGGACCTGTGGTTGGTTTCAGGCAAATGTCTGAACTTAACTCCGGTTCAGAAATTTTCTTTACTGCTGTGGGAGGAGATACTGAGGGTGTGCGATGGTGCTTGCAGCGCACCATGTACAGACGACCCACGTTAGCTACAGTCTGTAGTTGGAGCCGTGGCATAGGAGCAGCTTAATGGATCGTGGGGCCTTGAGCATTCCTGTACTGAGCTTTCTTTAATCCGCTCCAGTTTATTGTGCTTTCAGAACCGGTGGTTTCAAAATGCAGGCGTCGTTTTGTGTGGTTCTGTCATTAATGCCCATTTTCTGCTGCAGATTTAGAAATGGCCATCGCCTACTGGAATTTAGTACTGCATGGAAGATTTAAATTCCTAGACTTGTGGAACAAATTTTTATTGGTAAGCAAAAGTGTTGTAAGTAGCTTTCTGACCTTGCCTGCTCCTGTCGCCTAGCTCGGCCTTTCCTAACTTGTTTACCGTTGAGAAACCCCTGAAACATTCTTCGGGCCTTGGGAAACCCCAGAAGTGGCGCAATCGGGCAGAATCATCGGCCCTAATCAGTGGCTATTGGGGGGGGGGAGGTCAACATGACCATATATGATCATATCACGTGATAAATGTTTAACACATGTTAAACATATATTAAAAAGTAACTCCACCTGTTTGGGAAACCCTTCCAGGGCTGCCAAGAAACCCCAGGGTTTCCTGAAACTCTGGCTGAGAAAGCCTGGCCTGGTGTTCCAGGGAGAAAAAAGAACGTTTGCCCTGAAGCAGCTGTCCGTGGCTGGTGTCTGTAAGGCAGATTGTGGCCCTTGCTGCGAAACCTTTTCTTGATTTTACACGAGTCTTCCTTATTCTGAATCAGGCCCTTGGTCCATCATGGCCAGAGTTGTCCGCTCAGATTGGCATTGGCTCTTTAGGGCCATCCGCATCGCCTACTGCTTGGTCCTTCTCACTCTGGTTCTCAACCTTGGGGGTCCCGACCCCAAGTGGGGTCGCCTGGCCCCTTCCGCAGGGTCGCCAGGACAGGTTGGTGGCGGTGGTGGGTAGTGGCAGGTGGTGGCAGTGAAATGCGGGGAGCTGTTTGCTAATGGAATTGGTTATGGGGAAGGGGCCCGTGGGGGTCACAGGGTGTCGGTCTTCCTGCAGCAACTGAACAGTCCTCTATGGCAGTGGTCCCCAACCTTTTTATCGCCGGGGACCACTCAACGCCTTTTACTGAGGCCCGGTGTGGGGGGGTAGTTTACTCCTCTACTCTCAGCCACTGCCCTAACGCTCTCTGATCGCTATGGTAATGTTTAAACATCCCTTCAAAATAAGATACAGACACGCCACAACAATGAACATAAGGAACATTTTATTTTCATGGAAATTTTAACTCATGACAAGGACAAATCAATGGGAACCCTGAGCTTGTTTCTCTGCAACGAGATAGTCCCATCTGGGAGTGATGGGAGACAATGACACCCAAAGTGTGTTGTAAAGGGCCGGGGGGGGGGATGAAGTGAAGGGCCGGGGGGGGAGAAGGCGTCCTTCGCGGCCCACCTCCAATTAGTCGAAGGACCACATGTGGTCCGCGGCCCACAGGTTGGGGATCGCTACTCTATGGCTCAGGGTGTCTTTCACGGAGCAGGCCTTTTACAGCCCCAACCCCCATTCTAGGATGCCGCGATTCTGTTTTTGAACAGGAGCCCCTCTTCTGGCCCACGGAAGACTTTCTGCCTCCACCTTCCTTCTGATAACAACAGCATGGTTTTCCCCTCCTGCAGGAACATCATAAAAGATCTATACCGAAGGACACCTGGAACCTTCTTCTAGACTTCAGTACGATGATAGCGGATGATATGTCCAATTATGATGAGGAAGGTAATGTTTACTCCCCAGACTGTTTACTATCTAGAATGAATCACAGAATCATAGAGTTGGAAGGGACCTCCTGGGTCATCAACCCCCTGCACTATGCAGGACACTCACAATCCTATCGCTCCTCCACTGTCACCTGCCACCCCTTTGAGCCTTCGCAGAATCAGCCTCTCCATCAGATGGCTACCCAGCCTCTGTTTAGAAATCTCCAAAGATGGAGAACCCACCACCTCCCGAGGAAGCCTGTTCCACTGAGAAACCGCTCTGACTGTCAGGAACTTCTTCCGGATGTTGAGACGGAATTTCTTTTGAATTAATTTCATCCCACTGGTTCTGGTCCATCCGTCCGGGGCAAGAGAGAACATCTCTGCCCCATCCTCTACATGGCAGCCTTTTAAATACTTGAAGATGGTTATCAGATCCCCTCTCAGTCGTCTCCTTTCCAGGCTAAACAGACCAAGCTCCCCCAGCCACATATTTCTGAACACAGATGCTTTTGTGCATCTTCCCCACCCCATCCCAGTCCTTCAGCCCATAAATATTCCTTCTTTGGGACTTCTGCACAGGTCCATCTGTGGCTTTTAGCCACCTGGTATGGAGGGAAGATGCCGTCTGGGGCAGAAATGTGCTGCATTCCTTGCACTTACAAGGGAAAGAGGGGGGGAGTGCTGGAGATCTGGCCCCTCTGGCCGACCTCCCGAAGGCACCTGGATTTTGTTAGAGCATGTTTTAAACTTGTATATTGTTTGCCTCGGCCTCCCTTGCAGGCCTGTTTTGAGGATTTATCGCACGCTGTGTAATTTCTCTCTGTGGACATCTGCTTTCCTGTCGCGAAGGTTTCCCATTCTCCATTTTGCGAAACGTTCACTGGGGGCATATTCAACCCGTCTGCCTTTCTCCTCCTTTCAGGGGCCTGGCCGGTTCTCATCGACGACTTTGTGGAATTTGCACGCCCTCAAATTGCCGGGATAAAAAGTACGACCGTGTAGCGCTCAAACGGACCTTCCGGGATGTACATAGCCTTGTACAAATAAAAAGAACGAGGACAAATTGCACAGTCGATTTCCGCCGGCTGGACTGAACGGGACTGAAGACCAATCCTCACGGAGCGAAGGCGGAGGGTCGAGACCAACCTTTTAAGGATCTACCTTGGACCATATCAGACTGCGGGCCCCTCGGGCTCCTCTCCTCGCCCAGGACCCGCCTGGCTTATTTAAAGAAAAACTCCAGCAGTGTGGACTTCTTCTTCTTTTTTTTTTTAAATGGAGGACCCTCATCTTTCCCATAAACCTTAAAACGTGTCGGGTGGTCATTACTTTCGAGGTTTCTGGTTTTGCGTCGAGCACCTCTGTCTTCACGGAGCAAACTCTGGGGCGTTAAGCATCCCACAGATGAGTATCTCATCCCATTTGTTTTTTTTTAGAAACATTTTTTGTTGTTGGCTTTCTTTCTTTAAAAACAAACAAACAGCTCTTTTGAAAGAACGTGCTTCTGGGCTAGCTGCAGAGACTCTGCCGATGGAGAACCCCCTCCCAGGGTGCCGAGGGTGAGGATCTTGGTTTCCTAGGGCCGGTGCTGTCAAAGGGAGCGGCCGAGCGGGCGTTCTGTTCTTAAAAAAAAAAAAAAAAAGCAAATGTACAAAATCTTCAACAAAGGCCCAGATTCTTCCCTTCATCCCCATATCAGGCTAAATAGGTGCTGGAGCGAAGTCTTAATTGTATCCATGATGAACACTTTGTTGAAAACACGGTGTAGATAACACTGGGCACGTAACAGGACCGCCCCCCTGTTTTAATAGCATAGTCGGAAACACTGGGTGCCTCATGTCCAACGCTGAATCGGCCTCTTGGAGCCCTGGCCTCGGGTTGCTGGATCTCACAAGACTTGTTGTTCCTGCCTCTTAGGACTGGTGTGCTCCCCCCCCCTCTGTCTTTTTAGCGGCTCCCCGTGGCTGCCGGCATCCCATCCGCCATGGGCAGTACTGAATGGAGCTTGGCTGGAACTGGGGTGCCTGTAGCCCCAATGATTTGGTGCACAGGATTTGTACCCCCTCCCCAGCCTCCACGGGGATACCTTGGTCTGCTGTGCAATGTACTTGGGTAGCGTTCTTCCAAGGCAGGGGAGGACAACTTTTTCAAGGAACTAGGAACTCCCCCCCCCCCCAATAAGTCCTTGAATTCTTGGGGCTCTTTGCCTTCATTTACCTCACTCTGCTGTGTCTGCCCTCCCCCCCCCCCAAATACATTCAGTGATTTTGCCTCAAAAGAGGCAGAGCTTCTAGTGGTTGCCAGGCGGAGAAGGCCAGCCCCGGATCGTTCCTACCCGGCTCCTACGAGTTGCCCCATAAAATTTTGTAGTGTTGCAAAGCTCCTCTTTGTCCAGAGCACCTCCTTCTGTCTCCCACCCGTCCCTTGTTAAGCTCCACCGAAACATTAAAACTTGAATACAGGACTGAATGTGTAATCCTCATTACACAACGTGAACCTCTCCGCTCTAGCCGGTGGAGGGCTGGGGGAGCCGGAATGGAATAAGGAGGAGCAGAGACAAATTTCTTCGGCAGTCGCTGGGCTGAGACCCAGAACGGAAATCTTGATGATGCCCTCCGGACTGCTGTAGTGCACGAGGCAAATTTTTCTGCGACATGCTGTTGTTTTGATCAAACAAAAGGTCGATTCCCGAGGCTGCCAGAAGGGAGGCATCAGCACCCCCCCACCCTGACGCAGAACTTCAGGGGAGCTCTAGTGCACACCGGGTAGGGGGGGGAGTGGGGTGGGGTGGGGCACCTTTCTGGCAGCAGCAGGGCATCCCAGCAGTGGAGGGACACGTAAAGTTGTCGCTGATGCTGGATCCCCTTCTTGACCGGAGATCCCACCAAGTGTGGGGGGAGGGGGGGGATCCATTTCACCCAAGCTAGTATCGACTCTATTGAGCACAGTATAGTCCAGTCCAATTCAGTGGGAGAGAGTTTAGAACATCCCCGACTTATTAGCTTTACTGTTAGGAACTTTAAAAACCTGCTTCGCTTTGGCTTGAACGTTCCCTGGCCCCTAACCGTAAGAAACGGGGACCGCCCTTGTGGCCCCGGCATGGATTCCACCGTCCCTTTGCAGCAGCATCGCAGGGACTGTTCTGTCTATGCCGAGATGAACGTTGAATCGTCTCCCAGCAAAAGTTGGACGTAGGAGCTAATCAGTAGACCCTTCTCAAAGCTGTCCGTAGCGTTAACCCTGAAAAGGGAGAGGCGAGGGGAGCCCCGGGGTTCTCTACGGCAGGGGTAGTCAACCTGTGGTCCTCCAGATGTCCATGGACTACAATTCCTATGAGCCCCTGCCAGCATTTGCTGGCAGGGGCTCGTGGGAATTGTAGTCCATGAACATTTGGAGGACCACAGGTTGACTACCCCTGCTCTACGGTTCAGAGGTCAGGAACTGTTAGGTCTGTCCTGGGTCTCTGTATCCTTAAGCTGCCTGCTCTGGCATTGGTACCGTACAGAATGTGGGTCGCTCACTACAAAGCACGGTCTCATTTTGCATCTGTTGTGTGTGTTTGTACGAAAGCAGCACTTGGAATGCCTTCGGGCTACAATGTGGTGGAACTCCACAAGCAGAGACTGATGCCCCCCCTCCCCTCCTTTGAGGCATTTAAAAATCCATTTGAATCATTACAAAGGAGATGTTCAGGCTCCATCGTCTCCACGGTGCCTCCATGTCTGATTCCCATTTGTCCTTCACATCAGAAATGCACTTTTAGACATGCGGTAGGATAATTTTAGGGAAGGGGAAAAAAATCCCTTTCGTATTAAACTGCTTAATACTTTGAAAAAACGAACCTCCCTTCTTCCCATCAGGGCCCTTTGGATAACGCTTGAGTTTGCATTCATTCAAGGTCACCCGTGGATAACACGGAGTCTCTTCTCCAGCTGCTGGGGGAGCAGTGGCCGGTCACAGATTTTGCTTCTCTGCTTTTAGCGTCCCCTCCCTCCTTTTTTTCTCTGTTGTGTAAATACTGGGAGGCCCGAATTACGAATATTTTGCAAAGCGTGCGTGCACCAGTTTTTCTCTTATGGAAATTTTGAGTACAGCATTTCCAGGATGATTCGTTGATGTATGCTGTGCGGGTTTTTCTTTTTTCCGTGTGCGTGTGTTAAGTGTTCATGGTATTCTCCCTCCACCCCTCCTCTTTAAATGAAACGTCAGTCTCTGTGCAGAAGTCTTAGGTTTGGGAGGGGAGGGGGGGCATCAACACCGTGCTTTTCTTTCTCCCCCCCCCCCCCACCGATCCTTCCTTTCGTAATGTTGAGGCCTTTTCGACAACAACGGACTTTGTCATCAGTTTGGTACTACACGATTTATAATTACTGTGTAATTATAAAATTGCATTACATAAAGCATTGCTGTCTTAAGTAGCAAAGAAACAAAGGCTGTTTTTGTGTGGTTGCATCTTTGGATTTTGAGGGAGGGGAGGGGAGGGGAGGGGTTCAGCCTACGGAGCAAAGGGAGCCCCGGCCCCCTTCTCTTTGGGGAGCTGAGCACACGTGGCCAGTTTGGGCCCAGGGACAAAAATGCTTAGTTTCACAGTGGTTTGCTTCTGAATATAAACGCCTGGCTCCAGGAGGTGCCGATAAACGCTTGTTTGTGTTTATGTGTGTCTGTGTGTGAGAGAGGAGGAGTGTGCGGATTTTTTTGGGGGGTTGTTTAAAAGTAACGGTGACCTATTTAACGTCACTATTCAAAGAACCAACTGGAATTTCGATCTGGCGGTCACGTCCCCTACAAGAATTGTTTTCCTTTTTGCCAAATGTTAGAGGGTGTATGTTTTAAAGAAATTTTTTTTAAAAATTAGGGTTTTTTAAAAAGACTAAAATGTAGAACTAGGAATCTCCGGGGCGTCTGGGAATCACGGTTTAATTTCCATTACACGACCAGCATCGTTTTGTAGGTTGAAATGTAACTTTTTAGAAAAATCCCTCTGAATGAACCACAGGCAACAAAGTTCAAGCCCGGTTGTCCTGTTTGAGAAATGTATCTAATAATTTTCATTTAAAAATGTAATTAAAAATAAATAAAATTAATTCACGGCAAGGAGGCTGATAAATGGCTTACAGCATCCTGCTCACCGTAAAATGTGAAGATTGCAGCGGGACGCTGTAGATCAGGGGCGGCCAAGCCGTAGCTCTCCAGATATCCTTGGACTACAATTCCCATGAGCCCCTGCCAGCATCATGCTGGCAGGGGCTCATGGGATTTGTAGTCCACCGACATCTGGAGAGCCACATTCTGGCCGCCCCCGCTGTAGATATTCTTCTCTCTTTTCCATGGCACATCAGTCTAAAATACCTAATATTGGCGGCTGGGGAAAGGAATGGGACATCTCCATGTCGAATGCGGCTGGGCCAAAGCTTGGAGCTTCATGATGCTTTTGAACCTGTTAAATAAAAGTAACTTATTTCTTCAAAACCTGTTTGGCTGTCCTTCTGCAGAATGTTTTTAAACTAAATGTAACTTAGATTTTATTTTATAAAACCCCTCACACATGCACAACTTTTGCTGTTCATTTTTTTGCTTTTCAAAGGTTGAGAGTTTGACATTTCTGCAGACTCCCGTTCTCAAAAGATGCGCAGGTTAGTTTAGAATCCCTTGACGCATTACACAGAGGCGCATCAGCTCTGTACCCCCTCCCCACTATGTAGTGAGCGCTCTTGAGAAAAGCGTTTTCAACTCTTTTCCAGTGTACTTTACAGACGGATTTTTTGCGTGAAATGGGAACACCCACTTGCAAACGGCGGCTGAAATGGATGGAAAGTGTGTTATTTAGCATGTGCAAATGTGCCACTGCATCACAAGCATGTTCGCCGCATACCTGTGTTTCATTTTGAGGCGCATGCTTAAAATGCACACACCTAAGGATAATGTGGAAATGTTAGAGGCTCCAACATGGGAAGAGTAGCCCTACTTCAACTGGGAAAAAGGCTTTAGAACTGGGGGGAAATAACTGACAAAGCTGTACATGTTTGAGTCTTGAATACCAAAAGCTTAACCTGTCCGTTTATTTAGGTATTTACCTGCATCTGGAACAGCTCACACTTCTTTCTCCCATCAACCCCCTTGTGAGGGAGATCAGGCCAAAGCGTGCATGACGGGTTCCAGGTCATTCAGTGAAACTTCCGTGGCGGAGTGAAGAAGAGTTGGGTTTTATACTTCGCTTTTCATTGCCTGAAGGAGTCTCAGGGCGGCTTACGAGCACCTTTCCCTTCCTTTCCCCACAACAGACACCTTGTGAGGTTGGTGGGGCTGAGAGCTCTGACAGGACCACTCTGTGAGAACAGCACTATCAGGACTGTGACTAGCCCAAGGTCCCCCAGCTGACTGCATGTGGAGGAGTGGGGAATCCAGCTTGCTAGAGCAGCTGCTGCTCGTAACCGGCACACCTAGCTGACTCTCCTTGATCCTGGGCTGTTGCTTTGGCTGTAGGATTGCCCCTGGGTCTGGTTTTTGTTCCCTAAATTACGGCTGCTGTCCCTAAACAGTTGTAGCTTACTGGGAACCTAATCCTCGGCACTAGCCAGAGGTGAGAACGTCCCAAGGAATAATGGCAGCTGCTCCTTGGAGATAGCCTGTGAGCAGTTCCCCAAGATAGCACAGCTAATAATGCAAGAATGACATTTACCTGGGCTCCTAAATCGGCCGTTCCCATTGTGCTGGGTGCTGTGCCCTCCTCTTTTACTCCAAGGGTGCCAGCTAGGTGGGTTTTGCCACAGCGCGATAAACAAGCGTCCCAAGTGTTTTCAATGGGTGGTCCCTGCATTAGGCCACTGCCTGCCCCATCTACACACGCATCAGGTGATTGCGCTGCCCAATGCGTCCCGGCATGTGTGAGACCCATGCTGCACAATCTGAAAACAAGCTACCTTTTCCATGCTCCAAGGTTTGGGTTTGTTTCTCTTGTTCGTGCCATCAAGTGTTCCCCTCAAGAGCATTGAGGCTTCTGTCACCCCATAACGCACCGGCCAGTCCTCCAGAACTAGCGGCTGCCTTCCTTTGGATGGATGGTTTCACACGAGGAGCACATTTAGTCACTAGAGGTTGCTGTTGTTTGCATGCCGGGAGAGCAGTGCATCATACCAGGCAGGCAGCTTTTAGCACGTTGCATGAGAACACGCAGCACTCAGGTTTTCCAGCCTTCAGAGGACGCCCTATTTAACCTGAAGCCTGCAATCTATTCTAGACAGTTATGCATGCAGAGGGGCTGGGTGGGACTCATCTCTTGGCTGTTGTGACGTGTCCTAAAATTGCAGGCATTTAATGAGCAAGCCTGTGTGTGTGTGTGTGTGTGTGTGTGTGGGAGGGAGAGATCACAGTGAAGGTATCTCCAAAAAGTGACCAAACCGTAGAAGGAGCATGGCTTGGTGGTAGAGGATCAGCTTGCTGTGTATTTCCCAAATTCAGAAGATGAACTGGGTTTCATACCCCGCTTTTCACTACCCGAAGGAGTCTCAAAGCAGGTGACGATCGTCTTCCCTTCCACCAAGGGCCATCTAGTCCAGCCCCCCACCTTCTTGGGGATTTAAAAATCATACCCTCCTGACAGATGCCCATCCAATCTCCAAAAAACTTCCAATGAAGGAGATTCCACCACCCTCTGAGGCAGCATATTCCATCTGCGAGCAGCCTTCGCCGTCAGAAATGCTTTCTAAGATTTAAGTGGGACCACCTTTCCTGTAATCTGAACCCATTGCTCCTAGTCCTGGAAGGGACATCTGGAGAGCCACACTTTGGCCACCCCTGCTCAAAGCTGTGTGTCCCCTAGAGAGAGGGGGGGGGCATGATTTGGTGCACAGGATTTGTACCCCCTCCCCAGCCTCCACGGGGATACCTTGGTCTGCTGTGCAATGTACGTTGGTAGCGTTCTTCCAAGGCAGGGGAGGACAACTTTTTCAAGGAACTAGGAACTCCCCCCCCCCCCCAATAAGTCCTTGAATTCTTGGGGCTGGTTGGTCTCTTTGCCTTCATTTACCTCACTCTGCTGTGTCTGCCCCCCCCCCCAAATACATTCAGTGATTTTGCCTCAAAAGAGGCAGAGCTTTTAGTGGTTGCCAGGCGGAGAAGGCCGGCCCCGGATCGTTCATACCCGGCTCCTAATTGTTGCCCCATAAAATTTTGTAGTGTTGCAACGCTCCTCTTTGTCCAGAGCACCTCCTTCTGTCTCCCACCCGTCCCTTGTTAAGTTCCACCAAAACATTAAAACTTGAATACAGGACTGAATGTGTAATCCTCATTACACAACGTGAACCTCTCCGCTCTAGCCGGAGGAGGGCTGGGGTAGCCGGAATGGAATAAGGAGGAGCAGAGACAAATTTCTTCAGCAATTGCTGGGCTGAGACCCAGAACGGAAATCTTGATGATGCCCTCCGGACTGCTGTAGTGGACGAGGCAAATTTTTCTGCGACATGCCGTTGTTTTGATCAAACAAAATGTCGATTCCCAAGACTGCCATAAGGGAGGCATCAGCACGCCCCCAGGGGAGCTCTAGTGCACACCGGGTAGGGGGGGGGAGTGGGGGGGGAAACCTTTCTGGCAGCAGCAGGGCATCCCAGCAGTGGAGGGACACGTTGAGTTGTCGCTGATGCTGGATCCTCTTCTTGACCGGAGATCCCCCAAGTGTGGGGGGAGGGGGGGGAATCCATTTCACCCAAGCTAGTATCGACTCTATTGAGCACAGTGTAGTCCAGCCAAATTCAGTGGGAGAGAGTTTAGAACATCCCCGACTTATTAGCTTTACTCTTAGGAACTTTAAAAACCTGCTTCGCTTTGGCTTGAACGTTCCCTGGCCCTTAACCGTAAGAAACGGGGACCGCCCTTGTGGCCCCGGCATGGATTCCACCGTCCCTTTGCAGCAGCATTGCAGGGACTGTTCTGTCTATGCCGAGATGAACGTTGAATCGTCTCCCAGCAAAGGTTGGACGTAGGAGCTAATCAACAGACCCTTCTCAAAGCTGTCCGTAGCGTTAACGCTGAAAGGGGAGGGTCGAGGGGAGCCCCGGGGTTCTCTACGGTTCAGAGGTCAGGAGCTGTTAGGTCTGTCCTGGGTCTCTATATCCTTAAGCTGCCTGCTCTGGCATTGGTACCGTACAGAATGTGGGTCGCTCACAACAAAGCACGGTCTCATTTTGCCTCTGTTGTGTGTGTTTGTACGAAAGCAGCACTTGGAATGCCTTTGGGCTACAATGTGGTGGAACTCCACAAGCAGAGACTGATGCCCCCCCCTCCCCTCCTTTGAGGCATTTAAAAATCCATTTGAATCATTACAAAGGAGATGTTCAGGCTCCATCTTCTCCACGGTGCCTCCATGTCTGATTCCCATTTGTCCTTCACATCAGAAATGCACTTTTAGACATGCGGTAGGATAATTTTAGGGAAGGGGAAAAAAATCCCTTTCGTATTAAACTGCTTAATACTTTGAAAAAACGAACCTCCCTTCTTCCCATCAGGGCCCTTTGGATAACGCTTGAGTTTGCATTCATTCAAGGTCACCCGTGGATAACACGGAGTCTCTTCTCCAGCTGCTGGGGGAGCAGTGGCCGGTCACAGATTTTGCTTCTCTGCTTTTAGCGTCCCCTCCCTCCTTTTTTTCTCTGTTGTGTAAATACTGGGAGGCCCGAATTACGAATATTTTGCAAAGCGTGCGTGCACCAGTTTCTCTCTTATGGAAATTTTGAGTACAGCATTTCCAGGATGATTCGTTGATGTATGCTGTGCGGGTTTTTCTTTTTTCCGTGTGCGTGTGTTAAGTGTTCATGGTATTCTCCCTCCACCCCTCCTCTTTAAATGAAACGTCAGTCTCTGTGCAGAAGTCTTAGGTTTGGGAGGGGAGGGGGGGCATCAACACCGTGCTTTTCTTTCTTTTCTCCCCCCACCGATCCTTCCTTTCGTAATGTTGAGGCCTTTTCGACAACAACGGACTTTGTCATCAGTTTGGTACTACACGATTTATAATTACTGTGTAATTATAAAATTGCATTACATAAAGCATTGCTGTCTTAAGTAGCAAAGAAACAAAGGCTGTTTTTGTGTGGTTGCATCTTTGGATTTTGAGGGAGGGGAGGGGAGGGGTTCAGCCTACGGAGCAAAGGGAGCCCCGGCCCCCTTCTCTTTGGGGAGCTGAGCACACGTGGCCAGTTCGGGCCCAGGGACAAAAATGCTTGGTTTCACAGTGGTTTGCTTCTTAATATAAACGCCTGGCTCCAGGAGGTGCCGAAAAACGCTTGTTTGTGTTTATGTGTGTCTGTGTGAGAGAGAGGAGGAGTGTGAGAATTTTTTGGGGGGTTTGTTTAAAAGTAACGGTGACCTATTTAACGTCACTATTCAAAGAACCAACTGGAATTTCGATCCGGCGGTCACGTCCCCTACAAGAATTGTTTTCCTTTTTGCCAAATGTTAGAGGGTGTATGTTTTAAAGAATTTTTTTTTTAAATTAGGGTTTTTTAAAAAGACTAAAATGTAGAACTAGGAATCTCCGGGACGTCTGGGAATCACGGTTTAATTTCCATTACACGACCAGCATCGTTTTGTAGGTTGAAATGTAACTTTTTAGAAAAATCCCTCTGAATGAACCACAGGCAACGAAGTTCAAGCCCGGTTGTCCTGTTTGAGAAATGTATCTAATAATTTTCATTTAAAAATGTAATTAAAAATAAATAAAATTAATTCACGGCAAGGAGGCTGATAAATGGCTTACAGCATCCTGCTCACCGTAAAATGTGAAGATTGCAGCGGGACGCTGTAGATCAGGGGCGGCCAAGCCGTAGCTCTACAGATATCCTTGGACTACAATTCCCATGAGCCCCTGCCAGCATGATGCTGGCAGGGGCTCATGGGATTTGTAGTCCACGGACATCTGGAGAGCCACATTCTGGCTGCCCCCGCTGTAGATATTCTTCTCTCTTTTCCATGGCACATCAGTCTAAAATACCTAATATTGGCGGCTGGGGAAAGGAATGGGACATCTCCATGTCGAATGCGGCTGGGCCAAAGCTTGGAGCTTCATGATGCTTTTGAACCTGTTAAATAAAAGTAACTTATTTCTTCAAAACCTGTTTGGCTGTCCTTCTGCAGAATGTTTTTAAACTAAATGTAACTTAGATTTTATTTTATAAAACCCCTCACACATGCACAACTTTTGCTGTTCATTTTTTTGCTTTTCAAAGGTTGAGAGTTTGACATTTCTGCAGACTCCCGTTCTCAAAAGATGCACAGGTTAGTTTAGAATCCCTTCACGCATTACACAGAGGCGCATCAGCTCCGTATCCAGTCCCCACTTTGTAGTGAGCGCTCTTGAGAAAAGCGTTTTCAACTCTTCCAGTGTACTTTACGGACGGATTTTTTGTGTGAAATGGGAACACCCACTTGCAAACGGTGGCTGAAATGAATGGAAAGTGTGTTATTTAGCATGTGCAAATGTGCCACCGCATCACAAGCATGTTCGCCGCATACCTGTGTTTCATTGTGAGGCGCATGCTTAAAATGCGCACACCTAGGGATAATGTGGAAATGTTAGAGGCTCAGACATGGGAAGAGTAGCCCGACTTCAACTGGCTTTAGAACTGGGGGAAATAACTGACAAAGCTGTACATGTTTGAGTCTTGAATACCAAAAGCTTAACCTGTCCATTTATTTAGGTATTTACCTGCACCTGGAACAGCTCACACTTCTTTCCCCCATCAACCCCCTTGTGAGGGAGATCAGGCCAAAGTGTGCATGACGGGTTCCAGGTCATTCAGTGAAACTTCCGTGGCGGAGTGAAGAAGAGTTGGGTTTTATACTTCGCTTTTCACTGCCTGAAGGAGTCTCAGGGCGGCTTACGAGCACCTTTCCCTTCCTTTCCCCACAACAGACACCTTGTGAGGTTGGTGGGGCTGAGAGCTCTGACAGGACCGCTCTGTGAGAACAGCACTATCAGGACTGTGATTAGCCCAAGGTCCCCCAGCTGGCTGCATGTGGAGTGGGGAATCTGGCTTGCTAGAGCAGCTGCTGCTCGTAACCGGGACACCTAGCTGACTGTCTTGTGGGGATTTGAACCTGGCTTTCCTTGATCCTGGGCTGTTGCTTTGGCTGCAGGATTGCCCCTGGGTCTGGTTTTTGTTCCCTAAATCAGGGGTAGTCAACCTGTGGTCCTCCGGATGTTCTTGGACTACAATTTCCATGAGCCCCTGCCCGCAAATGCGGGCAGGGGCTCCTGGGAATTGTAGTCCATGGACATCTGGAGGACCACAGGTTGACTACCCCTGCCCTAAATTACAGCTGCTGTCCCTAAACAGTTGTAGCTTACTGGGAACCTAATCCTCAGCACTAGCCAGAGGCGAGAACGTCCCAAGGAAGAATGGCAGCTGCCCCTTGGAGATAACCTGTGAGCAGTTCCCCAAGATAGCACAGCTAATAATGCAAGAATGACATTTACATGGGCTCCTAAATCGGCCGTTCCCATTGTGCTGGGTGCTGTGCCCTCCTCTTTTACTCCAAAGGTTCCAGCTAGGTTGGTTTTGCCACAGCGTGATAAACAAGCGTCCCAAGTGTTTTCGATTGGCGGTCCCTGCATTAGGCCATTGCCTGCCCCATCTACATACACATCAGGTGATTGCGCTGCCCAATGCGTCCCGGCATGTGTGAGACTATGAATGCACCCATGCTGCACAATCCGAAACCACCTGTGAAAGCAAGCTACCTTTTCCATGCTCCAAGGTTTGGGTTTGTTTCTCTTGTGCGTGCTGTCAAGTGTTCCCCTCAAGAGCATTGAGGCTTCTGTCACCCCATAACGCACCGGCCAGTCCTCCAGAATTAGGGGCTGCCTTCCTTGGATGGATGGTTTCACAAGAGGAGCGCATTTAGTCACTAGAGGTTGCTGTTGTTTGCATGCCGGGAGAGCAATGCATCATACCAGGCAGGCAGCTTTTAGCACGCTGCACGAGAACACGCAGCACTCAGGCATTCCGGCCTTCGGACGCCCTGTTTAACCTGAAGCCTGCAATCTATTCTAGGCAGTTATGCATGCAGAGGGGCTCATCTCCTCTTGGCTGTTGTGACGTGTCCTAAAATTGCAGGCATTTAATGAGCAGGCCTCTGTGTGTGGGGGGGGGGGGAAGAGATCACAGTGAAGGATCTCCAAAAAGTGACCAATCCGTAGAAGGGGCCATGGCTCGGTGTTAGAGGATCAGCTTGCTGTGTATTTCCCAAATTCATAAGATGAACTGGGTTTCATACCCCGCTTTTCACTACCCGAAGGAGTCTCAAAGCAGGTGACGATCGCCTTCCCTTCCACCAAGGGCCATCCAGTCCAGCCCCCCACCTTCTTGGGGATTTAAAAATCACACCCTCCTGACAGATGCCCATCCAATCTCCCAAAAACTTCCAATGAAGGAGATTCCACCACCCTCCGAGGCAGCATATTCCATCTACGAACAGCCTTCGCCGTCAGAAATGCTTTCTAAGATTGAAGTGGGACCACCTTTCCTGTAATCTGAACCCACTGCTCCTAGTCCTGGAAGACAAGTTGGCCCTCTCTTCAACATGTCTACTGTTGACGTAGTTCAAAACAGCTATCCTATCACTCCTTGCCCTCCTTTTCTTCAAGCTACACCCCCAACTCTTTCAAGGCACAGATTCCAACCTCTCAACCATCCAAGTCACCCAATACTGACCTTGGCAGACCAAATAACCACCCTTGACAGACCAATGTGACAGGCTCAGCTTAAGGCAGGTTTCTCTGTGAAACCGAACACTCAAGTTGCAAAGGTAGAAGTTTGAAAGCTGAAAAACCTTTGCTAAGCCCAGAGGTATCTCATCGGCAACCTAAGAAGTGTTCATCTTTATGGTTTCTGTGTAAGCATTTTTGGAAACTTCTAGAAACTTCTTTTAAGCTTGGTAGATCTTAAAATCATCGAATTCTCACACAGGTTGACTTTTCTGCCCAACCTCACGTGATGTGGGAGGGCTTAGCACTCTCCCCTTAGTGCTCCTTCCTGCTGCTGAAACAGGTAGCAATCTATCATCAGCGGCCCACAGTGGAGGAAGGAGGGAGGGTTGTGTAACTGCACAGAAGACCAGAAATGACAGGTAACCCTGTTTTCTGCTTACTGACAGCTGCTGCTTCATGCACCTGTTTTATCTATTTAACACAGACATGGTGAATGGCTTCCTTCTCAGACTAGTCATAAACCTGGTAACTAGGCAGAAACGAGCCGTAAGGGAGTGGCGGGCTATAAATATTATAATAATAATAATAATAATAATAATAATAATAATAATAAACCAGTTTGCCCCAGTTGAAGTGATCTGCAAACATCTCACTTGCAAACTCAAGAATGGAGGACACAAACCATATTTTGCCCCCTGGATGGAAAACCATCTGGAACACTGCGTTGCCCTCAGTGGGATGTGTGTTCAACGAACATCCCAGCCATCGGGCCAGGCTCCTTTTGCCAGCTGGCGTGGAAGCTAGCGTGCGATGCCCATATGAAGTACCCGTTCCTGACCAAGAAGAAAGCAAACACGAGCCAATTAAAAGTTCAACGTTTTACTCAATAAATATAATTTTCATAACTGTTTGTAAGACACCTTTATCGACAAAGCAGTGTGACAAACGCGCTTCCTTCAACTTCCGCAGCAGAGCTAAAAAGGATGCCTGAGGGGAATGGCCACAGTGCCGGCGGTCAACGAGTTCTCGGTTCTCGATTATTGCTAAGGTTTCTGCTTGGCAATGCTCCTGCGTCGCTTCGCTTGCACAGTAAAGGATTCGAACCGCTTGCGCCGGTTGCGTGCCGCCCCTCCTGCGATTGGGTCATTCGGAGGTCTTTTCGAGGGTGACCGCGGCACTGCAGCCCTGCTTGGCTCTGGAACAGAGGAGCTCGACGTTGGCTCATGGTTTCTTTAAGCTGATAAGGGCAGATACGGTCAACAGCAATGTCAATGAAGCACGGTTTACAATGTACACTCTTTGGTGCCGCACAGACAATGTCTCCGGGACATCTGAATCAATCCTCATTTGGAAGGTTAAAAAAAGGGTTTTTCCTGGCTGCTTGAACAGGGGAAGGATCTTTTATTCCACTGCGTTAAGATCCCCTCTACGGTGAAAAGGGTGGCTGTAAGCCTCACATCGTGGAATTGAGACTGGGTACGTCTGAGAGTTCGTCGGGATTCACGGAAAGGCATGGGTCTCCCGGCGTGACAGACCTCTCCCACTGATTTCAGTCGTTTATGTATGCCAGATTAAGGTTCTTGAGATCAGAACTATAAGGAATTTCAAAAGCAGTCACATTTTCACATTCTGGGTCACCACCGCACGCTCCTGTGTGGCTTCCCCCACCACCACCAGAAACAGCTTTCTGCTCTATTATCTGTTGAAGGTTATGCAATTTCAAAGCATTTGTAACACAAGTAGTCAGGACAGTGGTTGTCAATGCTTCCGCCGCCACAGCGGTGATGACCCAAAGGGGATCGTAGGGTTGCATGGCGATCATGGAAGGCCAAGGCAGCAAGCAGTGTAGAGGGGAGGGATGCCACCAGCATCAGCACTGCCCCTCCCCTCCGCTAGCCGCCTCGGCCTTCCGGGATCGCCAGGCAACCCTACGACCCCCCCCCCTTTGGGTCATCGCAACCCCCAGGTGGAGAACCACTGGGTCAGAATAAGATAAAGAATATGGCCGGGGTGGGGTGTGTGTGAGAGAGAAATCCACAGTGCTGGTAGCATTCCAACTGCTGCTGAAGTTCTGCCGAACCCATCTGTAGGAGCACTGATGGGAAAACCCTGTCCATAAAGGCTTCCCCATTGACGTAAATGGAGCGGGTGGGGTACGTCCTTGCCCATCATCATTCAGCCAAGAGGGAAGCCCATTGCCACAGGGACTGGGGAGTTAATGCGAACTGTTGCTCTTCTCCTTGAAGGACACTTGCATGGACATGTCCTCACCTGTTAGGGCCACCTGGCCTAGGAGAACTGCACGGGGCCTCTAGCTTCCATTGCAATAAGGACAATGGTTATAACTCATCAGACCAATCAGTTGTCTACATACAGACCTCCCTAGCCCCAAAAAATCTCTAGGGAAATAGCTTCCCATATCCTGGGTCAGGCCCGGTGGCCAAGATCACATCCCTTCACTTGGCACGGCTGATATCTGAACAGGCCCTTGGTCCTGCTGGGGATTTCAAGTCCTTCCTTGGCCCTGGGATTTAGTGCTCTCCACGTGCAACCAGATTCTGCTGGAGGAGGAGGAAGAATGCCCCTTGCCTTCCACCCTGGGCCTCCTACGGAAAGGCAAACCCCTTGTGGAGCCTGCATTCTGGTTGCAGAGACAGCCGAATGCGACGTTCAGAGCAGCAGCAGGAAGCTCAAGCTGGTTAGCCATAGCAGCAGGAGCAGAGGTCGCAAAAGCCAGACTCCGCAGGGGACCCTTGGAGCTGCTGGTCCGACATGAGCGGGCAGACAGAAGAGCCTGTTTTACAGCCCAGAGAGGGGGAAAAGCCCACAACCTATAACATATTGGACACTAGAACCACCTGGAGAACAAGCCACAACAGACTGCTTTTGGTAGAGAAGATGGAGCTCTTTCTCACATTACGTTTTTCAGAGGGGAGGAGTTCCTACGTCGCTTCGTCTCCCTGCCACCCAATTGAGCCGTTTTGCAGGCTGAGCCACAGCAGGCGAGCCAGTGCATGGAGTGTCTGTGTGTTTGTGTGTGTGAGAGAGAGGCAGTGAGAGTGTGTGTCAGTCTGGAGGCTGGGACATCTAAGTCTGCTCTGTGGTGAATCTCACTGGAGGACCTTTCCCTGCAGAAACAACCAAACGGAGTCGTCATGTGGGTACAGTGAAGAGACCAGGCTGAGCTGCTTGGGAGGAAAAGGGGATAAAAACATGCCCCCCCCTCTCTCTCTAGGGGACACACAGCTTTGAGCAGGGGTGGCCAAAATGTGGTTCTCCAGATGTCCCTGGACTACAATTACCATGAGCCCCTGCCTAATCAGTGAGGCAGCCACAGCAGTTTGTGGAGCCCAAGCCGTCTCTGGGAGCGAGGAACAGCAATGCAGGAAAATCTTTTGGCTGAGCACAACTGTTACCCTTACTGAGTTCCCTATGTGGTCGTTCATTAACTCCGCACGGAGTTCAAGGATTCCTTTGGCTCGGGCCAGAATTCTGCCTACGACTGAACCTAAAACAAAACAAATCCGGTTACCAGCATACACAACACACACTTTAGAAAAGAAACAGAAAGTCCAGTGGTGAAAGCATTAGTCGTTGGATACAAAATATATTTGCTCAGCTTCCATTTCATCGTAGCCAAGGCCAAGGAGGCAATGAGATACGCCCTTGACCGTGTTTGGGGTCTCTCGGGTACAAAACGATACCTGCCTCGGACAGACGGGTTCTTACGCTCCTCCTGATTGGGTTTAAGTGCATGGCTCTTCAGTCCCCTTACATACGCTGAGGAGGGGAGGAGGGGAGGGGAGGAGATACGGGAAGTTTCAAAACAGAACAGAAAGGTCAATCGCCTCCCTGAAACAACGGTGAGTCTCGAGCACATGAAGATTCCCACTGCTGACGCTTTAAGACAAAACGAGAAGGCCACGCACATCCCAGTGGCACGGCCTGGATCGGAAGGGATGCTTGGAGCGGGGCTATTTCCCAAGCCTCAGGGGTCTTCTTGAGGTTGCTTGAGAAAAACAAAACACACAAACAAACATGGCGACCAGACGGATGGACGGGGGATTGGTGGCGAAATGAGCCGCTTGTGAAATACGTGATGTCGGGCGGGGAGGAAAGGACACCAAGGAAGCGATCCGTGCAGCAGATACCAGATCCCCAGAGACACAACTGCCCCATGGGAGCTGCTCTGCTTGGCCTAGAAGCTGAGCAAGAGAATTGGCCTATGCACAGGAGGGTCAGCATATTCTGCAGGGCTCGAGATGAATTATTCCTTTACCTTAAGGCAGGGGTAGTCAACCTGTGGTCCTCCAGATGTTCGTGGACTACAATTCCCATGAGCCCCTGCCAGCGTTTGCTGGGAGGGGCTCATGGGAAATGTAGTCCATGAACATCTGGAGGGCCACAGGTTGACTATCCCTGCCTTAAGGGACAAAAGGCCATGTGAAAAACTAATTCCGAGGACTTCCATACACTGCACGCATATGGCTCCACTGGGAAGGGGCTGTGGCTCAATGGCAGAGCCTTTGCTTGGCATGCGGAAGGTCTCAGGTTCGATCCCCGGGATCTCTGGTTAAAGGGCCAGGGAAGTAGGTGAGTCAAAAGACCTGCACCTGAGGCCCTGGAGAGCCTAGGCCAGTCTGAGAAGATGATACTGACCTTGAGGGACCAAGAGTCTGATTTAGTATAAGGCAGCTTCATATATTCAGACCAGAAGAAAAATTGGTTTTTATATCCCGCTTTTCACTACCTGAAGGAGTCCCAAAGCGGCTTACAATCGTCTTCCCTTCCTCTCCCCACAGCAGGCAGGTAGGAAAGTGGAAGTGGCAGCAAGGAAAGGAAGTGGCAGCAAGGAAAATGGGTGCTGATCGTCCCACACATCGTCTTTTCAAGAGACATCCCCTGAGAGATGCAGAAAATTTAGCACTAGGGGCAAAAATTGGGGGACCTACGGGGCCCGTATACAGGCCTGCCCGGAGACACACTCTTTTTGCTTGCTTGGCTGTATTTTATCATACAAGCTCTGGGGGATGATTCATCATGCAATCCTAGCCAAATTTTAATTTTTTTTAAAAAAAGGCGTGTCATCTGGGAACTCTCACCAAGAGTCCTGTGCAGTCAAATAAATATATTCAGTGAAATAAGAGATATACAAAGATCTTTCCCCGACAAAAAGAGAGATGCAATTTTTTTTTAAAGCATGGGAAATAAGACTAGAATTAATTCCAATTAGGCTTTTCTGAGTTTTGCCCTGTTAGAAATCTCTCCATGAGGAATATTCATGTCCCACTGAGTGGCGAAGAGGACCTTTTAGGAAGTATTAACATATTGTGATCTTGATTATCTTCACATCGGCTACGGATATTTAGGCAGCTGTTCATCTCTCTTCCTCTCTTTTTAGGGCATCCGAGATACTATTTGTGGTTGACTCGATCCTGAAAAGCCAAGCGTGTCCTCGGGTCTACCAACCTATGTCAATAAAGGGCGTTTCCCAACAGCCAGCAAGATGAACTGTTGCTTGGGACGTTCCAACCAGCAGTTTTTGAGTGGGATGTCTTGGACATCACCTTACGGTGACGCTTCAAGCAAAATGTGTCTCCTTCCACTCAAGCAGTTGGCACGGGAGCCCTGAGATCACAGGCACCTGCAAATCTTCTCCCTAACTGTTCTGGGGAGAGTGGGGCGGTTTCCATTTCCACTCAGATGGTGCCCTTCTTGAGTCTGTTATGTTTGCCCAAAGTGGTGGGGGGACGCGGCGGCCCTGAGCCCACTGGTAGCCCGGGGCAGAGGTACAAGCCGCGAGTGTTTCCCGCAAGTCAGTGAGAAAAGCCTCAGCATGGGACTGAGTCCATGGTGGATAGTGTCAAGATGCTGCGGTCGGTGGCATAGAACGGTTCCGAAGTGCTCCACGATCTAAACGACAAGAAAGAAGCATGGCTGACTAAAAACCTGCATTTTGGAGGGGAAGGGAGAGAAATCTGCAAGAAGATTAAAAGGGGCAGGGGGGGACAGCAAGGGCCTGACCAAGAGCCCTCTGCTGATTCTGAGGTCCCTGGTCTTCAACACCTTGGACACGATTCGGGTGCCCGTGGGGGAAATCTGTGCATGCAAAGTGCAACTCCCCTGTAGTTTTGGGTGAGCACTGGTAGCATTCCAATGGGGGACCACAGCTATGTAGAAGCAAGACTCCTTTCAAAAGGAGAGATCTTTCAGACAGTGGCCATGATCCAGGGATCAGTATGTGCAAGTCTATGGCGTGTGGAAACCTTCCATCCCATAGAACAGGGGTAGTCAAACTGCGGCCCTCCAGATGTCCATGGACTACAATTCCCAGAAGCCCCTGCCAGCATTCGCTGGCAGGGGCTTCTGGGAATTGTGGTCCATGGACATCTGGAGGGCTGCAGTTTGACTACCCCTGCCATAGAAGAATGTGCAACAACCCCCCCCCCAAGAAAACCCTTTTCTTAATGGGTTAAACATGCACACTGGATCGAACCAAGTATGTTTCGGGAAAAGGCCGCAAGCAAGCACAACTGTTGAAAATCTGCGGAAGTTGGGGGTGAACTTTTAAGGCCAAAGTGAAAAATGATCCTGGAAGAAAAGTTTCTCTCTTTCCTTGGTGCCCCCCTGTCTGAAATCTGCTGAGCACGCAATGATGGAACATGGATGGTTAAAGGGGTGGGGGGGGGAGAGGAGGGGAATGACCTGACATTAACACTCTAGCGACTGATGTCATGACCAACAGTTTGATGGAAGACAATTGAGCAACATATTTTGGCGAGTTAGCAAAGCCATGCAAATAGATTTCGAGGGCCAAATCGAGTGCCCTCGGCTCCCAAGCGTTTGCGCACCTTTCGATGTGATCAGAGTTCCCAGTCAGAACGTCAGCGAGCATTGATGGTGGAGACCAGTCTGCATATTTGACAGAACGTTAAGGGCGGGAAATGCACCGGTGGTCTTCTAGCTTCATAAGAGCAACGAGGAAGAGGGTGAATCTGCAGGACCAGACATTACGTTCTGGCCAATCTCTTCCTACCTGAATCTGAACTTCGTTTTTCAACTGGTTTTTGTTTTTAAAATCTTTTTTACTGTTGTAAACTGCCCTGAGCCCATTAGTGGGGTGGGCTGGGATAGAAATCAAATTACAAATAAATAAATGGGGCTAGGTAACTCCAAGCCTTGCCTCGTCTGCGGACAAGACTGAACTGGGCCCCAAATCTTCAGGATTCCATCTGCACAACTGAACCAAAGGTCTTTTACTGCAGCTGAAATGTGCTTGCAGGATCAGACCTCATTTGATTGGGGAAAAGGATCGCAAGGGAACCTTTGCTAGGTTCTTTGTGCAGTTTCCCGTTTTGGCTGGAATGTGACAATGAGATGGCTTATGAGTCCGGAAAGATGTTGTGTCAAATATGCGACTTTAATGACATCGAGCAGGTCGCCTGCTCAAGAAAGGTCCCACAAAGAAAAGCAAATCAGAACTTTCATCCAAAATCGACTGTAAAGCAGATCGTTGTACCTACCTTGGGCCCAGCACAGTGGTCTAATTGCTCGTGGTGGGAGGGAGGGTGGCAGCAGAGGGAGGGGGAGAGGAAGGGGGCCTGACCAAGCCTCTTACAGCACAGCGGAAGGGAAGAACGGAAGGGGATGGGGTGGGATTCCCAAAACCTTGATGCTCATCCTCTTTGCAGGGCTCCAAGCTGTACACACCAAAGTGGCTTCTCAACGTTTTGCCACATTCTGTCATGACTGGGGAAACGGAACCCCAGGGAGGGGTTATGTAGATGTAGATGGGGGGTAAATCTCCTTTATTGGGGTCATCAGGGGCAGGAATGAAGGGCAGCCTGCCGTGCCCCCCCTCCAGCTTCACCCAAATCTGCCTCTCTGCTTTCTCGCACACAAATGACCTTCTGACATCCCCTGCTAAGTGGAAAACAACAGCAGTGCATTTGGAGGCTGGGGGGCGAGGTGGGCACCAAATGAGACAACTGTTACCGTCCAGGGCCTGTGTGGGTGTGTTGTGATGTGTCTCTACACTGTATCCCCCCCCCCACTCCCCACCCCCAAAAAAACAACCCTGCTAGGGTTTTCAGCTCACAATTGGAAAATACCTGGAGATTTTTTAGGTGGGCCTTGGCAAAGGCAGGACTGGAACGGGAGTCTGCCCAGCAAATCGGCCACTTTCTCCAAGGGAACCGGGCCGTCTAGAGCAGGGGTAGTCAACCTGTGGTCCTCCAGATGTCCATGGACTACAATTCCCATGAGCCCCTGCCAGCGTTTGCTGGCAGGGGCTCATGGGAATTGTAGTCCATGGACATCTGGAGGACCACAGGTTGACTACCCCTGCTCTAGAGGTCTGTTGTAATAGCGGGAGGACCTCCAGGTGCCCCCTTGGAGGCGGGCACTCTCCTACACCTTGCCGTGTACAGGCCCTACATACCCACATTCTTCCCTCATCACAAAATAGGAGGTGCTTTGTTAGCCGGAAATAACCGAGAGGCAAAAATACAATTGAAAGGCAGCTGCTACAGTAGTGGTGCCCAAACTTTAGCTCTCCAGATGTCAGTGGACTACAATTACCATGAGCCCCCGCCAGCACGTGCTAAGCGGGAAGGCTGGTGTCAGACCATTAAAAAAAAATTCCCTTAAAAAAAACTAAAAGGTGACTGAAAGCTTTATTTTACAACGGCCGTGCCTGCTTGCTATACCATGTGAGTTTTAAAAAATATATATTTTATATATTATTACATCATATAAAATGACTCGTGATAACAAGGTCAGAGAGGGAGCCACAGACATTGGGGTTAATGCAAGAATCATTATTATTATTTTTTTAAGAAAAGACAAAACAAGGAAATGGACGACAGAGGACAAAAGTTAACAGTAGAGAGTCAAGACAGGACAGACAGAATTGGCAGAACGGATCTACTGTCTTCAGTCACACAGAGCTGGTCACAGCTTTTGCCCACACAACGGCCACCGTTTGCCTACCAGGGATTCTCCAGGCTTCCGCTGGCATCCAAAACCGGAAGCCCACCTGACAGGCATCCCAGAACGACCCGTTCATGCAGGTACCATGCCTGTTTTTGCGTTCGCCCACACCTGAGCATGAGCAAGCTGAAGGGATTCTCTTTACTGACCCTCGCATCAGCCCAAAAATGCTGCCCTGCTGATTGGGTGTCCAACTGGAAGGGCCAAAGCTAGGTGCTCCCCCCCACCCCAATTTTTATATATATACTCTCAATAGACACTCAAGAGTGCTCTTTGATCCTCTAATGCAGGGGTAGTTCACCTGTGGCCCTCCAGATGTTCATGGACTACAATTTCCGTGAGCCCCTGCCAGCGAACGCTGGCAGGGGCTCATGGGAATTGTAGTCCATGAACATCTGGAGGGCCACAGGTGGACTACCCCTGCTCTAATGGGAAAGAGAGACGCATATCTCTCAGCTTGGCATTAAGCATCGGCACGCTGGGAGGTCAATTTTAAGCATTTCCAGGCATTGAGCACCAAAGATGTTTTCGGAACGGCTCTATTTCTGGCCCTTTAGCTATCGGTCACTCCTGCCCCTGCCCTGGAAGTGCGAGGATCCGACCACACGAGCTGCAAAACTGCCGGAGGCGATCTGCCTTTCTGGAGGGAGGTGCCAGAAGCTTTTTTGGGGACGCGAGGGCTGGTTGTGTATTTTCAGGCCGTCTACGCGCAACTCTAATTTCTGAATGGCACTCAAAGAGCAGCAGAAAAGACCCGACTTGCTCTCGAGTCAAACGTTTGGGAGGCTTTGGCTGTCTAAGGTTTCTTCTTTTTTTTCCGTTTCGTTTTTTAAGAAAGAGTACAAAAGTGCCATTCCGTATTCTAACGAAAAAAAGCAAACCAAAACTCTAAAAGCTTTCCTTTTGCTAAGGAAGTTCCTAGTTCAGGGGAGAAAATACAACCCTTTAATGGCAGAAGCGGCAACATGATCAGTTATTGCAGAGACTGGGATCAATCACAGGCAGGCCCGCGGATGCTTTACTCAGTTGTGAAGCCTAGAAAAGGTTAAACCAAGAGCATAAAACAGGCAGCAATCAAACATCAAGGAAAAGGAGGAGGTACAAAAGACGGGGAGGGGTTGTGTTTGTGCACGCACGTACGCACGAAGCAGTGTGACGTGAAGCTCTGTGCGGCGGCTTTTGTGTACGCAGACACAAAAGGATGTGACGTGAAGCTCCACACGGGCGCGTTCGTGTATGCACACACAAAAGGATGTGATGTGAGGCTCCCTGGGGCTGTGGCACAGATGTGAAGCTGCGCACAAGTGGGAGCTCTCCCTTCTGATCACTGGCATGTATGTGGGTCCCTGGCGGATGCCGGAGAGAACGGAAGAGCCTCTGCTCGTGTGAAGCTTCACAGGTATGTCAAAACCAGCACAGGCAATCGCTGGATGAGCGAGAAGGGAAATAATTCGACAAGACTTCCTGAAAAAGGGCCGGGGGGGGGGGGGAAGACACCTCCCTTCCCCTCCCATCAGAAGCGCTTCCCCAAAGCAAATATCCTGATTTTTAACCCCCCCGACGAGGGCCTGGGAGTGGCACACCACGCACTGAACGAGACCTGCTGCCAGGCTGCTAGACATCTATAGCCGCGGGCTCGTCGTGTTCCAGTTTATAGGAGATTCGCCTGCAGCACAAGCAATTGAGAGAAATTCCACACCTGTTGACTCGGGCTGGGCTGCACCTTCCCATCACTCGTTCCAGCATTCTTCTAAGAGATGTGCACGCTGTTTCCCCGTCTGAGACGCAGCACATGGAGTCCAAGCAGCTGAGACCTGGGCCTGCCTCAGTAAGCTGGGGGGGGGGGGAGAGGGAGGGGGCAGGGAAGGAAAACAGCACATTAGCAGGACGGCTCGGGAGGTTCCCCTTTCCCCTCCTCCCCTGAGCCCAGCTCATTGTCAGGTTGAAAAAGCCACACTGCTCCCTGATGCACAGATGCGGGATCTCCTAGCTGACATGCATCTTCCTCATTGGCCAGGCATAACCCTGCGGCGTTGGCCGTCTCTATTTTAGAAAGCTTGCCGAAGTCGCCGCAGCCATGGGGAGGGGGGAGGCAAAATCCAGCCACCTTCCCGTCTGCTCAAGCACCCTCCCTGGCAAAGAAGCTGAGATGCAACAAGGCAACCGAGGCATTAAGAGACGCTGCCCCGGGGCATCTTGGGGGAACGGCAGCATAGAAATGCGTTGGTTCGGGATCTGGGCACGAGTCTGTCAACTGCGTATCCCTGTGCAAACAGGCCCCATCAGCTAGACGCACAATCCGACCCTCGGTGACGTCACTTCGGTCTTCCAGGGGCTTCAGTTGGAGTAACTCAAGGCCCATCAACTAGATGCACTGTGCAATTCTCGTAAACTTCCTAAGTGAAGTTGCATGTACCCACTGCTTCCAATGGACATCGGTCAGAACAACTCAGGACCCATCAAGTAGACGCACAATGCCATTCTGTGCAAGGTCATGCCCGTCTTAACCCTTTGGCTGGAGTAGCTCTACTAACTCACACCTTATTTCTTGCTCCAGGAACTCATTTGTCTAGGCCGCCATCTTTCTTCCCTGTCCCATAACTGTTCTCAGCCTCAACGGTGTATGGCAGGGGTAGTCGAACTGCGGCCCTCCAGATGTCCATGGACTACAATTCCCATGAGCCTCTGCCAGCGTTCGCTGGCAGGGGCTCATGGGAATTGTAGTCCATGGACATCTGGAGGGCCACAGTTTGACTACCCCTGGTGTATGGATTCGACAAGGCCTCACGGATCTTATGAAGGTTCCGACTCACTTCTGTGACCGCATCAAAGAGGAAGAAAGCACAGGAGGATCTACCTGGTGCATGGCCCATGTGGCTCCCACCTGACCTTGAGGCTACCTGCCCTTTTGCTGACTAAACGCTGTGGGCAAATCGGAAAGGGCAGAACCGGGAGACCGCTCTTGCGCACGCGTTCGGTCACACCGCAAGATGGCCGCTCGCTGCAGAATAGTTTCTGTGGACGAGCCGAGAGCTGCCATCCGGGCAGGTGCCCAACCAGATGGGCTACACGCCCCCAATCTGTGCAGAACATGGTCTGTATCCAGTATATCACTCAAAGACATGAACACATATATATTTTGCGTAAAACTGGCTTTTTGCGATGCATCCCCCTGAAGAAACAGGTGAACGCGGGATTGCCAACCTGCCTGCCAATTTCCAAACTTTCCTCGACCGTGGGCAACTGGCACCATGGGCCAATTTTACAGGGGGCGCATTGGTCATTGCAGTAAAGAGGAGCCAGGTTTCGAATCTGTTCCTAATGACCGCAAGTCTGTTATTCCCTCTCAGCCCAGCCCCCTCCATACTGGGTTGATGCGTGTCCTTGCATGTCACATTTTGAGCTCTCTGCAGTAACACAGAGAAAAAAAAGCCATGTACAGATAGGTATAATTTTGTTTTGTGCACCATGGCCCTCCTTCCAATAGGTAAAGGCATCCCCTGTGCAAGCACCGGGTCATGTCTGACCCTTGGGGCGACACCCTCTAGCGTTTTCATGGCAGACTCAATATGGGGTGGTTTGCCAGTGCCTTTCCCTGGGGAAGGCACTGGGTTCCAATAGGGTGCTTAAATAAACAAAGGCAGGAGTGAGCAAGGAAGAAGCATGTCTCTCTCTCTCTGGAAACAAAACAGTTAACATTGACAGAATAGCCAGTGACAACCCAAGGGAGATGAACAGTCTTGACAGCCGCCATGGAGGGAAGGGCACGTGGCTTATCGGTTAGTACGAAACTGGACTAGTACAAAGGAAAAAAAAAAGAGGACTGTTTCTTTAACGTTAGTAAGGGACCAAGCAATGATTACTCACATGCTTGTGTTAATACCTGAACTGCAATGCTGATCCAGGATGTTTGCAAACGTCAAATACTTGTTAGGACAGCGACAAATGTCCTAACTGTCATATACGAGCACCCCTTATTCAACTATCGTGACCATGGGAAGAGCCTTTTGTGCGCTCTTTTATATAACGTCGCTACCTGCCCTGGGCAACCCTACAAGGCCAGGGAAAAGTAAATTATTATTTTTCCTCCACGGCATTATTCCGTGATAGCAACGCATTCCTTGGTTAGATTTTGGGATGGAAGGCCCGGCCACAGTCCCAGGTGTTAGAAGATATGCAGAGAAACCACATGGATGGTTCTTGCATTTAAATAACTACCGTGGGAGTCTCCTGGGGAGGGTGAAATCTGCCCCCCCCCCCCAAGCTGGGGAGATCACTGTAATTGGGCTGGTAGACAGAAAGGGTTCTCGTTGAGAAAAGACGTCCAAGAGTATCCCCCTTGGCTTCCCCTTCCGAATGGGTGCTGCCCAACCACAGGGACTTAGCGTCTTTAATGGCTGGACATAGCAGTAGAAACAGATGGTGAGGCTAGTCCTGTGGCTTGTAGAACTATGAGACGTCAGCCTGCATAAGGAGGGGAGTGGGAAGAATGATCAAGACAGACGTGTGGAGGGGACGGTGGACGAAGGCGCCATCAAGCCACAACCCTGGTATCCTTTATAGTAGTAGTTCTATTACGGTTTACACCAGGCCTATAACAAGGGAAATTATACAATGCCTCCCAGATAAAACATAATGTTAAAATACAAATATATATCTACTATTAAAAGTCACTTTAAAACCTGGTAGTAAAAGGTATAGTGAATTTTTAAAACTAGAGCAGAAGTAGCATTGAGCCTGGAACAAAATCCTCCTGTTTCATTTTTCATAGCAGACCCTACCAGCTCCACGAAATCTACATACTATTGAACAGAATTCAGCTACAGGTTTGGTGATTTGGGGGGATTCGTCAGACAGTAATTTATCAATAATGTCTGTGTGATGTTTTACAGTTTGGCCTAACTTTTGCTTTACGTAAGGGTGGATGAACTTGGCTCGGGCCTCGGCGTAGAAAGAACAGCTCAGAAAAACGTGTTGAGGCTCTTCTACCTGGCCAGAATTACAGGGGCATGATCTCGCTGGGAAGGGGATCCTTTTATCGGCATCCCTTGCGAACCTCCCATCCATTTACCATCCAGGGCCAACCCTGCTTAGCTTCCAAGAGGTGACGAGATCAGGTACGCTCTCTCTCCTAGCAAAGCTTTGCATTGCTTCCCGCTTGACTGGCTCTCTGGGATCTCAGCCAGAGGAGTTTCTCCAACAGCTACTATCTGAGACTCTCTACCTGGAGGTGCCACAGACTGAACTTGGGCCCTTCCACAAGAAAAACAGGTGTGCAATGAAAAAAGGCTTCTACAGATGTGGCAAAGGACCCAGGAGGAAGCCCCTTCCTTCCTCTCCGTCACCTCTTTTCCTTCCTTCCTTCCTTCCTTCCTTCCTTCCTTCCTTCCTTGCCTCCCTCCCTTCCTTCCTCTCCTTCCTTCCTTCCTCTCCCTGTCACCTCTTTTCCTTCCTTCCTTCCTTCCTTGCCTCCCTCCCTCCCTTCCTCTCCTTCCTTCCTTCCTCTCCCTGTCACTTTTCCTTCCTTCCTTCCTTCCTTCCTTCCTTCCTTCCTTCCTTCCTTCCTTCCTTCCTTCCTTCCTTCCTTCCTTCCTTCCTTCCTTCCTTCCTTCCTTCCTTCCTTCCTTCCTTCCTGTCACTTTATGTTAATAAGAAAGATGGGTTGAGCTGAGTGAAGATTCCAGCTCTCTACAGCAGGGGTAGTCAACCTGTAGTCCTTCAGATGTCTACAATTCCCATGAGAATTGTAGTCCCATGGACATCTGGAGGACCACAGGTTGACTACCCCTGATCTAAGAGATGTACAATCCGGCACTAGCAAACGTCCTCTTCCAAGGGGCTCAAAGATACTTTCAAAAGGGGTTGTAGTCAGCGCTTCAGATGCCGTGCACAGACGAGGCCCGGTTGTTGATTCTCCAATTTAGTTACATGGCAGTTTTTCCCAGCGAGAGAAAAAGGCATTTTCAATCTATGTGCAAGGCACTTTGCGAGGGGATTTTACTCTGGGGAACGGCAAAATCCACTGGCGGATGACTGCTAAGTGCATGGAGAGTGGACAGAGTCTGAATTACCCAGCGCGTGTGAAAGTAGAGACGGCCCACTGGGGAACTGGCTTTTGGGGAGCCTCCCACTGGAGACAATGGACTGCAGGATGCAATGGCCTGGTGACTGTTATCATCCAAACTGTTATTATCCTAGAAGTTGGTTACTGTTATCATCCAAACATCGATAGGGACAGTCAGACGATGCCCACAGAAAATGAGGTCTGATCCAGGAAAACTGGAGAAGCAAATATGCTGTTTGCAGAAATCTAGGGCTACCAGGAAAGGGCAAAGCTGTATGCACCAGTGTAAACTGGCCTAGGTCAGAGGCCCCGAACCTTTCTGAGCTAGGGGGCACACTTGGAATTTTGACTGCAAAATGTTTGCTGCAGGAGGTGGCACGCACACACAGAGGAAGACCGTGAGTAGGGAGTGAGATTAGGGGGAAAAAAACACACTGGGAAACAGAGGTGTTAAAACCAATTTGATGGCGCATCTGCCACGGAAACAATAAGCCTCGGTAAAACCAAAATATAAGCACACCCAATAAGGCCTTCGCTAAGCGGCCGCCCTTGAAAAAAGTTGGGAGACTCAGTGAAGCCGTGTGAACTTTTTAACCTCCGAAGACCCTGTACAAGTTTTTCATTGTGACTGATCTGCAGGGAAACGTTTCAGATTACGATGCCTTGTAGAGCAGAAAGCACAGCACTGCCTTGCTTGCATGCAGGGTCATGGAAACAGCTCATATTATATATTTTGATATATATATATATATATATACTAGTAGCAAAGTCTGCTTGAAAAATGGGAGTGGGCTCGGTGTCCCCCACCCCGCTTCCCTGGTGGCCAGGATGCCGGGGAGGCAGCACAGAACACATCTCCCCTCCCTTCCCAGCAGCAGGAGATGGAGAGAGTGGCAGGTCTGGTGTGGAGTACTCTCCCCCTGCTCTTGGGGGCAGGAGGGCAGAAAGAGTGGTGGGGACAGTGTGGAGCATACCCGGTTAGCTCTGTTCCTGTTGTTGGTGGCCAGGAGGCCAGGGAGTGTGGCCTGGCTGGGCCAGAGCAGGGCGGAGGATAGTTGGACGCCTGCCCACATCTCCCTAGCTTCTCTGGGGCTGGCTCTTCTTCCTCCTGGCAAGTGCCAGAAAACAGCACGATGGAGGGTGGGGGTAGGGAACAGCTCCAGACTAGCCCTAAGTGGGTGAGTGCCCTCACCCTATCGGGGGCACGTTGCCCAGCAAGGGCCAATTAGAGGTCCGGGGATGTTGTTGGAAGCACCCAACGCTTTTTACGTGGTACTAGCTTCAAAGCCCGTTCCTAAGAACAGGCCTTGAAAGGGTCACCTCCCCTGGCCAGGCAGCTGAAGGTGGCTTTGGGCCGCAGCTCGCAGCCAAATCAAGTGGGGTGGGCAGGGGCTGGGCAGCTCATTAGCAGGCCCGGGACAGAGCTCTTTAGCCGGCAGTCAGCAAGCCAGGAGGCCCTCGTTAGTTGGCCCCGCTTAGCAGGCCAAGAGGCCCTCGTTAGTGCTTCTCCCACTTTCACCTTGTTCTCTACCACCCAGGTCCCTGCCTTAATGTACTACATTATAGCTCAAGCACTGTAGCCATCATTATACTAGATTTAAGACACTTAAAGCCTCACTGGAAGAAGCACCAGGCACGACAATTCAAAATGCTGTATGTGACTTTTTGAGCCTGCATGCCCCACCTTCAGCATTGTACTGCCACCACCCAACTGCCCACAGTGGTTTCGGACAAGGAGAAGGGATCCCTCTTTAAAGGTAGAAATCTTGGTATACGTGGCCCTTGCTAGGCCTTCATCAGGGGATCTCACTTCCCCCTTCCCAGTCTTTGGGTGCTTTATGGTAGAAGAGAGCTTTGTTAGTAAGGTATCGCCTGAAATCTAGCATGCCTGCTTTGAGAAAACATTTGGTTATATGAGACTTGATATGAAGCCCTCAAGTGTAATGGAACTGGGGAGGTGGGGGAAGAGACAAATTAAACCCAATACAAGAAAGTTAGTGGCCCAGCTCGTTAGCAAAACACAAGACGGAGGAAGCATGCCAACATGTCCAAGTATACCAAGGGAAAGTGCAGGACTGAGGAGGGCCAGAGATGGATCCATGATGGTGGAGACAATTAATAGAGCCAGAGTACTACCTAGGGCACAAGGGCACTCCCCAGCCGCCGAGGAGCAGCCGTCAGCGGCGGCCTACTGCCCTCCCCTCCGGGCCTGCTTTCAGCAAAGTCCTACGCTGAGCAGATGGAGCCCTTGTCCTCTTCCTTCTATAGGAGCACAGGAAGAAAAAACAGACTTTTATAAAGCACCACAAATCCTCTGCTCGGACAAAGATGATGCCAGTGCATCCATGTTGCACCCGTGCACATTTGCTTACCTCGAACGGGAAGGAACAATCCCTGAGAAATGATTTTAGCAGAGAGATTGAAGTGGCTGTTCTGAGAATGTTGCTAGATTACTATGCATCAGATGCAGCTGGAGGGAGGAGTAGGATAAAAGCCAAGAACTCCTGTATAGTATCTTTGAAGAAGAAGAGGAAGGATTGGTTCTTAGATGCCGCTTTTCTCCACCTGAAGGAGGCTCAAAGCAGCTTACAGTCGCCTTCCCTTTCTTCTCCCCACAACAGACACCCTGTGGGGTGGGTGAGGCTGAGAGAGCCCTGATATCACTGCCCGGTCAGAACAGTTTTATCAGTGCCGTGGCGAGCCCAAGGTCACCCAGCTGGCTGCATGTGGGGGAGCGCAGAATCGAACCCGGCATACCAGATTAGAAGTCCGCACTCCTAACCACGACACCAAACTGGCCTGAGCAATAGCAGCTAATCAAGTCTGGAAGGGAAAACTGCATGTTACATTTCTTTAAACTCTGCTTTGGGTAGTCTTGCGGAATCCTTCCTCGTTGGCTGAATTAATGCTGGGTGTGAGTGGAAGCTTGCCCTTTCCAGTCTCTGCCTACCTCCACCTGGAGTCTTTTGAAGAAGTTTGGTGTTTTCGGCAGTCCTCATGGAAGCTCAGCCCTTGGTGTCTGAGGCTGAGAACTGCACAGTGGAACTTCCCAGAGCTGGAGCCTGGGAACTGGCCACACCGTTTCCCCTCGAGGGTTGGGGCAAGCAGTTTCGCTTTCGATTCTGCGCTAAAGAGAACTTGTTTTATTTACAGTACTAGTAAAAAAGCCCATTGTATGAAGAAGACAATGGGCGCTAGCAGGTGGGGACCAGAGCGAGCGGCAGGCGAGGGACAGAGCGAGGGACAGGCTACCTGAAAGAGGAGGCGGGCGGCGGCTCCTCGGCGTCTCGTAGTTTTTGCCGGGGAGTCCCAGGTGTGGTGCGCTGGGCTGTGGCGGCTCCTCTGCATTTTTTTGTTCTTCTGCGGCTTTCCCGGCGGCTCCATTGTGTTCTGGGGCCATGAGGGCAGGGAGCACCCAGCAGCTGCGCTGTGGGCGGCTGCCGGGGCTCCCAGGGCGCCGGCTTGAAGCGGCGAAAGGCTCCTCCAGGGTTTTTTTTTTTCTGCTGCCTCTCGGCTTGGAGCTGCGAAAGGCTCCTACAGGGTTAATGCTTTTCTGCTGGCTCTCGTGGGCGTGCCGGCTTGGAGCTGCGAAAGGCTCCTACAGGGTTAATGTTTGTCTGCTGGCTCTCGTGGGCATGCCGGCTTGGAGGTGCGAAAGGCTCCTACAGGGTTTTTCTTTCTGCTGGCTCTCGGCTAGGAGGTGCGAAAGGCTCCTACAGGGTTTTTTTTCTGCTGGCTCTCGGCTTGGACCTGCGAAAGGCTCCTACAGGGTTTTTTTTTCTGCTGGCTCTCGGCTTGGAGCTGCGAAAGACTCCTACAGGGTTTTTTTTTCTGCTGGCTCTCGGCTTGGAGGTGCGAAAGGCTCCTACAGGGTTTTTTTTTCTGCTGGCTCTCGGCTTGGAGCTGCGAAAGGCTCCTACAGGGTTTTTTTTTCTGCTGGCTCTCGGCTTGGAGCTGCGAAAGGCTCCTACAGGGTTTTTTTTTCTGCTGGCTCTCGGCTTGGAGCTGCGAAAGGCTCCTACAGGGTTTTTCTTTCTGCTGGCTCTCGGCTTGGAGCTGCGAAAGGCTCCTACAGGGTTTTTCTTTCTGCTGGCTCTCGGCTTGGAGCTGCGAAAGACTCCTACAGGGTTTTTTTTTCTGCTGGCTCTCGGCTTGGAGCTGCGAAAGGCTCCTACAGGGTTTTTTTTTCTGCTGGCTCTCGGCTTGGAGCTGCGAAAGGCTCCTACAGGGTTAATGTTTGTCTGCTGGCTCTCGTGGGCGTGCCGGCTTGGAGCTGCGAAAGGCTCCTACAGGGTTTTTCTTTCTGCTGGCTCTCGGCTTGGAGCTGCGAAAGGCTCCTACAGGGTTTTTCTTTCTGCTGGCTCTCGGCTTGGAGCTGCGAAAGGCTCCTACAGGGTTTTTTTTTCTGCTGGCTCTCGGCTTGGAGCTGCGAAAGGCTCCTACAGGGTTAATGTTTTTCTGATGGCTCTCGTGGGCGTGCCGGCTTGGAGCTGCGAAAGGCTCCTACAGGGTTTTTTTTTCTGCTGGCTCTCGGCTTGGAGCTGCGAAAGACTCCTACAGGGTTTTTTTTTCTGCTGGCTCTCGGCTTGGAGCTGCGAAAGGCTCCTACAGGGTTTTTTTTTCTGCTGGCTCTCGGCTTGGAGCTGCGAAAGGCTCCTACAGGGTTTTTTTTCTGCTGGCTCTCGGCTTGGAGCTGCGAAAGGCTGCGGCGGCCATTTTCGGCGGCTGCTGGCTGTCGGGGGCGGCGGCTATTTTGAGAGGTCCGTCGGAAGAACGGACAGGAGTCCCCGGCAGCCGCGACAGTCCGCCAGGCAGGGAGCACCCGCCAGCCGCGCTATGCGCGGCTGGCGGGTGCTCCCTTGCCAGTGAAGCAGGGAATGCCTGCTTGGGCCGGGATGGACATTTGGAGGGGCCAATCAGGAGCCGCTTCGCGGCTCCTGATTGGACCCCTCCGAGTTTTTATCCCGGACCGGTCCCGCCCTAACTCCTCCCCACCACCCCTTACTCCTTTATACAGTCCGTGGCGCCCGTGGCGCCACGGGCTGTGTACAGATTTGCTGGAGTATAAGACTACTTTCCCCCCCTGAAAAACATGCCTCCAAGTGGGGGGGGGGTTCGTCCTGTACGCCGGGTGCACTTCAGTTGGGATAGACATGGCTGCCCATAGTGCTGTAATGTAATGTAACAAACTCTATCTTTTGAGTGGAAATGTTGGGGGGTCGTCTTATACACCCGGTCGTCTTATACGCCGGCAAATACGGTATTTATTTTGTTTGCCTTGAGCCCGGAGGGAGGGAGCCTTCTTTCCCATGCAGTTTCTTTGTGACTCCATATCTGTAGGAAGTTGCACTACTTTTGTCGCTGGTCCGGAGACGGAACAGAAGGCTATGTTTTCATAGCTGCAACCTTCCCAATCAGGGCCACAGCAATAATCCCTAGACATCTTGAGGCATCGTCTTAGACTCTTCTCCTTTGCTCCTGCAAGCCTAGCGCACTCAAGAGATCCAAGCACACTGCGGTTTTTAAGGTTACCGGCGTCAAATAGGGCAAGAACCGAGACACGGCACCAGAGAGACCCGGGTTCAAATCCCTACTCTTTATGAGTGGCTTTATGGCATTTCACTGCGCAACTCTATCAGCTCTATCTACCCGACAGGGAGGTGGCCAGGATAAATGAGGGAGGGGAGGAAAGTCCCTTGGAGGAAGGGCAGAGTGAGAATACCAAACAAGGTGGCTTTGCAAGGGCTCCACCTAGGAAACAAGGCGATTCGACCTCGTTTTGTAGGTTGACCGGCACACAGCTTAAAGGGGCTGCGATTTCGTAAGAACTTGGGTCTTGGGCGGGTGGAGTTTAGAGTTGGTGGGTTACCACGGGTTGTAGATTTTACACCTTGATGTAAACCCTCACAAGCGGTTTATTTTATTTTATTATTTATAATATTTAAAAGAAACACGAAAGAACCCATGACTGGTCCTACCTAGCATTTATTTAAAAAATGATGGGAACAGAAGTGTTCTTGGAAGCAGAGCTGGGTGAAGCTAGTGTACCACCAACAGCTGGAGGCAGCTGTGCAATACGCCTTAAGGCCGTTCAATTAAAAACATTTCCATGAATTTCACAGCCTTTTTAGGTTGCAAAAAAAAAAAATAACTTTTCGCCGTAAATTGTGCTGAACGCGTTTGTGGAGATCAGTGAGGAATTCCCAGCATTGATTAATAATTCCGAAGCGCCACCACCAAGCATCTTTAGCTTATGGCTTAAGGCAGGGGTAGTCAAACTGCGGCCCTCCAGATGTCCATGGACTACAATTCCCAGGAGCCCCCTGCCAGCATTCGCTGGCAGGGGGCTCCTGGGAATTGTAGTCCATGGACATCTGGAGGGCCGCAGTTTGACTACCCCTGCCTTAAGGCAATGACACCGTTGCCATTCAGAAATCTATTCCTCGTGAGTAGATCAAAAAATATGCAACATAAGATTACCTAGGGGTGGGAGAGAGACGTCGAATTTCTTTAAAAAAATGAAGGACAACAACAAAAGAAGTCTTTCAGAGAGAAGATCCTACAAGACTCCCTTAAAAGACCTCAGTGGTTTCATTTTGGAAACTCAGAGGGGTGGAGGTGAAGTGGACCCGAGAACTGGGTGTGCGTGAAAAAACGGGAAGTCTAGCAGAGGCAGGAAAAATGTCGAGAAACGGGGGTGGAACGTCGGGGAGGAAGAGAATCCTCCCCTGAGACTTTTACTAATTTACAACGGGCCAAGCTGTGAAAAGTTCAAAAATATAATGCAAGCGATCACTCCTCAGACTTCAAAAAAAACATTCATTCAAAACTACTAAAGTACAGTTGCCTTCAAAAGGTCTTTGACTCAAGTGTATAATACTTTAATGAAGTATCTCCATAAGTGTGGCCTTCTCTGGATTAAGTCAGAGTAGATAATACTGAGCTGGATGGACCAATGAGCTGAAACAATATTCTTTGTTCAATGTGGTCATCTCACGGCTGTGGGCAAGAACTGCATATCAACATCTGGATGACATCTACTCCCATGTCTTCCTGCTTAGCCCTGCCTGCAGTCCTTTGTTAACACACTGCTGACGTATCACTAAGGGGATGGTAGCAAAGGGGGCGGGTTCCTAACGTCAAAGAATACGCAGGATGCCAGCCAACAGTCCAGAAATGGTCGTCCTATGGCACCAGGCTCATGATATGGGCATTTATAAGCATGCCTGGGTAAAGAAACAATTTACTGGGAAATAACAGAAATGGAACAAGAGACAGCTATTTGACAAAGGCACGTTCTTGAGTTTTACTTGTCTATGCCAGTTGCTTGACTTTTTCCCTACAAGGCTAAGAGCAAGTGGTAACTCTCAATACTAGCCATGGTGACTAAAAAAAATCACCACTTTCAGAGGTACGAAACCTCTGAATACCAGAGCCAGGAAGGGACATCACGGGAAGGCATTGGCCTCTCTGCCCTGTTGCTGGCCATCTGGAGGAACTGGTTGGCTCCTGTGTGAGACAGGAGGCTTGACCGGAGAGACTACTGGCCTCATCCAACAAATCTCTTCTGATGTTCTTATGAAGGCCTTGGCCTATATGCCCTGTTGTTGGCCTTCCAAAGGAGCTGCTTGGCCACTGTGTGAGTTGGGATGCTGGACTAAATGGACCACTGGTCTGATCAGCTGAGCTTTCCTTTTGTTATTAAGATAACCCTAGCCTTTATGTCTTTTCTTGGCCATCCAGAGGAGCTGGCTGGCTACCGTGTGAGATGGGATGCTGGACTAGATGGACCACTGATATGATCTGACTGAGCTCTCCATATGTTATTAAGATGACCTTGACCTCTATGTCCTTTTCTTGGACCTCCAGAAGACATCGTAGGCTACTTTGAGACATGATGGGGGGCTAGATGGACCACTGGTTTGATCCAGCAGAGCTCACGTTCTTAACATTCATGGTAACAGCTTACTGTCTTAGGGCTTGAGAGGTTAAAAAAATGATTTTGTGCTTTCAAGATCCTCAAAAGCTTAAAAAGGGGCGATGCGTTCAGCAAGAGCTCCTTGGCACCAAAATGCTCAAACTCTTTCTAAGCATCATTGTAATGCTCCAAGATACTAAGACCACCGGCAAATACACAGTTCTTACTGGATGGTAATCCAGAGAGACCAAGGCATCTGAAAATCCAAATTTCTCAGACTGGGAACAGTACGTTTACACAGAGCAAAGGCTATGGTTTATACAGATCCTCTGTGTTGCACACCATTCTGGATTCCTCTCCTGTCGTGAAACCTGCCTCGAGAGCAATGATTGGCTGAAAGGGATACACATTTGTGAACGGTTTTGGACTGCAGTCTTCTTTGGACCTGCGATAAGGAGGTTCCAGTTGGGTGCCCAGGCCCTTAACCTGAATCCTGTAAAGGTCACCCACACATCTTCTCCCATCACGTCCCTCGGGATTGTCATCTGTTGACTTCAAGCACATCGCGCCACAGGTAGGCGTTCGGACAACCCAACGACTCCGTTCCCATCCACTCCGATCGTAATAACCGGTGTTGCAAATATAAAACCGTACGAAACAAATGCAGAACAGGAGCAAACGTGAGAAGGTTCGCTCTCCCCTCCCTCACCCCGTGCACAAGCCACAATCGAATTCGGAAAAGGCAAAAGTAATCGACCCAGAGCGGCCTTCCTTTGCTGCAGCTGCTGCCGCCCAACATGCAGGAAGCGCTGTCAACGACGGGGATGGTTAAGGTAAGCGGAAGCGCTAGAACATGCCTGCGCCGGTTTAGTAGTCTTTTAACCTAACGGGAGCAGGGAGTAAAACATGGATTCTGGACTTGGATCCCCCATGCTGGGAATCTCTCTCCCTGACCCCCCCCCCAAATTAACAGACATGCAATGCTTGGCCTGCAATCAGAGAGCTAACCTGGAAGGGTAGGGGGAGGGTGGTTGCAGGAGGGGGGAGAGGGGGATATATCAGGAAAGTAACAGGTTGCATTGCTGTGACTGCCCTTACGTCCACGCTAACACACGTGCCTTCTCTTCCTCTTTTCTCTCTCGGAGCTGGGTGAGCTGACCTCGCGCATGCACAGAAAAGGTTGACATGAGGATCTGCCCCCTCCTACTCTACCTAATTCTGCTCAGCTGGCTCGTTGCCCTGGACAATGGCTGCAGTGCGATGCATTCGTCACTTAAAGCCACTCGGCTGGCGTACATCTACAGATGGACAAAAGGGGATGGAACACACACAGGTCAGTGAGAAGTCATTTCTTTTTTTTTTAAAGGCAAGACACAGGATCTTTGATACAGACAAACATTGCTCAAAACAGCTGAGATGGTTGCACACATACGCAGAGAGCCACTGGTTTGTGAACACGCTGAAGGGTGGGGGGGGGGGCTGGACTGCGGCATGTGTATTTGACTCTCCAGAAACCCTGCTCTGAAGAGAGAGTAAAGTTACTAGCTCACCTGATGGGGGAGTTTTTGGTAAAACAATAATGGGAAGAATCCAAGTTGCCACTTCACCTGGCCTCTTTTCCCTAGGATATGTGAACTCTTGAACTCTTTTCTTTGTCTAGACCACGGGTAGTCAAACTGCGTCCCTCCAGATGCCCATGGACTACAATTCCCATGAGCCCCTGCCAGCGTTTGCTGGCAGGGGCTCATGGGAATTGTAGTCCATGAACATCTGGAGGACCACAGGTTGACTACCCCTGTTCTAAGCCACATTCATTGTTTTTTTTTTTAAAGCTGTGTTGAAAAACCAGTGTCCCTGCTGATAGGAGACTAATACAAGCAGGTCCGTTCTGAATGTCATCTCTTGGGAATCTGTCTCCAGCATCACGGTTTGGACCATATGTGGCTATTTACGGGGGAGGGGGAGAGAACCAAATACCACAATCTCAATATGCTTCCCTTCTAGAACACGACTATTTTTTTGCATGGCCTTGACTGAAATCTTCACCAGAACTAACATATTTTATCATGTGATTATCGGTTATTTCTTCCCACTAGCCAACAGCAAGATACCCCTTGGTGAGAGCGAGGTCCAATTAGAAAGGAGGCTTTGCAGCCCGTTGGAAAAAGGAATGAGCATGTTTATGGATATGCACAAACGTGATGAGAGGGCAGGGAAATGGGACTTCTGGGAAACATCTGGAGCACGCTTAACAGCCGACTCGCCAACCCTGGAAAATGAAAGGGGGTCGGGGTCCCCGTTCTGCAAATGGAGGCGCTTCCCTCTTCCATCTAGGGGATTCCGACCCACCAAAGGGGGTTAATGTCTACAACGATCCATGTTTATATGGCAAACTGAGGTAAGTGAAATGACTTGCCTCTGGGCAATAACCTTCAATGAGAATTATAATTGTGAGAATTATAATTAATAAAGCACTATTGTAACGACTCCCTTCACAATTCCCTCTGGCAAAACCTCAAAGACTTTATATAGTGCAAAACAGCAGCATCATGGAAGTTATGGAGGGTTTTTGTTCACCCAATTCACTCCAGGACAGGCAGCTCTGGTGTTTTTCACCTGGAACATGAGCCCTGGGCTGAGGAAAGTTTATGCCACCACAAACACTGGTTTAGACTGTAAAAGGTGGCATGGCGGGATCCGCCTCTATGGTATAAAGGTAAAGGTATCCCCTGTGCAAGCACCGAGTCATGTCTGACCCTTGGGGTGACGCCCTCTAGTGTTTTCATGGGAGACTCAATACGGGGTGGTTTGCCAGTGCCTTCCCCAGTCATTACCGTTTACCCCCCAGCAAGCTGGGTCCTCATTTTATCGACCTCGGAAGGATGGAAGGCTGAGTCCACCTTGAGCCGGCTGCTGGGATCCAACTCCCAGCCTCATGGTCAGAGCTTCAGACAGCATGTTGGCTGCTTTCCCACAAGAGGCTTTCTCTATGGTATATAAACCCCTAAATAAATAAGTAAACTCTTCTTTTTCTTAACCAAAGGTTTCTCCATTCAAAATATTTTCCTGCTTGTAGAAAACGGGCATAGTTTGGGGAAGGCTAGCCTTGGGACATTCCTCTCTGCCATCTCTGTCTCTATGTGGAGGGAGTTTTTGGTATAAGAAATATTCCATCACGTGACCCCCCCCCCCAAATAATAATAATAATCTGAAGCAATGTAGCCTGAATGTAGGTTTGGGTTACCTTAGTAAGCTTGTATTTAAGAGAGCAGACAGATTTTCTTGTGGCACGTATGATCAAATGAGCCTCTTGTGGCGCAGAGTGGTAAGGCAGCCGTCTGAAAGCTTTGCCCATGAGGCTGGGAGTTCGATCCCAGCAGCCGGCTCAAGGTCGACTCAGCCTTCCATCCTTCCGAGGTCGGTAAAATGAGTACCCAGCTTGCTGGGGGGTAAACGGTGATGACTGGGGAAGGCACTGGCAAACCACCCCGTATTGAGTCTGCCATGAAAACGCTGGAGGGCGTCACCCCAAGGGTCAGACATGACTCGGTGCTTGCACAGGGGATACCTTTACCTTTACCTTACGTATGATCAAAACGCTTGCTTGGACTTCCACGATGATGGGGAAGAAGTGCTCTCAACTCGCATCTGACTAACGACAACCCTTTAGGGAGTTTTCAAGGTAAGAGATATTCAGAGGTGGTTCTCCCTCGCCTGCACCTGTGTAGCAACCCTCAACATTCACGGTGGTCTCCCATCCAGATACTAACCAGGGCAGACCCTGCTTAGCTTCAGAGATCAGTTGAGGAGTGGCTATCCTGGGCCACTCAGGCCAAGGCATCATGGATAGTGTCAAAAGCATGGTGGTCAGGGTGCTTCTGTTGGAGACAACAAGAAGCATTCCTAGACATATGAACCTGCCTTAAACTGAGTAAGATCCCTGGTCCAGAGAATCATAGAGTTGGAAGGGGCCATGCAGGCCATCTAGTCCAACCTCCTGCTCAACGCAGGATCAGCCCAAAGCATCCTAAAGCATCCAAGAAAAGTGTGTATCCAACCTTTGCTTGAAGACTGCCAGTGAGGGGGAGCTCACCACCTCCTTAGGCAGCCTATTCCACTGCTGAACTACTCTGACTGTGAAAAACGTTTTCCTGATATCTAGCCTATATTGTTGTTCTTGAAGTTTGAACCCATTACTGCGTGTCCTCTCCTCTGCAGCCAACGGGAACAGCATCCTGCCCTCCTCCAAATGACAACCTTTCAAATACTTAAAGAGGGCTATCATGTCCCCTCTCAACCTCCTTTTCTCCAGGCTGAACATTCCCAAGTCCCTCAACCTATCTTCATAGGGCTTGGTCCCTTGGCCCCAGATCATCCTCGTCGCTCTCCTCTGTACCCTTTCAATTTCATCTACGTCCTTCTAGAAGGACCTTTTCACTCAGACTTGGCAGTGCCTCTCCAGGATCTCAGGAAGTGGTCTTATCAGGTCAGCCCTCTCTGATTCTTTTAACTAACGCTGCCTGGGATTGAACCTGGGACCTTCCACACGCCAAGCAGAAGATCTGCCACTGAGCCATGTCCCCCCTCAAAGGGCAGCCATTTTCTTCCCTCTCCTGAGAAAGCAGTTTTATGGGAGGGTTCCCTGCAACGATGGAGCAGTAACATAATCAAGACTCCATCTGTATTTTGACACCCCTTGGACCAAAAAACAAATACCCCAAGTAGTTGTTTGATGAGACCCAGAAGGGGAAAAAAAACTTGATTTTCATTGGACTCATATCCCTCCCAAAAAGACACGACTGAAAACCGCACGAGCCGTTTAAACGAGCGACTTGCTACTCATTATCTGTAATGGAAAGCCAAAAATTACTAGACGACCACGAAGAAAGTCCCGAAAGAGCCCTACAAGTCTTCATAATGTTGTTGGGTGTTTCAGCAGCCTTATTGTGAACGGAGTCCGGAAGCGGACGCTTACAGAACGAGCCGGAATGGCAAGGTGTGAAGTGGGCAAGGGCTGGTTAGGCAGCTTGCCACAGATAAAGGGTGAGAAAACACAGACGTCTACACACCTCTGAACGCCAAAAGCACAAGAACGGCAAGTGCCGGTCTCTCCTGTATAAACCACCCATACGGACGCTCATTCTTCAAAACAAGCAAAGCGTGATCGGCTCGTGGCAAAACGCTAGGCGCGGCCCCCCTTGCTGCAACTCAACAGGAGCACGCGTGTTATCCCACCTAGAGCCAGAGCGCTTTTCTCTGCCTTTCAAGCTCCTTCACAAAGAAAGCAGTACGTGCAGTGGGTGTGTCCTACAACGGCAGAGGGTGAATGTAGTTCCTGAACAGCCCCTGGAATGCCTAAAGGTACTGCTGCGGTTCTGCATGCAGAAGACAAACTGCATTAAGGAAGGACAGCTCTTCAAGAGCAGGGCTGCAAACTGTCTTTTCCATTTCCATGGGGCAGCTAGCACAGCGAAGCAGCTTCCCTACATTCGTGTCTATCAGCGGTAGAGCCTCTAAAACGCAAAGTGGACGGCCAAGAAGAGGGGGCTGAAATGAGGGAAGAACTAGCGTGAATCAAGGGCTGACGGTTTATTCCAGTGGCAGAAGAATGGGAAGCTCATCAAGAGCTTTCTTATGTTGTTCATTCCACGGGAGAATGACTACCAGGAGGGAAAGAAAAAACGGCTTGAGTTGTTTCCTTGTTTGGGGAAAGGCCTCTACTGCCCTTGTCATACCACAGAGTTGGAGGGGGCCACGGAGGCCATCTAATCCAACCCCCTGCTCAAGTCAGGATCAGCTTAAAACATCTGGAAGTCTCTGTCCAGCCGCTGCTTGAAGACCGCCACTCCTTTCCACTGCTGGCTGGGGAATTATGACCCAACATATATTACTGCCTGGAGGAAACTGTTTGCATGTGCACCCAAAGCATCAGAGCATGGGTGTACGTAGCAGAGACACACCCGTATGCCGATTTTAAAAGTGCCGACTCGGATCATTTTAAAAGTGCCGACTCCCTGACCTTGAACTGAAATGCAGAAGAAATGCCTTGGGGGCCGTGTTTCCAGAAATGTGCTGCGATGTTCAATGCCCTGACTCACTGCCCCAGCTGGTCCCCCTCTGCTGCTGGAGCGTCACAATTCGCAGCACGGGCTGGTCAAAGGAGCCAAGCTCTGACTAGCTCCGCCGGCTACCAGCATGACTTCAACAAAGCGGGGCCTGCTGCCTCCCTGAGATACAGAGGCTAGAAAACGTTACGCAGTCACTGTTTGTAGCTGATAAGGATCGAAAAGGAAGCTTCTAGATTCAGTAAGAAATTACTCAGGACATCCAGAAATGCCAGTTCGGTGTCCTCTCCCCCTTAATCAATTGGAGAGAGATTCCAAATGGCTTGGGGGGGGTGTGGGGGGGAGGGTATGTGGCCTGATCCTCGCTTCCCATCTCTGTTCCCGGAAACTCTCCCCGCCCCCACCCGAAGAGGCAAAGATGGTGAAAGAGGGAAGTTGTGTCATGCCAGGAACTGAAACCCCGTGGGCATCTGGGAAGAGAGGGAAGCCGTCAGAGAAGAACTTGGGTCGGTTTCAATATTGCTGGGTGCTGTGGGGATTATGGGCTGCATTGAGGCCTCCCTTCTACCCACCTGGGAAGGGGCATCACCAGCCCCCGGCCCCCAGCCCCGATCTCCTGCTACTGAGGAACCAGGGTGGAGCAGGGGGGGATGGCCTCCTGTAACTGATCCCTCTAGTTAAAAAGCTGAAAAGGAACTCCATCAGGGGCCACTCCTGACGGAGCAAGGGCAAGTGGCCTGGGAGGGTGCTAAAAGGAGGGAACCCTGCAGGGCTGTCAGCCAGTGTGTAACAGTTAGAGGGAGAGAGAGAGAGAGAGAGAGATGAAGAGGAGACTGAGGTGGAGGTTGGGAGACGGAGGATATAAGAGATCCTCTGGGCCAAACCAGGTCGCGTAACTTGAGAAGACAGGGGAACACGGCTGCCTCAAGACTCAAAAATACAAGCTACTCTGGAAGCTGAAGGAGAGCCCTGGTTCATGCCAGCACTGACTGTTGAGCATAAAGGCTCATACTTTGTGCGAAGTGACACAAGCAGAGGAAGAGCTAAGGAATGTTAAAACTGATTTAAGAGAGCCTGTTTATTAAGAATTCACAGCGGAGAGTGGCAAAGGTCCCTTCTTCAAAGAAACAATAATTCCAAGTGACGGAAATGGTAAAGCTCCCACAATCGTATTGGGGAAATATCTTTACTGTCACACCTCCGCAGACGAGGGGAGAGTAGGGGAGCCAGTTGAGAGCATCTCGCACTCCCCAGGCAGGACCTCCCCCCCCCCACAACTCCTCTGGGAGCCCTCACTGCAGCATCAAGGCCTTACCTAGCAGATCTACCCCTTGGGAGACGCTGGTCTGGTCTCCATATACAGGCACACTAACCACAAGCTGCTAACAACTCTGCATATTCCTATTACCATAATAATTCACAAGGTATATGTATAAAAAAGGTTTATTTTCGGCTCTGAAGCTTTCATCTTTAGCAACACGAACATCTTTCCATACATACCGACACAATGAAGAGGCAGAGAAAATGCCGTTTTCATTTTGTTTAAAAAGCCTGCCATGTCAAAAAGAGATTCACATTCAGCATTTCTGCTCTTACACACTTAACACCATTATGGTAGGAATTTAAACAACATGATTTCAAGCCAAGCCTCGGCACAGACAGGCGATTGGACCAATCTGGGGGCCCTCTCTGCTGGAGCCGGGGCGCGTTAAAGGTATCGTGTGTAAGAGCGCATTACCTGGGCCTTCTCTGTACACGTGGGCTGCAGGTGTCTGTACAGCACTTTTTTCACAACGTCGAGGAACAGACAAGCCACCACGATAACGAGGATGGCAAACCAAGCAGAGCCGCTGGACAGCAGCTGGACAAAGACGAAGTACATGTCCTGGGTGTGCAGAAATGGCCTGCAAAAGAGAATGAGTCGGGGTCAACGAATGACAGTGACTTCTTATAAAGCCCCCAGATCCAATGTTGATGGAGACAGCTGTTGGCATGCACCAGCCTACTTGTCTGCTTCCTTTGGAACGAAACCTGAGTGGAGTGGAGTGGGTGGATGTGTGCTGACTTGAGTCCATGGGATGGATTGTTAGGCTTGCCAGCCTTTAGGTGGGAGGGAAAGAGACAAGAACTGATGGTCCTGGCGTGTCAATAAGATTTTAATATGCTTGTTTATTCTCTTTCAACATCAAAAGGGTACAGCTTTCGGACCCCGTTTTGGCTGGACCCCTACGATGTCAGCAACACGGTAAAGAGAATAAAACAAGCGTGTTAAAATCTCTTGTCTGACAAACCACCATGTCGATTCTTTGCTGCTTTGTGGAATTGGCTGGCCTCCTTTTTCCATTTCTAGCCTCCAGGAGGGACCTGGACATCTCCTGTTCTTACAATTCCCAGACAACAGAGATAAGTTATCCTGACAGTCAGAGCAGTTTGTCAGTGGAGCAGGCTTCATCAGGAGGTGATGTGTTCTCCATCGTTGGAGATTTCTAAACAGAGGCTGGATGGCCATCTGACGGAGAGGCTGATTCTGTGAAGGCTCAAGGGGGCGGCAGGTGACAGTGGATGAGCGAGAGGGTTGTAAGTGTCCTGCACAGTGCAGGGGGTTGGACTAGATGACCCAGGAGGTCCCTTCCAACTCTAAGATTCTATTCCATGAAATGGCTGCTTTGGAGGCTGGACTGTATGGCGCTCCATCTCCAACGTAATTAAGCCAAAATGAGAGAACTTACCTCTCTAGACTCCAATCGCTACCACATGTAATGAGCCTCAGCCAGCCAGGATTTTTGCGACTGGGGTCCCTCCCCTTCCCCACCTCCTCAGGCCTATCATTGGCCATTTGGGGGGGGGGGCGGAGGAACAAGTCGAGATAACCATATATGGTCATATCACCTCATATTTTTTTTAAATTAAAAATATATTAAAAATTAATTAACTCCTGCCTAATAGGCAAAACCCTTCTGGAGCTGTTGTGAAATCCCAGGGTTTCGTGAAACCCCTGTTGAGTAAGCCTCCTCTATGGTAACCATATATAATTATACACCATGTTCCCATAAAGAATATGCTTACCATATAATTCCCCCGTAGAACAAGGAGAATACAAAGTAAAACACAATAGAGCCCCAGGTAACAAAATGATTGATCCAGGTCCAGAAATGAGTCTCTAAGGCCATCTAGAGACAGATATAAGAAAGAGAAATGATGTTTAATTAGCACCAAGGATTTTTCAGTACTGGAGCCCACGATGGAAAGACAGGACATCCTAAAAGTACTTGAAGGGCATTGACAGGAGCCCTGGCACCCACAGATGCTATGTTACAACCCCCCCTGCACTGAGTCTCCATTTTCTTGGTTACTGTAGTTATTTATTTATACTTGGATTTATATCCCGTCTCGTGACTTTTGTCCCCTCGAGGCAGCTAACAATAAAAACCCTAACAACATTCCATAAAAACCCATTAGAACAGCAATACAATGCATCTAATAACCCACAAGATGGCGGAAAACAATCTACCCCAGCCAACTCTGCTAAGTCCAGCCAAAACGTAATTCAGATCTAGTTATTAACATATTTTCAGGATGCTCAGCTTGGGTGGGACCCCTGATCGAAACTCTGGTCAACCCCCACACCAATTGCCCAGCGGAAGAGCTCTGTCTGGCAGGCCCTGTGGAACCTAGACAGCTCTGTCAGGGCCCTCAGCTCTTCTGGGAGCTCATTCCACAGGCAGGGGCCAAGGGCAAAAAGACCCTGGCCTTGGTTGAGGCCAGGTGGATATCCTGGGGGCCCAGGACAGCCAAAAGATCCCTGCCCACAGAGAGGAGAGCCCCACAAGGGACATAAACAGACAAGCGGCCCCTCAGATAGGTAGGACCCAAGCCGCGGAGAGCCTTGAAGGTTAAAACCAACACCTTGAGCCTGATCCGGAAGCAGACTATAATAACTATACACACAGCTCAGGAGGGTAACAGCAGGTCAACTATACCTTCATCGTAACCGTTATCACCATAACTGTGAATACCAGAGTACCGAATGTCCAATTTCCGAACATCTAAGGGAGAACAGGAAAAGAAAATGATGTAGTTAAACTGGCAGAGCTGGAGTGCTTTATAGCTAAGGCATCTAAGCTACAGCAACTATTCTAAGGAAGCTAGTTCTACTGGAAGATCAGCAACACAGCTGCCCCCGCGTCAGTTCAGTAAACATTATGGAAGCAAGAGAGGGGAAAGCAGCAGGCAAAACGGGGAGAAACAAACGCCATCCGGTGGAAGTCACAAAACCTGATGCTCCAAACGGACGGAGCGATCTTCCGCCATGGCGGAAGATGGAAAAACCGCAGATTCCTAAGAGTGCGTTTGAACCTCCCAATGGAAACAAGATCCTCGGGAAATGTTATTTGACAGCAATTTATGTATAAATAGGCAGCTAATGAAGACGGCCAGAGATACTCTACTGCAGCGAGAAAGCAATTAGCCTCTAATTACAGGTTGCTGTAGGTTTCTCTCAATGCAGCATCCTGCGTGGGTTTGGATTTCACAAGGCCCAGACTCCAAACTCAAACATAAATGGTAGATTTATTGTTTTAGAACTTTTAAAGGAGCATTTTTCCAAGGCTTGCTGAGCCCAGGGGTGGCACGGGTAAAACGGCATATCTTCTCCCCAGAACAATCATGGAGCGCGTGAAGGAAGAAACCTGAACCCAATCTAAAGCGTGCATACCCAGAATTAACACCTTTTTTTGGTCGCAAGGGTTGCAAACTTTGTTCTATTGCCTCTGACCAACATAGCGAACCAGACCTGCTCAATTTCCGCAGAACACATGGGAATCTACTCCAGGGTCACTGACGACAGCAACTGACAGCTGGAGATATGGGGTGCCGAGCGATGGATGTCAAGAACCCTTGGCCAGCATGCTAAGGCTCCTGATCCACGGAGCAGCAAGGAGAATGGGATCAAAGGCTGAGTCCCCACATTGTTTGACAAAAAGAGCCCTAATAGGGCTTGGATGGGCTGCCCTGATCCTGGTTTGTGTGCATGGCAAGCCTTCTTTCTGGGAGTTACCCTTGGGCGGCCTACCCTCATCTCCCAGCTGACTGTTCATGGGGCAACTGAGGATCCCAAGGGGGAGAAACTCAGAGTGCTTCTTTACCCACTGACAGCCTGGTATCTGTGTCCCACTCATACCACTGATGGCTTGTCTGAGGTTTGAACACAGGAGGTCTTTCCTTAGTAAACTAGCAGGCACTGTTTATCACTGCTGGTTGCTATAGTGATGTTATTAGGGGAAGGAACAGAATTCCAGCTTGGTGTAGTGGTTAAGAGTGCAGACTTCTAATCTTGTGAGCCGGGTTTGATTCCCCGCTCCCCCACATGCAGCCAGCTGGGTGACCTTGGGCTCGCCACAGCACTGATAGAGCTGCAGGGCTCTCTCAGCCTTACCTGCCTCACAGAGTGTCTGTTGTGGGGAGAGGAAAGGGAAGGAGATTGTAAGTCACTTTGAGACTCCTTCAGGTAGAGAAAAGCGACATATAAGAACCAGCTCTTCTTCTTCTTCAGTAATATCAGGGCTCTGTCAGCCTCACCCCCCTCACAGGGTGTCTGTTGTGAGGAGAGGAAGGGAAGGCGATTGGAAGCCGCTTTGAGACTCCTTCGGGTAGAGAAAAGCGACATATAAGAACCAACTCTTCTTCTTCTTCAGTAGTCTCAGGGCTCTCTCAGCCTCACCTCCCTCACAGGGTGTCTGTTGTGGGGAGAGGAAAGGAAAGGCAACTGTAAGCTGCTTTGAGACTCATGGTAGAGAAAAGCGGCATAAAAAACCCAACTCTTCTTCTTCCTCTTCCTACAATCATCCAGAATGAGCTGCTTCCCTTGAACAGTAACCCTCATCGCTCCCTGTACTGCATTACTTATAAAGCGAGACATGCTGAGCTTTTGACCCTTAAGAGTCCTTGAAGAATAGGCTGGCCTCAGCCTAAGAGGAAAGCAGAGGCCTGTTCCAGAAAAATGAGTATTAAAAGGCTGAGACATTATCACCTATTGTTGAACACCCCCGCTCCGGGTCATTACAACAAACATCAGAAATTAGGCCACCATTTATTTTTTTTGGAGCCAAAATGGATGCTGCATTCACCGACAGATACAAAACATTGCATCTGGCACCTTCCGTGGCTGTTTTGCCCTACAACAGAGACGCTTACCATTTGCCTGTTAGGTTTCAATATCTGACGACATGCACAGCGTGAAAAGAGGGGAGGGGGCAGAGAAATAAGACTAGAAGGTAACATTCGTGTAAAGTTTTACGACGGCGAATGCCGCAAAGACAGATATAACATGTAAAGCTTCTTGCTTGGAATCCTCCAGTGGGGCAAAATAAACGGTTAAAGCTGCGAGGCTCAGACCAGACACTTTTTGAGAATGGATGTCCATTTTCAAGAGACAGCCTCTTATTTCAAAGTGGGTGAGTGGTCGACAGCTGTTTAAGAGAGCAGTCCTATTTTAACTCTGCATTATATAGAGCCTCTTGTGGTGCAGAGTGGTAAGGCAGCGATATACTGTCTGAATCTGTCTGCCCATGAGGTTGGGAGTTCGATCCCAGCAGCCGGCTCAAGGTTGACTCAGCCTTCCATCCTTCCGAGGTCGGTAAAATGAGTACCCAGCTTGCTGCTGGGGGGTAAACGGTCATGACTGGGGAAGGCACTGGCAAACCACCCCGTATTGAGTCTGCCAAGAAAACGCTAGAGGGCGTCACCCCAAGGGTCAGACATGACTCGGTGCTTGCACAGGGGATACCTTTACCTTTTTTAAAACAATCACAGCCAACCTAAATTCTCCCTAGAACACGAGTGGCCAAACTGTGGCTCTCCAGATGTCCATGGACTACAATACCAATGTGCCCCTGTTACCATGTTTTGGCAGGGGATCATGGGAACTGTAATCCCTGGACATCTGGAGAGCTACAGCTTGGCCACCCCTGCGTTAGCTCGTAGAGTTGCTGTAAGTGATGTAATGGCATTCTACACACACACGGCAGAGCCCTGTACGTTTACTGAATAGACTAACCCCATCCCCCACCTGTGTCCTGAGAAAGGCAACAAAGATGGGGAGGGGTTTGGAGACCAAGACGTATGAGGAAAGGTTGGGGGAGCTTGGTCTGTTTAGCCTGGAGAGGAGATGACTGAGAGGGGATCTGATAACCATCATCTAGTATTTAAAAAGCTGCCATATTGAGGGTGGAGCACAGTTGTTCTCTCTTGTGCCAGAGGGACAGATCAGAACCAATGGGATGAAATTAATTCAAATTAATTCCATCGAAACATCTGGAAGAAGTTCCTGACAGAGCGGTTTCTTGGTGGAACGGGCTTCCTCGGGAGGTGGGTTCTCCATCTTTGGAGATTTTTAAGCAGAGGCTGGATAGCCATCTGACGGAGAGGCTGATTCCGTGAAGGCTCAAGGGGGTGGCAAGTTACAGTGGAACAGAGTTACAGAGCGATAGGGTTGTGAGTGTCCTGCATAGTGAAGGGGGTTGGACTAGATGACCTAGGAGATACCTTCCAACTCTATGATTCTAAATTCTGTCTAAGCATCTGGAAGAAGTTCCTGACAGTTAGAGCAGTTTCTCAGTGGAACAGGCTTCCTTGGGAGGTGGCGGGTTCTCCATCTTTGGAGATTTTTAAACAGAGACTGGAGAGCCATCTGATGGAGAGGCTGATTCCGTGAAGGCTCAAGGGGGTGGCAGGTTACACTGGATGAGGGATAGGGTTGTGAGTGTCCTGCATGGTGCAGGGGGCTGGACTAGATGGCCCAGGAGGTCCCTTCCAACTCTATTATTCTATGATTCAAGGCATCTCAAGCTTTGCCTATCTCTGCCGGCCATTTCACTGACCACGGTGTGCTGATGAGCCCTCTGCTACAACCTGGCTTCTTGTGCTGTCGAGGTTTGCAATATACCTTTACCTGGCCATTCCCCAGCAAGGATGTGTCTTCCCCCATCAGAAGGTAGGAACCGTAGAAGAAAACAAATGCATGAGCAAATCCCAGGAAGGTCCAGTAAAGGAAAGGCTTGTAGCCCAAGTGGGCGTTTCTGCTAATGTCTCTGTAAGGGTGGGGGGAAAAGAGGGTATGAGGTCTTGAACGTTCCAACATCAGAACCAACTTTCCAACACGACTTCTTCCTTTGCTACTTGCGATCACAGAGGCAGCTCAGAGCACCTTTTTGATAACTCTGTTGCCCAACCAAGCAACTGCTTGTTCATCTGGCCACTTGTGTCCAGCAAATTTCTCCCCCGGGGTTAAAGGAAGCTTTTGCCGTCTGGCACCCCTCCCAGGAACTGTGTCACAAGGTGCTACCACCATAACATTTGGGCAGACAAGCCAGCCTGCCAAGGGCTTCCCTCCATTTGTTCATATGGAAATACATGCATGGGGAGCAGTATTTGCTTGGTCTGCAGAAGGTCTCGGGTTCAATCCGCGGCATCTCCAGTTACAAGGAACAGACAGTAGGTGATGAGAAGGGTAACCTACTGTAGGATACTATGGAAGAAAATATGGGGCCTTCAAGCAATCTGTTCAAAGGTCTTTGAGAACAAGCTTGGTATGATCTTCTCCAGCGGTCCCCCCAATGTGGTGCCCACGGGCGCCATGGCGACTTCCGGTATCTTTCCTGGCAGCCACCAAATATTTCTAGAAATGGGTGGGGCTGGGGGAAGCCTTGTCCAGGAAGCCTTTTGACTGGGAACTGGAAAACCTATTGGCTGTGCAGATCAATCAATATAATGTTTTGGCAGACCTTGTCACCAATGTTGGTTTTATTCTCTCTCTCTTATTTCTTCTGGTGTATTTGTTTAGATTGCCCCTCTTCCTCCTTATACTGGTGTACTCTGGAGAATCGGATGATTCCCTGTTCCTCCATGTGCAGCCAACTAGGTGACCTTGGGCCAGTCACAGTTCTCTTAAGAGTTCTCTCAGCCCCACCTACCTCACAAGGTGTCTGCTGTGAGAGGAGGAAGAGAAGGCAATTGTAATCCGCTTTCAAACTCCTTCAGGTAGTAAAAAGTGGGGTAAACCCCCCCCCATCTCTTCTTCTATCTGGTTGGCTCCATCACCTGCAGACGCCACCCTGTATTAAAACCCCACAGGTGCCCACAACCTCAAAAAGGTTGGGGATCCCTGACAAAGCCTCTCTAAAAAGTCTGGTGGAAGACTTTCCTAGTCCTGCCTGTGATCTTTTCTGGAGATGCCTGGGTCCTTTCTGCATGCAACTCATGAAGCTCTACCACTTGGCCCATCCATCACTCTGATGATTCTCAAACTTTAAAAGAAACACAATGGATTGTGCAAAAGCAGCTGTGGACAAATAATAACCTTAAGGAAAGTCAAGGGCAACATATGTTGGCAGCTTCGCATTGACTATTCTTTGAGCCCAAGAGAAAAATTTTTAAAATAAAATGAAAGCACACTTACCGGTAGAGTGCAGGCTTGCTCTGCAGTACATGAGGGTGCACATGCTGTTCAAAAAGGCTGTACATGAGGACCGGCAAGGAAGTGAAACAAATGTTGTACAAAGTCAGGTATACACTGTCATATAGAGTCTGAAAATTGAGGGAGGAGGAGAAGGACAGTTTTTAGAGGCAGGAATTTAAAGAAAGGACTTCCAGGCAAACTAGTTAGTTATCACATAGGTGAGATTTTATCTTACAGCCAAAAGGCAAACCCAACAAGACTAATACAGACTAATACAGAATGTCTATATATATATACATTCAGAGCACAACCAATCTAACCCTCCCATTTTAGGTTATGGCAGCATTTTAGTATGGAATCAGTCAAGTCTGAAGTTAATTTCAGTTTACTAAAGCCAGCACTAAAAAAACACACATGTAATGTGAGGGTACATTTTCTCATCCCCCCCCCCCTCAAGTATTCTGCTACCATCAGTTTTATCAATAAAACAGCAAGTTAACACATCTAGCTTAAGGTCTCGAGAATTCAGCTAGTTGGAAAAGGCAAGGGTCCCATTTAAGAATCTTCTACCCGTTTACAGAAAACCATTTTCATAATCACGTGTAACTTGAAGGAGCTGGGGGTGTATATCAAAGAAAAAGGCTGAGGTCTCACTTAGCCATCCACTCCTATGGGCAAGTTTGGCCAAGGTGCTCTCAATATGCAGCCAGAATTACAAAGAGCCTATATATAGACATTCAGAGATTCTTTCATGCTCAGCCAGGAAAAACCACACACGGGTTTGTGCATGGCAAACCCCAGTGGCTGGAGAGCTGCCATAGCAGAATCAAGCACACAGGCTGCAAATGGAAGGAAGGATGGAATGCAAATATCCATGGCCGTAAATTAAGCTGTGTTTGGCCCCAGCGCAGTTCTGGAGCTCACTTAAAAGTGTGCTGATTAAGATGCCATCTTGGTCCGCCCCCCCCCCATGGCCACAAATGAAGGAACTACAACCAGCCAGTGCTGGGAAGTGCCTTAAGGCAAGTCACTGCTGGGGAGTGGCTGAGGGTAGTAAAGTTCACATGGTGAAACTCAAAGAATTCAAGAGTTGTTAAGGTGATCTGAAACACTATTCCCTCCTAACATTATTGGCAGGAAAAAATATTTTTTACAGTTAAGAGTTCAGCTGTGGAATCGGCTGCCTAAGGAGTTGGTGGGTTCCCTGCTGCTGGAAGTCTTCAAGCAGTGGCTGGACGAAGACTTATCAGGGATGCCTTTGGTTGACTCTGCATTGATCAGAGGGTTGGACTAGAAGAGGGGTAGTCAACCTGCGGCAAACGCTGGGAGGGGCTCATGGGAATTGGAGTCCATGGACATCTGGAGGACCATAGGTTGACTACCCCTGGACTAGAGGACCCCTTCCAGCTCTATGATTCTACAACCACCAAAATCCTTTAGATAAAAAGTTCTATATGTCTCCCTAGGAAATCTACCCCTTATCTCATTTCTAGCTTTCCTTTCCCCTGTTAAGCAGGGCCAAGTCCTTAAATGACCCTCAGAGGGTTTTTTTCACCTCCCATCTCGTGCAAATAAAACACCTCTCAACCAAAGCAGAATAGGTCTGTCGTCCCATCGACAACTTTCTTTAATTAGCTACAATTAAATTTTGGCTGCTATATATTGTAACACCACCTCTTGGGAATGTTTTTTTGCAAGCTACAAGTTCTCTAGAATTGATTAAAGAAAAGAAAGAAAGAAAACCCTCTCCTAACCTACGCATGACAGAGAAACGGGAAAGGTAAGGCCGATACATACGTACTTGTTGTGAAAACAAACAATAGAACTGATATAAAAATTGTGGTGTAATAAAGCACACGTTCTGGAAAACAAAAAAGGAAGAATCGCTGGTTAGTGACACAAGACACCACACCCAGGAAGGAAAAAAGGAAACAATGTCTGAATATCAGAATGGCAAAGATGTCTACATTTATACCAGGGGTAGTCAAACTGCGGCCCTCCAGATGTCCATGGACTACAATTCCCAGGAGCCCCCTGCCAGCGAATGCTGGCAGGGGGCTCCTGGGAATTGTAGTCCATGGACATCTGGAGGGCCGCAGTTCGACTACCCAATTTATACTATTGCAACCCAGCCCATAACTCTAAAAACAACTTCGCAAGGGGGGGGGGGGAAGTAATCATACACAAATGTTTACCGTCATCACATCCAGAATTAGAGCAGTTAGGATATATTTATTTGTTAAAGCTTTTGAGAATCAAAGCTCTTTTTATTAGATGCCTGACCAAAGGAGCTTTGACTCTTGAAAACTTATACCCAAAATGTGGTAGGGTCTCCAAGGAGCTACTGGACTTGAATCTAACTGGTCTACTGCAGACCAGCACGACTTATCTTAAAACAAACAAAGGTAGCTAAAGGATGGAGTGAGAGTTTCAAATGAATCCCAGAGTGAGGAGGCAACATCAGGGGAAGGCCTTGGCTTCTTTGCCCCGCTGTTGGCTATCCAGAGGAACTGGCTGGCCACGGCATGACACAGGATGCCTGACTAGAAGGACCCCTAGTCTGATCCAGCAGGGCTCTTTGCATGTTTCTAATCTGAAGAAACTTACCTTGTAAAAAAAGTACTGTACAAGGGTTGCTATTCTAATATAATAAAGGTGGCCATGGGCAAAAAGCAGCTTGGAAAGGAATTTAAATCTTGCGATTGCATAGTCACTGTTTCTGACAGCTTGTCGTCCTTCTTTGCCCATGATACCTGTAATAACAAGGGAGATAACAGACAGATATAGAAAAGGAGAACATTTCAGCAGAATAGGGCTCCTGAGCAGATAAGTGATCAACCTGGAGCCAAATTCAACTCAGGCATATCATTACTTGCGGGGAATTCAAAGGTGTCATTAGAAGGTTTGGCTCATGAATTAAAGGACCCCGTGCGCTGTCTTATTAGCCCTTCATCCCTGAGAACAGAAAGAAGCACTCAGTCCAGCATTCAATTTAAAGCCAATTTTGTTTTGCTCAAGACAAGCAATTTATATGTCACTATATGTAATGTGCCTGATCTCATCGCCTCTTGGAAGCTAAACAGGGTCAGACCAGGTTAGATGGGAAGACCACCAAAGAAGGTGCTACGCACAGGCAGGCATTTCTCTTGACTTGAAAATCCCATGAGGTCTTGTCACACAGTACTTCACACACACAACTAGGTAAATGAAGGTTTCCACTGAATTGTCCCAGTCAACCAGAGGTAAGTATTACATTCTGGTGACGAGGAAGAGGAGGTCTGCAACCTGGCTTAAACCCCCCCCCCTTAAGATCACACGTGATTATTAAATAGGCCAACTCCATCACTGGGGGTTGCTTTCATGGACATCATGGCTATACAATGTTGATGCGAACCTCACCTATGCCAACGTGGGCTTCTTGGATCATGCTAACGTCGTTAGCTCCATCACCAATGGCTAACGTGATCGGTTTCTCCGGAGATGTTTTTATCAGCCGCACAACCTGAAAGAGGGGGGAAAACATGAACCAATGTGGGAATCCAGTTACTCACCCCTGAGCTACTAATGGAGGACAGGCCACCAACACAGCGGATGCATAAGAAACTGCCGTCCCTCCCCCAAATTAGGTGGTCAAAACATTCAGTGACATAAGTCCCCAACCTTGTTGAGCCTGTGGGCACTTTTGGAATTCTGACACAGCATGGTGGGCACAACCGGAAAATGGATAGTACAAAATGGCTGCCGAGTAAGGTGAAACTGACCACAAAATGGCCGACACAATTCCCCTTTAGTCACATGGCGACGATCTTTGTGTTGTGGTGGCAGCTGCTGCCAAAGCCAGTTTTTGAGAAGCCTTGCCGGAGAAAAGCCCAACTTGGCCCCATCCATCTTTCTAAAAATGCTTTGTGGGCACTGGGAAAGGTGTGGGTGGGTGGTATGGTGCTCGTGGACACCGTGTCGGAGACCTACAGGCAAACACACCAGGAATGCGGCAAAGCTTAAGTCAGTGCTTACAGCCAAAGTCCCGGTTGACAGTCACTAACAGAGAACAGATAAACAAGCCTGGCTTTTGTCGCCTGTTGACTTCATGTTGGCTAAGACACAACCCAACTGGCCAGACCTCTCTCTCCTTTTCATACCCAAATGCAGCAGAGAAAAATTAAGTCAGTGTCTCACGTGCCCTATGATGAAAATGCATCAGAAGTTCAGCAAACCTAGCTCCTGCTGCTGCCGTTTAAAAACAAACGCTGCTCCACAGAAGGGGTGCGGTTAACCACGTCAATCAGACAGTGGCTGCCCCATGAAGGTCCGCATTGCCTTCTCAGACTGGCAGCAGCTTCCCAGGGACTCCGACTGGGCTCTTTCCAATAACCTCATGCTGAATCATAGAATCACAGAATCATAGAGTTGGAAGGGGCCATACAGGCCATAGAATCATAGAATCATAGAGTTGGAAGGGGCCACACAGGCCATCTAGTCCAACCCCCTGCTCAACGCAGGATCAGCTCTAATCATCCTAAAGCATCCAAGAAAAGTGTGTATCCAACCTTTGCTTGAAGGCTGCCAGTGAGGGGGAGCTCACCACCTCCTTAGGCAGCCTATGAGGCAGCCTAAAGTTACCTTTGCCTTCTGCAGAGGCGCCATGCGGCAACACAGCACCGCCGAGCAATTCCGACAGACCTCCATGAAGAGCTTCTCGTGCTGCCGGAGCGCCAGGGACAGGCTGGTCCCGTCCACCACCAGCCCGTGCTGGATGACGTGGTCCTCCTTGATCCTAGAGAGGGGAGGGGAAGGGGGGGGGAAATGCTAGCAATGAATTGTCATCATCATCATTATTCATCCCATTTTTACGCCGCCCTTCCTCAAAGGCTCAGGGCGGCTGACAGATTAAAACCATAAAATACATCAACATTCATAAAGTTATGACAAACATTAAAAGTATCAATCATTAAAAAAACACCCTTGATTGCTGCATGCTTCGCCCACCCATCCAAGGGCAGAGGAGGGGGCTTACATCATTCCAGTGATGTTCTGATTGGGTGGGTCCCTGGTTTACGGAAGCCAGCGGTTTAGGAAAGAGCACAAAATGCTTAGAACAAAGAGCAGGCCAGTATTTCCTTACGTCTAATCAGAGGTCCGCAGACTACAATTCCCATAAGCCCCTGCCAGCATACTGCTGGAAGGGGCTCATGGGAATTGTAGTCCATGGCTTCGATCCAACCTTTCTCAGCTTTGTTAACATCCGAGATAACCCTGAAACATTCTTCAGGTTTCGAGAAACCCGGAATTGGCACCATCGTGTAGAATGTGGTTGGGAAGCAGAGCTATGGACATGCCCACTCAGGGCCTATCCCCCTCTCACCCCTTCCAGGCTCATCATTGGCTATTTGGGGAGGGGAGGCGGGTCAACATCCCCATATATGGTCATACCACCTGATAAACGTTTAACAGTTAAAAAAAATTAACTCCCACCCATTCGGGAAACCCTTCCTGGGCTGTCAAGAATCGCCAGGGTTGCACAAAACCCTGGTTGAGAAAGCCTGAGGTAGCACATTCTCCTCTCCTCCATTTTATCCTCACAACGACTCTGAGAGGAGGGTTAGGGGAAGCATGTAGCACTGGCAAAGCGCCAACTCCCACGGCAGAGGGGGGATTCGAACTTGGGTCTCCCAGATCCTAGTCCGCCGCCCTAACGGACACACCGACTGGCTCCTCAAACAGTACCTCAGGCCAGAGACATTCGATTCCCTCTCCTTGCAAAGCAACGAGCGTGGCAAAGAAAGGAAAGGCTTCGTGGGCCACGTTACCTCCTGGCCAGCTGCCTCAGCTGCTCGGCGCAGGTGCTGTCGGACTTGTGCTGGACGAGCTCCAGGATGTTCATGGTCCGGTGGAAGTGCCCGCAGGACAAGCTGACGCTGACCGCCGTCTCGTGCTTGTCGCCGGTGAGCACCCACACTTTGATGCCCGCCAGCCTCAGGGCTTCGATGGTCTCCTGCACCTTGTCTTGGAGCCTGTGGATGAGCCAGCCGCCCACAAACGTTACGGGAAACGCTTTATCGGTTTTGCTCTTTTCTCTCTCGACATTTCCACCAGGTTCTAACATCGCTCGGACGCCTGGTGAAGAGGCGATGCTCAACGTGCCCTTTGCATGGGTTTGAAATGCCTTCAAGAGATGCTTAGAGGTGGCCTGTCATTGCGTACCTCTGCACAGCAACCGTAGACTCCCTTGGAGGTCTCCCATCCACCAGGGCCAACCCTCCTTAGCTCCTGAGATAAGATGAGATCAGCCTAGCCTGGGCCACTGTGGTTGTTACTCATATCTCCTTTGTACTGAAATGTCCGTGAATCTTTTAAGGATACTTATGCGCTTCTAAAATGCTTGCCGGTCTCCTGGAGGCTAACTGATGGTCAACCATTATGGCCCTTAAAGGTGAAGGTATCCCCTGTGCAAGCACCGGGTCATGCCTGACCCTTGGGGTGACGCCCTCTAGCGTTTTCATGGCAGACCCAACATTTGAACATATGCATATAGACGACAGGCGTGGTGGTGGGGGGGTAATGCCTTTTAAATATCTAGAAGCCTTTTAGTATTTTGGGGTCCCCCCCCCGTTTTCTCTTTGAAATTCATAATATAAGTAAAAGTTGACTCCTTTTCTTTTTAAATCCTAAATCCTACTTTCTCAGCACACGCAGCCCTGCATTTTCTCATTCATTCATTCATTCATTCATTCATTCATTCATTCATTCATTCATTCATTCATATTTATATACCTCCCTCCCAGAAGGCTCAGGGCGGTTTACATAGAACTGAAAACTATACATGGAACTGTACATTTTACAGCAGTGTCACGGGAGACTTCTGCACCCAACCCCCTCTCTGCAATCAGATCCATTTCAGAAAGGAACACGGTTCTTCCGGACGTTTAAAGACAAAGAGACTTGTGTGCAGTATCATACATGACCATCAAAATCCTTCCAGAATGCTCACACCTGCTACTGCACAGGACATATCCCCGTGGAGGAGTCTGCCCGGTCATTTATCTAGGGCAGGGTCAGGCTGGCTGTCACTGGGCTGAGCCCTTCAGGACCCAGCCCCACAGCAACCATTTCCCAGCCCCACCACCACCACCACACATTTTGAGGCAGGGCACCACCTCGTGCGTGCCGCAGCCTGCCCACTCCCATCCTGTGGACATTCCCAACAAGACAGAAGGGCGATCGAACCCAGGAAGTTCAGTGAGTGAAGCTGCAAGAGCTCTGCCCCTGAGCCACTGCCTTATTCCTTCCTGCTAGAAGGGGGGTGGGTCCGTTCTCCCCCACCCCCAAGGCTCTGGAAACATATGGCAGACACAGCCCAGCTGTAGAGGCCTGACTTCTGTATCAAAGGATGAAGCCTCACTCAGCTTGGGCTGTGTGCAAAGCCACGTTTGAGGCATGGGGTGGGCAGAGAGGGACTTACGGCTCCCTCCTTCTCAGTAAGGGAGTCACCAGTCTGCTGTTAGGAAAAAAAACCTGTGGATTTTTCTCTGGATGACTCTCTACGGTCAAGTGCTTCCCAGGCGGTGAAAGGAGCTCTATTTCTCGCAGGCTAGTGGAAAGAGCACCTACTTGTCTTCCACGCCGGTCGCTCCCAGCAATTCCAGGTCTTTCTCGATGAAGTTAAACGCTTCCGTCAACCGCTCTTCCCGCTGCTGCAGGGCCGTCTTGGCCTCGTAAAGGCGCTGCTCTACCTCCTCGTACTCTTCGGGCGTGAATTTTCGGTAGGCCACGCACAGCGTCCTTAGCCCTTTCTGAGGAGAGAACCGAAAATGGCTCGTCCGTTAGAGGGGATGTGGGCAAGAAAGGGAGATTGCTGAAGGGGGCCACTGCGGAGCTCACGGAAAACTGTTGCGGTGTATTTGAAGGACTGTCTGACTTCCGTATGCCTCTGCACACCGATCTCAGCCATTAAACAGTTGCCTGTTGGCCTATCAGGCATCAACCGGAGCTTGGGCCTTTGCCAGCATTGCCCTGGGTCTGTGGAATGGGCTTCCCGGAGAGGTTTACTAGGAGGGGGATTCCTCCCTGGCAATCTTCAGAAGTTACTGAAAATGTTGCTTCTTTTGCCAGGGCTGTTAAGGCAGCTTGAAGAGCCAAAGCATTATTGGTGGTGTGTACGTGCATGTGTGTGTGTGTGAGAGAGAGAGTGAGATTTGGGGCTTGTTATTTTAACCAAAGAGGTTTTTAATATTATTGCAAGCTGTCCTGAGTAACGAGGAACGGCGGGATATGGTTTAATAAATAAATACTAAATGCCTCCTCCTTAGGTCAGGCTTTCTCAGCCAGGGTTTTGTGAAACTCGGGGGTTTCTTGACAGTCCTGGAAGGACCCAAATAGACGGGGCTTATTTTTTAATCTATTTTAAAAATTTGTTCAACATTTAATGGGTGATAGGCCCATACATGGTCATGTCGGCCTGCTCTCTCTCTCTCTCTCTCTCTCTCTCTCTCCCCCCCCCCCGCCCCCAAATGGCCAATGATGGGCCTGGAGGGGAAGAGGAGGGGCATTGTGTGGGCGTGTCCACAGCTCTGCTTCCCAACCATATTCTGCATGATTGTGCCACTTCTGGGGTTTCTTGAAGCCTGAAGAATATTTCAGGGGTTTCTCAATGGTTAAAAAATTGAGAAAGGTAATACCCCAGCTTCAGTGACTAGCATTTCTAGGTCCAGGATGGAAACCAGCCAGAAATTTTGGAAGTGGAGCCTGGGGAGCGACTTTAGTGGGGTTATAACGCTATAGAGTCCACCTCCCAAAGTGGCTATTTTCTCCAGGGGAACTGATCTTTTCCCTGGAGAGCAGCTGTAACAAGCGGGGGACCTTCGGCTACCACATGGAGATTTAGCAGAAGAAAGATCTGCCAGATCAGGGGTAGTCAAACTGCGGCCCTCCAGATGTCCATGGACTACAATTCCCATGAGCCCCTGCCAGCGTTTGCTGGCAGGGGCTCCTGGGATTTGTAGTCCATGGACATCTGGAGGGCCGCAGTTTGACTACCCCTGTGCCAGATGCATGTAGCAAGAGAGAAAAACCAGCTGCCGTGAGAGGCTACTTCAACTCAAAGAATCTTCTTTATTTTTAGTGTCACGATTCTCCGAGTTGAAGTCACTTCAGACGTCAGCTTGTTTTCTCTGGTGCCACCTGGAGGCTGGCAACCCAATCGGTAACCTTGGGTAATGGGCAGGAAGAGAGGAGGACAAATGTCATCTGCCGGGCATAATTGCCCTGGCTCAGATGTAATTCCAAGTCATGAATAAGCCAAAGAACTTCCTGCTGTGAACGTTGCTTCCTCTCTCCTTTTCCGCACTGCATAAGTTACCTCTGGCTTTGGTTTGCTGCAAATCATCCCAGTTTGGGGGCAGGAGGCCAAACAGGGTTTTTGCACTTTCCAGACCGAGCAGGACTTTAAGCGGTGGGAACGTCATGGCTTTGAATCCCGTCCTCCCACAAAACCTGAAACACAACTGTCTGCCAGTCTGTATGCAGCGGTGAGTTATGGTCTGTCGTGAAAGCCAAGCAACCAGTTATACTAGAGAAGAGAGAGGATGCAAGAAGCTGCAAGAAGCAACCACAGCATCAGTCCGTCAAGTCAGTATTTGTCTATTCAAGGCTGGCTGAAGCTCTCCAGGGTCTAAGGAGGAGGGGTCATTCACACCACCCACTACCTGAACCTTTCAACTGGAGATGCGAGGTGCTGAATCTGGGACTTCCTGCATGTTGAGCAGATGGTCTGAGCCACAGCTCCTCCCCAAGAGGAGAGCAGGGTCCACCCAAGGACGTCTCACCCTTTCAAGACTCTTTTGAGCAAGCAGATGAATTACAGAATCCTAGAGTTGGAAGTGGCCATCGAGGCCATCTAGTCCCACCCCCTTCTCAATGCAGGATCAGCCTCAAGCCTCCATTAGAAGGATCTGCCCAGCGGCTGCTTGAAGGCCAACAGTGAAGGGGCGCTCCCCACTTCCTTAGGCAGCCCATTCCACTGCTGAACTACTCTGTGACAATTTTCCCCTAATATCTAGCCGGTATTGATCTGCACATAGTTTAAACTCATTTCTGTGAGTCCTATCCCCTGCTGCCAACAGGAACTGCTTCCTACCATTCTCAACGTGACAACCTTTCAAATCCTTCAAGAGAGCAATCATGTCCCCTCTCAACCGCCTCCAGACTGAAAATTCCTCATATGTTTTGGTCCTCAGGGCCTGGATCTTTCTCATTTGCTCTCCTCTGAACCCTCTCAATTTTGCACACAGGACTCCAAGTGGGGTCTGACCAATGCAGTCTACAGTGAGACTATGACGTCTTGAGATTCTGATGTGATGCTTCTGTTGATACAAGACTGCATTTGCCTTATTTACTACTACATCATACTGTCTACTCATATTTAGCTCATGTTCACAGACATGCCTGATGTGGTCTACGCATAGAAAACTGAATTTCTTGTTCAAGGTCCTAAAGAGAGGAACACAGAGCTGTTTTTTTATAACCCACTTTTTACTACCAGGAGTGGCTTACAAATGCCTTTCCCTTCCTCTCTCCACAACAGACATCCTGTAAGGGAGGTGGGGCTGAGAGAGCTCAAACTGAACTGCTTTGCAAAAACAGCTCTAAGAGAATTGTGACTGGCCCAAGGTCACCCAGCTGGCTGCATGTGGAGGAGTGGGAAATCAAACCCGATTCTCCGGCTTAGTGGCCACCCGCCACTCTTAACCACTACTACTCTTAACCACTACTACTCTTAACCATTACATCACGCTGGCTCTCTTTTTGAATTTACAGCTTTGAATCGTAATCAGATTGGGAAGAGAATCATATTGTACTACATAAACCTCTCTCCGCCTGCTTAAAAAACAACAGCCTTGCAAGAACCTAGCCAGGAGGGCACTGGCAGGATGACAAGGTCACCGTCTTAAGAGGGGGACAAATGAACTCGCGCCAACAAACTGTCCTGCAGGCAATTCTAGGAGGTGACCTTGGTTTGTTCTTGGCAGTGCCAGAGAATTCAGGACTCTTTCAGCACAGAAGGTTTGTATCTTACGCTTCTTTCAAAAACGCCTTGTAATGAACCCTGGGGTGCTTCAGGAAGGTTCTAATCACATTTCAATTAGCAACAGATTACATTTACATATAAACAGGAAAGATTTCAAAGCAAGCCTGAGCATGCAATTAAAAAAAATAACTAACCAAAAAAAGGAACTCTATTTGGCCCTCTGCAGGATCAGGCAAAACAAGGGTTTCAGAGCCCAGGACACAAGCTAAACTGGAGGGTGACAAGGAGGGGCTCCCTGTACAGCAGGGGTCCCCCACAGGGTGCTCAAGGACACCCACTGAGATCTTTCTTGGTTCCTGACAAGTGATTTTAGAAAGTGGGTGAAGCCAAAAGGACTTCTGATTGGCCACTGGAGGTCTGACAGATGAGCGTTTCTTAGCTCAGTGCAAGAAAATATTTTAAATACATTTGTTCTATTAAACAGAGCTTCTCCCAGAACTGAAGCACAGCGTTGCTCAAACTTATGCATAACCTCACTTCCTGGCATTTTGCGGTTGTCTCTCCCTTTATGGAAGCTGAGAGGGTTGAGGGAACTCCAGGCACCCAGAAGATGCTTACTTGCTCAGCTATAAAACTCCAGCCAGAGCGAAATCTATATGCCTCCAGAGGAGCTTGTACGGGGATCAACTGCATGTATGAACGAGCCCTTAAACCCAGCCTTTCTCCACTTTTTTTTACTGTTGAGAAATCCCTGAAACATCGTTCAGGCTTTGAGAAGTGTCCCGATCATGCAGAATACGGTTGGGAAGCAGACCTGTGGACACACCCACCTGGGGTCTCTCTCCTTCCCACCCACTCTAGACTCACCTGGGGCTCCCCCCTTTCCCACCCCCTCTAGGTTCATCATTGGCCTTTTTTTGGGGGGGGGGGAGGGGGGACACAACATGTCCATATATTGTCATAAAAAGGTAAAGGTATCCCCTGTGCAAGAACCGGGTCATGTCTGACCCTTGGGGTGACGCCCTCTAGTGTTTTCACGGCAGACTCAATACGGGGTGGTTTGCCAGTGCCTTCCCCAGTCATTACCGTTTACTGCCCAGCAAGCTGGGTACTCATTTTACCGACCTCGGAAGGATGGAAGGCTGAGTCAACCTTGAGCCGGCTGCTGGGATCGAACTCCCAGCCTCATGGGCAGAGCTTCAGACAGCATGTCTGCTGCCTTACCACTCTGCACCACAAGAGGCTCTATATATTGTCATATCACCTAACAAATGTTTAACAAATTTTATATTAAAAATGTATTAAGTCCCACCCATTCAGGAACCCTTCCAGGGCCATCATGAAACCCAAGTCGAGAAAGCCTACCCAACATTCGACAAACCTGACTCCTCCCCCTTCCCCCCATGTTGGTTCTCAAGTTTAAAAGCAGCAATAGCCACGTACCAAAGCAAATTCATCGACGTGAATTCTTGTTTTTTCTATTTCTCCTCTTGTGCTGTAAGGAAGAACAGCGGACTCTGCCCCCTTGGTGAATAGCAGCTTGTCGCCTGGGAAGAGTCGGTTTTAAGCGGAGAAGGTTAAGACGGACACTTGATGACAATTCTACTTGCCGCTTCAAGCGTCCTTTTGAGGGACAAAGCTCAAAAGCCCCCGCAATCATTGGCGACTTACCTGATGGATTCGCTACGATGACGCTCATTCTTCGGCGGCAGGGATCGAACTCCAAGACGTGTAATAATTTGTACCTTTTTTGGGGGGGGGAAAAAAGAAACGCAGGTAATGTTTTCTGCTTCTTCCCTCATCTGTACAGGAAAGATGCTGAATCACAGGTGGAGAGCAGGCAGGCTTCGGAGGTTACCTTCACTCATCCCTGGGGTGCAAGAGAGAAGCCCCTCCCAGCTCCGAGGCTGGAAACCGGGAGGGCAGAGGAGGCAACACATAGTGTCCAGCTCTCATGGATGGGAGGAGGACGTCTAAGGGGTGGGGGCCCAAAAGCAAGCCTGCTTCTTGATTCAGGCCCTGCCTCACCACTCCCCCCTGGTGCAGTGGTTAAAGAGCGGTGGCTACCAATCTGGTTTTGATGCCCACTTCTCCTCTGCATGCAGCCAGCTGGATGACCTTGGGCTAGTCGCAGTCCTCCTAGAGCTGTTCTTACAGAGCAATAATATCAGGGCTCTCTGAGCCCCACCTACCTCACAGGGTGTCTGTTGTGGGGAGAGGAAGGAAAGGCGATTGTCAGCCGCTTTGAGCCTCCTTTGGGCAGTGAAAAGCAGAGTATGAAACCCAACTCTTCTTCTTCTTCTTCTTCTTCTTCTTCTTCTTCTAGTCTCTGCCTTTCTTTTTTTTAGAAGTGTCAAACATCCAGGCTGGGAAGTGTACTGGTTTCTTCCACCTCATCCAAACAACATCTATTTTGCCATCAGGCTGCAGCTGACTTGCAACAACCCCTTAGGCGTTTCAAGGAAGGGGATGTTTGGAGGCAGTTTGCCATGGCCTGTCTGTGAGTAGTGACCCTGGACCTCCTTGGAGGGATCTCCTGTTCAAAGACTATCCAGAACCGACCCGGCTTCGCTTCCAAGATCCACAGGATTTTCAAGGCAAGGTGGCTTCCCACTGCCTACCTCTGTAGAGCAATGCTGGACTAGGTGGTCTCCCACCCAAATACTAACCAGGGTTGACTCAGCTTAGCTAACAAGATCTGATGCGAATGGGCTTACTTGGGCCAACCCAGGTCAGGCATCCCAACTATTCACTCCTGAGAACCAGAAGCATCCTCCTCCTTGGCATGCATTTATTTATTCCATTTATATACCACCCTCCCTTGTGGCTCAGGATGGTTTACAGAGAACATGAATTGCGTAGCACAGTACAATCTAAGTTTGGCAACTGTATCATCAATAATGAAGCATTAGCGTTGACAACAATAACCATAATGGAAGCAACAGGAGAACATTTGTTCACAGGTAACATCACAACCACAATCCCGCAGAGTGGGCATATCCAAATGGGAGGGGGCTTTGGGGGCCCGACAGATGTTGTTACGGACCTCAACCAAATGCCTGGCAAAAGAGTGCTATTTGCAGGCCCTGTGGAACTGGGATAGCTTGGACAGGGCCCTGATCTCCTGTGGGAGCTCGCTCCACCAGGTGGGGGCTGGGACAGAGAACGCCTAGGCCCTGGCTGAAGCCAATCTTGTTTCCTTGGGATATGTGCCCTTTTCCAAATTTCAGCCCTTCGCTAAAACTCACCCTCAATGGTCCAAAATTGCCAAAGTAAAGCACTTCCATTTAAACTGGTACGGACAAAAATTTCACCTTAGAATGCAAATCTGTTCGGAAATGAGAATCTGCATGGGAAAAGCAAACTATTTCATGAAATGCAGCACTGTAGCGGTAGAAGGATTCTTACCTTTCTGGACGCCCACGGCTCTTTACCTCCATACTTTCCCCGTCGGTTCCAGTGAACACCACCCCGATCCTGAGGAGTTGAAAGAAAGGACTTCAGCACTGAAAAATAAATGACGCTTTGACCCTTCTATTGTGGTTACCTTGACAGCAGCCATGATAGAAGTAAGCAGAAATTCAGAAAAACTCAAAAGCCCCCCCCCCCCCCCATTTCAGCTCAGCCAGGGTTTACAGGCAGTAAGATGTGTGCTGCAATTCCACAGATAACCTGTGGAGGGAAGCCTTGTCAGAGTTAATACAGGCTATTAGGCACAACTGCTACCCAACCCATCTGAGGAATCTCACTGCCAATTGCTCCTCCAGCTCAGAGATTGCCTGCCTCTGTGCAGCAACCCTGCACTTCCTTCAAGGTCTCTATCTCAGCACTAGCCAGGGCCGACCCTGCTTAGCTTCCACCATCTGATGAGATGGGGCCAGCCGGGGCCGTCCAGGTCAGGACCCAACAACCATATCGCAAGATTAAATTGTCATCACGGGAGAAATGAAACCCCCAGGAATTTTTCTCGCACAACTAGCTGCTTTCTGCCCCCCACCTCGGGGTTTTCGGGACAAATGTCACGCAGAGGTGTTTTTGCCAATCCTTCCTTCTGCGTAGCAACCGTGCACTTCCTTCAGGGTCTCCATGGCAAGCACTAGCCAGGGCTAATCCCGCTTAGTTGAGGTCAGGCTATCCTGGTCCAATGACTGTACAGTAAAATTAAGTTGCAATCTGAGGAAGGGGGGGGGGAAGGGAGGGAGAAGAACTTCCCTGGGTTTTCTTGCATGGCCATCTACTTCCTCCCACCGCCCTGGAACCCCTCTTTCTCCAACCTCCCCAGCACACTTTTAAGACTAAGATACAAAGTGCTTCCCTTCTCTTCCCCTTCCTTTTCCTTCCCTTCCCTTCCCCTTTCTCCCACCTCCCCAGCACACTCTGAAGACTAAGATACAAAGCCCTTCCCCCTTCCCCTTCCCTTCCCCTCCCTTCCTTTCCCTTTCCCTTTCCATTTCCCTCCCTTCCCTTTCCCTTTCCCTTTCCCTTCCCTTCCCTTTCCCTTCCCTTTCCCTTGCATTGCCATTTCTGGCTGTGGATCAACATTGGGGCTCTGCGTCCCTCGCCCTCACCTGCAGGCCGCCTCAACTAAAGCTTTCTCATCCGGCGAAGAGGCATAGTACTCCAACTGAGAGGCTATGCTGTTGGTATGCCAAGGATTGTCGCAAATGCCGTCGGCTTGGTCATTATTAATCTGCACTGTATGACAGAGAGAAACAGCTTTCAGGAAGAGTTCCTCCTCTTGTGCCTGTTTTTTAAAGAAAAAGTTAAAAGGGAACTATTACAAAGATTAACCCAAAAAAAAAAAAAAAAAAAAAAAGGTCAAGAAATCTGTTTGCTTCTTTCTCGTTAAAAGAAACGGGCCCCTTCCAAAATGTGGCTACGTCTCTCTTTGGACGGCAGGACAAAATAAAAAAGGGGGGGGGTATAGGGAAGGAATCTCCTAGCAACCACAAGGATAAGGACATTGTAGAGCTGGGAAAAGTGCAGAGGAGAGCAATCAAGATGATGAAGGGGTTGGAGCACCTTCCCTAGGAAGAAAGGCTGAAGGATTTGGGATTTTGCCGTTTAGAAAAATCAGCTAAAGGGGGGGAGGGCATGAGAGCCGTTTATCAAATTACACATGGAGTGGGGAAGAGGTGACAAAGAGAAATTTTCCTCCCACTCCCAAATACTAGAACTTGAAGAAAAGTTGATTCTTATATGCCACTTTTCTGTACCAGAGGAGTCTTAAAGTGGCTTACATTCGCCTTCCCTTTCCTCTCCCCACAACAGGCACCCTGTGAGGGAGGTGAGGCTGAGAGAGCCCTGATATTACTGAAGAAGAAGAAGAGTTGGTTCTTATATGCTGCCTTTCTCTACCCGATGGAGTCTCAAAGTGGCTTACAGTCACCTTCCCTTTCCTCTCCCCACAACAGGCACCCTGTGAGGTGGGTGAGACTGAGAGAGCCCTGAGATTACTGCTGGGCCAGAACACCTTTCTCAGTGCTGTGGTGAGCCCAAGGTCACCCAGCTGGCTGCATGTGGAGGAGGAGCAATCAGTGCTCATAACGACTACACCAAACTGCCCATCCAATGAAGCTGATGGTCAGCAAGTTCAGGATGGGGAAAGGGACATACTACTTTACACAGAAAAATGATTAAAATGTGGAATTTGCTGCCAGAGGATGCAGTGATGGCCACAGGAATAAACAGCATGAAAAGGGGAATCTACAGATTCACAGAGGATAAGTCTTATCAAGCCTTGGTGACTGAGGGGAACCTCCACATTTAGTGGTACTAAGTCTTTGAATCTCAGAGCCAGGAGACAACATCAGGGTAAGGTCTCGGCCTCTGTGCTCTGTTGTTCACCAGGGTATGAAACCGGATGCTGGACTAGACGGGCCATTGGTCTGATCCTGCAGGAATCTTCTTATGCTCTCATGACTCAAATTCTTATTTTCTATCTTGGTTTTTTTGCTACCGAATTTTCCAAAACTCAGCCGGATCTACATAGTGCATTATCCTCTTCCTGAAACAGTAGATTTTGTTGCAGAAAATTGGTGTCGCTACCAGACTCCATCAAAATGCACACACTGGATATTCATCAAGTCTGGTGGTCAGCAAGACACATGACTCATCAATGCTCTCATTTACAGTCTGCTTTTCAGGTGAAGGTGGACTTTCCCCAATATTTTTTGTTGCGGTCAAGTAGCAGCCGATTTCTGGCCACCTCATAGAGCTTTCAAGGCAAGAGCTGTTCAGAGGTGGTTCACTGTTACCTGCCTCTGCACAGAGGCCCCAATATTTCTAGGTGGTCTCCCACCCAAGGACTAACCAGGGCCAACCCTGCTTAGCTTCTGAGATCCAAGGAGATCGGGCGCTGCCCATGTTAGGGCAAAGATGGGTTACGCGGTGTCAAACCAACACAGTCCAAAAGCAAGAGAGGTCTAATAAGCAACGCAATAGAATGAGGGTTACAAAAATTGCTCAAAAGTATCACATGATTACATCAAGCAATGGTGCAGAAAACGGAATGATAGAAGTGGAAGACGACACAGCAAAATCAGGGTAATGCTTGCAAAAGTTTTTAAAAGCCATGCTGGAATCGGGTAAAAACTCACTTGTAGACTTTAGCCCTATACTTTCAACTCAACAAACACCTATCTGGGAAGAAGCACCAATGTAGCTCCTTGCTTACTCGAGCTGGTTAGTTGTTGGTCTACTGCCCACACAATTTTCTCAAAAATTAATTCATTGCCTTCTCTGTTATACCCCATAAAGACTTCTCTTAACACAATCTAACACATAAAGCGAAGCCTTGCAGGATCAGGCCAGTGGCTCATCCTGGTTCTAACACTCTGTGCCACACTGTGGCCAAAAGCCAGGTGTCCTCAAGAGGGCCACCAGTGGGGCCAGAGGCCCTCCCAAACACCATTGCCCCCGACAGTGAATCATGGAGTTGGAACCCCCTGCTCAATGCAGAAGCAGCCTCAAGCATCCGGGATATCTGTGCAGTTGTGGCTTAAAGACCGCCAGGGAGGAGGGAGCTCACCACCTACTTAAGCAGCACATTCCACTGCTGAACTACTCTTGATTGTGAATTTCCCTCCCTGATATCCAGCCTGTACCATTCTACATGTAGTTTAAAGCCACTACTGCAGATCCTGTCTTTTGCTGCCAACAGGAACTGCTCCCCGCCCTCCTCCAAGTGACAACCTTTTAAAAACTTTATATTGTTTAAGATCACTGAAATTGTGTTTCAGAACCACTGTTAGATTATTGTTGTTGTATCTATGTTATCTGTTAGGTCGTTCCATGTATCCTCCCGTGATGTTATATGTAAACCGCCTTGAGCCGTATGGAAGGGCGGTATAAACATCTAATAAATAACAACAGGCAACAGGCAAGAGTTGGTGGATGAGGTGAAGGAGGTGGGGACCCTAGGGGGAAGTGACCATGTCCTCATAGAATTCCTTTTGAGATGGGGAGCCAAGGAAGCTTGTAGCCAGACGCGGATGTTGGATTTTCGTAGGGCAAACTTTAATAAACTCAGAGACATGATGAGTGTCATACCATGGACGAGAATGCTGGAAGGGAAGGGAGCATGTGAAGGGTGGGCGCTACTCAAACAAGAGCTATTGCATGCTCAATCAATGACTATTCCAGAAATACGAAAACACTGCAGGAGTTCTAAGAAGCCTATTTGGATGAACAGAGAACTTCAAGAGGAACTAAGAAAGAAAAGGAAAATGTTCAGGAAATGGAGGGAAGGACAGAGCTCTAAAGAAGAGTACCTACAGGTTACTAGGCACTGTAGATCAATCATCAGAAAGGCCAAAGCTGAGAGTGAGCTAAGATTGGCCAGGGAAGCCCACTGTAATAAGAAAAGATTTTTCAGTTACGTGAGGAGCAAACGTAAAGTAAAGGAGGCAATAGGCCCGCTGTTGGGTGCGGATGGACAAACTCTAACGAAAGATGCAGAGAAAGCAGAAAGGCTTAGTGCCTATTTTACATCTGTTTTTTCCCACAGGTCAAAGTGTTTAGGCACGTCTAGAGATGGCTGTAGCCAAAGGACAGTGTCTGGGTGGCAGGTTAACATGGATAGAGAGGTTGTCGAGAGGCATTTAGCTGCACTGGATGAGTTCAAATCCCCTGGTCCAGATGAAATGCACCCGAGAGTACTCAAAGAACTTTCCAGAGAACTTGCACAGCCCTTGTCCATCATCTTCGGAACCTCTTTAAGGACTGGAGATGTCCCGGAGGACTGGAAAAGAGCAAACGTTATTCCGATCTTCAAAAAAGGGAGGAAGGATGACCCGGGAAACTACAGACCAGTGAGTCTGACCTCTGTTGTGGGGAAGATAATGGAGCAGATATTAAAGGGAGCGATCTGCAAACATCTGGAGGACAATTTGGTGATCCAAGGAAGTCAGCATGGATTTGTCTCCAACAGGTCCTGCCAGACCAACCTAGTTTCCTTTTTTGACCAAGTAACAGGTTTGCTGGATCGGGGAAATTTGGTTGATGTCATTTACTTGGATTTTAGTAAAGCTTTTGACAAGGTTCCCCATGATGTTCTGATGGATAAGTTGAAGGACTGCAATCTGGATTTTCAGATCGTTAGGTGGATAGGGAATTGGTTAGAGAACCGCACTCAAAGAGTTGTTGTCAATGGTGTTTCATCAGACTGGAGAGAGGTGAGTAGCGGGGTACCTCAGGGTTCCGTGCTCGGCCCGGTACTTTTTAACATATTTATTAATGATCTAGATGAGGGGGTGGAGGGACTACTCATCAAGTTTGCAGATGACACCAAATTGGGAGGACTGGCAAATACTCCGGAAGATAGAGACAGAGTTCAACGAGATCTGAACACAATGGAAAAATGGGCAAATGAGAACAAGATGCAATTTAATAAAGATAAGTGTAAAGTTCTGCATCTGGGTCAGAAAAATGAAAAGCATGCCTACTGGATGGGGGATACGCTTCTAGGTAGCACTGTGTGTGAACGAGACCTTGGGGTACTTGTGGATTGTAAACTAAACATGAGCAGGCAGTGTGATGCAGCGGTAAAAAAGGCAAATGCCATTTTGGGCTGTATCAACAGAGGCATCACATCAAAATCACAAGATGTCATAGTCCCATTGTATACGGCACTGGTCAGACCACACCTGGAGTACTGTGTGCAGTTCTGGAGGCCTCACTTCAAGAAGGACGTAGATAAAATTGAAAGGGTACAGAGGAGAGCGACGAAGATGATCTGGGGCCAAGGGACCAAGCCCTATGAAGATAGGTTGAGGGACTTGGGAATGTTCAGCCTGGAGAAAAGGAGGTTGAGAGGGGACATGATAGCCCTCTTTAAGTATTTGAAAGGTTGTCACTTGGAGGAGGGCAGGATGCTGTTTCTGCTGGCTGCAGAGGAAAGGACACGCAGTAATGGGTTTAAACTTCAAGTACAACGATATAGGCTAGATATCAGGAAAAAGTTTTTCACAGTCAGAGTAGTTCAGCAGTGGAATAGGCTGCCTAAGGAGGTGGTGAGCTCCCCCTCACTGGAAGTCTTCAAGCAAAGGTTGGATACACACTTTTCTTGGATGCTTTAGGATGCTTAGGGCTAATCCTGCGTTGAGCAGGGGGTTGGACTAGATGGCCTGTATGGCCCCTTCCAACTCTATGATTCTATGATTCTATGATTCTATGATTGAAATCCTGTCCCCTCTCCACCTTCTCTTCTCCAGGCTCCCCAAGTCCTTCAGCCTTTCCCCATAAGGCAGGGGTAGTCAAATGCTGGCAGAGGCTCATGGGAATTGTAGGCCATGGACATCCGGAGGGCCGCAGTTTGACTACCCCTGCCCTAGGGCTTGGTCCCCAGGCCCCGGATCCTCCTCGTCGCTCTCCTCTGCACCCTCTCCATTCTGTCCACGTCCTTCTTGCATTCCACCCATACCTGGGGGCTGAGAGCCACTCATGGACCCCTGCTTGAAGTACATATCAAGTCATTCAACCAAAAGGCTCCAAAAGCCTCCCTAATCCTGCGTTGAGCAGAGGGTTGGACTAGATGGCCTGTATGGCCCCTTCCAACTCTATGATTCTAAGGCCTGTATGGCCCCTTCCAACTCTATGGTTCTATGATTCTATGATTCTATGATTAGAGCAGGAAAGGGAGGGACAGACTTACCAGGCCGGGTCTTATTCCATCGGGGAAGTCCTCAATCAGCCCTTCTGGGACCAGCTTGCCATTGATCTCGTGGTACTTGACGCCGTTAATGGAGCACTGCTGAAACTGCATCTCGTTCTCGGTTAACGTGCCGGTCTTGTCTGTAAACACGTACTCCACCTAAGTGGCGAGAAGCCGGAGAACGGTGGGAGAGCCACGGTGATTTTTAAACAGATTTCAAAAGGATGACTAAAAATGGCTCCCCTCTCCTCCCCTGCAGAACGGTGCAGTGGACTGCCAACTGCAGAGCTATCCTTCAACCTCAGGACGGGGCAGGCATCTTACTAAGAATCCCTCGAGCCAAGCCACTCTCTGAAAATTCTGCGGCAGAACAGGGGTAGTCAAACTGCGGCCCTCCAGATGTCCATGGACCACAATTCCCAGAAGCCCCTGCCAGCGAATGCTGGCAGGGGCTTCTGGGAATTGTGGTCCATGGACATCTGGAGTTTGACTACCCCTGATTTAAACAGTAATAATATGCTAAACGCAGCGAGCCCTGCTGTGCTGGCGCATGGGGGAAATGGGGCTCTCTCTGGAATGAGGCAATGGTGCACCAATCGTTTGAGAGGGTCGCCATGTTGCTCTGCAGCAGAAGAGCCAAACTGGAGTCCAGAAGCTTCTTTAAAGACCAACAAGAACTCCTGGGGATGAGATTCGGAGAGTCAAAGCTCCCTTCTTGCATCTGAAGGGAACTCGAGACTCTTAGAAGCTGATACCACCCAAAATCTTGTTGGGTCTCTAAAGTGTTCCTGGACTCAATGCAGAATCCACAATTAACCCATTCCCCTGTGCATTTCCCCCGGTTTCAAACTCTTCCACCACCCCGTTTGTTCATTGCCTTGCTGAGTGAATGCTCCAGGTGCTTACATGTAGCGGAATGCCTTCATTTACACCCGACCTTTCTACCCAACGGGGGCCCAAAGTGACTCGTCCGTTTTATCCTCACAGCAACCCTGTGAAGCGGGCTCAGCTGATCGGGGGGGTGTCTGACTATGCCAACAGCAACCCTCCAGGGCAGAGTAGGGATTCGATCCCAGCTCTCCCGGATGAGAGTCCAATGTTCTATGCTTCCTTCTAGGAAACCAAAGGCATCGTACTAGTTTATTAATACAGTCAGAGACCAGCGCAGAGTGTACGATTAATCATCCAGTGAAAAAGGTCAGCATTGATGATAACATGAAACAGTATAGCAAACTAGTAAAATTAGCTAATTTGTGTAGACAAATGTTCCTTTTTCTAGACACTAAAAAGCAATATTCTGCTATGTCGTCTGAGACTGTTTTAATCCTGTCACCAAATAAATATATGAGATGTTCCTCTGCGTATTTCAAATAACTCTCCAAAGGCTGAAAGCGGGGATTATTAAGCTTGTTCCTTTCACCCTCATATAGTGTTCAATGGAACAGAATATGGGAAGTTGTGTCCGGAGCATTACCAGAACATAAAAGTTCCGCAGGGCCTGCAAAAGGGAGCTCTTCCTCCAGGCATTTGGTTGAGACCAGGCATAACCAACAACATCTGCAGGGCCCCTGCCCCCTCCCTCCCAGAAACCCCTCAATGCGTTCTGCCCGTGGACCTGTTTGCACTGTTACAATGATCAGTTAATAGCATTAATGTTATGGTTATCTATATGCCATGGGCTGTTTCTTGTATTCTTTTCCAAGTTTTATGCAAACCACCCTTGAGCCTCCTTTCTTGTGAACGAGTCTGGAAGGGGTGGCAAGGTGGTTGGTGGATTAGGATCTGGGGGAACCCAGGCTCGAATCCCCTCTCTGCCATGGAAGCTTGCTGGGCAACCCTAGGGCCAACCCCGTGTGCTCAGCCTAACCTGCTTCACAGCACTGCTGGGAGGACAAAATGAGAGGAGGAGAGAAAAGCGGGGTGCAACTGAAGTGAATAAAACTTCTTGCAGATGTTGGAAAGCCTTCAAATCTGTGTTTCCCTCCAGTAGACATTAAAGGACTGGTGTTTCTGGCAATCATTAGGAGAATTGAAAAAGCTACCCCGTTAAAAGTCATACTTTATACCTGCCCCAGCTCTTCGTTTAAGTCCGAAGTGTTCACTTGGGCCTTCTGGGTCGTTTCTTCGTGATAGAGGTCCAGATCCCAACCGATAAAGAAAGAGCCCAGGAACTTCTGCATCTCAACCGTCACGTAAAGCGAAATAGGGATGATGAAGTTATACAGGACCATGAAGGCAAGGAAGTCCGAAATGAAGGTCAAGATCTGAGAGAGAGAGAGAGAGGAAGGGAAAGCAGCTGGATTAGCAAATAAAACGGAGTAGCCTTTTCGGGTCCTCTTTGGGTAGGAAGGCAGGGTGCAAATAAAGCAAATTAAAACTTATCAATAGACAACCGTCTCCACTGGGAAGCTTCACTGACCCACAGTAGAAAAGCAGGATTCGAACCCCACACGGCTTTCAAAGCTCCCTTTGCTCTTCCCCTTCCGCCTGACCTGACGAAGGGACCACTGACTCTCAACAGCTTATACCTGAGAAATCCAGTTGGTCTCTAAGGCACTACTGGACTCAAACTTTGCTCATCGATATAATATATGCTTGTTCACGAATGCAAAGGATAAATGCGGACCACAAACTTTGTGCAGAGTTATACAAAACAAGCTGCAGTGGTTCTCAACCTTCCCTTTAATACAGTTCCTCATGTTGTGGTGACCCCCAACCATAGCATGCAAGTGTTCTTTCACAGAAATTAAACCGAAACTGACCAATGGCATGAAAATCCATTGTTCATGATTATATATAAATGGTTATTTTGGGGGGTTTCTCAGTTCAGCTCTGCCTCTTGTCCCACCATGCCGATCTCGCTCTTTTCCGCTGCTCCAGACAGATGAACGCTCTATCTTGATCTACCCTGCAAGGCTGTTGTGCAGATGGGCACCCCCCCCCCCGGCCAAGCTGCTTGCTCTGTCATGATCCTTGTGAAAGGGTTGTTTGACCCCCAAGGGGGTCCGACCCCCAGGTTGAGGACCACTGAGTTAACAGCTTCTTCCCATCACTCGAAAAACAGCTTTGTAACAGAAGGAACCGTCAACCAACAACAAAAGTGGGGCAAGACCTTCTATTGTATGGGCCAAGTTGTGCAGGATTAAAATGACAAAGGGCTGTTTGCAGACCTCAGCCTAACGCACTGGGCTTCGTTGGACAATGGATCAGACAGCTGGTAGGCCAAGAGGAAACTTGTCACCTCTACTAAGGTACAGGTGTCCTAGGCGGAGCTTCATGGAACGCCATGGCTTCCCTGACCTATTCCGAAACTACTAGCGCTTATCCCTTGTTGCTGAAAGCAGCACCGACTTCACAGGGTGTGCCTGTTCTGGGGTAGAGGAAGGGAAGGCGATTGTGGAAGCCGCTTTGAGAGTCCTACGGGTAGTAAAAAGCGGGGTACAAAAGCCAGCTCTCTTCTTTTTTCAACAGAGGCATGTCAGGCTCCTGCCAATTCACAGCCGACGCCAGCCTGGCTACAGTATTTGGCAACCGCTGAAGGTTCCGGCCAACTTAAAGCCAATGCCAGCTTGGCTACAGGACTTGGCACCTGCTGCGGCTTGTGAGACATCTTCAAAGGCTGGCACCCTCACAATATAATCCAGAGGCGATGAGGGAAGGCATGGTTGGGGGCAAGTCCCCCCCCCCCGAGAGAAGACTGTCGCTAATTAAAAAACAAACAAACAGTGCACTACCAGATTAAAGACTCTCTCTAAGCTGCAAACCAGATCATTCAGAAAAGGACTCAACGGATCAAACCCCCACCCCCAGTGTGCTCCTGCCTTCAGAGAAGAGGGTGGACCATTGCAAGAACTAGAGAGCCTTTTTCAGAGGTATAAAGAGGAGGAAAGCGGGGGAGTGTGGCTCCATAACACATCGAGATCTGCAGCTCTGAACGACGCCCAAGAACACTGGGAAACCCAACAAAGGGTATTGCATGTGGAGGAGTGACAATTAAGCCAAAGACTTTCTTTCGAAATGAGAATCTCCAACTTGAAGATAGAAAACAAGATACTACCTTGCTGCTATTTCTTTCATGTTCAGTTTTCTGGTTGTACCAAGGCTCGTCCCATTTCTCTTCAGACTGCCAGGCGTATTTCAGGATCGTGCTTAAGATGGCTTCGAAGAGGAGGATGATTAGATAGATGATCAAAAAGGAATTCATAGACCTGGAAGAGACAGGACATGGGGATGCTCATGTTAAAGGAGAAGAGTAGGTTCTTACATGGCGCTTTTCTCTACCCGAAGGAGGCTCAAAGCGGCTCACAGTCGCCTTCCCTTTCCTCTCCCCCACAACAGACAAGCTGTGAGCGAGGTAAGGCTGGGAGAGCCCTGATATTCCTGCTTGGTCAGAACAGCTCTCTCAGTCCTGTGACTAGCCCAAGGTCACCCAGCTGGCTGCAGGTGGGGGAGCACAGAATCAAACCCAGCTTGCCAGATGAGAAGTCTGCATTTCTAACCACTGCACCAAGCTGGCTCTTTCTCGGTTAAACATGCATGGTGGAAAGATTCTGTGGGTAAACAAGGGGATCTCTAAAGATTACTTGGAGCTCAGCGTGAACTTTCATGCTGAACAACTGAGGCCTGTAACCAAATCTCCCATCCACCCCCCCCCCCCCTTCTCGCTTCTAGTCTTCCCCAGGCTGCAGAAGAGCAGAACTGCTCTTCCCAGGGACAGAATTAAGATGCAGAGTCAGGAAGAGGAAGGAACTTGGGCTTCTACAGCTGGTGGGGAAGGAAGAGCTGAATCAATAGGAAAGGAAGGGAAGAGAATGGTGGCGACAAAGGGACTGAGGATGCTGACAGCTTCATTTCAACTACAAGATACTACAAGGTTTTTAATACAGATGTATTTGGATCCTGCCCTTCTGCCCTTACAAGGCAGAGAACGATAGAAAACATACAGAATCAAATCACAAAGGGAGTCCAATGGGACCTTTCAGACCAACCAAGGTTAATTCAGGGTGTCAACTTTCATGGGCAAGCACACTCCGTTAGATGCATCGAAAGAGACCTCCCCAAGCCTTACACATCGGTAGAGCGAGGGTCAAGAAAGTTACTGGCCAGGAAGGGCTAGTTACTATAATTACTGATGGTCAAACAAATTCTTTGTGTATTTAAGTATTTATTTATTACTACATTGTTATACCGCTGCTCCAGCAAGCTGGCTCGCGGCGGTTCACAGAAACAAAAAAATTGAACCAAATCTGATAAAATATCCCCTTAAAACTAATCCCCTAACAACAGATCTCCATCTGAGACCAGTGAAGATGAGCTAGGATCCTCGCTCCCAGTTCCTTGACCTACATGCTGAACGGAGGGGGAAGGTTGATATTTTATGGTTCGCCATCTTGTTCTAGTGATGTTACATTGTTATTCTTTAAGGGTATTGTTGGGGATTTTACAGCGTTTTATCGATTTTTGTGAGCGGCGGTATATAAATATATAATAATGAATGAATGAATGAATGAATGAATGAATGAATGAATGAATGAATGAATGAATGAAGGAAGGAAGGAAGGAAGGAAGGAAGGAAGGAAGGAAGGAAGGAAGGAAGGAAGGAAGGAAGGAAGGAAGGAAGGAAGGAAGGAAGGAAGGAAGATGGCGGTATACAACATTATCTAAAAAAAATATTTTCCCATGTTCTGGGCATTGGTCTCAGCATAGATAGAAAATAGATGACTCGGATAGAATCGGGCTCCTGATTCAGTCTAACACCCCAATAGGAGCCAGGGGTCCTACTGTTCTTCTTCAGACCAACACGGCTTCCCACTTGAATCTCCTGAATGATCAGAAAAGGGAAAGCTGTGGCCACTGAGTTCCATTGTCCAAAAGTTTAAAAGAAAAAAATACATACATACATACATGTATAGGTGTGTATGTGTATGTATGTATGTGTATGTATATATACACACACACACACACATATACATACCTACACATACATATATATACACGTAAATATATACATATAAATATATATTTGATGGAGTAGGGGGTGAAATATTACTTTCTTAATTATTGAAATATTATTATCTTAATTATTGCTTTAGGATGCTCTGGGCTGATCCTGCGTTGAGCAGGGGGCTGGACTAGATGGCCTGTAGGGCCCCTTCCAACTCTATGATTCTATGTTCTGTAAAGAGAAGCTTGGTGTACCAGACTGTTTCGTAACAGATGGCCCAGAAACTTGTTTTTGACTCTGTTTGTGTGTGTATATGTGTATATATATATATTCTTCCGTTTCCAGAAAATGGGCATCCTTCTTACTCCAAGAGCCTCAAGTTTGAAAGGGTTCCACACAGACCTGCTCAGTATCTAACACATGACAGCGGTCGAGAATGAACACGAAATGCTGGCCGGCACGTACTTTTCCACTGCGGAGCGTTTCTGTGATTTGCTCTTGTAATTTAATGCCATCTTGGTCTCCATTCCTGTGTACACCGCGACACCTACGGGAAAAAAAAAAAGATCCCGCACAAAAGCAAGGTTTCAGCACTTGGGTATTCGGAACGGGAGCCGAGAGACGACCGCTGCAGTGAGAAAGCCTCTGGCTTTTAGCAATATCCCGTTGTGACAATCTAGGGCTGAAATACTATCTCCCCTGCTATTTGAGTAGATTCCTAGTGCCCAGTCAGCACTATAGTCCAATAGACAACAGAAGGGGGCCGGGGAAATCTCTTTCAGATCACCCTAAATTCCCTCTAACAATCTTTTGCTGCATTATTCCATAGCAGGCTTTCTCAACCAGGATTATATGAAACCCGGGGGGGTCTTCTGAGTGGGTGGGAGTGAATTAAATTTTTATATCTTTGAAAAATGTGTTAAACATTAATCAGGTGATATGACTATATAACGTTCATGTTGACCTTCCCCCCCCCCTCCCAAATGACCATTGGTGGGCCAGGAGAGGGTGAGAGAGGGAGGGTTCCCCAGGAATGAGAGGGGCCCTGGGTGGGTGTGGACACAACCAACCATATTGTGCACGATCGCACCATTTCTGGGGTTTCTCAAAGCCTGAAGAATAGGAAGGCTGTTCTATAGCCATTCTGAATAATAGATATTCCTATCAATCCACTACAAAAGCATCAATCGCTTCAGCCAATTTACATTAAAGTAGTGGCCTCCACGACCACTCACCAATGCAAAAAGCAGTCAAAGGTAACTGGCTGCATTCCATGGGTGACAGAACTCTAAGGAAGGTGACCCATTTTTTTACCCAGAATCCCCAGCCTTTCCCACCACCACCACTATATTTATTTACTTCATTTGTACCTTGTCTCTCTCTCCCCAACTGGGGACCCCAAACAGCTTACTTTGTTCTCCCCGCCTCTATTTTATTCTCACACCAGCCTGTTGAAGGTAGGGTAGGCTGAAAGTGTGATGGTCCCAGTGATCTTCCACAGCATGGGCAGGGATGAACTTGGGCCTACCAGGTACTAGTCCGACATTCTTAACCACTCTTAACTACTCTGAGCTGGCTCTCCTGAGCATCACCAGGAACCACTTCCCCTTTAGCAGGAAGGTACAACGTCATGACCCCTGATGCAGGGCCGAAGCGGAGCTACAATGCCGCTGACCAAGGCTGCAGGAGTTCACGGGGCCAAATAGCCATGGTGATTCTCCACTGCCCGAGACACCTTCCTGGGGCCGACCCAAGCTGTGATGGCCAAGGGCGTCTCCACAGGCCAGGCCAAGGAATGCCCCAAAACTGCTGCATCTAGCCCTACCCCCATCACTATGGAAATACTCCCCCCCCTTCCAATGACTGAATTCCAAGAAGGATCCAGGCTTGCAAACACAAGAACCTTCAAGCAGATATTTATTTAGCTACAAACCAAAGATTTCTTTCGTGTTTTTTAATCTTGCTCCTCGGAGTAAGAGGCTTTCAGGTCCGAGAGGTCTGGAAAGAAAGGAAGAAAAAGATCACGGTCACAATTATGGCGGAAGACGTAACAGAAGACGTCCTCCTGAGATGTCTGGGTTGCCGGATGCTCCCTGTTCTAAACTGATGGCTTCAAGGGATTTGAACCAGCTGAAGGTAAGCGCCACAGCAATAAAGCTGGGCTCTTTTGAGGCCAAGAAATACACACCCTGTTTGCAGCTGCCCTTTTCATCTTTGGGAACTGTCAAAATATGGTCAAGCAAGGAAGTGAACGGTTCCTTTTTTGCCTGGAAGAATCTGAAACAGGGAGTGGGATCCGTGTACCGATCAAAGAAAGAGGCACACAAAAGAACCAACATTCAGGTAAGACACAGGCGGATGCAAAGATGCCTGAATCAAACCACGGGTCCAGCATGATCGGTATTGCCTACTCAGACCGGCAGCAGCCTGATCCTTTCAATGGGAGACGCTGGGGATTCAACCTAGGACCTTCTGCAGGCAAAGCAAGAGGTCACGAGCCTTCCCAAATCAAATTATTTCCTGATTCTTTGCTTTCCCAGGCGCAAATTCTCAAAAATTCTAGTATTCAGTTAATTCTTCCACTTGGGGATATGCAATTGAACTATGGCTGTCTTAATGACCTGCTGCTTTGCATTAAGCATGAAAACACTTCTGCAACTCATTCTACGCAGGCCTACCCTTATCCTTGATCTGGAAACTACAACTGGTGCAGAACACTGCAGCCAGGATTCTCACGAAGACATCACGGAGATCTCACATCCGGCCAGCACTCGAACAACTTGGCTGGCTCCCAGTTGAATTCCAGATTAATCTTAAGGTTTTGGTAATCACCTTTAAGGCCATATGCTGTTTGGGCCCAGTGTATCTGAGAGACTGCCTCCCTGCCTATACCCCCAGAAGAGCTTTACGCTCTGCCACCTCCAATTGGCTGTGGATCCCTAGCTCCAGAGAAGCATGTCAGACCTCAACATGGGCCAGAGCCTTCTTGGTCCTGGCTCCCACCTGGTGGAACGAGCTCCCTGAAGAGATCAGGGCCCTGTCCGAACTCTCACAATTTCGCAGGGCCTGCAAAAGGGAGCTCCTTCACCAGGCATTTGCTAGAGGCTGACTGACTCCGAAAGGTCATGCCCCCCTCCCCCACACACAGACTGAGTGGTCAAACCGACCTAGGGGCTGTCAATGTTATTGGTTTGTTGAAATGCTGTTCTAGCTGGCATGTTAAATTACGACTGTTATCCATTATATTGTTATATATAAATGTTCTACAATTTTTTATGTAAACCGCCCAGAGCTGTAGGGAAGGGCGGTATGTATATATATAAACAAACATACAAACAGACAAATCAGGATGTTTCCCCAGTTCCCTCTGCCCCTTCCAACGTGGATGTTTGCATGAGTTAAGATGACTTCTCTTTTACAAAGTCAGAAATAAACTACCCAAACTGGTCCTTTAATACAGATACTCCTGGGACACTCAGAACTACCACGCCTCCAGCGCTAATTAAACACACATCTTGGGAGTCTAGAGCAAAGGCGACTGAGGGCCGGCTACGGTCCATTAAGGCCACTGCCCAAAGAAGCGCAGACAACCCTCCTCCCACTTAAGGCTTCTTGTTTTTCTGCTAGCTCTTCTTGCGGGTTAATCCGCCGGCTTTTGTATTTGCTGCAGAACTGGAAGTGTGGGACTGGGTTGTTTTCACTGCCGCAACGGCTCCGGAACTAGGGCCGCGGCTGGTTCAGCATGCCACTTTGCTGGGAGTTTCGGAAAGGAGCTTCTCTTGCAAAGGGTGGACACGATTCTCAAATAATGGCAAAACCCACAAAAAGGCCCAATTTGGCCAGTCAGCGCAGTTCAAAGCCAGCAGCTGGTTTTGAGCAGCTTAGAGGGAGTGGTTATGACCAGTATTTTTGGGGCTTGGGTAGACTGAGGCCAAAAAATACTGGTACTTCCTGATGTATCTGAATCCAAGCACTGGTATATAGTAAAGCAGGGCTAGTCAACCTGTGGTCCTCCAGATGTTCATGGACTACAATTCCCATGAGCCCTTGCCAGCAAATACTGACAGGGGCTCATGGGAATTATAGTCCATGGACATCTGAAGGACCACAAGTTGACTACCCCTGCGGTAAAGGACTCAGTAAATTCAGGAAAGCTGCAGTTTTCAGCTTCAGGTCTGCTGGGCTACACAGTTTACACCTGGCAGCCCAGCAGACCTCACTAAACAGTGAATCCTGCAGAGAGAGAGAGAGAGTTCTCTACAGGATCCTGCCCAGTGCAGCCAGAAGAACCCTGCCAAACAGCTTGGGGTTGGGGGGCTCATTTGAACCGGGCCTTGTCCGGCTGGCAGCCATTTTAAGGATCCCTTTGGGTCGTCGTCCCCCCTTCTAGAGGGGGGGAAGCGAAAAGGAACACTGGAATGCCTTGAAGTCATTTCTGCTTTACAACAGGGCAGGGGGAAGCAAAAGGGAGAGTGGTCATTCTACATTTTAGTCACTTTCCGTGCAAAGCAGAATTTCCTTTTGTCCATCCTGAACCTCCTGCCCGTCATGCATGGGGAGAACATACAAAATAGCTCCTGCTTCCTTCAATTAGAAGGGGGCTCTGCCTCTGGGCCAGGCCTAGAAACAGCAGAACTGACTGCCTGGAGAGATCTCTTCTCAGTTTTAAAACCTTTTGACTGCTTTGTCATCAAATGAAACTCGGGGACCGACAGCAGAACCTTTCTAGTAAGGACTGGTGTTTTAAGATGCTAAAGCAAAATGAAGAGTATTTTGGTCACCAGCATGTGGCAAGAAAGATGTGACCCTCATTTTTATTTTTGTCTCACCAATGGCCGATTATCAAAGTCTCTTGGAGAGGCTCACTGCACAAATGCAAAGCAATTAAAATAGCTACAGACAAAGCTCTCCAGCGAGCACGGCAAACCAAACCACACCACACACCTGAAATGCCAGATGCTATCACTAAACCCGCAACCTATACACTTTCCTAAGAAGTAAGGGCCACCTCCTGCAACTGGTCAGGGAGGGAGGGAGGGAGTCAGCTGGACAGGTTTCTGGGAAGGGAGGCCGTTGGCCCAGAAAAAGCCCAATTTCTACCCACTCACACAGTCAGGGCAAGTTTCTGGGAAGGGTTATGCTCACCAGAGGCCGCTGGCCCAGAAGCAGCTCAATTTGTACCCACTCAAACAGTTAGGGGAATCTGAGCAGGATTCCTTCTAATTAGCAAGCAAAGGTGGGAACACTGAAAGGGGAAGGTAGTTAAGAGTTAGAAATTTAACCGTGTAGCTACTATTGTGAAGGCCCAAGGGAGGACGTGGCGTACTAAGAAACTCCTATGAATTTTTTTTCTTTTTGGGAAATGCTTTCTATCCAAGTAATCTTTGGCTACACATTCCACCAGACCGCAGTAGAAGGCGGGCTGGGCCCAATTTGCCGGTTCACACATCGTAACAGCCTACTCCGAGTACTGTTGTGAAATGCAAGCCCCGCCTCAGCGCACCGAATGGTGAACTTACCGCACTACTTCCTCAATCTGTTGATTTATGGTGATCCTTCCGACAAATCTGTGGGAGAAAGTCATAGATCACGAGGGTGCGCTTCAGAAAACAAGGTTCATCACTCCGGCTAAACAGGTTGCGACACAGGAACAGAGTGTGACAGAAGGAAGAACCCGTCTGCAGACTGTCATCGATCCTCACTAATGACACAATGGCGCACGATCTCTCAAATGCGCATCCAAAAGTGACAAATCATTTGCCACCCAAGAGCATTGAGCTGATGAGGGGATTTAAGATGACCTTGATAAAACCCACAAGGAGCATACAAAAGAAACAGGAAATGCTAATCGAAGCTACGTGTTTTAAGTGGACATTTAATTCTTTGAAAACTTCTCTGGCTTGAAATGCTTGTTGAGCTACCACCGCATCTGACCAATAACAGAGACAAAGTGGTTCAATCCCACCTTTAGTCTTGGGCAGGGGTAGTCAAACTGCGGCCCTCCAGATGTCCATGGACTACAATTCCCAATGAGCCCCTGCCAGCATTTGCTCATGGGAATTGTAGTCCATGGACATCTGGAGGGCCGCAGTTTGACTACCCCTGGTCTGGCTGTGGCTCACTGGCAGAACTTCTTGGCATGGTGAAGGTCCCAGGTTCAATCCCCAACATCTCCAGTTGAAAGAATCAGGTAGGAGGTGATGGGGAAGACCTCTGCCTGAGACCCTGGAGAGCCACTCTCAATCTGAGTAGACAATACTGACTTTGAAGCACCAAAGGTCTGATTCAGCATCATGTGTATTAAATCAGACAAGTCATCTATGAAAGTTAACAGGACCTGCTTTGAGAGGCAGTGAAACCTTGTGGCTTCTTGACAGCCTTGGAAAGGTTTCCTGAATGTGTGGGAGTTAATTAATTATATATATATATACATTAAACATTTATTGGGTGACATAACCATATGTAGTCATGTCGACCTCCCCTTCCCCCCACCCCCCGCCAAAAAGAATTCCTCAGATGAAAATTAGCCTATAAACTAGATATTTGGTCCCAGTGAAATCTCAATATAAGACAGTATAAAAGCTATTGAGTGGTAAGGACGACATCAATCTAATCCATACGTTTGCTTGGAGGAGGGGAGTTAAGTCCGACTCTGCAAGGCCGTAGAACACTAAATTCCATTCTAAATGTGGCAAAAAACATTCTTTGAATTTTTTTGGGGTTTGCCAAGCTCAATTTCTTTGTAATAATAGTAAATAATGACTTAATCACTGATTTCTTTTTTTTTAAAGAAAAATTCTTTGATCAAGTCTGAGCTTTAAGGAGCAAATGCATAAAACCTCCTTTAAGCAAGCTCTTAATTTCAGGAGTGATTTCTCTCGAAAGTGGCTCAGATCTGCAATGGCCGTAAACAGTGGCTTTCCGTATCCTCTGATAAAGTCAAGAATAAAGCAACAACACCTGTAAAGATCTGCTTCTGGCTGCTGGCACTCAATAACAGCATCAAGTTTGTCCAGGTTGGCAACTGACTGCAATACTGCCGTTTGGGAGACTGCAATGTGGGTCTGAAAAAGAACATAAGAAGAGCCCTGCTGGATCTGCCCGATAAGCCATCTAGTCCAGCATCCTGTCTCCCTCACACAGTTGGCCAACCAGTTCCTCTGGAGGGCCAACCACAGGGCATAGAAACCAAGACCTTCCCCTGGCTGTTACCCCCTGGTACTCGGATTCAGAGGTTGATTGCCTCTGGACACAGAGGTCCCGCTCAGTCATCTGGAGAAATTACTCGCCAAGGCACCCCTCCGCCCTTCCCAAGCACCCTTAGAGGAATTAAATAATTAGGGGTGTGCCAAAACCAACAACCACCAAAACGAAAACCAACAACAGCCACGGTATTTGGGGGGTTCAGGTACACAGATCCTGCAAAATATCACTATTTCCCCAATAATCATGAGCCCCAATACTGGTAAGGGTATTCAGATTCCGTAAATAGTTTTGGGATTTTTCAGATAGTGAAACGATAGCAAAAATAAATCTGAAAATAAATAGATCTGTCTGAATTAATTCTGCCAAAATACCAAATGGCCCTTAAGCCTCATCCCTCAATTTCAAACGCAGTAATAAGCTCAGGTTGAATAGACAGACCTTAAGATTCGTTTCTCCATCCAAACTTGCAGTCGTGACATGACAAGAACCGTTGGCTCTATCGGAGGACAGGAGCACGAGATCAGCTGGGAAAGTTTCATCTTTGGCTACTCTGACAATATCCCCTACCTGCGGAGACATGCAAAACAATCTCATGAAAACACCGTTAAAAAAAACCCCATTGGACCAAAACATCCAACTTAATACTGTCGCCGGTTCGAATCCAACTGACGACCGGGTTTCTTGGGAGAACTTCTGGGCGGAAGGGTTTTAAATAATACACGTAAGCAACAAACATTTTACGCCGAAAGTTAACCTGACGGGATGAGTGGAACCATTCCTCCCGATTCGGACACCTACCCGAATGTTTTTTGATCTGGTTTTCACAAGGCCACCACTGCGCACGACGTAAACTGGAGCTCCGTTCACTTCATTGTCCGATTTATGCCGTAACCAGTCTTCATAACCCTGGATTTGTGGGGGGGAGGGGGAGAATCAGAAAAACCTGCAAAACCTGCAAAAAACACCTCCCCACACCCCAAAAAAATGATAAAAGGAAATATAAGAAGTTGGTTTTTATACCCCACTTTTCACTACCTGAAGCAGTCTCAAAGTGGCTTACAATCGCCTTCCCTTCCTCTCCCCACAACAGACACCCTATAGGGTGCGGGTGGTCAAACTGCGGCCCTCCAGATGTCCATGGACTACAATTCCCATGAGCCCCTGCCAGCGAATGCTGGCAGGGGCTCATGGGAATTGTAGTCCATGGACATCTGGAGGGCCGCAGTTTGACTACCCCTGCCCTATAGGGTAGGAGGGGCTGAGAAAGCTTCTGGCAGGACTGCTCTGTGAGAACAGCATTATCAGGGCTGTGGCAAGCCCAAGGTCACCCAGCTGACAGCAAGTGAAAGAGCGGGGAATCAAAGTCGGTTGGGCACATTAGAAGCCACCACTCTTAACAATTGCAACACACAGGTGCATACAAAGATACATAAAATACATTCTCGTCCCTTTCCTTTTTACAACCACGGACATAGACATCCTTTTTCCATCCTAGAGCAATTATTGTATTAATTCAGTCACTGTATTGCTGGCTGTGACCTGGGTGGCCCAGGCCACCCTCATTCTCATCTGATCCCGGAACCTAATCACGGTCAGCACTGTCAAGTATTTGAATTGGAGACCACCAAGGAAGTCCTGGGTCACTCCACAGAGGCAGGACGAACAAAAGGAAATACTACTTTACACGGAGAGTGGTTAAGATGGGTAATTCGCTGCCAGAGGGTATAGTGATGGCCACAGGACTGAACAGCTTGAAAGGGGGGATTAGACAGATTCATGGAGGATAAGTCTATCAGTGGTTAGAAGCCATGATGGCTGAGGGGAACCTCCACATGCAAAGGCACTATGCCTCAGAATGCCAGAGCCAGGAGGCAACATCAGGGGCAGGCCTCAGCTATCCAGAGGAACTGGTTGGCCACAGTGTGAGACAGGTTGCTGGACTAGGTGGACCACTGGTCTGATCCAGCAGGGCTCCTCTGGGGTTCTTAGGAAGGCCTCAGCCTCTCTGCCCTGTTGTTGGCCCTCCAGAGGAACTGGTTGGCCACTGTGTGAGATGGGCTGCTGTACTAGATCGACCATTGATCTGATCCAGCAGTGCTCTTCCGGTGTACTTATGAAGGCGTTGGCCTCTCTGCCTTGTTGGCCATCCAGGAGAACTGGTTGGCCACGGTGTGAAACAGGAGACTGGCCTAGATGGACCCTCAATGGTCTTATCCAGCAGGGTTCTTCTCATGTTCTAACCCAACTCTGAATGTCTCTTGCCTTGAAAATCCTATGACTTGCTGTGACTTGGTGGCACTTTCTACCACCACCCAAGCTTTTGCCTCCAGAGTTAAAGGGAAAGGAATGTAGCATGCAGCCATGTTTAGAGTCAGCACATGCATTATGAAGTGGTTCCTTCAGTTTTTAGAAATATTTTAATATTAGTTTTGCAACTTCCAAAAAAGCTACATGTGAAATAATCAAACAATAGTACTGTAATTTTTTTTTTTAATTTCACTTATATCCCACTTTTCTACTCAGTGGAAATCCAAAATGGCCCATGCCATTCTTCTCCCCTCAGTTTTACCCTCACAACAATCCTGTGAGGGAGGCCAGGGAGAGTGTGGGACTGGACCAAGTTCCCCCAGCAAGCTTCCAAAGATCAGTGAGGATTCAAAACTTGGATCTCCCAGATCGTAACCCAACACTCTATCCGCTACACCAGCTCTCCAGAAATTAAAAAGTAGGCAAACAGAACTGAAAACAGTGGATTAAAAACCACAAGCACCCATCTATAGCAGTAATAACCAGTTCTGCAGGGCATGGGACCAGAGAGAGAACATGATGGAGGCATGAGTAACCATGCGAAGCTGGCACCGAGAAGAGCTAGAGAAAGCTGGAAGAAACGTCTACTGCCTAATCTTTCTTCGGCATGAATTTGGCTGAACCAAGTAGAGACCCAGATTGCAACCGAACAGGGGCAGCCAAATTGTGGCTCTCCAAATGGCCACAATAATCATGAGCCCCTGCTACCACAATGGCAGGGGCTCATGGTAATTGTAGTCCATGTAAACACTAAGAGGTACAGTTCGGCCACCCCTGCAATAGAGACCAAAGGAAGCTGATTAAACAAGAACGGGTAGAAAGCCAGGTAGCCAATGTCTATCCCCCCCCCCCAATACACAAACACACACACTTTGGGGAGGGGGGACTGAACTTCACGGAAAGCTCTCAGCCTCCAGCCAAGAAAAAAAAGATTTGGCAGAAATAGCTTCAAAGCAGCGTTGACATATGTTGGTACAGATTTGACATATGATGTTGCTTTCTCCGGGCCATAAACCATTCCATCAAAACCTCTCTCCCCTACTGAACGAGATCACTGCATGCGACAACCAGGGAGGTGGGGAGGCGTTGATAATAAAAATAGAAATACAGAGCCTTGGTGAAAACATTTGCGTGGCCGTCCATCACCGTCCACTTAAAAATGTCACTTTGCGTCAGTGAGACGGCAGCTGGACAGACAGCATGTCCCAGCTCTAAACCCCGCAATGTTAAATGCTTGTCTCCAGTTAGCTGCTCAAGTCCAGGGGAAAAAAATGTCATCACATTTGGTGAAAAAAACGAGAAAGCAGCAGTGGACAAGACCAGGACTCATTTCTCCATGCTTCTATTCACGATTAGTGCATTCTGCTACGTCACAGAATGAACAGACGTCCCAAACAGGAAGTTGGACTAGGTGATTTCTTGGTCCGATCAGAAGTACCCCTACTGAACTGGAAGTTCATGAACTGCAAGTCCGTGCCTCGAACACAGACCCTCAGCAGTGCATTTCTTTCTTTCCCAGCTTCCCCTCTCACTGTTTTTTGAGCAGAGAGAGAAAACCTAAAGAAGCATTCTGTGCAAAAACACATTGGGGCTGCTGCTGAAAAGGGTCTCTTTGTGGCATGATTTTGCACTCTTCCCTTGAGGTGAGACAGGGACCACGCCTTGCATGGAGCCAGCGTGTTACTAATTTGCATGCCTGTATGCCATAGAGGTAAGAATTGGGTAAAAGATCTATATGGGAGGCTATAATGCGGAGTAAGAGTTCCTGTGCAACAACGAGAATTTGAAAAAAGGATGCCATTTTCAGTGGTAGCTCTTCCACCACGGGTATAAACTTGGACCTTATGGAAACTTCCATTGACGGCAAGGATTTCCATCATTTCCTTCCATCTCTGCCCCCTGCTCTTTGGGACCCCCAGAACAGCACGAGGGAGGGATCGGCCTTCCATTGGTAGAAACGTTCCGCTCGATCCAACCCACTGAGCAGATCCAACCCGTAGAAATATTTCTGCGATCCAACTGCACCTCCTTACCTGCTTTATGGCTGTCACAGTGATTACAAAAAACAATGGCAATCCACTCGTCACAGGACTTGTGGGAGTATCTATCATAAGCTAGACGAGAAAGAAATGTAAAGAGAATATTCAGCATGAGCCCACCAGGGGTGGGGGGAGGCATCCTTAAAAACATTTGCACCAAATGACAACAGCTTCACAGACACTGGGCATGGCACGACATTCCCACGTTGTAGGCATGAAGGAAGTGCACACCACATCTTAAGGAAGGTGGTCATGACCCCTGCTGTGGATGCAGAAGGTCCCAGGTTCAATCCCCAACATCTCTAGTTGAAAGGATCGGGTATGAAAGCCCTCTAACTAAAAACTTGGGAGAGCTGCTGGCAGTCTGAGTTGACAATACTGACCTTGATGGGCCAAGGAGCTGAGTAACTATAAGGAAGCTTCATGTGTTTTCTCTACACCAGCCTCTCTAAATTATTTTGCCATTTGAGAAACCCCTGAAACATCCCTCAGGCTTTGAGAAACCCCAGAAATCATGATTTTGTGCAGAATGTGGTTGGGAAGCAGAGCTGTGGACACGCCCACCTGGGGTCCCTCTCCTGCCCACCCCGGGCCATTAACTCTCCCCCATTCGGGAAACCATTCCAGGGCCATCAAGAAACCCCAGGGTTTCATGATTGTCCGAAAGGTAAAAGTAAAGGTATCCCCTGTGCAAGCACCGGGTCATGTCTGACCCTTGGGGTGATGCCCTCTAGGGTTTTCAAGGCAGACTCAATACAGGGAGGTTTGCCAGTGCCTTCCCCAAAGACTGTCCTACAATGATCCAAATGTGTGTTGTTTTTTTTTGGGGGGGGGGGGGAGGTAGATCATTCAGCTGAAGATCCAAAGATTTTTATCTGTTGTGGGTTTTCCAGGCTGTGGTCTGGCAATTTTTGTTGTTGTTGTTAGGTGTGAAGTCGTGTCCGACTCATCACGACCCCATGGACAATGATCCTCCCGGCCTTCCTGTCCTCTACCATTCCCCGGAGTCCATTTAGGTTTGCACCGACTGCTTCAGTGACTCCATCCAGCCACCTCATTCTCTGTCGTCCCCTTCTTCTTTTGCCCTCGATCGCTCCCAGCATTGGGCTCTTCTCCAGGGAGTCCTTCCTTCTCACGAGGTGGCCAAAGTATTTGAGTTTCAAACTGGCAATTTTAGTCCCTGACTAAAACAGGAACTGTGGCTGGCATCTTCGGAGGTAGGACATGTTTTTGAGCCGCCTCACGACGCATGGTGTCAACACAATCCTGACCTTATTTACCTCTTCTAAGAATGGACTGTGGAGTTCACAGGGTGGCAGGGAACAGCGAGTGCAATTTAAACCACCAATCCGATCTTATCAGTTCTACCCCCAAGATTTTCCAGGATTTGGAGCGGAAATTAAGTGAGAACTGAGAAATATGAGAATGAGCAACACATGAGCTTGTGATGCGATAACTGCTGAAGCCAGACATCTTTGACCCTGTCCGCTGGCTAGATGGGAGGAGGCCATTCTGAAGATCACGCGAGGAACAGTGGGGCGAGCCAAACACAACCTAATGCAAAAATGAACTCCACTTCCATCCTACCAGTACCAATCCCAACCTTATGGACAAGTGGAAAATAGACAGAATGCGACAATGCCTTTGTGAATTTCATTTCTGGAAATGAATTTCATTTCATTTTTATCTTGTGAACCGCCCTGAGCCTAAGGGAATGGCGGTATAAAAGTTTAATAATAATAATAATAAAATAATAATTATTTCCTAGCCAAACAAAGGGCTCTGATGTCTTCCAGCAAAGGACACTGGACAAATTAAAGCAAGGAAACAAGTAAAGCTCGCCTATATCGGTAGCGCTGTTAAAACACTGCTCAAATACTGACATCTGCACAGGGCTTTTCAGCGGGGCTCTGCCGTGCAGGAGGGATCCCTTCCTATCAAGCTCTATTTATAGAGTGGGCAAGGCTTCAAAAGAACCCAGGAAGCTCAAAGAGACAAGTGGAGAGGAAAGCCAGGCAGAATGACTCATCTGGTTCTCAATGGCATTACTGTACGCTAACCTGCACAGACAGGCAGGGTGGCTTTGCCTCAAAGAGAAGGGGCGGTGAAGGACCTTTAAGCACAATGATGGAGAACCTGATTTTCCAGGTGCAGCCGAAGATGTCATCGTTACGGACGAAAGAGAAATGGAGAAGAGGGTTTCCTCCTTTCTCAAAAGGCCGGGGAATATATTTTTTTTAAGGCACTCGCCTACGCAGATATTCCAGCACGTCGGTCAATTGAAGGCACTTGAGATGGGTGCAGCCGGCGATTGAAAGGGATGTAAACATGCTGCTAGAAGAAAGCCTCTCAAGACACTAGCTTGAAAAGGAAGGTTCAGGCAGACCGCCGTGGACTCCAATGCCAGTCACGGTCAGCACCAGCAAGGGATCTGAAAAGCCGTGGGGAGAAGAAAGAAAAATCCCGAAAAGTGACTAAACACTAAAAAGCCCTGGGAAAATTCCAGGCAAATGTTTACTCAGTGTGCTTTCTAAGAACTTTGCAGCATGGAGACTTTTTTTTTTTTTTTTTGGTAGTCCGATAATCTATGGCAGGGGTAGTCCACCTGTGGTCCTCCAGATGTCCGTGGACTTCAATTCCCATGAGCCCCTGCCAGCAAAAGCTGGCAGGGGCTCATGGGAATTGTAGTCCACGGACATCTGGAGGACCACAGGTTGACTACCCCTGATCTATGGCAGTCGATAATCCCTGTGCCTACGGCTGACGTACAAAACACTCAGATTCAAAGTGCGTTTCTGCGTGATGTATTCAGAGGAGTTTGGCTGAGATGCATGAACTCTGGCCTGCCGCAATTTGGATCGGCGTCCTATGTTCAAGCTTTCCACTGTTCCTCAAAAGGACTGCAGAACTAGACACCCTGGTACAGGGAAGCGGGTTACTGCCATTTCCTCGGGAGGTGGTGGGTTCTCCATCTTGGGAGAATTTTAAACAGAGGCTGGATAGCCGTCTGACGGAGAGGCTGATTCTGTGAAGGTTCAAGGGGGTGGCAGGTGGCAGTGGGTGAGCGAGAGGGTGTTGAGTGTCCTGCACAGTGCAGGGGGTTGGACTAGATGACCCAGGAGGTCCCTTCAACTCTATAATTCCACCCTGCTGGAGTATGAAAGAATCAGGAGGTGAAAGATCAGCTACACTTTTGGAGGGGCGGGGGGGACAAAGTCACTGAAGAGGAAGCCGAATACAGAAAAAACTAAGATCTATGTTGCATACGGTGGCCTAGTTAAATTCTACCAACCTGCCTTTGGAAGCTGTACAATAGCAAGAGCTGGCCTCTTGGCTACCCCCCAGCAAGGAATTCCAACCCCCCTCCTGCCTCAGGCTACTTTTGCATGGAGTACCAAGGGAATATAGCTGAAGCCAGGGGTAAGTAGCGTTTGCAGAACTCAGGGTGGCAGGGAACAGTGTCACGAGTCCAAAAACAACGCTCAGTGCAGCAAAAACAAACACAACATCCCTGCCCAGGAATGAGAGGCTGAGCTGTTTTCCAAACAGCGCAAAAACAAAAGACCACTTCAGCTGGCATCCAGTTCGTAAATGTTAACAACGGAGAGCTTCAGCTGTTAAATCAAAGCATTGTGGAAGTGTTTTGAACGGTTCCCAGTTTCCAGACGGCAGCGATAAGGCGTGTGAGAGTTGAACCAGGTTGTCAGGGAAAGAAAAACCAGGGCGTGACGAAAAGCCCTCTGACTGAGAGCTGCCTAGATTCACACGGGTCTCCTTGACGCCCCAGTAATGATGGCTCCTGTTGACAGGGACTCCCCCCATCACAATACCAAAGGCAGCTAAGAAGATAGAATCATAGAATCATAGAGTTGGAAGGGGCCAGACAGGCCATCTAGTCCAACCCCCTGCTCAACGCAGGATCAGCCCAAAGCATCCTAAAGCATCCAAGAAAAGTGTGTCTCCAACCTTTGCTTGAAGACTGCCAGTGAGGGGGAGCTCACCACCTCCTTAGGCAGCCTATTCCACTGCTGAACTACTCTGACTGTGAAAAACTTTTTCCTGATATCTAGCCTACATGGTTATACTTGAAGTTTAAACCCATTACTGCGTGTCCTCTCCTCTGCAGCCAAGCTGCCCTTCCCCTTCATGCCATTTCCCATTTATGTTCTGAAGCCAAACCCTGACATCCTTAGCTTCTGCATTTGCATCGTTTTCATATTCTCATTCACTAGCAGCCATATAGAGAGGGGCGGATTTTACAAAATGGAAAAAGTTGGGTGTTGTTGGGGTCTTTTCTTGCTCTGAGTAGAAAACATTGTCCATGCTGGGCCAAAGCAATACTTTTCACATAACTATAGTGCTTTTGTTGTTGTTAGGTGCGAAATCGTGTCCAACTCATCGCAACCCCATGGACAATGATCCTCCAGGCCTTCCTGTCCTCTACCATTCCCCGGAGTCTATTTAAGTTTGCACTGACTGCTTCAGTGACTCCATCCAGCCACCTCATTCTCTGTTGTCCCCTTCTTCTTTTGCCCTCAATCGCTCCCAGCATTAGGCTCTTCTCCAGGAAGTCCTTCCCTTTACAGTTCTTAAAAGATCATTTTGAGAATTAGATTTATCTAAATGGGGTGGGGGTGGTATTATGTTAGACCAACCTTTCTCAACTTTTTTACCACTGAGAAACCCCTGAGACATTCTTCAGGCTTCAAAAAACCGTAGAAGTGCCATGATGGTGCAGTCTATGGTTGGGAAACACAGCTGGGTACACGACCACCCAGGGACACCTGCCCCTTCCCACCCCCTCCAGGCCCATCATTGGGAGGAGGGTCAATATGACCATATATGGCGATATCACCCAATAAATGGTTAACACATTTTAAAAATATATTAAAAGTCTATTAACTCCTGCTCGTTCGGGAAACCTTCAAGGGCTATCAAGAATCCTCAGGGTTTCATGAAACCGTGGTTGAGACATTCACTGATGGAACCTGGAACCTTCTGCATGCCCAACATATGATTTGCCACTGACCCATGTAGCTTAGCAATAATCAAGGGTGAATTTATCTCCCCCCTCCATCAAGCCATCATGGTGGCTAAACAGCATCCCAGCTTTCTATTTGGAACAAGACCACCAAGCCACAGTCTCCTAATGTAATTACCGTAAGGAACCCTGTAGCCACATGAAGCGGACCAGTCACCGTCGTGCCCCTCCCCTTCGTTCCCCTGCTGGCTGAAAAGGATGCTCTCTATCCAGTGGAGCACCTTTCCCCACATTTTCCCAGTCAGAGATGCCAATGTCCTCAACCAGAAGCATCACAGCATCTCTTGACCCCCGCCTCTCAACCACAACAATTACATTTAAATAAAAGATGGTCCGAACACATTAGGTTATACCCCCCCCCAATGCTCCAGTCCCCATATTTGAATGTATAAAGTCTTCAATTACCGGAATTTGTCCAACTTACCTGAACCAAAAATATAATAAGAAAATAAAAATTGGCTATCCTTCTGAACTGTTCAAATAGATTTTTGGGAACAAAATTCCACACAGTATACTGCAAGAGGTGTAAAAAAACAGAGAGAGAGAGAAGTTAGTTACACGGTGAATTCCACAGTACAAGTTGCATTAGTTGGAAGGGACCTTCAAGGTGATCGAGTCCAACCCCGTGCTGGATGCAAGAAATTCACAACTTCCTGCCTACCCACAGTGACCCCAATCCCGTGCCCAGATGATGCCTTCCCTCCAAAAAAACTGAATCCTTGGCTAGTCTGGCCTAAAGGAATTTCGCCTCCTGACCCAAAGTGGTGATTGGCATTTCCCTGGGCATGCATGAAAGGGCCACAGGAGCCAAGCACCAACATAATCCCTTCTGGCCAGCAATTTACAGTCTGCCTAAATGCACGGAACCAGCATTTCTGTCAGATGGCTATCTAGCCTCTGCTTAAAAACTTCCCAAAACAAACTTCCTGTCTCTATACTGCTTGCGTATTATGAGCCCCACTGGGTTCAGACACCGTGATCTCTCAAGACCCTATTCCCCCCCACCCCTTTCCGTTCTTAATTAGCCAGATGACACAGGAGATAAGGGTTTTGATCATTAGCCAGGTCTTGGGGGAAGGCAATCCTAACATTCATATTCTGCCTATTCCCAGTAACCACTAACTCAGGCATCTCAGATTAGAAGTATATTTAATGATTATTTTTTTATTTATTCATTAATTCTCAAGTTTATATGCTGCCCTTCCCTGAAGGCTCAGGTTAGCTCGCAATAATTTACAGTAGGCTAAAACAATTCCAGCATTAAAAAACAAATAATTTACATTTAAAACGATCCAAAAGTTCACTGCTATCTATCAGAGACAGGAATAAAGGGCTTTACTAATTCATTCGAGTGTACATTCAGTTGTTTCTTCATTTAAGTAGGGAGGTCAGCTCGTTGACGGTGTATATTTAGGCCTCAACCCAAAGCCTAGAGCAGGGGTAGTCAAAACTGTAGCCCTCCAGATGTCCATGGACTACATGAGCCCGAGGGCTCATGGGAATTGTAGTCCATGGACATTTGGAGGGCCGGAGTTTGATTACCCCTGGCCTAGAGGAACAGCTCTGTTCTACCCACCCTGCGGAACTGCTATAAGCCCCACAGGGCCTTGATCTTACTCGGAAGAGCCTTCCACCTGTCTTGTGCCAGGACTGAAAAGGTCCTGGCTCTGGCTGAGGTCAGTTTTATTTCTCTGCAGCCAGGAAAGAGCAGATTCTGTGTACTCAATCGCAGTTGTCTTTGAGGGGTGTAGGGGAGAAGGCAGTCCCACAGGTACAAAGGTCTCAGGCTGTTGAGGGCTTTAAAGGTTAAAACCAAGACCTTGGACAATGCAGCTGGGAGATCATTGGTCGAATGTTAGCTCTCCCCCTGGTTCCTGTGAGGAGCCTGGCTGCTGCATATTGGACCAGTTGAAGTCTCCAAGGGTAGCCCTGTGTGGAGCAAACTGCAGTAGTCTAATCTGGAGGTGACCACTGAGTGGATCACAGTGGCCAGTTTTGGTGTTCAAGTAGGATGCTGGCTGCCGCTCCCGGTGCAGATGGTAAAAAGCCTGGTGGGTCGCATCTGTGCCCTGGCCTCTATCAAAGAGTGGAGTCTAGGATCACACCCAGGCTCCAGTATGCAAATGCACACCCATGACCTGCATAGCCCAGGCTAGTTTGATCTTGTCAGATCTCTGAAGCTAAGCAAGGGTCAGCACTGGTTAGTACTTGGATAGGGGACCACCAAGGAACACCAGCTGGACTGCTACAAAAGAGGTGTGCCATGGCAAATCACCCCTGAACATCTCCTGCCTTAAAACCCCTGCAGGGTTGCTGTAAGTCAGCTGTGTGACCCTACAGTTTTTAAAAAGCATCATACCAAACAGCTTCTCTCTCAAACAAGACGCAGTGGGGTACTCAATATGGCAACCTGGGGAAATCTGCCATCAGTTTAATGGACGAACTTCAAGCAGGACTCACAGAAAGTCTGTAGTTAAGTCACTTGATTTTTAATTTACATTTTAAAGCAGCGTTAATTGCTATGTGGGCCATGGATTAACTAAATACATATATATATCACCACACCTTATGCTTGTTGGCACATGTTGAGCCCGGCCCCAAGCCTCAGATTTAGGATCCGCCGCAAAACATGGTGCAAAGCTAATTCACACAAGCCATTGTATCAAAGCAAGATGAACGGCATCCTATCACTGCATCAAGAAGCTCAGAACCAGAAGTCTTTTTTCGGGTGTTACTGCCATGAGTCCACCCTTGTGGGAACGTGCACAACCACCTGCGACCCTCCTGACACGAATGGTTGCCATACTGTATGAACAATGTGCATATTTTCCATGCATGCAAAATTTCCAGTCTAATTGGAAGGGCCACAAATGAAAAGTACACAGCTGGTGCATGGACCTGAAGATTTGCTCGTGCCGAGATGTAAACTCATTTGTAGGTGATTTCGCCAAGAAACAAGACTCACAAAAATTGACAGTTAAGGAACAGGCTTCCTCAGGAGGTGGTGGGTTCTTCATCTTTGGACATTTTTAAACAGAGGCTGGATGGCCATCTGATGGAGAGGCCGATTCTGTGAAGGCTCAAGGAGGTGGCAGGTGACAGTGGATGAGCGAGAGGGTTGTGAGTGTCCTGCATAGTGCAGGGGGTTGGACTAGATGACCCAGGAGGACCCTTCCAAAAGTATGATTCTATGATGCAGTTGCAATTTTTATGGCTTTGTGAAAAAGTCTACGTAAGACAAGTATGGCAGTTGAAGTGCCCCTAATTCTGAGTTTTTGGAAAGTATTAGGCTACTTAGCTTTGGCACTGGCCAAACCTCAAGTCACAGTGTAGGGGTGGGGGTGGGGCTCAGGAGTTGAACTTCTGCTTGCCTTGCAGAAGGTCCCCGGATCAATCCCTGGCCTTGACAGTTAAAGCAGGGGTAGTCAACCTGTGGTCCTCCAGATGTTCATGGACGACAATTCCCATGAGCCCCTGCCAGCACATTGTAGTCCATGAACATCTGGAGGACCACAGGTTGACCACCCCTGAGTTAAAGGACCAGGCAGCAGGTGATATGTGAAAGGCTTCTGCTAGAGACCCTGGAGAGCCGTTGGAGAGCAGAGAATACCATCTTTGATGGACAGCTGGTCTGACTCAGTCAACAGCAGCTTCACCCGTGCAGTTTTCTCAGGAAGGCTCCACAAAGCATTCATGCAGTTAAGTTAGGGCTCCCTTACCTTCGAGGAGATGATTCTGTTATCAGCAAACTTCTGAGGAACATAATGGCCATGCTGGGGGAACCGATTTGCTATATAAATAGTCCGGGTATCACTTTGATGTGGTGGGTCAAAACCCTGCAAGGAAGAGACACAAGATGTAATGAGGCCTCTCCTATTGCACAGCAAACATCATAATTGGAAATAATTTCTACCCCATTTAGCAGGCACGCTGCTTTCTGGAACTTGCGTGGAGCTCATGGGAAATTAAGACTGGAAAATCCTGATTAATGCCTGAGGGCAGCCGATGACTCTCACTGCTGAGCGGAAATCTGAACCCAGGCTTTACATCTAACCCCGGAGCTCTTTTCGCTACTCTGCAAAGATCGCTTGCATTTTTAATAATTAATTTCCAAATCCTAATCTCAAGTTAATTGCCAAATGGGTATACAAAGCGGCAAGACTAGAAAGCGGAAATAGCCACCGCTCCGTGCCTCAATTGCTCTCTGCGTTAATTCAAACACGCTGGCGAGTTATCTGCCTTCAACCTCGTGGGTTCTAAGAATGCTGGACTCCAGCCGTGGAGCTGCATCTGTGCGTGCGTCAGAAGATACCAAAGTTGGAGACGAACGGTAACACCTGGAGATGATGCAAACGGAGGGAGGGATTACTGCACAGATGAAGCCGGAACTGGGGTTGTTGGGGCAGGAAGGATGTGGTGAATAATAGGGGAAAGAACGCAGAAGTTTGAGTTCTGTAATTGAAAGAAACGGTTGTGATCGTTAGTGTTTTAAGCACAGAATAGTAAAGGGGAATCGGAAACTGTGGATATTGAATTCTTGTCTAGATTCCCAACTATCAAGCACTGTTTTATCCCAGCCTTCCTTCACAGGGCTCAGAGAAGCACACGCCGTTTTTCCTTCTTCGGGCCACCCAATCTGCAATTGCCAAGTCCCCTCTTTCTATCTTCCCGACCTGGACAGATCCCCTCACCAAGCCTGATCTCAGAAACTAACCAGTCTACCCTGGCTAATACTTGGATGGGGGACCTCCGAGGAATACTGGAGACAGGTAATAACCAATGACCTCTGAACATCTCTTGCCCGGCTGCCAGACACTCCTAGGATCATCTGGCTACGTTAAATACATGCCATACAACAAATAAACAAACCCTCCTACACTTACCCAAACCCACGATGTCTAATACTGCAAAAGAGGGAGAAAGGAAGCAGGCCAGGTAAGGACCCCACCCCCAAGTCTCAGATGTCAATGTCCAGATGCAGCAGTCCGCCTGAGCAGAGAGGAACAAACCGCAGATGCCTGGCTTGCTACCTTCTGATGACGACACAAAGCGACTCTATGGCAAAAGTTAGTTACTGACCAAAGATACCAAGACATGGACATGCCTGAAAACACCAGAAAACACGTAGCTTCGGTCAGACAACCGGCCAGTTGAAGGAAGCCTGCTCACCTAAGTGACTCAATCATTGGGAAAGGTGTTGTAAAACAGGTCCGATACTTCTGCCGTTCACGAAAACATTTCATGTGCACAATTGAACTTCCATACGCAAACAGCTCTTTATGAGACCAGGGTCTCGGACGGTCTTCTCTCACATGAAAATTAAGATCAGGTATCGTACAAATCCAATTTCAGCTACCTGATGGTGCGGGAATGTAGAATAAAGTCATGTCGTTTCTTTTTTTTTACAGGCTAAGGCAAAGGAGGCAAGAGGGCTCTAACAAGGCCCTCCTGTTTTCTGAGAGCTCGTTCTGCCAGGCAGGAGCCAAAGATTAGAAGAATCTGGCTCTGGCTAAAGCCAGCTGAATTTCTTTGGCGATAGGGACCACTAGACTGTATTGGCTGAGTGCAAGTCCCTTCAGGAGACATGTTCAAAGCTTTGGACAAGGGTAGCGTCTTAAGAGACCAACAAGGATTCTAGGATATAAATGTTCTACAGTCCAAGCTCCTTTCTAACAGCAGGGCAGAGCTTTGACCCTCGGGAGCTTCTACCCTGAAACTCTCATTAGCTGCTAAAGCAGGGGTGTTGGCAGGGATGCTGGCAGGGACTCATGGGGATTGTAGTCCATGGACATCTGGAGGGCCGCAGTTTGACTACCCCTACTTTAAGGTGCTACTGGGTTCAAAGCTACCGTGGATCAAGTCAGAAACTGCGCTACTAAAACCGCCATTTCAGACTTTCGTTGTTCAACATGCTTTCTTCAGCTGCAGCCTCCCCTCTGCAAGGTGTGTTCTTGTTTATTGAAAGACGTGCAATCAAAACAGCAAAAGCTCGTATTTCACGTTTCGCAATCTCGCCAAAGCTGGTTGCTAACTGGATTAGAATACAAATCTAACCCATTCACAACGCTTTGATGCGCTGAGAATTGAGCAGACATGCATATATACGTATGTATCAGAAGCAATTCTCGACCCAGAGTGTAAAATGTGACCATGCAAGAGCCAGCATTTAGCCCAAACAAGTTACTTTGTAGGCAAAAGTTACTCAAGGGATGACTTTTAATGCTCTAGGACACTCTTTCTCAACTTTTGTACTGTTCAGAAACCCCTGAAACGTTCTTCAGGCTTTGAGAAATCCCAGAAGTGGGGCAATCATGCAGAATAGGGTTGGGAAGCAGGGCTGTGGACACGCCCACCAGGGGCACCTCCCTTTCCCTCCAGGCCCATCATTGGCCATTTTGGGAGGGGGGGTGGTCAACATGACCATATATGGTCATATCACCTGATAAGCGTTTAACTAGTTTAAAAAGTGCATTAAAATTAACTCCCACCCATTTGGAAAACCCTTCCAGGGCTGTCAAGAAACCCCAGGGTTTCATGAGAACCCACCTGAGATACCTGCTCTAGGAAACTATGCACAGTGTGAGCTACAGCCCTACAGAGAATAGTTGTAAAAATTCCCAACCTTTGGGAGCAAAGGAGAAATCCAGACAAGTGCTAGAGCAGAAAGCTCAACACGCTCCTGTTACACGTATGCTAAAGCTGGACTCCCGCCTTTTCGAATCTGTGAACCCCTTTGGAACTCTGACACAGCGTGGTGGGAACAGTCACAAAATGGCTGCCATAGAAGGTGGAGCCAACCTGACTGCTGTGGTGTACCTTCAGCTACACAGTGAAGATCCTTGTGCTGCAGTGGCAGCAGCAGCTAAAGCCATGGTTGTAAAAATCTGCACAACCAACCAAACCCCCAACAGGTAATCGGAAGCCTTGTTAAGGTGAAAATCCCATACCTGGCTCCTGCCACTTTCTAAAAAATCTTGGAGGCACCACAAACTGTGTCACAGTTTGGCCATCTGTGGCCAAAGCTCCTCCATCAGTAATGGTAGCCAACAGCTGAGAATGAAGCTAGGCCGAAATCCTTGCAGACACAGATTGACATCTTACAGCAGTGGTTCTCAACCTGGGGGTCGGGACACCTTTGGGGGTCAAACAGCCCTTTCACAAGGGTCACAGCAGGGCAAGCAATGTGGTGGGGGGGCCCATCTACACAACAGCCTTGCTGGGTAGATCGAGATAGAGCGTTTCTGGAGCAGCGGAAAAGAGCGAGATTGGTATGGTGGGGCAAGAGGCAGAGCTGAACTGAGAAACCCCAGGGGAAAAACCAATTTATATGCAATCATGAACAATGGATCTTCACACCACTGGTCAGTTTTGGTTTAATTCCTGTGAAAGGACACTTGCATCATTTTATGGTTGGGGGTCACCACAACAGGAGGAACTGTATTAAAGGGTCACGGCATTAGGAAGGTTGAGGAACACTGGCTTACAGAGAAAACACAAAGAAATCTGGCTAAGCTTCAACCCACTCCAGCTGGGCAGCCTCCTTAAGCTTGGTTATAGCCAGTGTGGTATAAAGTGGATAAAAATTGTCAGACCCTAAACTGGAGAACTGGGTTTGATTCCCCGCTCCTTCACATTCAGCCAGCTGGGTGACCTTGAGTTCTCTTACAGCTGAACAATTCTCACAGACCTCTCTCAGCCCCATCTACCTCTCGTAAGGAGAGGAAGGGAAAGGCGCTTTAGGTCTCCTACAGGTAGTGAAAAGGGGAGTATAAAAAACAGATCTTCTCCAGATTAGACTGGGTTGACCACTAGGAGGACATGGCTTGACATCCTGTCTATACCAGTCTATTAGAACCACTGCAGTGTAGTGGTGTCATACCAGGATCTGGGAGATTCCAGGGTTAAATCCCTGCTTTGCTGTGGCAGCTTGCTTGGTGACTTGAGGCCCATGCCACACTCCCAGTCTTGCCTGCCTCACAAGGGTGTTGTAAGGGAAAATGGAGGAAACGAGAACATAAGCTGCTTCTGAGACTCCACCGGAGAGAAAAGTCAAGTAGAAAGAACGCAAGGAACTAAAATAAACATGTAGCATTGAGAGCTCAGTCATTGAAAGCTTTATTCACAGGCTGTGTGGATTCCATGGTGGATATATTGCATCTAATCAAGGGAGAAAAACAGTATCTAGATCGCACTTAATACAAACTTTTTTTTTTAAGTGATCAGATTGAAAATGAAGGTTTCCATGCTGCTAACGGCATACTAAAGATACCCTCTCTGGGCACGGTTCTGCATAAGAACTGCAGCGTTTAATATTCCTGCTTCCGAGCCATAAAGGAAATTAGACCCTTTTCAGCTCCCTTAGCAAAGTAGCTTCAGCATGCAAATGCTGCCCACTGAAGGCACATAAATCCTCTTCTAAGTCCCCGGTTCTATTACTGTATCCATAAAGAAAACGCTAAGAGCTAAGCAAACAAGGCACTAGCCTAAAATCCAAGCCAGCTCTTACGGAATAGCTGCATTTCAAAAGCCTCAAAGTTTGGAGATCTGATGAGAGGGGGAACGTGACAATCCCTTTTCCAGCAAAAACAAAGATGTCCTTTGCTTCCCAAGTATCACCACCCCCTGGCCTCCAATTTTTTTTATTTGTTAGTGGAAGAGAATTTTTTTTTTATATAAAATGCTCAGAAGCAATTGTGTCACCTGCCACTTTGCCGGGCAAAGATGACCTTGGGTTTCCAGAAGTGCTTTGTCAGATCAATTCCGCTGCTGTTATCGGTTGGCTCTCAAAACCTTTGTGCAAGCAATTAGAAGGCGGTGATATCTTTTTTTTTTTAAAGGTATCACTAAAGTAGCTCGGCTTGGAGTAGTTTTCAATGCAGGATCAAGACTATTTGGGGACAATGGCTCGTTGCAGAAATCAAGTCAGTGAGAAGATTCCCAATGAACAGTATTTATTTGTTCCATTTCTATACCGCCTTCCCAGTATACCGGCTCAGGACAGTGTACAGCACCAATAAAACAATACACAATTAAAACGTACATTAAACCAGGGGTAGTCAACCTGTGGTCCTCCAGATGTTCATGGACTACAATTCCCATGAGCCCCTGCCAGCGTTTGCTGGCAGGGGCTCATGGGAATTGTAATTCGTGAACATCTGGAGGACCACAGGTTGACTACCCCTGCATTAAACCATTTCAAGTCACTAACAGCAACAGTAAAAGTTCTGATCGGGACCCCCCAGTACTAAGCAGCGGTACACTAGGGTTACCTATGGTGAGAGTTATAGCTCCCCTCTTGCTACTTCCCTATTGGATGGATGTTTATGGGGGCGGGGGGGTTTAGTGGATTGATACCGCCATGTTCGTTGAACTATGTATTGCAATTTTTATGTCCCTTTTTAATTTTATTGGGGTTTTTAATTGTGGACGATTGTAACCTGCCACAAGCTGGTCTCGGGAATGGCGGGAAATAAAAATTGAAATAACAACAAGAACAATAGGGGGGGGGGGCTCTGCAGCAAAGAGTCATGCAGAACTCACTGGCCTTGACATTGGGGGGAAGGCCTGGTGGGCCCAGCAGCTGGGAACTGCTGTTGGAGGTGGGTTGGGGAGAGAAGGCTCATGGGCCTTACCGCTGCACAGGACATGCTGTCATTGTTGTCCTTGCTAATGAGAGGGGAAGAAGCCTTGGAGGGCTGTTGCTCATGGGGAGGGGGTGAGAGCCCCAGGAAAGCAGCAGCAATGGTAATTAAGACAGGGAGAGAGATTCTCTCCCCCCATGAGTATCACAGGTCCCCACTTGCACAGTTCTATTCTGGCTGGGAGGTAAAATGGTAATGACTGGGGAAGGGAATGGCAAACCACCCTGTATTGAGTCTGCCATGAAAGCGCTGGAGGGTGTCACCCCAACGGTCTGACATGACCCGGTTCTTGCACAGGGGATACCTTTACCTTATTCTGTCAGCCATTAGGTGCTGCACAAGCTACAAAATGATGTGTCCTGCAGCAGAGAAGGATTACTGACAGCGGAGGTGCATCTTTTTAGCACCCCTCACCTGCACTACCTACAGTGCACCCCGCAAAGAAGAAGAAGAGTTGGTTCTTATATGCCGCTTTTCCCTACCCGATGAGGCTCAAAGTGGCTTAGTCGCCTTCCCATTCCTCTCCCCACAACAGACACCCTGTGAGGTGGGTGAAGCTGAGAGAGCCCTGATATTACTGCTTGGTCAGAACAGTTTTATCAGTGCCGTGGGGAGCCCAGGTCATCCAAATGGCTGCATGTGGGGGAGCACAGAATCGAACCCGGCATGCCAGATTAGAAGTCCGCACTCCTAACCACTACACCAACTGGCTCTCAAAGAGGATTGTCATCGCTTCCTTTGAGCCAACCCAGCCTACAATTCAGATATGAAGTCTGGCAGAGAAAGGAAAGTTTGGAAGCTCAAAAGGCAGACTTAAAAATGCGCTTAGGAGTTTCTCGGCTGCCTCCAGACAACCTGCAAAAGCACCTGAAGCGATTTTTTATTGACGGCTTAATACGTTTTCCAAGGCGATGCCCCCAAGGAGGAGGGGGAAATCCCTCCCACTGTTTGTTTTGCTCTTCGCGCGGTGTGTGTTCACACAAAGCAGACAGCTGAAGACAAAGCGGATGCTTCTGGAACAGACAGTTCGGGGGAGAAAATGATGACATCAGACGGCAAAAGCACAACAACAAAAGGGCAAGCGTGAACGAACGAGGAGTCTGTGAATTGAGCATTTATAACGCGACACAGAGGCAATGCTCCCATGCACAAAACACATCCCCACTGCCCTGCCCCTCTGCACCCACACCCACTTCCTCACTAGCACCCCCCCCCAAAAAAAACACCATCAGTATAGAACAAATTGAGCAAGAAAAGTGAAGTAAAGCAGATCTTTCGGCAGCTGTTCGGAGCCAATCTCATCCTCAAATGTCTCCTGCTTGTGATAATGTTACTGGGCAGCTCAGGAGACTGCTGGGAACTGTCGGAGCCAAGCCAGGGATATCCTGTGTTCAGCAGCTGTAGCCAAAACCCTCGCCATCTGTCCCCCATAAATGATGCAACAAATACCAGGATCCCTGGCTGAACAGTAAGCAGCAAGCCCGCAAGCCCCCCCTCCCTCCCCCCATGAAGGCTTTCGGCACATTAGCAAGCTTTATTGCGCTGTGCCGTTTCTTTCTTCTGGTTTACCAGGAGTGGCCGAAATCTGAACTCGAAGCTGTCGGCGAGGATCCTTTGAAGAACTTCAGCGACAGCTTCGGAGTTCAAAATTTCAGCGGGTATCGATAACGCAGAATTCAAAATGGTGCAGTGCAATAAATGGAGGCTACTGATATTGCGAGAGATCATGGGTGTATGCGTCGGCTGCCAAATAGGTAGGGAGATAAACGTTTTATGGAGCACTGAGAGCACACTGCACCGAACCACACAGGGAATTTTAAAAGCCAGCAATGACATTGTAAACAAACTATCATGACATCAGTAACTGCTGGAAATAGCTCCGTGCGATGTCTCCTGACCTGAGGCTCTTCACCAGGGGTAGTCAAATTGCGGCCCTCCAGATGTCCATGGACTACAATTCCCAGGAGCCCCTGCCAGTGAATGCTGGCAGGGGCTCCTGGGAATTGTAGTCCATGGACATCTGGAGGGCCGCAGTTTGACTACCCCTGCTCTTCACCATAGAGCTAGTGAGACAGATAGGAACACTGACCACTCCCCCTTCTGTCCCTAGAGGGAAATTTCCTGCTTCCTGAGTCTTCTTGCATCTTCTCCTCTATTCCTCGAGCCTGCAACATCCAGCTGTTTAGATTAGAATAGGAATCTACTCTTTACCTCCAAGCGTGTAGAATTAAGTTCACAAATAAATCGTTACTATATTAGTGAAGTACAACCTTGGAGAATGTGCGCTTCTTTGTTTGTTGTTGTCTGGCCATGTGCACTCAAGCACACTGTGCTGATCAGCCATACTACATACCCTGCTAACTTTCAGGATAATAACTCGTTATCAGAATTTAACATCCTTCACTAACAACCTCGGGCCAGTCATGTACTGACGGCCTAACCTACCTCACAAGGCTGTTGTGAGGATGGAATGGAGGAGACAAGAATGCCGGAAGCCGCTTTTGGGTCCCCAATGGGGAGAAAGGTAAGGGAGAAGTAAATAAAACAAAACTGACGCTGGGGAAGTCATGGTGGGGAAGCAGTCAACGGGGCTGTGGTGGACAGTGTTTGCTATTTTGGAGTTGTGTTTGAGTCACCTGCTAAGGGCTCTTTACATAAGCATTAGCAAAGTGTGCTGTTTGTTCACATATTGCAGGGATGGCCACACATCCACCTTCACAGCAATGTTTCTTTTGAAGGAACAGTGTGTGCGCACATCCACACACCACCAGCACTCAAGCCAAACTATCTGTTCCACTTTTGGCAAGACACAAAACCACAGCATTAGGGCTGGAGTCCAGTCTCCCTAATGACTCGTCGTTTAATAAGTTTGAAAGCATGGACGGGGTTTTTAGGGTTGCCGGCAGTTCCTTAATACGTGCCACCTTGTTGGGATCAGGCTTGGATGATGATGATGATTATGATCATTATTATTATTATTAAATTTATTTCCCGCCACTCCCTTGCAGCTTGTGGCGGATCACAGTGTCTTAAAACCCCAGCATCCTGTCTCACATAGAAGCCAACCCGTTCCTCTGGAGAGTCAACAACATGGCAGAGAGGCCGAGGCCTTCATAAGAACATAAAACCCCTGCTGGATTCAACCAGTCGTCCATCCAGTCCAGCACCCTGTCTCACACACTGGCCAACCAGGTCTTCTGGAGGGCCAACAACAAGGCATACAGGCTCCCTGATGTTGCCTCCTGGTACTGGGTTCCAAAAGCTGTCTCTGAACATGGTAGCTCCCTTGTCACCATAGCTCACAGCCACGGCAACCTAATCCTGATGCGATCTGGGTGTGAAATCTGCAAGCATGTTCTGCTTCCTCAGGAAGTGTTCACAACTGGCAAAAGGTAGCAAGTCCTACGTGAAACCGAAGAGCTGGTGAACCAATCAACTGAAAACTAGCTCCTTTAACAGAGGGCAAGGCATTCCAGAGAAGGGAGAGCCAGCTTGCCCTGGATACTGACCAGCAACGCTTCTAACCTTATCTGAAGAGAGCTTTAGTTTGCTGGCTCCTTTCCATTGGGAGCATGCACTGTGCTCACGTGAAGCCCAATGACTGATGAAATTTATCCCAGCACAAATGCTTGTGAATCGGAACGAACGACAACCCAAATGACAGATTTTGTTATTCTAGCAAGGAACTATTCAATCTTCACCATCAGGTTGCATATTTCTTGTGACGCTGCTTACTAATTTACTACTAAGGTACTCTCTCCTTATATCTGCACTCTAAGGAGTCTCATTCTCCTCTGCTCCATTTTATCTTCCCAACAACCCTGTGAGCTTACGCAGCTGGCCAAAGGTGATCCAACAAACCTCTATGCCAGAGTGGGGATTTGAATCTGGGACGCCTGGATCACTGGAAGATCATTTCCCCCCCCCCCTTCCTGGGCTGGTGTTAACACCTGGGCATTGTCAGCTAGGCCCCCTCTCCTCCCCGATAGTGGGTATTAGTCTTGGGTGCAGGGCTTGTTTTATTTCGCCTGTTTGCGGTGTATTTTTTAATATTGTAATGGTATTGTGTGCAGTTCTGGAGGCCTCACTTCAAGAAGGACGTAGATAAAATTGAAAGGGTACAGAGGAGAGCGACGAAGATGATCGGGGGCCAAGGGACCAAGCCCTATGAAGATAGGTTGAGGGACTTGGGAATGTTCAGCCTGGAGAAAAGGAGGTTGAGAGGGGACAGGATAGCCCTCTTTAAGTTTTTGAAAGGTTGTCACTTGGAGGAGGGCAGGATGCTGTTTCTGTTGGCTGCAGAAGAGTTTAAACTTCAAGTACAACGATATAGGCTAGATATCAGGAAAAAAAATTTCACAGTCAGAGTAGTCCAGCAGTGGAACAGGCTGCCTAAGGAGGTGGTGAGCTAACCCTCACTGGCAGTCTTCAAGCAAAGGTTGGATACACACTTTTTTGGGATGCTTAGGGCTAATCCTGTGTTGAGCAGGGGGTTGGACTAGATGGCCTGTATGGCCCCTTCCAACTCTATGATTCTATGTAATGGTATGTCCTTTTAATGGGGTTTTAATGAGGATTTTGTGACCTGCCACGAGCCATTGTATGGGAGTGGTGGGATATATATCATATAAATACACAAGTCTGATGCTCTAACCGCCACGCCACACTGGCTCCTATATCCACGGACTGAGCAGAACCACGTTCTGGCCAGCAGTTTTGGAACAGAACCTCTAACAAAACACTCATCTCTTCCAGCCAACACAGAGGGATGTCGCAGATGACGGTGCCGCTAGCCACCGAAACGCCCAAGACCATCGACGAGATCGTACTCTCTGTCACGCTCCCAGCAAAGATCGATCACGGCAACAAAAGGCAGTTTCAGGCCCAAAATGAGATTTGAAGCCAGGCTGGACAAAATAAAAGGTCTAGATAATCCTTTTCCTCCATGAAAACTTGGAACTGGCCAACCCTGACCCTGTTAATGTTATGCCAAGTGGAGCGCTCTCAGAAAGGAGCTCACTTGATTGAAGTCGGAGAGAGGTTTTACACGGAGCGGCCAAACTGATCCATCAGGGGAAGTGGGTAGCCTAGAAGGCATTTTTAGCATGCTGAGCTCCGGTGGAGTTGCGACCAGACAACAAAATCTTTCAAAAGCCAGTGCTCCCTTCTCAGATTTGGCACAAGGCGAAGAGGTAAGTCACCCTTTAGGATCAAAATATACGTTCAGGTCAAGCAACGGAACAAAGTTGGGAGCCCGGTGTCAGCTTTTAAGATCAACCGAGTTTTAATTTATATTTTTTTATAATTACATTTTCAGACTGCTGCTCCCGGCCTGCTGGCTTGCGGCGGCTAACAAGAGTAAAAACAATAAAAGCATTTAAAAAACCACAAATCCATAACTAATAATCACAGCCAGATCTCCCCCCACCCCCAATCCCCAGCCTACAGAGATGATGTCATAGGGAGCCCTTGAAGGAGGGGCAAGATTGCCTGTCAGCCTGGCAACAACCAAAATCCTGGTGGAAGAGGCCCTTTTCTGGGAGCTCATTCCACCAGACAGGGGCCAAAGCTGAAAAGGCGCTGGCCCTGGTCAAGGCCAGATGAACTTCCTGTAGGCCTAGAATAAGCAGTTTATTCTGACCCGCAGAGCAAAGAACTCTACAGGAGGCATAGGGAAAAATACAGTCCTTCAGGACTCAGACCACGAATGGGCCAGAGTGCGAATTCTGGATATGAACTCTCGTGTGCCTTCCCCTTAGTCTGATGTGTGCACATAAAACCTTATACTTTGAATGAAACTTTGATGGTACTGCTGAACCTTTGAAGGTGCCGCTGAGCTTGCATTTTGTTCTGCTGCTTCAGACCAACATGGCTCCCCACCTGTAGCTATCTCTGGACCATGAAAGCCTCGAGGGCCTTCAGACATCTGCTGTTAAGGAGCACCTTATTTGCACCGGATGAGATCATTTCCTCTGGTTCAAACACACCATATAAAGTTGCCTAACAGTCTCTTCCGTGTGCTACTGAGCCAGTACAATAAAATCAGAGTCCAGTAGCACCCTTAAGTCCAACAAAGATTTATTCAAGCTGCGAGCTTTCGAGTGCAAGCACTCCCTCGAAAGCTCATGCCTTGAATAAATCTTTGTTGGACTTAAAGTTGTTACTGGACTCTGATTTTATTGAGCTACTTCAGACCAACTTGGCTACCCATTTGAATCTACTGAGCCAGGAGTACTCTCTGTCTCTGTCTCTCTCTGTCTCTCACACACACACACTTTGCTGGATTTTTCTGCACACAAACAGCTGCACCTAGCCTGTTATGCAACACTTGAAACACTCAAGAGCTAGATAGCAGTGCCCGGTCTCATTCCCTTGTGATAAGCAACCTTCAGATTCATTTGCACGGCACTCCTTATCTCAGTCATCCACGCAAACAGCCCAGCAGGGGCACTGCTCCGCCTCAGGAGGGAAGGTGGACCACGGCCAAGAGAGAGATTTAATCTAAGGCCATGGCGGTGTTTGCACCAAATAAAACTGTTCCTGGCTCACGTGGAAAGCCCTCAGGTGCCGCTGAGGAAGACTTTCCTCAGCAGCTGTGATTCTCAAACAGCTTTACCACAAGAATGTTTGCGCTTAGGACACCCCAGCCGGCAACTTGACAGGTGTTCCAACGATGCTTCAAGATCTTGGAGGAGGGAGAGCTATTTAATCACCCAGCTGCAGTTCTAGATTGAACCTCTGGGACTCACTGCTTATTTGTTTCATCCTTTGCTGACTGGCGCGCCAGTTCTAGCTCTCTACTACAGCAAGTCATAAAAAAACCCCTTAAAGCCGAAGCAAGCCTCTGCTTATTGCATTAGAACTATTAAAAGAGCCATTCCAAAATGGACACCTGAGAATCTGAATAGTGGCAAACGCACTGATGTTCTGTTATTTCCATTTCTCCACTAGTTACCGTGCATGCACAGAAGACATACTCAAAGCCCAACTATATTACAGGATTTGTGCCATTTCGACCGCTATGGAACAAATACCAAATGTGTTTGGAACTGTTGGAATTTATTACCCACTAGCACAGTCTTTCTCAACTGCTTTGCCATTGAGAAACCCTTGAAACATTCAATAAACCCCAGAACTGGCACAATTGTGCAGAATATGGCTGGGAGGCCTAGCTGTGTACACACTGGACCCTCCCCTTCCCACCCCCCTCCAGGCCTATATCGGCCATGGGTGGGAGGGGGGAGGTCAACATGACCATATATGGTTATATCACCTGATAAATGTTTAAAAGTTTAAAAATATATATAAAAATATAAATTAACTCCCACCCATTTGGGAAACCTATCAAGAACCTCCCAGGTTCCATGAAAACCTGGTTGATTAAGGCTGTTCTAGCAGTCCCTGAACTCTTACCATAATCTAAGATGAAGGTATCATACCTCCAGGCATATCATGCGAAGGCAAGAGTCACTGGAAAAGACAATAATGCTAGGAGTTGAAGGCAGCAGGAAGAGAGGAAAGCCCAATGTCAGATGGACTGGCTCTATCAAGGAAGTCACAGGTTCTTCAAGCATTTAAAAGGGTGCCATATAGAGCAGGGGTAGTCAACCTGTGGTCCTCCAGATGTTCATGGACTACAATTCCCATGAGACGTGAGCAGTCAAGTCACCAAGTGCCCCTGTAGAGCAGGATTTCCCAACCAGGGTTTCCCACCACTAAGACAATTCATGGGAATTGTAGTCCATGAACATCTGGAGGACCACAGGTTGACTACCCCTGATATAGAGGATGGAGTAGAGGTGTTCTCTCTTACCCCGGAGGGACAGACGAGAACCAATGGGATGAAATTAATTCAAAAGACATTCCTGACAGTGAGAGCGGTTTCTCAGTGGAACAGGCTTCCTCGGGAGGTGGTGGGTTCTCCATCTTTGGAGATTTTTTAAACAGAGGCTGGAGAACCATCTGATGGAGAGGCTGATTCTGTGAAGATTCAAGGGGGTGGCAGGTGACAGTGGAGGAGCGATAGGGCTGTGAGTGTCCTGCATGGGGTTGAACAGGGGGTTGGACTAGATGACCCAGGAGGTCCCTTCCAACTCTAGGATTCTATGAGCTCTCTGTTTGCAAGACCTGAGCAAGGCTTTTAGCAAGAGGACGTTTTGGAGGACACTCAGTCATAGAACTGCCGTAAGTCAGAAGCGACTTGACAGCACTTCACACACAGACATCCAGTGCCTAGATTTCAGAAAACAAAAGCCATCACTGTAATAACATTTGGTTCCTGATGGCATTTCACATTCTTCCGGCAAACAGTTCTGTGTCCTTGGTGCCTGTTCGGTTTGCAAATCTGTTTGGACCTGCTGAGAGCAAGCTTCGGAATCGAAAAAAGCAAGGACTTCTCCCTTTCATTCTTCCAAAGAGCAGCACAGCACTTGGAACCGGGTCCTTATCAAGTCACAGAATACTAATAAGTGAGCGGTAAGTCTTTATAGGGCTTGTATGGCAAAGTCGGCCTCCTCCAAAGTAAAATAACGTTGGCCCTACGAGATATCCAGAAAGCTACAAACTGGGTGACACAACAAAAATAGAGCCCAAAAGCACCTTTAAGACCAACAAAAATTCATTCAAGGCGTAAGGTAAAGGTAAAGGTATCCCCTGTGCAAGCACCGAGTCATGTCTGACCCTTGGGGTGACGCCCTCCAGCGTTTTCATGGCAGACTCAATACGGGGTGGTTTGCCAGTGCCTTCCCCAGTCATTACCGTTTACCCCCCCCCCCCAGCAAGCTGGGTACTCATTTTACCGACCTCGGAAGGATGGAAGGCTGAGTCAACCTTGAGCCGGCTGCTGGGATTGAACTCCCAGCCTCATGGGCAAAGCTTTCAGACGGCTGCCTTACCACTCTGCGCCACAAGAGGCTCTTCAAGGCGTACATGCACTCAAAAGCTCACATCTTGAATGAATCTTTGTTGGTCTTAAAGGTGCTCTTGGGCTCTATTTTTGTTTTGTTACTTCAGACCAACACGGCGACCCACTGGAATCTATCCTCATGTGTAGCACAAGGTGGACATGGGCCAAGCATTTTTTGGCAGATGGGCACAGATGCGTGTGCATCATAATCAAGGAAGGAAAGAATCTTCACAGTGACGATCTTGAGATTCTTCCAACGGCATCTGCATGCTGTCACTCCCTAGTGAAGGGCCATTCATGTCAAACTGCCATTATGCGGCAAGCAATGCTACATTCCAATTTTCAGATGGGTGTGGAAGTGCTACCTCAATGGTGCCTTGGCCAGGCTCACCTGCTCTCATCAGATCTTGGAAGGTTCTGACAGGGAAGCAGGTAATGTCAAACCCCCTCTGAATGACTCGTGCCTTGAAAACTGTACAGCAGCCTTTCTCAACTTTTTTTTTTTTACCATTGAGAAACCCCTGAAACATTCTTTAGGCTTTGAGAAACCCCAGAAGTGGCGCCATCGTGCAGAATATAATTGGGAAACATAGCTGAGTACACGCCCACCTGGGGCCCCTCCCCTTCCTGCCTTCTCCAGGCTTATGATAGGCTATTTTTGGGAGGGGTGGGTGGACCAACATGGTCATATATGATCCTATCGCCTGATAAATGTGTAACAATATTTCCAAAAATACATTAAAAATAATTTATTCCCACCCTATCAGGAAACCTTCCCAGGACCATCATGAAACCCTGGTTGGGAAAGGCTGCTCTACAGGGGCACTTGGTGACTTGACTGCAACGACAACAAGTCCAAACCGTACAATAATTAAGTTATTCAAAACAATTATCAATTCTGCCTGGTGCTGCTTGAAATGATCCGTGTCCCCCCAATCTGACCTTATTTACATACTTTGGTTTAGCTAGAAAGACAGACAGACAGACTCTGGGCACGATCCGGAAAGAACCATGCAATGTGGACTCTTCCACATCGCTGGTAGACAGCACAGGATCACTCATATGGAGGCTCTGAGACAAGGTCCCAAAGCCACAGAGGGTCTACCAAGACCACCACTAAGATGGTCAGAGCTGTTGGAACAGCCTCCAACTTAAAGAAGGTGCTATGGACTGCTAGCTCTGGGGCCTATGGTGTGGTGGATCTATCTTGCTACTCACAGCAGTCTGTAGATCAGGGGTAGTCAAACGGCAGCCCTCCCGATGTCCATGGACTACAATTCCCATGAGCCCCTGCCAGCGTTTGCTGGCAGGGGCCCAAGGGAATTGTAGTCCATGGACATCGGGAGGGCTGCAGTTTGACTACCCCTGCTGTAGATCACCTGGTACCTAGACCCATCTTTCGGGTTTTATCAAGACTGCTTCAATTACTCACTGACTGTTTCCCAACCTGTATCGGTTGTATCTTTTTCAAATCTGAGTCAGCCACGATAAAACAGGATGAATGTCTCAACCAGGCCTAGCTGGTCATCTACACCTAGTCTCAGCTGGCATCAGCCTCTTCCCTATTCAGGAAAGGTTCACTACGACATCCTTCAAAAAGTACAACGATCCTTTGCTTAAGCGACTTTTATTACTTCCAACAAACTTCTTCGCATATGAACATCTTTTGTGCATTCAAACTCAGACCACCGCCCAAGCAGAAAGCAGCGGTTTGTTCTTCACGAAAAACATTTAAAAAACTTGTGCTCTTCATGACAAACATTTAACCCACTCCTTTCTACTCCCTGTGAACAGCCACGAGGAGCAGAAAGCAGGGGTTTAAACTTTACATGGCTCACAAATCAGTCCGTTTCACGAACTGGCATACTGGTTTGCGGCTCCATCATGAAACTCAAACAGAACTGCAAAATTGACGTTCATGCCCACCCCTACCGCTTTATACTACACCGACACTAGCTTTAACTGAAGCCATACACCACAATATTCTAAGTGTACCTTGCTGGCTTGGGAGGAGGTAGCGATGACTTCCCTCTACTTAAAAAAAAATTAGGGAGATGTGCTCTCCGGAGCTGGAGGGAGGTAAATAAGCCACGGTAGGAGGTCCACAGTGTGGGTGGGAACTGCTGTGAAGTAAATGGTAGCCTTGCATTAAAAAGGCAAGTAGGTGGCTGGAGTGATACAGGGGAGCACTCCGCCTCTGAAGAGGTTTAAGATAGTAAAGCTTGGTTTCTGGGACATCAACCCACATCCCCACACACCATGGGTGTAATAGCCGAGGACAGAAAAAAGACATTTAGGGCAAACAAACTAAATTGTTTAGTGGGTTACAGCACTTTCCCTATGGAAAAGTCTTCAGAATCGAAGTCTACTCAGTTTAAAAGAGGCAAGGGAGTGAGAATGACAAGGCAGAGGTTTATAAAATTATGCATGGGGGGAACAGAGTTGATAAGAAGTTTTTTCTCCCACTCTCAAAATACTAGAATTTGAGGGCGCCCAAGGAAGCACTGGGTTCAAGAACAAAAGGAAAGACTTCTTTATGCCAGATAATGTAGTCATGGCCACTGGAGTAAACTAGCCATGGGGAACCTCTACATTCAGAGGCTGTCAGCCTCCACATCCCCGAGCCAGGCAGCAACATCAGGGAAAGGCCTCAGGCTCTATGTCCCACTGTTGGCTCTCCAGAGGAACCGGCTGGCCACCATTTGAGACAGGATGCTGGACTAGATGAATGGACTAGACTAAAGGTTCTGGTAATTACCTTCAAGGCCATACGCGGTCAGGGCCCAATGTACCTGAGGGACCGCCTCCCCGCCTATGCCCCCAAAAGAGCTCTGCGCTCTACTGCCTCCAATCAGCTAAGGATCCCTGGCCCCAAAGAAGTCCGCCTGGTCTCGACCAGGGCCAGAGCATTCTCTGTTCTGGCCCCTACCTGGTGGAATGAGCTCCCAGAGATCAGGGCCCTGACGGAGCTTAAACAGTTCCACAGAGCCTGCAAAAAGGAGCTCCTCCACCAGGCATTTGGCCGAGACCAGACGTAATCAATCAGCGACCAAGGGCCCTGCTCCGCCCCCCCCCTCAGAATCCCATCAATAAGCCCTGGACCTGTTTGAATTACTATATTGTTTACTGTTATACTGTGTTGTTATTTGGTTACAATTATTAGTTATCAGGTATACATGTTTTACAGACTGTTTTATGTATTGTTCTCTGTTATAATGTAAACCGCCCTGAGCCTCCGGGGAGGGCGGTATAGAAGTATGATAGATAGATAAATAAATAAATAGATGGACCACTGGCTTAATCTAGCAGGGTTCTTATTTCCATATAAGACCGGGCTTTTAGGCCGAGCTTCACAGTGGCACCATACCTGATTATATCTGAACTAACTTAATTTTATTTATTTACACACCACCTTTCTCCCTAATGGGAGCCCCAAACAGCCCAGGCTACAGCAAGAGATTGTACAAAGATGAAGCAAGAAATCCTCCTCTGAGAATGTTGGTTTAGGCTCACATGAATCATTATTTCTCACCTCGATACTGAGCTTGGGGATTATTGCATTAAAGAGCTACCAGCTGCTTGACTCAGACCGTGGAGGAAGCTGGTAAATGTGTATGCGTACTCTGATGATTCCTGATGGAGTAATAATAAAGCAGTCACGGCTAATAACTTAAATCTCTTTAACAGCCAGCAGACACAATCCATCTTGCTAGACAAAGCAAGGGGGAGGGGGAGATGGCAAAGAGAGTAGATCCCCTATGACATAAAAGTCATTTCCTTCCGGTACATTATAACTCTAGCCTGAAACCCAAACAGTAATCAGCATGATTGACTATCAAAACAAGCTCTAGCTCAGTGCCTCAAATAGTTTAACTAGGCTCGCCTTTTTGTTTCCAAGTCAAAAGGTGTGCCTCCTTTTTAGCCAGCTTGAAAAAATATATAAGCATCCTAGGAGTGTCGCAGAAAATCATCCCATGTTACTTTAACTTTTCCTTTAAAGCTGGAAACCTGAACATATAAATAAAACAGTAAGCGGGTGCTGGGAGGGGTTGGCACTCATTGCCAACCAATCAGGTACACTGTCCCGTCCCTGATTGGCCATCCGTCCAACTAACAGCCAATCAGGAAGGGTGTCCCGCCCGTGGCTGAATCCCGCTCCAGCTCCACATGGAAGAAGTGCCAGCTGGTGAGTGGGAGCTGGAGGAAGGTTGTGGGGCCTGGGACTTTGAGACCTGTTGGGGTGAGGATGGAGAAGGAGGGAGAAAGCCCCCGGTTAGTCCTTGCCCCCGCTCCGAGGCCACAGCAAGCCTTTTCAGGGTGGCAGGGAGAGGCACGGAGTCACCGCTGGCACTTTCTGCCGCTGCCCCAAAAAACCCAAGGAGGCCTGTGGAGGCCATGGCAAACCTTTTTGGGGTGGCAGGAGGAGGTGCGGAGTCCTCGCTAGCGCTTCCTCTCCCCCACCCCAAAAACGCCCCTGGCTGGCATGCCTGGGGTGGGGGTGGGGCCTAGCGTCCGTTGTACTCTGAGATATAACAGGCTTTTTTTACTAGTCCAGATATAATCAATCACAAAACAAGCTAATTGTAAAACATAATGGATGCATCTCTATGAAATGCTTGAAGCATTTTCTCTTCACTCAGCGTGTAGCGTTTCCATAAATCACAGGAGTGCCATTAAGTGCTACCGCAGTTTGTATTATGGACAATTCATAAAAAGGCAATCAATACCTGGACGTTCACTTTTGTGAATGAGTTGTAGACTTTTTCATCTCGGTTACTGCATTTCATTACACTTATTATTGTCTAAATGCACCATTCATGTGAGGGGGAAAGCTCCCCCTCCAGCTGTACTTTCTAAGCAAGCCATTTGCTATGAAGCACAGGAAGGCTGGGGCTCAGCTTAAAAGTCACATGCTACTCATGTAAATGTTTAAGAGCTGGAGGTCTGAGAATTGAAATGGGAACTAGAACAAGGGTTTTTTTTTTCTCCTAAGGGAGAACAGCAGGCGAAAGGAAGCCAGCCGGATGCACCACTCAGATGAAAGAGCTTACCAAACCAAACCACAAGACCGATTCAAAAAGTAACAGTCAAAGAAGTCTAATCCAGCGCTTCACACATTTCCCATTGGAGACCAGTCCAACTTCAAAACTGGACTGCAGATCTGCCCATTAAAAAAAAACCCTTACTCCCAGTTACATAATCCGAGAATGCTGCAATTGAGGAGACTCACTGGAATAATAAAATATATAATTATTGACAACAGTGAAATGTCTGGACGATATTAAACTCTGAAGTCTTGTTTCAAAAGCCCAAGCGTGTTCTCAAGGGTAAACTGACTGCACCAGTCCGAAATCTGCCAAATTCAACTGAAGAAACCATGGTAATTGTCCAACTTCTAGAAGGAGGAGCAGATCTATGCTGTAAGATAGTAGTTCTCTTTTGCAACCACCTTTAAGTTGAAAGGTCTCCACTTGTAATCAGCCAGGAACTTCCTTTTCAGCTGCTGGCAAGCCCATTTCCTGACAAGGGTTAGCTCATTTTGCCCACCTACCAAGCTAACTCTTGAGTGGGAAGGGCCTGGGCCTGTGGGCACACAGGAACAAACCTGCACTGCACAGATCAAACTCTCCCCCAGGGAGCTGCAGCCTTCCTTGCTCTCCAGCATGGGTGCATGTGCTTGCAGACACAGATTTGTCACATGCATACATGACATTTTCAGGTGTGGGCTTTTAACACCTTCAACTCAACACTCAAGAAACACAGAGAAGCTTTCCAAGAAGAGAATAGACAGTGTGAGTCAAGGGGGAGTGGAGTAACACCTTGACAGAACAAAATAATTTGGGAAGGGGGAGGGGGGGTCCGTGATAGGCATCAAGCCCAAAGGCAGGGATTTGTGTGTTAACACACTCTTGGTATCCTTAGGAGCCCAAGACTCAATAACAGAGAGGGTGGCATTCATTGGTAAGGCATGTGCTTTGCATGCAAGAGGGCCCTCACACTTAATCCACGGCATCTTTATGTGAAAGGATCAGATATAAGAAGGCTGAATGAAACCTCTCAGCCCCTGCAGAGCTGCTTCCACCCAGCATCCGCCCTGCTCCTCAGCATATGGCGGCAGGAAAAAGTCAGCTCTCCACTTCCACAGAATCACATAGAGCTGGAAGAGACCACAAAGGACCATGCAATCCAGCCCCTCCAACTTCTTGGGGAATTAAAAATCACACACACACACACCCCTACCAGGTGCTTATCCAACCACTTCCTAAAAAGATCCGACAAAGGAGACCCCATTAACCTCCTAGGCAGGGAAACTTGAGAGAAAAACATCAAATCCGCCCCCACCCCTGGCAAAAACACGAATATCCATCCATCCAGGATGTAAAATAAACTCCTAAGGGGAAGAAGGAGTACAGCAGCGCTGGCCAAACTGCGGCTCTCCAAGCATCCGTGGAGGACAATGACCACAAGCCCCTGCCAGCACATGGCCTCAGAGCCTAAGCATGCTGGCACGGGCGCATGGTCATTGCCGTCCATGCATGCTTGGAGAGCCAGTTTGGCCACCCCTGCAATAGACCAGGGGAGAGGAGGAGCAGAGAAGGCGAAGGAGCAAAGGGAAGGGATATAGATATATTTCTACGGGCAAGCTGCTTTGAAACGTGCCTTAAATTTTGGGGGTGGGGAAAAGAGAGAGAGAGAAACCATCTGAAATCGGGCAACTTGCCTAACTTAACATTTTACTCCTGGGGCACCTTTAAGACCAACCAAGGTTTATTCAAGGCGTGAGCTAAAGCTCACGCCTTGAATAAACCTTGGTTGGTCTTAAAGGCGCCCCAGGACTCTAATGTTATCGCGCTGCTTCCGTGCAACACGGCGACCCCCCCCCCTCCTGAGTTGGCCTAACTTAGGCGAGGCCTTGGGGACCCCCACTCACCAGCTGCTGACGGATCCACCGCCACATCCCCCTTTGCGCGTGCGCGAGCCAGCCGGCCGGCCTGGCGGTGGGTCCCAGCCCCCTGCAAAGCGAGCCCCGACCGGGCTGGGCTTCCCTCGCCACGCGGTCAAAAGCTCCAATGCTGCTGCTGCTGCTGCCGCCGCCAACTACCCGCGCCGCCCCCCATCGGCGCAAAGCCCGGGCGCTTCCCTCAGGAGCAACGCGGAAGTCCCGCCGCCCGCCGCCACGCAGGGCCCCGGAGACGTCGCGGCTGCAGTCCCGCCGCCATCATGGAGCCGCTCGCTCCGCCCCGCCTTCGTCACCAGGGGGCTCCCCCGCGGTCCGCCTCCGCCTCCAGGAAGTGACGGGGGGCCGAGGGGGCGGGGATTGGAAGGGTGGGGAAGGGCGCGGCGGGGATTGGAGGGGCGGGGCGGAAGGGCGGGGACGGAGGCGTGGGCGTTGCCTAGGCAACTGGGGAAAGGCGGTTCAGAGCGGAGCGGGGTGGGGGGGGAGTTGCTGCAGAGTGGAATTCTGGGTGGGCAAGTCTTTACAACTGGGGTGGATATGGGGCTGCCAACTCCAGGTCGGGGGATTCCTGGAGGTTTGGGGGTGGAGCGTGGGTGGGGTTTAGGAAAGCTAGGCAGGGTGTCAGGCCATTGCAGCAACCTTCTTAAAGTCCCGTTTTCTTCGTGGGAACTGATTCCTGAGGATGCCAACTCCAGGTGCAGTCCGGGGTTTCTCCCGGTTTTGCAGTTCATCTCCAGACTACAGAGATCAGTTCCCCCGGAGAACATGGCTGCTTTGCAGGAGGGACTCCAGAGCATTAGACTCCACTGAGGTCCTGCCCCAAATCCCACCCGCTCCTTGCTCCACCCTCAAAATCTCCATCCCAGAGGTGGCAACCCTATGTAGTATGAAGATTAGTTGTAATTCCAGGAGGTGATGGTGCCACTTCATGCTACTTTTTAAAACTGTTACCCTGTATCTAAAAAGGGGCTTCACCAACAACTGTTAAACACAGTCCCGGGAAGGAAGGTGTTATTTTGGGTAGGGGAGCATTGAGCAATGAACAGAGGAAGCTGCCTGATACTTACTGAATCAGACCCTTGATCCTTCAAAATCAGTATTGTCTACACAGACTGGCAGCAGCTCTCCAGGGTCTCAGGCGGAGGGGACTGTTGAGGAATGAACCTCACCCCATGTCCACAGTAGTTAACAATAGGTTAAAACCATTCTTAAAAGTACACTATTAGATCATGGTTATCTCACCCACTCCCTCCTTATTTATAGCTGCTGGAATGTGGGGTTCATTTTATAAAAGTTTTACAAGGCTTCGGAATGATGTTTGGGTTTTGACAGGTCTCCAGGGGAAGAATATTCCAAAATTGTCTCTCTGCATGCTCTGGAGCAGGTGTAGTCAACCTGTGGTCCTCCAGATGTTCATGGACTACAATTCCCATGAGCCCCTGCCACCGTTTGCTGGCAGGGGCTCATGGGGATTGTAGTCCATGAACATCTGGAGGACCGCAGGTTGACTACCCCTGCTCTGGAGGTCTTGCTATGTGGTGCTTCCCGGTGTCTTTGCAATACAGTTGCCAGCAATACAGTTGTTGGAAAATTCTTTGAGATGGGGCGGGGGGGGGAATCCGGAAAGCCAGGATTTGGAGAGGGGAGGGATTTCAATGGAGCCTACTGAAAGAAGAAGAGTTGATTTCTCAGGGGAGGGCGGTATATAAATATAAATAAACATACCATGCTTTTTGCTACTCAAAGGAGTCTCAAAGCAGCTTACAATCACCTTCCCTTCCTCTCCCTGCAAAAGATGCCGTGTGAATTGGTGAGGCTCAGGGAGTTTTAAGAAAAACTGCTCTGTGAGAACAGCCCTAAGAGAACTGTGACTAGTCCAGAGTCACCCAGCTGGTTGCATGTGGTGGAGTAGGGATTCATTCACCAGATTAGAAAGCCGCCACTCTCAACTACGACACCATAAAGTCCACCCTCCCAAGCAGCCCATTCCACAAGGGGACTGATCTCTGTTGCCTGGAAACAAGTTGGGATTATGGAAGATCTCCAGTCACCCACTGGAGGTTGGCAACCCTACTTTGCAGTGACTCCATATTATACACTTCAGGCATAAAGTTGTGGGCTTATCCAGCAAGGATACTTAGACATATGTTTTTGCTTAATTACTCATCACTTTTGTACTGCTTTTACACATCCACCATGTTACCTGCTTAATTTAATCTTTCACTTTGGCTATTGATTTTAATTTCATGCTGCTCTATAAATAAAAATACAAATTATAAAAATGATCACATCATATGGAGCGGGCTTTATCTCTGGCAGTTCATCAGCTATTCATTCATTGGTCTCAATGTGGCTTACGATCACCTTCCCTTCCTCTCCCCACAACAGACCCCCCCATTGAGGTAGGTGGGGTTGAGAGAGCTCTGAAAGAACTGTGAAGAGCCCAAGGTCACCCAGTAGACCACATGCGTGTCAAAGCAGCTTACAGTTGCAATTGCCTTTGCTTCCTCACTCCACAGGAGACTCCCTGTGAAATAGGTGGATCTGAGAGAGCTCTGAGCTGGCTGCACATGGAAGAGGAGTGGGGAATCCAACCCAGTTCTCCAGATTAGAGTATGCCGCTGTTAGTTTCTACACCAAGCGGGCTCTGGAAGTCTCACAAACATAGCAAGCATGCCAATTCAGTCGGTTCTTGGGTTGCCATTGCTTTCAGAGGGGCTATGGCTTAGTGGTAGAGTATCAGATGGTTTAAGAAGAAGAAGAAGAAGAGTTGGTTCTTATATGCCGCTTTTCCCTACCCGAAGGAGACTCAAAGCGGCTTACAGTCGCCTTCCCATTCCTCTCCCCACAACAGACACCCTGTGGGGTGGGTGAGGCTGAGAGAGTCCTGATATCACTGCCCGGTCAGAACAGCTTTATCAGTGCTGTGACTAGCCCAAGGTCACCCAGCTGGTTGCATGTGGGGGAGCGCAGAATCGAACCTGGCATGCCAGATTAGAAGTCCACACTCCTAACCACTACACCAAACTGGCTCTTAATCCCTGGCATCTCCAGTTGAAAGGACTTGGCAAAAGGTGATGGGAAAGACCTCTGCCAGAGACCCTGCAGAGCCAAGGTGAGAGGCTGTGGCTTTGTGGGAGAACCACTGTTTTGCATGCAGAAGGTCCCAAGTTCAATCCTCAGCATCCCCAGTTGAAAGGACCAGGCAGGAGGTGATGGGAAAGACCTCTGCCTGAGACCCTGGAGAGCCAGGCTACTACTAGTCTAAGTAGGCAGTGGTGACCCTGAGGGACCCGGGGTCTGATTCAATACAGTGGCCTCATGTGCTATTGACTAGCATGGCTACTGGCAGTTTTCGTCTAGATTTGCGAAGGCTGACAACAGCCAGGAGGAAAAAATGTCCTGTCCCTTTAACAGAGGTTTAATAGGATTGCAGGTTCCAGGTGATGTTATTGACTTGCATGCTATGAAAAGCTTCAGCTGGTGCTTTCCACTCTATTAAAGGGACAGGAGATGTTTTGCCTCCAAGCCTTTTGGCAGCCCTGGTATTCTCGAGAGCAAGCCTGGGCAGAATGCAATAAGATTTGCATCTGAATAAACATGTGTAAGAAGAAGAAAAGGAAGAGTTTGTTCTTAGATGCTGCTTTTCTCTACCCAAAGACTTACATTCGCTTTCCTTTTCCTTTCCCCCCCCTGTGAGCTAGATGAGGCTGAGAGAGCCCTGAGATTACTGAAGAACAGTTGGTTCTTCTATACCACTTTTCTCTACCTGAATGAGTCTCAATGAGGCTTAGAATCACCTTCCCTTTCCTCTCCCCACAGCAGACACCCTGTGAGGGAGGTGAGGCTGAGAGAGCCCTGAGATTACTGAAGAATCATAGAATCATAGAGTTGGAAGGGACCCTACAGGCCATCTAGTCCAACCCCCTGCTCAACGCAGGATCAGCCCAAAGCATCCAAGAAAAGTGTGTATCCAACCTTTGCTTTAAGACTGCCAGTGAGGGGGAGCTCACCACCTCCTTAGGCAGCCTATTCCACTGCTGAACTACTCTGACTGTGATAAATGTTTTCCTGATATCTAGCCTATATCATTGTACTTGTAGTTTAAACCCATTACTACGTGTCTTCTCTGCCGCCAACAGAAACAGCATCCTGCCCTCCTCCAAATGACAACCTTTCAAATACTTAAAGAGGGCTATCATGTCCCCTCTCAACCTCCTTTTCTCCAGGCTGAACATTCCCAAGTCCCTCAACCTATCTTCATACGGCTTGGTCCCTTGGCCCCAGATCATCCTCGTCGCTCTCCTCTGTACCCTTTCAATTTTATCTACGTCCTTCTTGAAGTGAGGCCTCCAGAACTGCACACAGTACTCCAGGTGTGGTCTGACCAGTGCCGTATACAATGGGACTATGACATCTTGTGAATTTGATGTGATGCCCCTGTTGATACAGCCCAAAATGGCATTTGTCTTTTTAACCACTGCATCACACTGCCTGCTCATGTTTAGCTTACAATCCACAAGTACCCCAACAGCGTTACCTAGAAGCGTATCCCTCATCCAGTAGGTATGCTTTTCATCTTTCTGACCCAGAGGCAGAACTTTACACTTATCTTTATTAAATTGCATCATGTTCTCATTTGCCCATTGTGTTCAGATCTCGTTGAACTTTGTTTCTATCTTCTGGAGTATTTGCCAGTCCTCCCAATTTGGTGTCATCTGCTAACTTGATGAGTAGTCCCTCCACTCCCTCATCTAAGAAGAAGAAGAGTTGGTTCTTATATGCTGCTTTTCTCTTCCCTAAGGAGTCTCAAAGCAGCTTACAGTCGCCTTCCCTTTCCTCTCCCCACAACAAACGCCCTGTGAGGGAGGTGAGGCTGAGAGAGCCCTGAGATTACTGAAGAAGAAGATTTGGTTCTTATAATGCCGCTTTTCTCTACCCAAAGGAGTCTCAAAGTGGCTTACAGTCACCTTCCCTTTCCTCTCCCCACAACAGACACCCCATGAGGGAGGTGAGGCTGAGAGAGCCCTGATATCACTGCTGGATCAGAACAGCTTAATGAGTGCTGTGGGGAGCTCAAGGTCACCCAGCTGGCTGCATGTGGCTCGCCAGATTAGATGTCCCCACTTCTAACCACTTCACCAAGCTGGGATAAACATGTAGGTTCTACTGCAGCTGATAACAATTCCTGAGTAAGTCTCATTGAACTCCAGGGAAGCCTGGCTAGGTGTAGCAATAGCTTGATTATATCACACATTTTCTTGCTGATCATGCAAGTTTCCCTATGGTTGTGAGTTCATACCATCTATTGGTCAATTCTGATTGCATAAGGTTTTTTTTTTTTAAAGACTCCAACAGTTAATTAAAAGAGTTACTGTAGTATTAGATTTACTTCCCTTCAGCAGTGATGAAAAGTTAATTTTGGCCTTCTAATCAAAAAGATAATGATGTACCTGTTTACCTCCAAAATGTTAGGAACCAACCAATCATGTATAGGACGATCACATGTTTAATTTAATAAAGCTATCAGCTCTCTGAAGGTCCTCTGCTTAGCTGGCTGGTAATAATTCAAAGTACAGAACTCACAATTAAGTCCTTTGTAATGAAGGTTGCAAAACAACTTCAAACAGACAGATCGTGGAGCTACCTGGTGCTAAGTGGTTTCAGAGATGGGTTCTGAGAGAGCTAATTAGTACAGATTCTCTATTTGGATGTGAGAGCATAATGTCTTGTTACACAGGGTTGCCCCATTACTCCTTAGTAAATTGCTTAGAAGTGCAGTCTAAAATCCAAATTCATTTGTTTTCTGGATTGCTTCCAGTTGATTGTAGTACAAGACCACCATCTTGTGACAACTTATAGAAGAAGACGAAGAAGAGTTGGTTCTTATCTGCTGAAAATGGCTTACAATCGCCTTCCCTTTCCTCTCCCCACAACAGACATCCTATGAAGTAGGTAGGACTGAGAGAGCCCTGATATTACTGAAGAAGAAGAGTTGGTTCTTAGATGCCGCTTTTCTCTACCCAAAGGAGTCTCAAAGCGGCTTACATTCGCCTTCCCTTTCCTGTCCCCACAACAGGCACCCTGTGAGGGAGGTGAGGCTTAGAGAGTCCTGAGAGAACTGCTCAGTCGGAACAGCTCTATCAGAGATATTTTCCTCCATACACCAACATCCTGAAATGGTTTGAACAGCAATTCATGGGGTTGCCATAGATCATAGATGACCAAACTGTGGCTCTCCAGATGTCCACGCCCCCTCCAGGGGCTCATGGGAATTGGGGCTCATGCTTGGGAGGGAAGAGGGCTAATCCTGCGTTGAGCAGGGGGTTGGACTAGATGGCCTGTATGGCCCCTTCCAACTCTATGATTCTGTGATTCTAAGAGGGGGAGCAAAAGAAATGTCCAATTCCCTAGCTTGTGACTGAGTCCATTAAAGCAGAAGGGAGAAAGGCCACAGGCCCCCTCTGGAGCTCCTGTGGACCCCTAGGAGTCCACAGACTCCCGGTTGGGAATCTCTGGTTAAAGCGCCGTGTCAAGCAATCTGGGGCAAGAATACAGGTTCAAAAAGATTCTTTGGTAGGGTGACATTATTTCCCTGAAAAGTGGAAGTAATGTATTAAAAGAGGCACACATGAGGTAGGCATTGTTAAGGTTGCCAGGTGCCTCCTGGCCACCGGTGGGGCTTGGGAGGGTAGGGTTGTCAGATACAGGTTGGGAAACTCTTCGGGATTTGGGGATGGAGCCTAGGGAGAACAGGGACCTCAGTGGGGTACGAGTGCCATAGGGCAGGGGTAGTCAACCTGTGGTCCTCCAGATGTCCATGGACTACAATTCCCATGAGCCCCTGCCAGCTGGCAGGGGCTCATGGGAATTGTAGTCCATGGGCATCTGGAGGACCACAGGTTGACTACCCCTGCCATAGGGTCCCTCCTCCAAAGCATGAATCCACCCCCTCCCCAGGGGAACTGACCTCTGTTTTCTAGAGATGAGATGTAATCCCAGGGGATCCCCAGGTCCTACCTGGAGGCTGGCATCCCTAGACAATTGGACCTTTCCAAAAATCAGGCCAGAAATTGGAAAAGGGAGAAGGAAGCTGAAGAATGAGCCAATTCTCACTATGTTTCTTTTGCTGATTGCAGCAGAGCAAACATCCTTATTCCTATGCTGCTGCTTGGAAATAGGCCAGCGGCTGTAAAGGCTGAATCGTAAAAAAATATTTGGATGTTGAACCTGGAAGTTAAAAATCCATCAATAAAATGCACACTATTTCAGCTACGCCAAGGGAGGATTTTCTTCCTTTTTTCATTTCCTCAACAAAGTTGGCCTATGAGAAAGCTCTTAGCAATGTCAGTGAGAATGCTCATGCACAAAATATTTGCAACATGTTTTAAGAGACATTTTGAGTGCTCAGTTTAAAAACAATACTTTCCTAGTGTCAAAGGTTTCTGCTTACAATTTACCATGAAATATTTATTCAAGCCATGCAGGAGTGTTTTAAAACATAGTCTTGTTGGGAAATACCTGAAGATTTCTTTTTTTGGGGGGGGGACCCTAGAGAGAGTAGAGACCACAGCGGAGTATAATGTCATAGAATCCCCTTCCCAAACTGGTCATTTTTTCTCGGTGGACACATCTCGGTCTCACGAAGATCAGTTTTAATCCCAGGAGATCTAGCAGCCCTACAAGCTACAGGAAGTTTAAAACGTTTTATTTGAAACAGATTCTTATCTTATCCGTAGAACTTGCAATCTTTATCTGACTAGCTGTTGAAGGCAAAAATCACCTTTTGTTCCCCAGATGTAGCACAGCTGGATTTCAAAGAGCGTTAGAAACAGAGCAATCGATCGGGGAATCAATCTAGAATGCCAGTGACCTCATAGGGGTGGCGTTTTGCCGTTTTTTGAGAAAGTCACTAGCCAAAACTCATATTGGTATGATCAACATTCCCATGCTTTCCTCTCAGAAATTATGGAAATCATGACATTCTTCCCCCCCAAAACGGTTAGGAACCCTGACCAAAACCTACACCCTGCCAGTGTGGCTAAAGAGCATTTTAGTCGTGATATTTGCTCTAGTTCTTGGTGAATCGAAGTGCCTTATAGCTATTCACTGGTAGATTTGCTCTGTTCTTTTGCCAGTGGGAGGGCTAAGAGATTTGGCAGATGCTACAAGGAAATCAATGGAACTGCCACCAGATTTGGGGCATACAGCAAATAGGGGGCTTACAAAACATTTTGCCAGCAGCGAAAGAGGTAAAGTTCAGTCTTGATTACAGTAGTTCAGACTGTGGGACAGGGTTGCTAGTTCCAGGCTATGGAGTTCCTGGAGATTTTGTGAGTGGATCTTGGGGGAGTGTGTACCTCATCTGCCCGGGACTTGTGCACCCAACCCGCATCTCTGTTATCTGGAGCAGAGGTAGTCAGCCTGTGGTCCTCCAGATGTCCATGGACTACATTTCCCATGAGCCCCTGCCAGCGTTTGCTGGCAGGGGCTCATGGGAATTGTAGTCCACGGCAATGAAGTTCCCAGTGTGGAAACAGTCTAGGTTCCCCTTGGTGGAGAATGGAGTGGCTGAACAGAAATATTCTCTATACATGGAAAACTAAATTTCAGGGGAAAGTCGAGGGTAGAACTAGGACTGCCGACTCCAGGTTTGGAAATTCTTGGAGATCTGTGGGTAAAGCCTTTGGAAGTAGGTATCTGAAGGGGAGAAGAAGGGGTCATAGCCTATAGAGTCCACTCTCCAAAATTGTCCGTTATTTTAGTGGGAACTGATCTCTGTATTCTGGGGATCAGTTGCAAAACGGCCATTTTCTCCAGAGGACAAAAGAAAAGTCCTGTGAGATTAGACCAGTAGTTCATCTACTTGAGTATCTTCTCCTACACAATGGACAACCAGTTACTATGGAGGTCCAACAACATGGCATAGACGCCTTTCCCTGATGTTGCCTCCTGGCATTGACATTAATCTCTGTCATCTGAGATAAACTGCAACTCCTGGAAATCTCCAGGCCCCTTATGAAGATGGGGAACCCTTCCTGGAATCATTTCTGTGATTCCCTCATTTCTGAGGGAATTTCTGCTCATTTCTGTAATTCCCTCACTTGCAGGGTAAAGGGATGCCTCCCAGAAACCCTAGTTGCCTTGCTCGTTACCCTCCGTGTTTGGATTTTTGGCCTTTCTCCTCAGACTCTTCAAACCAAGCTCCTAGAAGTCAGATGGTCTCAGGAAACGAGATTTATTGCTTTAATAATAGTGTCCTAGATGATGTTCACCAGACCAGGGGGATTAATATAAAATGTAGCTAGCCCATGGAAATGTAATTGAATCTAGAGTTTTTCTTTTAAAAATCTGCTTCCAAGGACTGCACGAATGCTGACACAAAGCACCACGGATTCGGCCATCCGCAGGATCATGCCGCTAACGGAAGAATGAAGATGATTTCACTCAAAATGGCTTCCGGCCGACCAGTCCCACTGAGCAACCTTTTAGAATACAACCTTTTGCTTTCTCTTTTTTTATACCCTTGGTAGATCCCTGGTAATTGAAGCCCATTTAATCCACTTTTATTTATTGCAGGGAGCATTTGACACAACAGACTCTTTTTAAAATGCTCCACTCATTAGCCTATCATTTAATTTCCCTTTTGCCCCAACCCTGAAGATTGATTGCTTTGGGTCACCATCCAAGGATATATTTAGACACCGGGGTTTGTGATGGGAAGCCGGCTGCTGATGTCACTGGCGTTCATTCCCAGTAATTGAAGTCTGGGGAATATACAGTGTCTTAAAGGAGCTCTGGATGTCTAAGCAAAACATTTGCACGGGTTTGGCAATCCAGCCACTATTTTTCCATGGATGGAAAGAAATGATTGGTCTGTTTCGTTGACTCCTCCTTATCTGCAAGGGATACAGAAGGCAAGTTCCCAACTTTCCTGGAGATTCAAGGGCAAAGCCCAGGAAGTGCAGAGTTGAGAGGGAGGAGGAAGCTCAACAGAGAGGCATCTCTGTTATCTGGAGCAGGGGTAGTCAACCTATGGTCCTCCAGATGTCCATGGACTACAATTCCCACGAGCCCCTGCCAGAGGTTGCTGGCAATTCCTTTTAAAAAAAAATTAAGGGCATGGGGGAGAAATATGTGTTTTAAATTATCAGGCTGTCATATGGATGCCAGCCTCCAGGTAGGATCTGGGGATCCCCTGGAACTATAGCTCATCTCCAGACTAGAGTCTTAGCATCCTACAGCTGGGAGGGGCCATGTAGGCTATCTAGTCCATCCTCCTACTCGATACAGGTTCAGCCTAAAGTATTCATTGGATGTATCTGTCCTGCCACTGCTTAAAGACCGCCAGTGAAAGAGGTCAGTTCCCCTGGAGAAAAATGGCTGCTTGGGAGGGGGGACTCCATAGCATTAGACTCCGCTTAGGACCCTCCCCACCCCTGCTCACTCCCAGGTCCATCCTCAAAGTCTCCAGGTATTTCTCAGCTAGCAACCCTAATAGGTCAATATAAAGAAATATTGCAAAAGGGAGCTCTTCCACCAGGCAGGCGGTTGAGGTCGATCGGAATCAATAACATCTGCAGGGCCCCTGAACCTCCCTCCCAAGAACCCATACACCTGAACCATGGACCTGTTTGAACTGTTATGAATTAGACTGTTACCTTCAGTTATGGTTGCTCTTGTATTGTTATATTGTTACAGTCCATTTATATGTCCAGTTATGTAGAAACAAAGTTTTATCGATTCTTTATGTTCCATGTGAACCGCCCTGAGCCTCAGGAAAGGACAGTATACAAATTGAATGAATGAATGAATGAATGAATGAATGAATGAGACAGACAGACAGACAGACAGAGCCTCAGGAAAGGACAGTATACAAATTGAATGAATGAATGAATAAATGAGACAGACAGACAGACAGACAGAAAGACAGAAAGACAGAAAGACAGAAAGACAGAAAGAAAGAAAGAAAGAAAGAAAGAAAGAAAGAAAGAAAGAAAGAAAGAAAGAAAGAAAGAAAGAAAGAAAGAAAGAAAGAAAGAAAGAAAAAGCTGGCAAAAATTCCAAGTTTCCATTTCCCAAAAAAGCATTCTCAGTATCACCCTGGGGAAGCATTTGGCCTCTGTTCCAAATCCTGTCCTATATTTGTCACCACATTTTTGTCCTACCCTTCCGCCAACAAAAGGGGCAAGTTTCTCTCCCACTCTCCCATTTTTGGGAAGAGGGAGGGAAGGTTTGGCAGCCCAGAAACAGTGTTTCCCCTTTGAGACAGAGAACATAAAATAATATGTTCAGTGGTAGAAACCATTCCCAGAAATGACCATCATTAAGGCTTCCTGGACTCATTACTCGGGTGATAGCTTTGTGCGTTGGTTGATTAAGAGACGAGGCGTTTGCAGCTTCTGTGATTGATTTCCTTTACCGCGAGTCCAACTGCATTGTACCGTAGACCGAGAGAGGTTTGTCTGAAATGAATCATCCAGTGCAAATGTATTTCTGCAAATGTGTTGGGCTGTTTTATCCAGTGTCATCAAGAATGGTTGTTTTGTCCTGTCCGGTGTCACGAATTTACTTGATTAGTTTGAAAGAACCACAGATTTAAGGTAGGGCTTTTAAGAGAAATTCTCTTCCTTCCAATTTTGCCCTGTAATCCAATAATTCTGCACGATTGCATCACTTCTGGGGTTTCTCAAAGCCTGAAGAATGTTCCCGGGGTTTCTCAGTGGTAAAAAAGTTGAGAAAGGCTGGGTTTAGGGGGCCTCGACTCTGTGATTGTTAGGGCATCTTCATACTTATGGGGCTTGCCGACCACAAGAATGAGAAAAGGGCAATACACATGCTGTTTTAGTAATGGAGCATGCACTTCACTCATTGTGCATGCGTGCAGGCCTCAAGCCACTTAGGTGTGAAGATCCCCTTAGATACTGGAGCATTGTTCTTGCACATCCCGCCAACGTTCAAGAAACGTTGTCAGCAAAGTGAAGCTGTCGGTTTCTTCCCGACTAGCTCCAACTATCCCTGGAAAGGCTGTCCTGCTGTGGTTGCCCCTCTGGTCTCCTTGTTGGTGATGCCCTAGGCCAGGGGTAGTCAAACTGTGGCCCTCCAGATGTCCATGGACTACAATTCCCAGAAGCCCCTGCCAGCATTTGCTGGCAGGGGCTCCTGGGAATTGTAGTCCATGGACATCTGGAGGGCCGCAGTTTGACTACCCCTGCCCTAGGCCAGTGGTTCTCAATCTGGGGATTGCTATCCCTTTGGGGGTCAAACAACCCTTTCACAGGGGCAACCAGCTTAGCTGGGTGGGGGGCGCCATCCACATTAGAGCATTGAGGGGTAGATCAAGATAGAGCGTTCATCTGTCTGGAGTAGCGGAAAAGAGCGAGATCGGCATGGTGGGACAAAAGGCAGAACTGAACTGAGAAACCCCGAAAAAAAACAAACAATTTATATACAATCATGAACAATGGATCTTCACACCATTGGTCAATTTTGGTTTGATTTCGGTGAAAGAACACTTGCATAATTTTATGGTTGGGGGTCACCACCACATGAGGAGCTGAATTAAAGGGTCGCGGCATTAGGAAGGTTGAGAACCACTGCCCTAGGCACTCTTCAGTAGCTGCCTGGCGCAGTAACGTAGCCATGTAGGCACACTGCAGTCTCACTAGACACAGAGAATCATAGAATCATAGAGTTGGAAGGGACCTCCTGGGTCATCTAGTCCAACCCCCTGCACTATGCAGGACATTCACAACCCTGGCGTTCATCCACTGTCACCTGCCACCCCCTTGAACCTCCACAGAATTAGAGGAGTTAGCAAAGGGATGGGGCAGCATGGCAAGACCTGCCAAGATGTATCCCCAGTGCTAGCCTGAGCTGAAAAGTCCGACAACGGTGTTGGGTGCAGCGGAGCTATTCCAGAGTGCAGAGCTGGACCACCCGGAAAGATAGGCACGCAAGAGATCAATAAGAACAGGACGCATCAGTTGTTGTCACGGAGTCTTGGCCCCAGATGGGCACCCTAATAATACTTTGCCAGCACAACTTTGAAAGAAGAGTGCAGGCGTGTGTCACTGTGAATGCTGACCGGGTCCCATGGTTTGCCATCGCTGCCGTGGCCCTGCCAGGTGAGTAACCAATCAAGAGTGTTCTGCAGTCCAATTCAGGCCAAGCATTACATAAGCGCATCAGCACGCCGCACCCGTCTTAATCCCTCTCCGGGCCTCTCCCCGCCCCCTCCTGTTACAGCCCTTAAGCCCCAAAGCCTTTGAATTTGTTCATTTGCATTTGCAGAACTGTATTTGTAATGGGGGGAGGGGGCGGGGCTGAAGCCACCAGTATGTTATGGAAGCGATAAAAGTGACGTCCGTTGAATGCTAGAGCAATACTTGCAGATGGCAAACAGGAACGACCTGTCAGGAGAGCTTGGAAGCTGAGAAGATGCTGACAGAGAAATGACCTGTAGAATCACCAAATCAAATGCCCTTTCGTTCGGGTTGTTTGTAGAATCGCTCGAATCAAATAGGTGCAAAGAGGACAGAATGCGAACTGGTTATGATCGTGTTTTTGACATTTCTTTTTCCTCAGTGGCTTAGAATTTTAAAAAAACCTTTCACGTAAACTTGCCCACTTAAAATCTTTAAATTCTTCTATAATTTTTTCAACAGTTCTTGTGTGTGTGTGTGGGGGGGGGGGGGGGACAGAGTATTGTGTGTATTTTCCAGTCTCTATAGTGATGGTCGCCTGTTTTCTTGGGGCCAAACTAGGCAAGGCCCTGGCAGACCATAAATAGACCGACCCCACCCCTCCCGACCCCCCATCAAACACTTCTTAAAGGTAAATATCAGCTGTATTGTCAGCTCCAGGTTAGAAAATAAAGAATGTTTTCAAACAATGTCCTTTCTTGAGTTTACTTTTTAGTTTATTCCGTTCCAGGGACATCAGCCAGAACGGTTTTCCAGATAAACTCCGTTTTCTACTATCTTTTCCTCAGTGGCAAGTCCTAAGTTGTAAACAGTCACAATGAATAAATCATTTTAAGTTTTGTTACAAGTAAAACAATTCATCCATGCTCATGCCATACCTCTCTTCTTTGAATCACAATAAATCTCAGCATGTTTGTTTCACAACCTATAAACACAAATACCAATCAAACAAAAATCTTGTAATATAACTGAGGGCTGAGAGAGCCCTGAGATTACTGAAGAAGAGTTGATTCTTTCATGCCGCTTTTCTCTATGCAAAGGAGCTTCAAAGTGGCTTACAATTGCCTTCCCTTTCCTCTCCCCACAACAGGCTCCCTGCGAGGGAGGTGAGGCTGAGAAAGCCCTGATATTACTGAAGAAGAAGAAGAGTTGGTTCTTATATGCCACTTTTCTCTACCTGAAGGAGTCTCAAAGCAGCTTACAGTCGCATTCCCTTTCCTCTCCCCACAACAGACACCCTGTGAGGGAGGTGAGGCTGAGAGAGCCCTGATATTCCTGCTCGGTCAGAACAGCTTTATCAGTGCCATGATGAGACCAAGGTCACCCAGCTGGCTGCATGTGGAGGAGGAGCAGGGAATCAAACCATGTCCACCAGATTAGAAGTCTGCACTCCTAACCACCACACCAAGCTGGCTCTTAACATTTTAAGCATTTTCAGGTTGACTGAATTGGACCCACACCGATGCTGCTTCGGATGGCGCTGTTTAAACTTAACTCCAGTAACATCTGCTCTCCTGACTCCCACTGCTTCAATTATCAGGACTGTCTCTCTGTAAATAACATTAAAATGGAATAACGAGGCACGTAAACAGGGCCTTTAGTTGCGATGCTGTGTCAGCCCTTCGGAGGAAGCCTGGAAAGGTTCCACGGGCAAAAGCTGGAACTTGAAACTGCTGCAGTCAAATGCATCCTTTAACCTGCATATATTTTTAATGAGGCCTTTTCAGTTTTCAGCTTTACGGGGCCAGTGAAGGCACTCTGTCCCCGAGCTCCACCCACCCACCCTCTGCACAGAATGCCCCGGGTTCTTGCTCACGTTCGACAGAAGTTAATGGAAAGGCGTAGATTGTCTTTACTGAGGAGTCCCCCCTTTTTACAGGGAGGGGCCCGGGGTCCTCACACTGAGGCTCCCCCAAAATCTTCAAGTATTTCCCAGCCCGCAGCCATCAGTCCTAAGGGGGGGGGACCATGCTTGCAGTTAGAATAAGGTGACCAGATTTGAACATTGGTAAAGCAGGACACCATTGACCAGGGGGGGTTCTTGATTACAAATTTGGTCTATATGGAGCAACAAAAAGTTTCATAGAACGCGTAGAATGCAAAAACAGTATTGTAATATATATTTCTTAATTTCAACGTAAGTACAATTTGCCAGGTGCCCCTAGATGTCCCTCCAAAAGTGGGACAATCTGGTCACCTTAAGTTTGAAACATGGTGCAAAATGGGAAGGGTTTTTTTTTTTTAAGGGTCAGGTTAAGGAGAGATCAGGGAAACAGTAAAGGAAGAAAGCCTCAAATTCTACCTCTCCTTAAACCATGGTCCTGATTGTAGCTGGGCTGCAGCATTCCTAATTTCTATAGGGGGAAATTTTTTTGGGGAACTTTCTTTGCCAAACTCCAAGTGTAGTTAAATCTTTTAATATAAGAAGACCCCTAAGTCAATAAAATCAGAGTCTAGTAGCACCTTTGAGATCAACAAAGATTTATTCAGGGCCCTGAATCAATCTTTGTTGGTCTTAAAGGTGCTACTGGACTCTGATTTTATTGTGCTACTTCAGACCAACACGGTGACCCATTTGAATCTACTCCTAAGTCAAGCTGATGAAGCTCTATTGGAGGTGACACTACGTAATTTGCCCCTTATATAGCAAAACGTTTAAAAGAAGAGTTGGTATTTATATACCCCGCTTTTCACGACTAGGAGACTTAAAGCGGCTTACAATTGCTTTCCTTTCCTCTCCCCACAACAGACAGCCTGTGAGGTAGGTGGGCCTGAGAGAGCTCTGACAGGACTGCTCTGCAAGAATTGCTCTAGCAGAACTGTGCCCAGCTCAAGGTCACCCAACCGGCTGCATGTGGAGGAGCGGGGAATCCAACCCAGCTCACCAGATTAGAAGCCACCACTCTTAAGCCTTAATTACTACACCAAGTTATTGGAGGTAAGGAGATCTTTTAAAGGTCTTTTACATTATACCTTCCTCACATACCCAAGAAGAAAGGTGCTTTTAAATAAATTATTGCTGAGATGGGGAAAAAGGGGATGCTTTGGGATTTGGCTCTTAGGCTCCCTGTCCCGAACTGCCAGAATGCATTACATTTCAGAGCCAGAGTGTTGACTCTCAGCCCTATTTAAATATTCACCAAGAGCCCCTTGCCAAAACCGATTAATTCACGGCGTCTTGTCCTAGGCCGGCTGTCAAATTGTCAGAATTATTTGAACTGCCGGTGCCCTTCCTGACAATGTTGCACTGAAAGAAGCCATCCCTCTCCAGAAATACTTTACCTGTGAGGTTCTCACCCACCCACCCACACACCCACCAAGAAAGATGCTAGATAAAGCCAAGAAAAAAAAAGGAAAAAAAAGCAGCAGATACTTAACCAACCAATTTAGAAATACAAGAAGAAGCTTTTAATTACCCGAAGGAGTCTCAAAGTGGCTTACAATTGCCTTTACTTCCTCTCCTCACAACAGGCACCCTGTGGGGTAGGTGGGGTTAAGAGAGCTCAGAAAGAACAGCTGTGCAAGAACAGACCTAACCCTTCCAAGCAAAGAGAAAAAGAGTTCTTCTCCACCCTAGTTCAAATAGGAAGTCACTGCTACGGTCATGCTCAGGGTGATCCCTATGTTACATGGACATTTCTCTTTGTTTCCTTGTGGGGGGGGGGACTAATTTTTAGATGGGAGCAGTAGGATGAAAATTAAATATGCAGGGCCATGGTGAGGGACTAGGACTGCCACCCTCCAGGTGGGACCTGGAAACCTCCTGTTCTCACAATTGATTCCCAGACAACCAGGATCGGTCCCTGGGGTTGCCAGTTCTGGGTTGGGAAATACCTGGAGATATTGGGGTGGAGCTGCATGGGGAGGCATCTCAGTGAACTACAATGCTATGGAGTCTACCCTCCAAGTAGCCAGTTTCTCCAGGAGAACTGATATCAATAGTCTGGAACTGAGCTGTAATTCCACGGTACAGTTGCCAGCTGTGGGTTAGGAAATACCTAGAGACTTTGGGGATGGAGCTGGGAGTGAGCGGGATTTGGGGTGGGGAGGGACCTCAGTGGAGTATAATGCTATTTAGTCCACCCTTCCAAGCAGCCCTTTTCTCCAAGGGAACTGATCTCTGCAGTCTGGAGAGGAGCTGTAATTTCGGGGGATCACCAGGCCCCACCTGGAGGCTGGCATCCCTGAAGCTCAGTGGGGCACAAGGCCACAGAGTCCACCCTCCGAAGTAGCCATTTACAGAGGAGAGTAACGAATACAGAGGAGAACGACGAGGATGATCTGGGGCCAAGGGACCAAGCCCTATGAAGATAGGTTGAGGGACTTGGGAATGTTCAGCCTGGAGAAAAGGAGGTTGAGAGGGGACATGATAGCCCTCTTTAAGTATTTGAAAGGTTGTCACTTGGAGGAGGGCAGGATGCTGTTTCTGTTGGCTGCAGAGGAGAGGACACGCAGTAATGGGTTTAAACTACAAGTACAACGATATAGGCTAGATATCAGGAAAAAAAATTTCACAGTGAGAGTAGTTCAGCAGTGGAATAGGCTGCCTAAGGAGGTGGTGAGCTCCCCCTCACTGGCAGTCTTCAAGCAAAGGCTGGATACACACTTTTCTTGGATGCTTTAGGATGCTTAGGGCTGATCCTGCGTTGAGCAGGGGGTTGGACTAGATGGCCTGCATGGCCCCTTCCAACTCTATGATTCTATGATTCTCCTGGGGAACTGATCACTTTAGTCTGGAGATGAGCTAAAATTCTAAGGGATCCCCAGGTGGGCATCTCTGTGCTGCTAGGGAGGGTGGACTCTATCCCATCATACTCTATGGCCGCCATTTTGTAGTTGCACTGGCTTTCCTGTGTCACAATTCCACAGCCTTGGGGCACCTCAGGTGTCGGCCTTCAAGCCATTCCTCTGTCCATTTAACAGCAACCAAAAAGAACCCAAGGTCTGCATGCTTTCCGCTCGCCCTTTATCCTGCAGTCTGTAAGGTAACATGCTGAGCTTTCCTGAAGAGTTTGTTTAAATGAATTATAAACAGGCCAGCCGAACGACTGTGGAAACATTAGAACGCTGTTTGAAGCACAGATGATGTTTCAGCACACGCTTACGCTTTCCAGTAAACAAAAACAACAGAATTTTTGCCTTTCATCGCTTATCTTACAAAGGAGTTCCACTGAGGCGCCCTGCGTACACGCTCACTGCCAGTCATGAGATAGGTTCACCGTTCTCTTAATTTTCATTAGCAACTCTTATCACTTCCCAGGGGGAAAAAGACACAAAGATGAGGCTGCCTCTTTAGCCCCTCCCCCCTTCAGCATCAGTTGAGCAAATTGCTTCACATCTTCATCCTGTTTAGTAACCTGTATTGCACCTGGAAAAGAGAAAATGCACACACCTCAGCTAAGTCAGCTAGAGTTGCCAGCTCAGGTTGGGAAATACTTGGAGAATTGGAGGGCGAGGCAGAATTTAGGTTGCTGAGAACGTGTCTTAAGGATGCGTCTTTGCATGGTTCATTTTTTAAAAATGGCGTTTGTATTTAAAGTTCTTGGAAACCACTTTTTGAGCCACAAGGACACAGGCGGGAGAGATGTGCCTTTTGGAAAGAAAGAACATCCAAGCTACTGTTTGATTGTCTTCCCTGCTTCAACGATGAAGGGGAAGAAGGGAGGCAGGGAGGATGAAATCCATCAAACGCAGAGAGAGTGCCCCCGGCCACCTAATGCGTCGTTGTCCTGTTTATGTCAGGGCTTGTACCAAATTAGGAGCACCATCCTTCATTCCTGTTGTATTGTCCCAGTTTTATCTGCAGACATTTTCTTCCTACTTGTTTCTCTCAAAGGAGAATTGTGAGGCTTTCGAACAACTGTTTTCTCCTCTCCCCCCTCCCCGCACACTTTGGTATCGTAACCCCATTTTACATTCAAGCCCTGCCTTAGCTTGATAACTTTTGGGGAAAATTCCTCATTTTACAGTGTTACTCTCCTCTTGCAGTGTACACCCCCCTCTCCTCTCCTCTCCTCTCCTCTCCTCTCCTCTCCTCTCCTCTCCTCTCCTCTCCTCTCCTCTCCTCTCCTCTCCTCTCCTCTCCTCTCCTCTCCTCTCCTCTCCTCTCCTCTCCTCTCCTCCTCATCTCCCCTCTCACCTGTGCCTGCCTCCTAAGGCTCCCAAGTCCTTCCTGGGCATAGTCTGCACACAATAGATAATGCACTTCCAATGCACTTTAGAAGTAGATTTTCCTGTTCTGCACAGGAAAATCCAGCTGCCAAAGCACATTGAAAGTGCATTATCTATTGTGTGCAGACTAGGCCCTGGTCACTTGCAGGAGATGGAGGAAGGGTTGCCAGATCCAGGTTGGGAAACTCCTGGAGATCTGGGCAATGGAGCCTAGGAACGACAGGGACCTCCATGGCATACAATGTCAGCAAAGCATCCATTTTCCACAGGAGAACTGTAGTTAGGAGATGAGCTGGAATTCCGGGGACACCCAGTTGGTGAAACCCTATTGCCAAAACCACAGAGTTTCGTAAAAACCCCGGTTGAGAAAGCCTGATCTAGCCCAATGAAGAATTCTGTGGAACTCAAAAGAATACTCATTGGGGCTTTCCGCACCGGGATCCTTATAGCAAATTGTTTGCTGAACTCAAAAGAATACTCATTGTGTTGGGTAACAGCTTCTTTTTGTGGCTCAGGGCCCCCACACTTTGCCAGAATACCAAAGGGGCCTGCTAAGGAAGCCAATCCCCAGGTGGGCCCTGGGGATCCCCTGGTTGTACAGCTTATCTCCAGATGGCAGAGATCAGTTCCCCTGGAGAAAATGGATGCTTTTTTTGGGGGGGGGGGGACTCCTTAGTATAATACTCCACAAAGACCCCTTCCTGTCCCAAATCTTGCCCACTCCCGGCTCCAACCCCAAAATATCTGGATCTTTCCCAACCCCGAGCTTTCAACCCTGGTGCCTGCAGGCTTGAACTGGTTGAAGACCCCTGCCCTCTGAGATGAAATCCAGGCTGAATTTTTGATCATCTACCGTGCGATTCTGTTATCCGTGGGATGCCGAGAAAAATTTCCACGGCCAAGGCTGAAGCCAAGGCAGCCTGCATCTCTTCCTCCCAGAGCCCGGCTGGTTCTGCAATGCCCAAAATAGCAAACTTGCTTTTGTCAGCAATGGCAAGCCGATAGGACACTTGGAGATCAGATCTGTTAACTAAGGAAGAACTATTTTTCGCACAGGCACCGTTCTCCCCTGGCAGACGCTTCCCCCCTTCGTCTTGGTCCCGGTCCCCGCATTTCCATAATGCGGAAAACAGCCCCGACGGACCAGAAGGACCAACTTTCTCGACGATCTCTCTCCCAGTGCAAGGAATATATTCTAAATTGCCGGCAGTATTTTGAACAAGGCCCCTGCTTCCAAAGAGCCAAGCTGTCCCAACAAGCTGCTCTTCTGTTCTTTCATACGATGCCGCCGTTGTATAGATCTCAGGGTGTAGCTGTGCTTCTGGCTGAATTACTCCCCCCTTCCCCCAAACTGACCTGCACCAGACAGCAAAACAGCTGGGCCTGGAAGAGGCTAAAAATAAACAGGGACAGCGCAGAGTTAATTAGATCTGATGGGAAGAAGAGAGCTAATCCTGCCGTCTTTGCATCTCTGAAAACTCTGTGCATCTCCCTTTGGATATCTGGGGTGCCGATTGTTCCTTCCCGTCTCTGTAAACGTGCCAGGCCTGTAGCAGTTCTTTTTAATGTACTGAGGAACTGTGACTCAGTGGTCGCGCATCAGCAGCTCCAGTCGATGCAAGGCCTCCACCCGAAACCCTGGAGAAATGTTACCAATCTTAACAGACAAGCCTTTTTTTTAACCTTTTGACCACGGAAGAGTCCCTGAAATAATTTTTCAGGCTTCAGGGAGCCCCGGACATGATATCAGCTGGCCACGCCTCCCTGCCATGTGACCCGGAAGTGACATCACCACCCTTACTAACAGACAGGCTTGAGGAAAACTGGGGGGGGGGGGCGGGAGAGAGACAGATGGTTTAAGGCAGGAGTAGGTGGCAGGCACGGAATTCACAAGAGAACTCACTCGTGCTCAGGAGAGGAAGAGGGGAAGCAAGGGAAGTGGTCTGTTCCCTAGCTTGTGGTCCAGCTCATTCATTCATTCATTCATTCATTCATTCATTCATTCATTCATTCATTCATTCATTCATTCATTCATTCATTCATTCATTCATTCATTCATTCATTCATTCATTCATATACCACCACTCTCCATTCACAATGAAACAATAAAACAATTAAAACCTTTCTAACCCCCTAAAAACATTGAACATTAGAAGATGGCGATACAGAGTCTAACCCCCCATGCTCTCCCTCTGTCCAACGGGGGGCCAAGAGCTCTCTCTCATTGGGAGCGAGGGTCCTGATTTGACCAATGCTAAGGGATCTGCCAATGGTAACTCCGGAACCCAGCATGACCTCAAGCATATGGCTGGTGGAAGAGCTCCATCTTACAGGTCCTGCAGAAAGCTGACAGATCCAACAGGGCCCATAGCTCTTCAGGTTGGGGTCAGGGCCGAAAAAGCACTGATAAAGCTGTTCTGACTGAGTAGTGATATCAGGGCTCTCTCAGCCTCACCTACCTCACAGGGAGTCTGTTGTGGGGAGAGGAAAGGGAAGGCTGTTGTAAGCCACTTTGAGACTCCTTCAGGTAGTGAAAAGTGGCTTCTTCTTCTTCTTCTTCTTCTTCTTCTTCTTCTTCTTCTTCATGGAGAACTGCAGGCCATTGAGTTAGGTAGAAAGCCTGTTATCATGAGCTGGGAAGAACTGATATGAGGAACAATAAAAGTGTACATTTACTCAAGGGGTGCTCTAGGTGCCTGTCAACTCAGAGCCCACTTCAGGGATTTTGGGCCCAGAAGAACATAGCAAACAGACCTTAAATATTATGAGGTAATTCACCACTTGCTTGGTTTACATCCTCTAGAAGTAGCTTCTCTTCTCAAGTTTAACTAACACTCAGGTTGTGAGCCAAAGCCATGGGGGAAATAAAGTTCAGGGCTAAGGTTGACCTCACTCATGAACTCTGTTGGGACGGTGCCATAAGCAGATCAAATTGGCTCCCGAGGGACTCCTTGTGCCTTAGATTATTGATGATGACTACCGATTCGTTGTTCTTCAGCCTTCCATTTTCTAGTTCTACCAATAACAAGTACATTTATCTGTGAGGAGGACTGTCATGTGCCCAAAGGGGCAGGAGATATCCTGCCCCAAGTGAGTTTTGACTGACGAGAGAAGGGGGGGAAAAAATTAAATGGCCATTGGCGACAGCATGACATCACTTCCAGGAGAACCTGAACGTGATTCCTGGCCTCTCTAGGAATTGCTGGAAGCTCTATGATTTATTAAAGGGTTCCTGGCGATTCCAAAGAAGGTGTGATAACATCTCTGGGCTTTTCCCGAAAGTCATGTCACACTGTCATGGACAGCCGCCCACCATGTCGCTGCTCCACAGCCTCCTTCTGGTTGCCTGCCTATATTACATTTAAAAGGCAACATGAATAACCTTTTAATTAAAACATGACAAAAACAGAATTTCATAAAGAATTCACAGATCCTGCTACTGAGGGGTCATCTGCTTGTCAACCTTCAGGTGGCAGCTGGAGGTCTCCCGGAATTAAAACAGAAGTCAGTTCCCCTGGACAAAATGTCTGCTTCGGAAGGTGGCCTCCATGGTGTCCCTCCTCACCCAAATCCTCGGATTCCACCCTCAAAATCTCCCGGTATCTTCCAATCTGGAGTTGGCAACCCCTCCCCCTCCCCCCTGATCCTTAGCATTGCAATATATAGTTATTCTGTGCTCATTTTGGCAGCACACATACTAAAATTGGAATGATACAGAGATTAACATGCCCCCTGCGCAAGAAAACGGAGCTCTTTCGGCATGGTGAGGAAGATCTGATGGGGCACCGCTCTCCCTGGTGCTAAGGGGGCATCTTTAGCTATGTCATCTATGCTCCCTCTTCTTACTCCTCTCCTCTATACAGATTTTGGGGGGTGGGGTAAGTGGGGTTGAAGACCACCCTGATCTTTTTTTTTTGGGAGTCTGTTTTTACTGTATTTTTATGTGTGTCTGCATTTGTTCTAATGGGGTTTTGCTGGGTTTCTGTATGGACAGATTGTTAATAACCACCACAAGCCGGTCCAAGAGTGGTTGATAATAAGTTTAGATAGATAGATGGATGGATGGATGGATGGATGGATGGATGGATGGATGGATGGATGGATGGATGGATGGATGGATGGATAGACGGATAGACAGACAGACAGACAGACAGACAGACAGAAAACCAACAACTCTCTCTCTCTCTCTGTCTCTCTCTCTCTCTGTCTCTCTCTCTCTATATATATGTATGTATGTGTGTGTGTGTTGTTGTTGTTGGTTTTCTATTTATTTATAATATAAATATAAATATAAATATAAATATAAATATAAATATAAATATAAATATAAATATAAATATAAATATAAATATAAATATAAATATAAATATAAATATAAATATAAATATAAATATAAATATAAATATAAATATAAATATAAATATAAACATATTAAGGCTAGTTTGTAAGACATCTCGCCCACTCTTGTGTCTTGGCCACCTCAGCAACACTTTTTAAAAATCCTTACACAAAATTTCCACCTGAGAAAATGCTGCTCCTTCAGTGTTTTATATCCGTATCTTTAAACTGGGGATTCAGCAGCTTCCGTTTCTGATGCCTTCCATTGATCTGTTTGCCTTTCAGGTGACCCCCGACAAGCCTCCTTTCCCCTTTTTTCGTTAGAACGAAGGAAGAAAAAGATCTGCTGGATCAGGCCAAGGGACCATCTCCTTTGGGATTTCAAATATGGCCAGCATAAGACTTTCGGGAAGCTTCTAAGTTGGGCAGAGATGTCTGGAGTGAAAGACAATCGATGGCTGTGTTAGTTACCCCAACTCAGTCGAGAGAGATACAAACTGAAAGAGGAGGAAATGACAGGAAAACAAATATAATTGAGGGCTACAGCCAGGGGTGCTGGGGTTGCCAGCCCCCAGGAAGGTTTCCTGGAATTATAGCTGATCTCCAGATCTCCTCTATCCTGAATTGGAATAACAGAATCACAGAGCTGGAAGGGGCCATACGGATCATCTAGTCCAGGGGTAGTCAACCTGTGGTCCTCCAGATGTCCATGGACTACAATTCCCATGAGCCCCTGCCAGCATTTGCAATGGGAATTGTAGTCCATGGACATCTGGAGGACCACAGGTTGACTACCCCTGATATAGTCCAAATCCTGCTCAATGCAGGATCAGCCTCAAGCATCGAGGATAAGTACCTGACCAGCTGCTGCCTGAAGACCACCAGTGAGGGGGAGGCAGCCCACTCCACTGCTGTACTACTCTGACTGTGAAATCCCACCCCTCTAGATATCTACTTGATATTGTTCTCCATGCAGTTTAAACCCCTCTCACCGTTTAAAAACCCATAAATTCTGTGGGGATCTAGCCTGTTTTCAGGAAAATTACCCTCCTCCCGTCTCCACCAGCTCTGAATTTAGAAATACCTGGACATTTGGGTGTTGGAGTCTGGAGACGGTGGATTTTGGGGAGGGGAAGGAGCTTAGTGTGGGACAAGCCATTGTCCACCCTCCAAAGTGGCCATTTCCTTCTGAGGAACTGATCCCTGGAGTTTAAAAGCAGGAGACCTGGAGCCTGGCAACTCTGTCCACCTCAGATGTCCAGAGAGGGAACATAACTGCTGTCTTTAAGTATTTGAGAGGTTGTCCCTTGGAGGAGCGCAGGGAACAGTTCCTGTTGGCAGCAGAGGGGAGGACCTGCAGTATTGGCTTTAAACTATGCATAGAATGGGACCAGCTAGATATTAGGATTTTGATTTTCAGAGTCAGAGTAGTTCAGCAGTGGAATGGGCTGCCTAAGGAGGTGGGGAGCTCCCCCTCACTGGCCCTCTTCAAGCAGCAGTTGGACAGATACTTCGCCTGGTTGCTGTAGGCTGATCCTGCATTGAGCAGGGGGTGGGACTAGATGGCCCCCTTCCCACTCTAGGATTCGATGAATTTCCCAAGGTGGAGTTGGCCGCCCTCTTAAAAAGACTCCCCTCTGTTTGGTACTGCATGGACTACCTGGACAGCGATGCCTCTAGGCTGCTGGAGAACAGTTTCTGGGGAACGTCCTGAGAGGGGACATTCACAAGGTCACCCCAAAGAGAACAAGGTAGGAGACATTTCTTTAATATGGAGCAGGGGTAATCAAACTGCAGCCCTCCAGATGTCCATGGACTACAATTCCCAGGAGCCCCCTGCCAGCATTCGCTGGCAGGGGGCTCCTGGGAATTGTAGTCCATGGACATCTGGAGGGCCGCAGTTTGACTACCCCTGATATGGAGACTTTTGCACACCTTGACAGAGCCACATTTCCCACTCTGAGTAACCTCTGCCGGCTTGGTCATCAGGCTCCGTAGTCAATGTGTGATTTTTAGTGACACCTTTCCCAGGACTGAGATTCCAGCTCCACCTTGTGGAATTCAGCTCAATGCTCATGCAACATCTTAAGACTTTGCAAGGAAACTTTAAAGCTAGAATAAGCATGGGTGCCTGCCTGCTTTCGAAGCTCAGCTCGCACCCAAGACACAACATATGAGGAAAGGTTGAGGGAGCTTGGTCTGTTTAGCCTGGAGAGAAGATGACAGAGGTGATATGATAACCATCTTCAAATACTTGAGGGGCTGTCCTAGAGAAGATGGAGCAGAGTTCTTTTCTGTTGTTCTGAAGCAAGGACCAGAACCAATGTGAATTTCCTGCATTCTTCAGGGGGTTGGACTAGATGACTTTGGAGGTCCCTTCCAACTCTATGATTCTATGATTCCAGAGTAACCAATCACTGTTGCCTGCAGATGAGCTGTGATTCTGGGGGATCCGCCAGAGGGACTGGCATCCTTCCCAAGCTCCATACCCAAATCTCTAAGGTTTTCCCCAACCAAAGCTGGCAGCCCCTTTCAGAGACGTCAGAATGCTGGCAGGGGCTCATGGGAACTGTAGTCCGTGGACATCTGGAGGGCTGCAGTTTGACTACCCCTGCAGTTTGGCAGCATGAAGACTTTTCTTGCCAATCCTGCAGAACTCATAAATTAGAGAAACATGAGTACAACTCCTGGCAGAGGAGAAACAAAGGAACCTGAGTTACTGAGGGAATGCCAGGCAAACAAAGGGGTTGTAATGACAATTAATACACCTCAGTGCCATCAGCCTATTTCAAGGCGACTTCTTTTCCCTCCCCAAATGAACCTCATAGGATTCCTTCCTTTCTTAGGGGATTTCCGCACCATTTAAATGTAGCTAAATGCTTACTTTATGCAGTGCCACTGCACAACAACCCAAAAAGAAGTGTAGGCAATATGTGTTTTGGATTTATGTATTTATTATTTAAATTTGTATACCGCCGTTCCCGATTGGGCTCACGGTGGTTCACACAATAAAATAATAATAACACAATAAAACCCATAAATACCCGTAATTACAATTACGAAAGGTGACAAGACGGCAAGCGAAAAAACTAACTAAACTCATCCTCTCGACCAGCCAGGGCCAGCCTTCTGACTGTCTTACTGGTGACAGTGGGGAGACAGATCTATTTATTAGCAGATGGACAGAAGGATCTCAGATTGAATAGCGGGCCCCGCCCTGGCCTCAACCGTATGCCTGGCGGAAGAGCTCCGTCTTGCAGGCCCTGTGGAAAGTTGATAACTCCGACAGGGCCCTTAGCTCTTCCGGGAGTTCATTCCACCAGGTTGTGGCCAGTACCGAAAAGGCCCTGGCCTGGGTCAAGGCCAGGCGAGCGTCCCAAGGGCCCAGGACTACCAGTAAGTTCATGTCCGCAGAGCGAAGAGCCCTGAGGGGGGCATAAGCAACCAAGTGGTCCTGCAATTAGTAGAACCCAGACCACGTATAGCCTTAAAGGTCAAAACCAAGACCTTGAACTTGATCTGGAAACAAACTGGTAACCAGTGCAGATGCTGAAGCACTGGCTGAATATGGGCCCTCCATATTTGCAGGAGACCTGACACCAGGAAAGAGGTCTGTGTTCATATGTGTTTATAAGGGTGCAGTAGGGATGTCATCTGGGAGCCAAGGGGGCAGCCGCCCGTAAAAAGGTTTGGGACCCACTGGTTTAACTCCACTATCATGATTTCGTGATAGCGTGATTTTCCATTGGAAGTGAAGTTGTATGCCAGTCCTATGCCTCTGTCCTTTTAGAAATGACGTCTCTACATCACAGGGCACTCTATGGTTCACCCTAGGTTTTTAGATGTTTAAAATTATTTTAAAAAACATAATTTAAAATTTAAAAAAAAACTAAATTAAAAAAAATATTTAAAAAAACAAACTCCTGTCCCCAGGAGAAGGGAGGGGGGAGGTGGATGCGAGGGCGGAACACCAGAGGTGGAGATAGCGCTTCTTCACCTCCAATTTCTTTGGCTGGTGGACTGCTGGTTGCTCTCCTGTAGCTTGCGCTACCTAGGTTGGGGAATCATGCAGAGCATCTGGAATATTATGACTACCTAGGGTAAGCATTAAAGGTATCCCCTGTGCAAGCACCAGTCATTACCGTTTACCCCCCAGCAAGATGGGTCCTCATTTTACCAACCTCAGAAGGATGGAAGGCTGAGTCAACTCCCAGCCTCGTGGGCAAAGCTTTCAGACAGCTGCCTTACCACTCTGCGCCACAAGAGGCTAGGGTAAGCATTACACTATATTTATCAGGTGCGGAATTGCCCCAGTTCTCTCCTGGGGGGTTGGCATCCCAATATAGCAAAGAGTTATGAATGAACCATGTCTCAAATGGGTCTGTTTCCAGTTTATTTTGGGTTCCGGACTTCCATTCCCCTTTCTCCGTGGCAATCTCCGCCAAGGAGGGCAGGATGTAAATGGAGAAAGTAAATAAATAGATAGATCCTAGACAAACAGGCAAAGCCGTCTCCCGCAGAAAATGTAAAGCAGGCCGGGGCCTCCGGCATGCCACTGATGTTCGCGGCTCATCGACGCCGCCCCCGCTAACAACAGAATCGTGATTGAGCCCCTTCAAACTGCTTTCCCAGCACTTTCGTTTGTTATGCCATAATGCGGCCGGTCCAGCAGCTAAATATGTAGATTTGGAAATAATTTTTTTCCCCAAAGCGTCGGCCGCGCTCGGGAGGTACGCCAGCTAATCCCATTATCTGATAACCGGATTCATGCGCATCCCTCCCACGCCCACATTAATCACACTCGCACACCCCTTTGCATTGCGGTGACAAAATGCAATTTAAATGCTAGCAAAGAGCCGATAAAACATGTGCTCAGATGGGCGGAATTAAATAAAACAAGTTTATCGAAACCCGCAACGTTGCTGAGATGGGATCTTTTCCTCCCCGCACATCATCTTCTCCCCCCCTCCAACTTTAAATATCACTCCATAGTCACTCTGTGGCTGCTGTCGCTCTTTTCTTCTGCTTGTCAAACAGACCGTTTGCGTGTCTCTGGCATATGCAGAACCAGGTTCCAAGCCAGACCCCTTGGGCTTCTTGGACTTTGAAAAGCTGTAGCGGTATTGAGTCGCTAAAAACGCCTTGTTTTGATTTGCCTTAAGAGCCTAAAACAGGGGTAGTCAAGCTACGGCCTTCCAGATGTCCATGGACTACAATTCCCATGAGCCCCTGCCAGCAAATGGGAATTGTAGTCCATGGACATCTGGAGGGCCGCAGTTTGAATACCCCTGCCCTAAAATATCACCCCTTCCTCCCCTTTAACATTCCCCCGATGACGAACATTTGCAGTTTTCATTCATTCGTTCGTTCATTCGTTTGTTCATTCTTTCGTTCATTTCCTTTATTTATATCCCAATGTTCTCCCCAGTGGGGACCCGAAGGAGCTTACATTCTTTAAACAAAGGCCATTATCACCCCATATTGCAAAGTCAGGTTCTGCTGCTGTTTGAGGCACATTAATTGGCTCCTCTAGTCACATGTCTCTGCTGAGTTGGTCCCGGCTGCAGTTCCTAGAGTGGCCACTTGGAGGGTGGTGCTGTGGCTTACTTCAGAGGTGTGAAGGTCCACTTGTTTGGGGCTATGGTAGAGAGACCCCTAGTGCCTTACAGGTGCTATAACAGACCTGTACAGTTGGTAAGAAGAGCTCTGAGGAATGGGGCCAAAGATCCTTCACCTTGTTTCTCAAGAGGGCCAATCGGATGCTTCTGAGAAATCCACAAAGAGGGCATAGAAGGGAACAGGACCAGAGTGTCATTCCCTGGTTTATTCATAACCCTGTTCTCAGCTCCACCCCCTGCAGTAGCTGTTTCTTGGTTGCCTCAACCACCCTGTGTCCGAATTCTATAGCTGCTTGTAGCAGTGCACCATATATATATTATATTGTAATTGTTGCTGAGGGTTTTTAATGGATTTTATTGGGGGTTTTAAAATGTTGTAACCCGCCACGAGCCGTAAGGGAGTGGCGGGCAATAAATCTTAAGATAATAATAAAGATAATAATAATACCAGCAGTGGTGCAGGCCTGTTCTAGATAGCTCTATAACTCGTATGAAGCTCCACTATGGTCAATATCTGTTTAGCAAAACCAAAACCAACCTACAGAGTAAACTGCATGTGGGAAGAACTCTTGAGCAGGATCAGGATGCTTTGGGCTGATCCTGTGTTGAGCAGAATGGACTAGATGGCCTCTATGGCCCCTTCCAACTCTATGATTCTGTGATTCTGTGATCTCTTCTAATGAGCATTGCCTTGGCACCCCCAAACACTTTTTCTGGCCCCCGCCAAGTATTTTTTAAATAAGTGGGCGGGATCAGATGGGGCTTTTGTGCTGCAAAGCATCCGACTACTCTGTGGCAGCAGTCCAATTGTGCCCACAGGCTCAAGACGTTTGGGGACTCCTTTTGAACACAGGAAAATACATTGTACTGAATCAGACCCTTGGTTCATCAAAGTCGGTGTCGCCTACTCAGACTGGCAGTGGTTTTCCAGAGATTCAGGCAGAGACATTCCACATCACCTGCTGCCTGGTCCTTTTAACTGGAGATGCCAGGGATTGAACCTGGGACCTTCTGCATGCCTAGCAGATGCTCTTCCACTGAGCCCCAGCCTCTCTCCTTGGCTCTCCAGGGTCTCCAGCAGAGGTCTTTCCCATCACCTCCTGCCTGGTCCTTTTAACTGGAGATGCTGGGGATTGAACCTGGGACTTTCTGCGAGCCAAGCAGATACTGAGCCACCGCCCGTCCTTTCTGCCCCTCTTCTGAGATTTCTGAGCTAGATTTCCTGCACGAAATGTGGACTGCATGGCTACTACCACTAGGAGGAGCTCCTGCTCCAGAAGTCAAGAGAGGTCTGTTGCCTTCAAGCAATGTTGCTGGAGGAAAATCTTCCTCTTGTTTTGTGTGTGTATCTGCCATATAAATAGAATTAATGAGTTGTTTGCAAGATCAGGTAATTTTTGCATGCTGTCTGCTGGTGGGGACTCACCGCATGCCCACAAAGAGTACCTGGAGGTTTCGAGGAGGGAGGCAGCAAAGCAAGCATCCCACCAAGTTGTTGCCAGCTTTGGCAGGAAGCAAAGTTTCCTCTTCGGAAGGGCTCTTCTCAGGGCTCCGCTAAGAACTGACCACAACCCAAAAAGAAAGAGAAGAAGGGGAAAACGAATTTCACCTTTCACTGCATATCCAGAATAGGGGCACCTCCGTTTTATGAAAGGATGCTCTGAGTACAATCTTAACAACAGAGTACAAGAATGCAGGGGAAACATAATAGACTCACGGAATCTGGCGAGCCGCCTGCTGTTAGTCAGATGCAAATGACCCCCAAGCACAGCCGCCTGAACCGTTCTGCAGTTGAGACGACAGGTGTGTTAAGAGCCAGGTTGGTGTAGTGGTTAGGAGTGCGGACTTCTAATCTGGCATGCCAGGTTCGATTCTGCGCTCCCCCACATGCAACTAGCTGGGTGACCTTGGGCTCGCCACGGCACTGATAAAACTGTTCTGACCAGGCAGTGATATCAGGGCTCTCTCAGCCTCACCCACCCCAGAGGGTGTCTGTTGTGGGGAGAGGAATGGGAAGGCGACTGTAAGCCGCTTTGAGCCTCCTCCGGCTAGGGAAAAGCGGCATATAAGAACCAACTCCTCTTCTTCTTCTTCTTCTTCTTCTTCTTCTTCTTCAACATCATTGACCGCCCACTGGCTTATGGCAGCCCTCTGAATGAATGTCCTCTCGTTGACACCCTTGCTCCGGTCTTGCAAACTGAGGGCCTTGCAAACTGAGGGCCGTGGCCTCCTTGAGTGGGTCAATCTCTCTCCGCTTGGGCCTTCCTATTTTCCTTCACCTTCGGCTTCTTCCTAGCATGGTCTTGTCCAGGGAGTCTTGTCTTCTCATCCTGTGATCAAAGCACAGTAGCCTCTGGGCGGTGATTTGGGCATCTAGGGAGGGTTCAGCCGTGATTTGATTTAGAACCTTTTCATTTGTCTTTTTTGGCGGTCCGCGTTCTCAGCATGCCATGTTTCAAATGAATGTACTCTCTTTCTGTTAGCTTTCTTCATTGTCCAACCTTCACACAGATATGTGGTACTGGGGAATACTTCACACTGATTCCACTGGGGAATATGGCATGCCTCACAGAATCATAGAGTTGGAAGAGACCTCCAGGGTCATCTAGTCCAGCCCTCTGCAGGATGCAGGAAATCCACAACTATCTGCAGGGCAGGACATCGCGGGACCGCTCTCCTCCACAGCCAGGGAGCGCCTGGCCACGAGTCTGGGAACATGCCTCACAGCTGGCTTCTGGGGGCGGGCGCTCCAGGGGCTGGCCCAAAGCTGGGCTTACCTGGATTGGCCCATGCAGGCTGAAGCAGTGTCCGGACACCTGGACATATCCTGGAAACCGCCCCTCCCATAGAGGCTCTGCCGAAATATTAGAGCCACTAATGGTTAATGATAACATTTGGGGAGAGATTGGGGGCGAACAGCAGGTACTTGGAGATCTTGACAAACGAGGAATAGAACCTTGGTTTAAAAAACAACAAACATGGTAGATTCCATGTGATACATAGAATCATAGAGTTGGAAGGGGCCATACAGGCCATCTAGTCCAACTCCCTGCTCAACGCAGGATCAGCCCAGAGCATCCTAAAGCATCCAAGAAAAGTGTGTATCCAACCTTGGCTTGAAGATTGCCAGTGAGGGGGAGCTCACCACCTCCTTAGGCAGCCTATTCCACTGCTGAACTACTCTGACTGTGAAAATTTTTTTCCTGATATCTAGCCTATATCGTTGTACTTGAAGTTTAAACCCATTACTGCGTGTCCTCTCCTCTGCAGCCAACGGGAACAGCATCCTGCCCTCCTCCAAATGACAAACTTTCAAATACTTCTAGAAAGTTCTAGAAGTGTGTCACTATAATGTTCGATCACACAAAACTTCAGGCGTCAAGGGAACCGAACTAGCTCAAGGCTGCAGTTCTGCACAAGAGCCACTCGATGGCAGGATTTCATTGCGATGGACAAAGCAAGAACGTTGAGTGTGTATTTCTAAAACTCTAGTAGATTTGCAACAGATGACATCCCCAAGAATGTCTGTGGTACAAACAGGGCTGCCAACCCTGGGGTTGGAAATACCTGGAGATTTTGGGAGTGGAGCCTGGGGAGGGTGGGGTTTAGGCAGGGGAGAGACCTCTAGGAGGGTGCAGTCCCATGGAATCCCTCCTCCCGAGCAGCCTTTATCTCCAGGGGGATTGCTCTCTGTTATCTAGAGAGAGGTTGCAATGGCGGGAGGTCCCCAGCGATGACGTGGAGACTGTGGATGACAGTGTTGCCAACCTTTAGGTGGGGACTGGAGATTTCCTGGAATTACATCTGATCTTTGGCCAGTGAGGTGGAGCCAGTTACGGCTGTCAGATCCCCCATGGTTTCGGACAGGGGATGGGGGCATAAGAGACCCTCGACGATTTGGAGTGGAGCCTGGCGGGGACAGGGACCTCCGTGGAGTACAGACCCATGGAGTCCCCCCTCCCAAGCAGCCATTTGCTCCAGGGGAACTGATCTCTGTCGCCTGAAGACGAGTTGTAAAACCAGGGGGATCCTCAGGTCCCACCTGGAGACCGGCATCCCTAGTGTGGGAGTATGAGGGTCTTGTCTCTACAGCCTGTGGATATGTTTGTGCCTCTGTGGAAGGTCATGTGAAGAAAGGGGAAGAGGACACTGAGAGACATTATTGGGGGGAGAGTGCATTAAGAGAAACAGAACCATGCAACCTTCAAACGTACAATATGTCAGACTCCATCTTGCTGTTTATTTTTGCATTTGGAGAAACTGAAATTATCCAAGATTTTCTCTTCCCAGGATCCATCTTCACTAGGGCTGACAGCTCTGGGTGGGGAAATACCTGGAAGCTTTGCAGGTGGAGCTGGGAGTGGGCAAGATTTGGGGCAGGGAAGGACCTCAGTGGAGTATAATGCTACCGAGTCCACCCTCCTTTTCTCCAGGGGAGCTGATTTCTGTTTTCAGGAGATGAGCTGCCACTCCTGGAATTCCCCAGGCCCTTCCTGGGGGCCAGTATCCAAATTTTAAGAGGTTTGAATCCCAGGTTTGAATTCTGACTTGTCCCATGGAACCTTGCTGGGAAACCTTGGCCCAGTCACACTTAACCTACCTTAACTAACCTCACAGGGTTGTTGTGAAAATAAAATGGAGGTGAGGAGAAGAGTGTAAGTCACTTTAGGTTCCCACTGGGGAACATGGCGGGCTATACATGAATTAAATAAATAAAAACAGTGTATTTATTAATGTGGAGAGCCTCTTGTGGCGGAGAGTGGTAAGGCAGCAGACATGCAGTCTGAAGCTCTGCCCATGAGGCTGGGAGTTCGATCCCAGCAGCCGGCTCAAGGTTGACTCAGCCTTCCATCCTTCCGAGGTCGGTAAAATGAGTACCCAGCTTGCTGGGGGGTAAAAGGTAATGACTGGGGAAGGTACTGGCAAACCACCCCGTATTGAGTCTGCCATGAAAACGCTAGAGGGCGTCACCCCAAGGGTCAGACATGACCCAGTGCTTGCACAGGGGATACCTTTACTTTTATTTATTAATGTAAAGTGTTTAGTCCACCTCTCCTGGAGAAAATGGCTCCTTTGGATGGTGGATCCAATGGCATTCTATCCTACCGACTTACCCCTCCTCCCTAAACCCCACTGCCCCAGTCTCCACTCTCAAATCTCCAGATATTTCTGACGTTCTTAATCTTGTTCCCCAAGGAGCAATTGAGAGGTGCCCCAAAACCAATGAATTTTCTGCTAACATTCCCATGGTCAGTCGCAACTGCATGAGACCTCCCGGTCCCACTTGGAGGCTGGCCATCCTACCGCATTTTGAATCCCTTCCTGATTCGTATTTACATTTTGGTTTACATTGCCTCATCTTGCCGTTTCTCCTAAAATCTGGGTCAGGGGGTTGGGTTTCTCCTCTCCTCCATTTTATGCTCACATAGGGACAGTGACCGACAAGCTTCATGGCTCAGTGTGGCTGTGAATCTGTGAATCGGTGGGTCTCCAGATGCTCGTGGACTACAAATACCCTGCTGGCAGGGCCTCATGGTCATTGTAGTCCATGAACATCTGGGGAACCACAGTTTGGCCACCCCTGTTATAAGCTTTCCTCTGTGTGCGTGGGAGTGGGTTAGGGTTACTAGCTCTGGGCTGGGGAATAACTGGAAATTTTGGGGGTGGAGCCAAGGGTTTGATGGGGAGGGGCCTTAGCAGGGTAAGAATGTCATAAGAGTCCACCTTCCAAAGCAGCCATTTTCTCCATGGGAAAGTGAAGGGAAGGACGGTACAATAACTCCATCTGACCCTGTATATTGATGCCAGCCTCCAGATGGGACCATGGGGACACCCATCTCTAGACCACAGAGATAAGTTTCCCTGGAGGAAATGGAGGCTTCAGAGGGTGGAATCTGTGGCATTGAACCGCACTGGAGTCCCTGGCCTCTCTTGCCTCTGTCCCCAAATCTGGCAACCCTACCCCCATCCCTTGTCAGTGGCCAGAGGGGCCCTGGTGACCGTAAAGCACAGGCCTGCGGCCCTCCAGCCTAATCTCATACCTGCTAGCTCAGAAGTGGAGTCCGATGTACAAATATCGCCACCCTTAATCTCCTTCCCCTCTCCCTCTCTCCGAGTATCCTCTAGAATGTCCTTCAGGTAGTTCACCTGATACCTCTGTTTGCTCAGCAAGGCACAGAAGGGGGAAGTTTAAAAAAAAAAACACAAGCTTTTGTTGACTAAATCTTCCAGTGCTGGGGTGAGAAATATAATTCAGGCAGGCCCAGGTGAACGGATTGCCCACAGAGCAGCACAGCTGCCTGAGATTTCCTGCAAAGAGGGCACCCAGCCCTCTTCAGGATTGACGGGCTGTGTACATTCCCACCTTTCTCTCTCTGAAAAAGGACACCTTTGTAGCAAACAGGATAGCGCCGAATGGTATAGCCTTCGCTCTTTTGTCACAGGGAGTGGGTGCCCCCGGCCACCGGCAGGAGATTTATCCATTCGTGTATTTTGACTTTATTCCGCTTTTAGGCCGTCCTTCCGCTCAGGGCGGCTTGTAGACTAGAGTCATAAAATACAAAATTTGAGTCCAATGGCATCTTTAGGACCAACAAGGATTTATTCAATGCGCGAGCTTTCATGTGCAGGCACACGTCCTCAGACAATGGAACCGGGATCATGAGAGTACAGATATAAGGAGAAAGTCAATTAGTAGTAAATTAGTAAACAGCATCACAACATTCAAGATATGCAGTATGAGCATTCCTTGCTAGAAAAGCAAATCAGTCCTTTGGGTTCAATTGTCCTTCACAAAAACATAGAGGCAATAAAAATGTTAAGGTTAGTGATTAATGGCAAACCCTTTCCCAGTAGTGAAAAGATTACTTCTTGAATGTTGTGATACTGTTTACTCATTTGCTGCTAATTTACTTTCTATGTATATCTGTACCGTTATGATCCCTGTTCCATTGTCTGAGGAAGTGTGCCTGCACTCAAAAGCTCACGCCTTGAATAAATCTTTGTTCATCTTAAAGGTGCCATTGGACTCAAATTTTGTTGTGCTACTTCAGACCAACACGGCTACTCACTTGAATCTACCATTGGTTGTAAATTATTAAAAACATTAAAATTATATTCAAATGATAAATCCTGAAACACTGGTCCCAGCATGCGTTATCTCTATTCCAAGGGCAGGAAGGGGGGGGGGGGCTTATATGCCCTCCCAGCAATGTTCCAATTGGGTGAGCTTTTGGTTAGGGAGGCCAGCCATTTAATCATCCCTGCTTGCCTCAACCCTGGGCCTGGCAGAACAGCTCTGTCTTTCAAGCCCTGAAGAACAACTTAAGATCGCCCCTGCTTGCCTCAACCCTGGGCCTGGTTTAACAGCTCTGTCTTGCAAGCCCTGCAGAATAACATTAGATCATCCCTGCTTGCCTCAACCCTGGGCCTGGCTTAACAGCTCTGTCTGGCAAGCCCTGCAGAATAACATCAGATCATCCCTGCTTGCCTCAACCCTGGGCCTGGCTTAACAGCTCTGTCTGGCAAGCCCTGCAGAATAACATCAGATCATCCCTGCTTGCCTCAACCCTGGGCCTGGCTTAACAGCTCTGTCTGGCAAGCCCTGCAGAATAACATCAGATCATCCCTGCTTGCCTCAACCCTGGGCCTGGCTTAACAGCTCTGTCTGGCAAGCCCTGCAGAATAACATCAGATCATCCCTGCTTGCCTCAACCCTGGGCCTGGCTTAACAGCTCTGTCTGACAAGCCCTGCAGAATAACATCAGATCATCCCTGCTTGCCTCAACCCTGGGCCTGGCTTAACAGCTCTGTCTGACAAGCCCTGCAGAATAACATCAGATCATCCCTGCTTGCCTCAACCCTGGGCCTGGCTTAACAGCTCTGTCTGGCAAGCCCTGCAGAATAACATCAGATCATCCCTGCTTGCCTCAACCCTGGGCCTGGCTTAACAGCTCTGTTTTGCAAGCCCTGCAGTATAACATCAGATCATCCCTGCTTGCCTCAACCCTGGGCCTGGCTTAACAGCTCTGTCTGGCAAGCCCTGCAGAATAACATCAGATCATCCCTGCTTGCCTCAACCCTGGGTCTGGCTTAACAGCTCTGTCTGGCAAGCCCTGCAGAATAACATCAGATCATCCCTGCTTGCCTCAACCCTGGGTCTGGCTTAACAGCTCTGTCTGGCAAGCCCTGCAGAATAACATCAGATCATCCCTGCTTGCCTCAACCCTGGGCCTGGCTTAACAGCTCTGTCTGGCAAGCCCTGCAGAATAACATCAGATCATCCCTGCTTGCCTCAACCCTGGGCCTGGCTTAACAGCTCTGTCTGGCAAGCCCTGCAGAATAACATCAGATCATCCCTGCTTGCCTCAACCCTGGGCCTGGCTTAACAGCTCTGTCTGACAAGCCCTGCAGAATAACATCAGATCATCCCTGCTTGCCTCAACCCTGGGCCTGGCTTAATAGCTCTGTTTTGCAAGCCCTGCAGAATAACATCAGATCATCCCTGCTTGCCTCAACCCTGGGCCTGGCTTAACAGCTCTGTCTTGCAAGCCCTGCAGAATAACATCAGATCATCCCTGCTTGCCTCAACCCTGGGTCTGGCTTAACAGCTCTGTCTGGCAAACCCTGCAGAATAACATCAGATCATCCCTGCTTGCCTCAACCCTGGGTCTGGCTTAACAGCTCTGTCTGGCAAGCCCTGCAGAATAACATCAGATCATCCCTGCTTGCCTCAACCCTGGGCCTGGCTTAACAGCTCTGTCTGGCAAGCCCTGCAGAATAACATCAGATCATCCCTGCTTGCCTCAACCCTGGGCCTGGCTTAACAGCTCTGTCTGGCAAGCCCTGCAGAATAACATCAGATCATCCCTGCTTGCCTCAACCCTGGGCCTGGCTTAACAGCTCTGTCTGGCAAGCCCTGCAGAATAACATCAGATCATCCCTGCTTGCCTCAACCCTGGGCCTGGCTTAACAGCTCTGTCTGACAAGCCCTGCAGAATAACATCAGATCATCCCTGCTTGCCTCAACCCTGGGCCTGGCTTAACAGCTCTGTCTGGCAAGCCCTGCAGAATAACATCAGATCATCCCTGCTTGCCTCAACCCTGGGCCTGGCTTAACAGCTCTGTCTGGCAAGCCCTGCAGAATAACATCAGATCATCCCTGCTTGCCTCAACCCTGGGCCTGGCTTAACAGCTCTGTCTTGCAAGCCCTGCAGAATAACATCAGATCATCCCTGCTTGCCTCAACCCTGGGCCTGGCTTAACAGCTCTGTCTTGCAAGCCCTGCAGAATAACATCAGATCATCCCTGCTTGCCTCAACCCTGGGCCTGGCTTAACAGCTCTGTCTGGCAAGCCCTGCAGAATAACATCAGATCATCCCTGCTTGCCTCAACCCTGGGCCTGGCTTAACAGCTCTGTCTTGCAAGCCCTGCAGAATAACATCAGATCATCCCTGCTTGCCTCAACCCTGGGCCTGGCTTAACAGCTCTGTCTTGCAAGCCCTGCAGAATAACATCAGATCATCCCTGCTTGCCTCAACCCTGGGCCTGGCTTAACAGCTCTGTTTTGCAAGTCCTGCAGAATAATTTAAGGTCCTGCAGGGCTCTGATGTCATTCAGCAGAGCATTCTAGCAGGAGCTGAAAAGGCTGTGGCCCTGGTTGAAACAACTGTTATGGCTTTAGGGACGAGAACCCTAAGCAGTTTTTGTTTGCTAGACCATAAGACTCTCAGGGGAATATAGTGGGTTAGGTGGTCCTGTAGATAGGAAGGCCCCCAGGCCTTTTAGGGCTTTCAAGGTTATATGATCAGAACCTTGAATTTGATCTGGTCTCCAATCTGGAGCCAATGGAGCTGGGAGAGCACTGGTTGGCTATGCGCTCTTCATGAGATGTGGAGACCACGGCGAGAAAAATAAAGTGCCCCTCCACAGAATGAATCATTTAGGAAGCTCACAGCTGCCAGAGTTTGGAATGACCACTGGTTTCTGCTGGGATCACATGGCAAACTTTTCGTGCCGCTGTGTCAGTTCTTTCTCACACCGAGCTGCAAAAGGAATTGGTTTCCATAAAGAATTTAATAATCTCCTGTCCTTCAAATTAAAATGCACCCTCTGCAAGAATCTTACCACATGTTTACTTGGAAGTAGGAAGCAGGAATATTCTCCTTCTCCTTGCAACTTCTATTTTGTTCCATTGTTTTAATGGCTGATTATTTATTTGGGTCAAGATGGGTAGCCGTGTTAGTCTGTCTGTAGAAGTACAAGTACCGAGAGTCCAGACAATGGCCCCTTCAGACAGCCTTTGTAATCCATTTTAGTAGCTAGTTGCTAACGGATTTATTTGTGACATTTCAGATACAACCATTTTAGCAACCAACTGCTAAAGGATTTTATTTAGCTTTTCATATAAAGCTGCTTGCGCCCAGTTAGCAGAGTGTGGTTGAGCTGTTCTTGAAGTAAACTGCTTTCTTCTGTTTTCATCTCTTCTTTTCACTTCTAAACCTCTGTAGCGTGCTGTGCAAAATTTTCTGCAGCACCTCCAATAGTACTGCACTTTCCCCCTGGCCCTTTTTGCCATGAGATCCTTCTTGAACCCTTTTTGAATCAGGCTAAATTGAGAGCTATAGCGTTAGACCAATACTGCAGTGCTATAGTGCTACAGCGGCACCACTGCGATACATTGAGTAGTGCTATATTGATCTCACGCTCAGATTAGAATGTTTTTGTTTTTTTTAAGTTTGAAGAAGATCACAAGGTGAAAACGGTGAAATGACCAGATTGCTTCAGAGACAGCTCATTAATGGGATGAAATTTGCTGCATGAAACCCCCATCCCTGTATTGATTTAGTTAGAAATGGGTCAGCACCAGATAACATCCGGTTTAGAAATTAATGTGAAAGAGGCCTAACAAATTTTGTGGTGGGGTATGAGCTATCTTAAGAAGTGAGCAGGCACTCATGAAAGCTCATCCCCTGCCACAAATTTTGTTAGTCTTTAAGGTGCTGCTAGGACGCTTGCTCTTTTCCCCCTCGGTTTTGTTCCTGTGCTTAGGAAATAGTTGATTGTTAGAAGCTGAAGTGTCTGTGTCTTTGCTGAACCCACGGATTTAATAGAGTCCACCTTCCAAAGCATCCATTTTCCCCAGGGGAACTGATCTCTGTAGCCTGGAAGACAGGTCTGGATACCCAGGTCCCACCTGGAGGCTGGCATCCCTCCTTCCAAAACTGTCCCTCATACGTTTGCATCCTATTAACTTGGTTCCGGTTTTCCTTCGGCACCAAATTCTGCTCCAGGCCTCCCCCCACCCTCCCCTCCCCTCCCCTTATGTTCCCAGTTGCATCAAAAGTGCCAATTTGGACCAGCCATGTCAGGGGTGCCTTTCAAGAAGAGAGTGAAGGTTAATGAACCAGGCCTTTGGGATCAGCCAGAGTGACATTTCCTGAAGACTTAAATGAGCTGTCTTGGATTTTCTAAAACCCTTGATAAATTTTTGCTGTTCGTGTAGGCCGAAAAGGGAGGGGGGGGGGAGAGAAATCTCCTCCCCCCCCTCCCTTTTGTAATGCTGACATCTGTGTTGAGTGCCACATAATCTTTGGATTCATGTGTCGGACAATTACTGTCTAATTAATTAATCATCTGATAATTAAAATGACCTCCTTTTGGCTGATACCCGATCCGCACGAGGTTCAAAGGAAACTTGACACATCGTGTTATGTGCCCTGTTCTACCATGACCTACAGGCATGTTACCGTGTTATGTCAAATCTGGTTTTCCACAAGGAAAGTGAGCCAAGGTACAAATTAAAGGGGAGGTGGGGAGGAGGGGCCCAGCTGCACGGGATTAGGAACGGTGGAACTGGTCCCTCTGCCTGGTGCGAATGCAAACACAAGGACGCTCCCCATAAACTGAGTGCCACAGAGGATGTTTTTTTGATAAGGGTGCTGTTGGAGCTGACACAGTTCTGCAGGGCCTGCAAGACGGAGCTCTTCCACCAAGCTTTTGGATCGGGGCCAATGACTTGATAACATCTATGGTCCCTCCTATAAAAACAACCCCACTGAACAACACCTAGCCTGGAGATTTGGGGTCAGTGAATATCTGGGGGCTCCTATTGCTTGATGCTGCCAATATGCTACTTATGTTTTCATTCTGTTTTATGTTCTTAACTAGCTTCAAAGCCCGTTCCTTAGAACTGGCCGTGAAAGGGTCCTCTCCTCTGGCCGCTGGCCAGGCAACTTAAGGTGGCTTTGGGCTGCAACTCGCAGCCAAATGGAGCAGGCGGGGGGCTAGGCAACTCGTTAGCAGGGCCGGGACAGAGCTCCTTAGCAGGCAATCAGCAGGCCAGACAGCCAGCAGGCCAGGAGGCCTTCGTTAGCAAGGCCTCCACCATGACCCTTTGCCCAGGGCCTCTCCCCTTACCTGCTGCTGGCTCCAAGCACTGAGGCATGTGAGAGCAAAGAGGCTAGAGTCCAGGGCCAGAGGGTGGGAGCCGCAGGGACAGGGCCAATCAGGGCAAAGTTGGCTACACCCTGATTGGTCCTATTCCAACTTGGACAGCCGGACACGTCCCACCCCCTAGGCTGTTTCAGAAATATGTAGAGGAACAGCAATGGATAAGGATTGTCAATGTAGCATGCTGTTTTTTAATTATTGTCAATTTGAACTTCTCTTGTATACTGCCCTGAGCTGTATTGGGAGGGCGGCATAGAAATTAAATAAATAAATAATAATGGGTGGAGTCAATTTGGCAGGCCAATTAAATGACCTCATCCACCAGCACGGACCACAGCCCCCAGGGGAGGGGTGTCAATGAGGAAGGCAGCTGCTGTTCGAAGGTTCAACAGGCATGGCATAGACCACATGACCTGCTTTTAGCCTCGACAATCCTGCAAGCTTGTGAACCTTCTGCAGAGGCCTGGTCCACCTTGGGGAACTGGTGGAGATCTGGGAGTGGGTGGAATTGGGGGAGAGCAGGGTTTGGGGAAAAGGGGAACCTTAGCAGGGTATGCTAGCCCCAAGTGGGGCTTGGGATGCCAGCCTCCAGGTGGTTCTCAACAGTAAAAACATTGAGAAAGGCTGTTCTAGGGGGAGTTCAGGCTTGATTGGATCAAGAACTCACCGATTTGTCTTTTTGGTGGCCTCGGTATTTGTAAAAGCTTCCTCTAATGCCATACTTGAAAGGAACCAACTTTCTTCCTGCTTTTTTAAGGGAGGGAGGTTAATCAGGGAGGCCAGCCTCCATGTAGGACCTGGGATTACCTAAGGTGACCAGATTTTAACATTGGTAAAGCGGGACACCATTGACCGGGGGGGGGGGGGGGTTCTTGATTTAAAATTTGGTCTATATGGAGCAACAAAAAGTTTCATAGAACGCAAAAATAGTATTGTAATATATATTTTTAAATTTCAACATAAGTACAATTTGCCAGGTACCCCCAGATGTCCCTCCAAAAGTGGGACAATCTGGTCACCTTAGTACCCTGGAATTATACCTCTTTTTCGGACTGCAGAGATTAGTTCTCCTGGAGAAAGTGCTGCGTCGGAGGGGGGACTCTATGGCACTGTACTCCACTGGGGTCCCTGTCCTCCCCAGGCCCCACTCCCAAATTTCCAGGAGTTTCTCAACATCTCCCCATCCCCTGCCAGTGGCCAGAGGGCGGGGCTATTGATCAGGTGATGTGATTGGCTTCAATGCCCATTCCCTTAAACTTGTATTAATAGGGCCTTTCCTCCCAGGCTATTTGACAAACTTACCGGCAGGGCTGGACACAGTCACAACAGGTTTTCCACTGTCCCTTTACTCCTGAGTAGGAGCAGGGCTCAAAGTGCGCTGCTCCAAAGGGAGACCCCAGTCTTCCATTTGCAAGAATTCCAGCCAAGAATAATGTTTTGGGTTTTTTTTAATTGAAAAGAGAAGGAACGACACCAACAAACCCAACTTTCTGGCTCCTAAATCCTTTGCATGCCAAGTCTTGGGACTGAGAACTTCAATAGATTCTATTTCTTTCTCTCCCTGTGCAAGTTTATAAACCTTTGAAATTTATACGTTCATCATCAAAACTGCTGACAGACCTTTCAGTGAACGGTCAACCCACTAATAAAAATATATTGCACATCATCAATAATCCTCTTTCTGGCCAAATCCCTGGTATTTCGGGAGAGTGGGCAAGATTATTTATAAACGCCTTCCTTGCCCAAGGGAGAGAAATGATGCTGTCAATGTCATGTAGATCTGAGAAGCCTTCCTGGCAGTCCGATAACAGGAGGCCAAGTGTCAAAGGAGGCGCTTTCTGTTTTATCTCGCCTTCCCCCCCTCCCCTCTCGAGGAGTTATAAATATCATGACTTTGAACAGAAAAAGGTCAGGATGATGGCGGAAACTCTGCCCCGGCAGCCTGAAGAGAGAGCTTTTGGATGCAGACAGGGCAGGTGACCCAGTGGGCATCTCCTGCCTTCTGTCTTCTCCTCACAGGCTGGCAACTTGACAGCCTTTCACTTCTGTCCCTCCTCCCCATGGCCAATCTACCAAACTGCAAGCCTTGATAAGTGCATTGTCTTGTAGCAGCATCGATCTGGAAGGGATTCCAAGGGTCATCTAGTCCATCCCCTCACAGAAGGGAGGTATGGAGGGAAGCAGGAAGGGAGGAAGGTGGGAGGAAGAGAGGGTAGAAGGGAGGGAGAGAGGGAAGGGGGAGTGGGAGGAAGGGAGGAAGAGTGAGGAAGAGAAGGAAGAAGGGACGAAGGGAGGGGGGAGGAAGAGAGGATAGAAGGGAGGGAGGGAGGGAAGGGGGAGAGGGAAGAAGGGAGGGATGGAGGAAGAGAGGGAAAAGGGACAAAGAGAGGGGGAGAGGGAGGAAGAGAGGGTAGAAGGGAGGGAAGGAAGGGAGGAAAGTGGGAGAGGGAGGAAGGGAGGGTGGGAGGAAGAGAGGGTAGAAGGGAGGGAGGGAGGGAAGGGGGAGTGAGAGGAAGGGAGGAAGAGAGGGAGGAAGAGAGGATAGAAGGGAGGGGGGAAGGGAGAGAGGGAGGGGGAAAAGAAGAAGAGAGGGAAGAAGGAAGGGAGGGAGGAAAGGAGGGAGGCAAGGGAGAGAGAGGGAGGGAGGGAGAAAATTCATAACTAACTTGCATACTCCTGATCTATGCCCAGAGAAATTCTGAGTCTGTACGGCCTGGAGTAAAATCCCTCCCTGACCTCAAAGTGGCGACTGGCATTACCCTGGGCAGGTAAGAAAGGGCCACAGGAGGCTCATCTCTTCCTCCCCTTTCTCTAACAATCTGCCCAGTTCACAGAATTATCACTGCTGTCAGATGACCAGCTTGTTGTTGTTGTTAGGTGCGAAGTCGTGTCCCATCGCGACCCCATGGACAATGATCCTCCAGGCCTTCCTGTCCTCTACCGTTCCCCGGAGTCCATTTAAGTTTGCAGATGACCAGCTAGCCTCTCTTTAAAAATCTGCAAAGAAGGAGAGCCCACCACTCCCAAGGAAAGCCAAAGAACTGCTCTTACGGCCTAGAGATTTCCCCTCCTGTTTAGCTGAACAATCCTTAGATGTTCATTTCTAACTGTTGGTTCTAGTCTGTCCTCCTGGGGCAATAAAAAGCAACGTGTAGAGATGGGTGATTTTTGGAGAACTCGCAGAGGGGAAAAAGTGGAAGAGAGCATGGGGGAATCGCTAGAATTTTAGACTGAGATATCCAGTCCCCACCAATCCATGTAACCAATTGAGGGACCTCAAACCATTCACCTGCTCACTTGACCTAGCCCACCTCAAAGGGGTGTTGTGAGGATACAATAGGGAAGGGAGACTAGCGCTCCTTGGAAAAGGGGGGGGCATAAAATATGTTTTGTATTTACAAGATATCCCTGGTATTTTTCTACCCAGGGTTACTGAGGCATTGTCATAGAAAAGCATAACAAAACTACATCTGAAAAACAACCACAAAAATAAACTTAGTGTGTCAAAACACATGCAACAATAGTCAAAACATAGGTGGATTGGAGAGATCATTGAGGGAACGCCAGGGGAAACAAAGACGTTTTCATGCACCAGTCTCCCTGGGAAGAGCTTTGGTGCCATGACCGAGAAGGCCCTGTTGCCACCTGCCTAATCTCATAAGGTGGGGGCACCCAAAACTGGCCCTCCATGGATAACCTTAGCAGTCAGGTAGGTTTCTATAGGAATAGGCAGCCCTTCAGGTATTAGACAGAAGAAAACGGTTGCTTTCTTGTTTCTAGAGTACATACAGTCACTTCCAGGATGCAAACAAAATTTCTTTGGCATCGCAAGCAGCAGAGAAAACACAAAAGCAGCCCCAGACCCTGCATGCAGCTTGGGGATCAGAATAAGACCCGAGTGCAAAAGGGGAGGCAGGAGAGAGACAGCGTGGCAGGACGGTTTGGTGCCAGCAGGAATAACATGGAATGAGAACAGAGAATGGGGGAATGGTGGCTGCAGAGGCCTGCAGAGAGTGGAAAGAAAAGTGGAGAGCAAGAGAGAAACAGAAGACTGGACAGATATGTAAGATAGCCAAAGCTGAATAGGAATATGAGAAGAAAGAGGGAGCCGGGGCAGAGAGGAGAAAAGAGGAGTAACTTGATCAGAGCTACGAGCGGAACAGATGAGGCAGTCTGGAGAACTCAAGACCAAGGGCGGAAGTTGGAGAGAAGAGGCCGGCGAACCGAGCAAGGTCTGGGAGGGCCAGCCTGAGAGCAGAAACAAGAGTTTGAGGGGCATCGGTCCCGACGGCAAAAAATGGAAGTGATCAGATTGAACAGCCGAGTAGATGTGCGGGGAGGATTAGAGAAAAATCACCAAGGACAGAGGTGGCCTGGCGGGGGGGGGGGGGGTTGCACATGATGTCATGGCCTAGCATCTGCCACACACTTCCTAGGCAGCCATCAGGCTAGCTGCGGTTGCCTCAGTTGTTTTGGGTAAGATGATGCAGACCTACCTTGCAGGGCTGTTGTAAGAATAAATGGAATCCTGTATGTACAATGCTTCAAGTGCTTGATGAGGACGATGGTTGGATCTTGAATATGGTTGGATCTTGAATATGCATTCCATTAGTGGTGGTGCTTTCTTCCAGTATGAAGAGCCTTCTCCAAAGGGAAGAGGCTGAAATGAATGCAGGAACCTGCCCGGCATCATCATATACAGTGTCTTTTCTTCACAATATGGCTGAAATAATAATAATCAAAATCACAAGATGTCATAGTCCCATTGCATACGGCACTGGTCAGACCACACCTGGAGTACTGTGTGCAGTTCTGGAGGCCTCACTTCAAGAAGGACGTCGATAAAATTGAAAGGGTACAGAGGAGAGCGACGAGGATGATCTGGGGCCAAGGGACCAAGCCCTATGAAGATAGGTTGAGGGACTTGGGAATGTTCAGCCTGGAGAAAAGGAGGTTGAGAGGGGACATGATAGCCCTCTTTAAGTATTTGAAAGGTTGCCACTTGGAGGAGGGCAGGATGCTGTTTCTGCTGGCTGCAGAGGAGAGGACACGCAGTAATGGGTTTAAACTTCAAGTACAACGATATAGGCTAGATATCAGGAAAAAGTTCTTCACAGTCAGAGTAGTTCAGCAGTGGAATAGGCTGCCTAAGGAGGTGGTGAGCTCCCCCTCACTGGAAGTCTTCAAGCAAAGGTTGGATGCACACTTTTCTTGGATGCTTTAGGATACTTAGGGCTAATCCTGCGTTGAGCAGGGGGTTGGACTAGATGGCCTGTATGGCCCCTTCCAACTCTATGATTCTATGATTCTATGATAATAATAATAACAAACAAACAAACAAACAAACAACAACAACAACAACAAGAGTTGGTTCTTATAAGGAGAGAATTGGGGATTCTCTGCCCAATTCTCTTGCCACAAATCTGCTTGCAAGCCCCTCCCACCCAAATTTTCTCTTATTTAAATTATTTTCTCATAACCTCAGTTTGGCTTGATTTGGGTGAGGGGTTAAGGTATAAAAGCATTAGATTTGGCAAGCTGGTCTCTAAGGTGATATCAATCTAAATTTTTGTGTGCATTCAGATATTCCTGAAATTTGCATTTTCAGAATATTCAGGTATTTCCAGAATTCACATTTCCATAATATTCAGGTATTCCATTGGCATTTTCAGAATATTCCGAAAACCAAAGCCCTCAAAGTAGCCTGGTGAAATTTTGCCTGATTTCAAACATGTTGCAGGTGTTTTGTTTGCAGTTCCTGTTTGAGTCTCGTGGAGTAGCTGTGGTGGTCAACTGTGGAATGACTAACCCTAACCCACTACCACCTTAGAGACCAGCAAGATTTCCAGGCTGTGAGCTTCGTAGAGCCAAAGCTCCCTTCATCAGATACAAGTAGAATTGAGATCCTGGAGTTCTTTTCCCAATCAGAAAATGGGAAGGGTGTTGTCAAGAAGGGAGTCAAGATGCAAGGGTTGTTGTCAGCCATTCAGCTGTGTCCGACTCATGGTGATCCCTGATCCACACAGCCATGCAATGTTTTGGCCAGCATCCATTCCAATTGTGTCCAAACCACCGCATTCTTTGTCGGCCTGGTTTCCACCAGGGTCTCCCCTACAAGAGAAGAAGAGTTGGTTCTTCTATGCCGCTTTTCTCCACCCAAAGGAGTCTCAGAGTGACTTCCAGTCACCTTCCCTTTCCTCTCCCCACAACAGACCTCCTTGTGAGAGAGGTGAGGCTGAGAGAGCCCTGCTATTACTGAAGAAGAAGAGTTGGATCTTATATGCCACTTTTCTATACCCGAAGGAGTCTCAAAGTCGCTTCCAATTGCCTTTCCTTTCCTCTCCCCACAACAAACACCCTGTGAAGGAGGTGAGGCTGAGAAAGCTCTGATATTACTGAAGAAGAAGAGCTGGTTCTTATATGCTCCTTTTTCTACCCAAAGGAGTCTCAAAGCAGCTTACATTCGCCTTCCCGTTCCTCTCCCCACAACAGACACCCTGTGAGGGAGGTGGAGGGGCAGGGAATCAAACCTGGCTCTCCAGATTAAAAGCCACCACTCTTAACCTCTACGCCATCAACTCTTCTTCTTCTGCTGCTCCTGAAGTACAGTTAGTATAGATAACCATTGGTAGGATCCCATTATGTAATTTCTGCACTACTCAATGGGTTATTCTGATTCTTCTTCCATGTTTCCATTCTGTTCTTTTAGATTCCTGGCTGGTTCCCAACTGTTGCAATGCTAGCACATTGTTTGTAGAATGTCCCATTTGTTGGACCATTTGCGTCCTCATGAGCAAGGCAGATGATAAACCACATAAATGAATTAAATAAAACATGTAAACCTTGGAATTGGGTAGAAAGGACCTCTGAATAGTACATAATGGGACGATCAACGGATGCTGATTCTGCAGATCCCTATTGCAGAAAAGAGAGATGTCGGGAAAACGAATCCATCACCAGGAGCTCAGCCTTCAATGCTGGCTTCTTGCCCCTTTGGAGATCCCCTCTTCCTCCCCCTCCCCCTCCCCCCTCCTCCTCTTCCTCCTCCTCCTCCGCGTCCTTCTCCAAGGGTTAAAAGGCTGAGGGAGTGATGAAATATTCATCAATGACAGTTTTAAGAAGGTGGAGACCTGTCCCAGGGGGGCATCTCGTGGTGCTCAGAACCTCACCTCCTGTCCGACCGGGTCCCCTACCTCTCACTTCCTCCCTCATTAGGTTGGCATCGGGATGAAAGAGCAGAATGGGTCAGAAGGTCCCATTCCAAGTAATTAGAGAGTCGCCTTCTTTTATCTAAGTGTACCTTGTTAAAGTATATCAGTATCAGCCAGGTTAATTGGAACTTTAATACATAATTGATGTTAATTTATGGCCCTTTTTGTTCCAGGATGCTCATGCAGGCCCTCAAGTCAGGATACAGTTTTCTTGTTATTAATTATATACAGAAAGCCAATATCCCCTGGAGAAGACGCCGGCGTCTCCCACAACTTATACATGTGTCGGCACGTCTGGTCTAGCCGGGCAAATTGGCTGAACTCAGAACGGCTTGGCTTCTCGGGAACCTGGGGGGGGGGGGGGGGTTGAGCAAACCAGAATATCGGGGGCTAAATACATTCACCCCAGAATGAGAGCCAGTTTGGTGTAGTGGTAAGGAGTGCGGACTTCTAATCTGGCATGCCGGGTTCGATTCTGCACTCCCCCACATGCAGCCAGCTGGGTGACTTTGGGCTCACCAAGGCACTGATAAAGCTGTTCTCACTGAGCAGGAATATCAGGGCCCTCTCAGCCTCACCCACCTCACATGGTGTCTGTTGTGGGGAGAGGAAAGGCGCCGTGAATGTAAGCTGCTTTGAGACCACTTCTGGTAGAGAAAAGCGGCATATAAGAACCAACTCTTCTTCTTCTTCAGTAATCTCAGGGCTCTCTCAGCCTCACCCTCACAGGGGGTCTGTTGTGGGGAGAGGAATGGGAAGGCGACTTGTAAGCCATTTTGATCCTCCTTTGGGTAGAGAAAAGCGGCATATAAGAGCCAGCTCTTCTTCTTCAACATAGGAACTGTCTTTCTTAAATATAAATCTTGTGCCCAAAGCATTGGTATAATCCAGGAAAAGAGCTGTACCTGTGTACCAGGGATCTTTGGTTAGCCCAACATTGACCAGAGCTTGGGATTTTGCCATTGTGAAAGCTCTGTGAGGGCCCAGTTCTCAGCCAGCAATTCATTCCACCAGACTGGAACAAAGGCAATAATAATAATAATAATAATAATAATAATAATAATAATAATAATAATAATAATAATAATAAGTTACCTGCCACGCCCAAGCAGGCTTGTGGCAGGTTACAGGTGTCCACTTAAAACCCCCATTAAAACAGACAAGAAATATTGGTACAATAACCAACAACTCAGGAACATGGTGGAGAAACCGGCCCTCTCCCCAACTCATACTACTACCTCCAAAGGAAGGAGGCAGGAGAGACAAGATACTCAAAGTTGTAGCTAGACACTAGAGGGGGCCCATTGATCTCCCCCCCCCCAGTGCCCCAGTTTCAACCTCACCCAACTGGCGGAAGAGCTCCATTTTGCAGGCCCTGGAAGTTCCCGCGGGGCCCGCAGTTCATCCGGGACCTCATTCCACCAGGTTGGGGCCAGGACCAAAAAGGCCCTGGCTCTGGTTGAGGCCAGATGTGCTTCTCTGGGGCCGGGAACATATGCTGTATGCTGTTTGGGTGCCTTTTGCTTGTGGCTGTTGTACTACTAGGGTTACACATGTGTCCAGGTGATGATTCAGTGTCCCTCCCCCCCCCCCACCTTCTGTTTTCCTCTTGAAGGCTTGAGGCAAAACCTTTATCATGTTAACCAAACATATAGATTCTCCCCTCCCCTCCCCCCCCCCGGCCCATGTGCTTTAAGCTCAGTTAAGTTATTTAAAGCCCTTTTCTCACACTGCACCATTTATTCTTCTCCTCATGTCTCCTGGCATTTCCTATTTGTGGTCAGCGGAATTGTGTCTTCCCTGTTCCTAATCGTACACAAAGGATAATACTGTTGTGTTTTGTCCACTGACAAGATCTTCAAATCCTCATGCCTCACCGATGCATAATTGAAATTTTTAAAAAGAATGTGTCTATTTCCCCCCCCAAAAAATATATATATGCAGGGATTTAGCTAAGTCTTTGACACCATGGAAACTAGGCCTGGTTCCATCAAAATATTATCCTCCGACTTTCGATTTTTTCCCTTGATTTATCCCGTCCCCCCTTCGGAAACTGTTCTTTCACTTTGGCCTGTAAAATCCACTTGTATTTTTCTCTAGCTTCAGTCTTGGTGGCATGGATGCAGTTTTTTGATGATTCCAGTGCAACATTTAAGTCAGCGGTTCTTAACCTGGGGGTCGGGACCCCTATGGGGGTCGAACGACCCTTTCACAGAGGTTGCAGCAGGGCAAGCATCTTGGCCAGGTTGGGCGCCATCCACACAACAGCCTTGCGGTGTGGATCGAGATAGAGCGCTCATCTGTCTGGAGCAACAGAAAATTGCAAGATCGGCATGGTGGGACAAGAAGCAGAACTGAACTGAAAACCCCCGGAAAAAAAACCCAATTTATATACAATCATGAACAATGGATCTTCACACCATTGGTCAGTTTCGGTTTGATTTCTGTGAAAGAACCCTTGCGTAATTTTATGGTTGGGGGTCACCACAACATGAGGAACTGGATTAGAGGGTCGCGGCATCAGGAAGGTTGAGGACCACCGATTTAAGGCAACACTCATGAAGTTGCCTGATACTGAATCAGGCCCTTGGTCCATTGTATTATTTTCTCAGACTACACCACGAAAAGAAAGGGACGGTTCAAAATTATTGTAACAGAAAACAGAACCTATCCCGGGCTATATTAAACAATTCCACAATAAATACAAATAAACGTTTCTTATCTCTTCTTTTATATATATATGTATATAAGAACAACCAGAACGGCCTCTAGATTAAACCGTTTTCAATTTTGTTTTCCTCAGTGGTTGTCCTTCTTTAAATTATATTATATATATGTGGTCTTTGGCTCTCAGGTTTGGGGAGGTCTGTTCAAAAGACTCATCCCCTTTGAGTCTCCCCAAACCTGAGAGCCAAAGGCCACATATATTGTTGTTGTTATGTGCGAAGTCGTGTCCGACCCATCGCGACCCCATGGACAATGATCCTCCAGGCCTTCCTGTCCTCTACCATTCCCCGGAGTCCATTTAAGTTTGCACCTACTGCTTCAGTGACTCCATCCATCCACCTCATTCTCTGTCGTCCCCTTCTTCTTTTGCCCTCGATCTCTCCCAGCATTAGGCTCTTCTCCAGGGAGTCCTTCCTTCTCATGAGGTGGCCAAAATATTTGAGTTTCATCTTCAGGATCTGGCCTTCTAAAGAGCAGTCAGGGCTGATCTCCTCTAGGACTGACTGGTTTGTTCGCCTTGCAGTCCAAGGGACTCGCAAGAGTCTTCTCCAGCACCAGAGTTCAAAAGCCTCAATTCTTTGACGCTCGGCCTTCCTTATGGTCCAACTTTCGCAGCCATACATTGCAACTGGGAAGACCATAGCCTTGACTAAACGCACTTTTGTTGACAGGGTGATGTCTCTGCTTTTTAGGATGCTGTCTAGATTTGCCATAGCTTTCCTCCCCAGGAGCAAGCGTCTTTTAATTTCTTTGCTGCAGTCCCCATCTGCAGCAATCTTGGAGCCCAGGAAAATAAAATCTGTCACTATCTCCATTTCTTCCCCTTCTATTTGCCAGGAATTGAGAGGGCCGGATGCCATGATCTTTGTTTTCTTGATGTTGAGTTTCAAGCCAACTTTGGCACTCTCCTCCTTCACCCGCATCAACAGGCTCTTTAGTTCCTCTTCACTTTCTGCCATTAGAGTGGTATCATCTGCATATCTGAGGTTGTTGATATTTCTCCCTGCAATCTTGATCCCAATTTGTGACTCCTCTAATCCCGCATTTCTCATGATGTGCTCTGCATACAAGTTAAATAGGCAAGGCGACAGTATACAGCCTTGCCGAACTCCTTTCTCAATTTTGAACCAGTCAGTGATTCCATGTTCAGTTCTCACTGTTGCTTCTTGACCTGCATATAAATTTCTCAAGAGACAAATAAGATGCTCTGGTATTCCCATCTCTTTAAGAACTTGCCACAATTTGTTGTGCTCCACACAATCAAAGGCTTTAGCATAGTCAATGAAGCAGAAGTAGACGTTCTTCTGGTACTCCCTAGCTTTCTCCATGATCCAGCGTATGTTGGCAATTTGATCTCTAGTTCCTCTGCCTCTTCGAAATCCTGCCTGTACTTCTGGAAGTTCTCGGTCCACATATTGCTGGAGCCTAGCTTGTAGGATTTTGAGCATAACTTTGCTAGCATGAGAAATTAGTGCGATGGTGCGGTAGTTTGAACATTCTTTGGCATTGCCCTTCTTTGGGATTGGAATGTAAACTGACCTTTTCCAATCCTGTGGCCATTGTTGAGTTTTCCAAATTTGCTGGCATATTGAGTGTAGCACTTTTACTGCATCGTCCTTTAAGATTTTGAATAGTTCAACTGGAATGCTGTCACTACCACTAGCTTTATTGTTGCTCAGACTTCCTAAGGCCCATTTGACTTCACATTCCAGGATGTCTGGCTCCAGGTCAGTAACTACCCCATTGTGGTCATCAGGGATGTTAAGCTCGCTCTTGTATAGTTCTTCTGTATAATTTTGCCACCTTTGTTTGATCTCTTCTGCTTCTGTGAGGTCCCTACCATTTTGGTCCCTTATCATACCCATCTTTGCATGAAACGTTCTCTTCATATCTCCAATTTTCTTGAAAAGATCTCTGGTCCTCCCCATTCTATTGTTTTCTTCTATTTGTTTGCACTGTTCATTTAAGAAGGCATTCTTATCTCTTCTAGCTTTTCTCTGGAATTCTGCATTCAATTGGGTGTATCTTTCTCTTTCTCCCTTGCCTTTCACTTCCCTTCTCTCCTTAGCTATTTGTAAAGCTTCCTCAGACAGCCATTTTGATTTCTTGCATTTCTTTTTCTTTGGGATGGTTTTAGTTGCTACCTCTTGTACAATGTTGCGAACCTCCGTCCATAGTTCTTCAGGCACTCTGTCTATCAGATCTAATTCCTTAAATCTATTTGTCACCTCCACTGTGTATTCGTCGGGGATATGATTTAGTTCATACCTGAGTGGCCTAGTGCTTTTCCCTACTTTCTTCAATTTAAGCCTAAATTTTGCAACAAGAAGCTCATGATCTGAACCACAATCAGCTCCTGGTCTTGTTTTTATTGACTGGATAGAACTTTTCCATCTTTGGCTGCAGAGCACATAGTCAATCTGATTTCTGTGTTGACCGTCTGGTGATGTCCATGTGTAGAGTCGTCTCTTGGGTTGCTGGAAAAGAGTGTTTGCTATGACCATTGTATTCTCTTGACAAAATTCTACCAGCCTGTGCCCTGCTTCATTTTGTACTCCAAGGCCAAACTTGCCTGTTATCCCGGTTATCTTTTGGCTTCCTACTTTAGCATTCCAATCCCCCATGATGATAAGCACATCATTTTTGGGCGTTGCTTCTAGAAGGTGTTGTAGGGCTTCATAGAACTGATCAACTTCATCCTCTTCAGCAGCAGTGGTTGGGGCGTAGACCTGGATCACTGTGATGTTGAATGGTTTGCCTTGGATTCGAACTGAGATCATTCTGTCATTTTGGGGATTGTATCCCAAGACTGCTTTTCCTACTCTCTTATTGATTATGAATGCTACTCCATTTCTTCTGCGAGATTCTTGTCCACAGTAGTATACCTGATGGTCATCTGAATTAAATTCACCCATTCCTGTCCATTTTAGTTCACTGATTCCTAAAATGTCGATGTTCAGTCTTCTCATTTCTTGTTTAACCACGTCCAGCTTGCCTTGATTCATGGATCTGACGTTCCAGGTTCCTATGGAATAAAAATCTTTACAGCATCGGACTGTCTTTTCGCCACCAGTTACTTCCACAACTGAGCGTCCTTTCGGCTTTGGCCCAGCCGCTTCATTCATTCTGGCGCTACTCGTACTAGCCGTCTGCTCATCCCCAGTAGCATATTGGACACCTTCCGACCTGAGGGACTCATCTTCCAGCGTCATATCGTTATGCCTATTGGAACTGTCCATAGAGTTTTCATGGCAAAGATACTGGAGTGGTTTGCCATTGCCTTCTCCAGTGGATCACCTTTTGTCAGAGCTCTCAGCTATGACCTGTCCGTCTTGGGTGGCCCTGCACGGCATAGCTCATAGCTTCACTGAACTACGCAAGCCCCCTTGCCACAACAAGGCAGCGATCCTTGAAGGGGGGCCACATATATATAATATAATTTAAAGAAGGACAACCACTGAGGAAAACAAAATTGAAAATGGTTTATTTTCTCAGACTGGCAGTGCCTCATTCCCAATGCCTACTACCTAGTCCTTTCAACTGGAGATGCCAGGGATTGAACTAGGGACCTCAGGAATGCCAAGTGGATGCCCTACCGCTGAACCACAGCCCCTCCCCAAGAAAACTGGCATATTTTTAATGCACAACCCCAAAATCCATTATTTTGGTAAGGGTTGTGGAGAGAGAAGGTTGCCACGAGTCAGGGTGGTCTGCAAGGACCACAGGCTGGGTGGGATGTTTTGGAGTTGAAAATGTACGCATGAGCACATAGAGCACAGGCCAAGGAGGAAAAATAGGCATGCTTCACTGGGGAGTCTTGAGTGGGGTGGGGTTTGGTGGTTGCATCTACTTGGGCTGCCGTCCCATCAGGAATAAAATAGTAATTTTCTTTCATGAGTTTCTCAGCCAGGATTTCCTGAAACCCTGGGGTTTCTTGATGGCCCTGGAAGGGTTTCCCAAATGGGTGGGACTTAATGTTTTACATTTTTAAAAAACCTATAAAACATTTATTGGATTATATGACCATATATATGGTCATGTTGACCCACCATCCTCCCCTCCCAAAGTGGCCAATGATGGGCCGGGAGGGAATAGGAAAGGGAGGGGCCCCAGGTGGGCATGTCGACAGCTGTGCTTCCCAAACCTGTTCTGCGCAATCATGCAACTTCTGGACTTTCTCGAAGCCTGAAGAACATGGTAATAAAGTTGAGAAAGGTGGCTCTGGAGATTGCGTGCAATGGTTTGGGAGGAGGGTGTGGTATACCTCTGCATTGGTCCTAGAGAAATGTTGCAAACTATGCATGGGCTAGTCTCCTGTTTGTAACTGTTTGTTCAGTGCCGTGAAGCCACATCCGACTTCTAGAGACCCTGTGACTGGATGTCCTCTCAAATGTTATATCATTAACAGCCTTCCCCAGGTCTTGCAAACTGAGGGCTTCCTTGACTGAGTCCATGCATCTTGTGTCGGGTCTTCCTCTTTTCTTATGTCTTGGGCAGTGACGCCCTATATTTTTGGTGCTTGGGGGGCAACAGTGGAAGGAAACCTAGAGTTTTGGCCCCATTGGTGGACCTGATGGCACCTGGGTTTTGGCCATTGTGTAATACAGAGTGTTAGACTGGATGGGCCATTGGCCTGATCCAACATGGCTCCTCTTATGTTCTTATGGCCCTGCTGGTGGACCTCCTGAGGGCAGCCTGGTTTGGGCCACTGAATGGTCCAGAGTGTTGGACTGGATGGGCCGTTGGCCAGATCCAACATGGCTCCTCTTATGTTCTTAGGCTCATTTCATCCTGTCAGCCCCCTGCTTATGGTCTTTTGTGTCTTCCACTTTTCCTAGCACAATTGCTTTCCCCAGTGTTTCATGTATTCTCACCATGTGACTAAACTACGAAGGCCTCACTTTTGTCATTCTAGCTTCTAGGGAGAGTTCAGGCTTGATTTCATCTAGAAATTTTTAAGTGGTACATTTTTATTGACGAGTGCCAGTCAACACGTGTCATTTCCTGCCTCGTTGAAGATGACAGAGCTTCGTGCTTTAGTGAGGGAGGGGAAAGGCACAGAGGAGGGTCCAGAGCTAATGTCTGTTTTATCAGTGACCCATAGACAGACTAGCTGCATCAGCTTATCAGTTCCCCTGCCGTCGCTGACAGACAAATACCACCGAGCGAAGTCTGACGAAACTGCCACCGAGATGCCAGCGGTGTCAGCACCTGCACAAATCCCTTTCTTGCTGAAAGCTCTCAGAACTCAGGTAGAAACGAACCACACCTGTAATCATACGTATTTACAAAAGCCTTGGAATTTATCCCTTAACAGATTTCGACCGGGGGAGGGGATACTTAGGGCTTTGTGTTATTATTTTTTATGGCAATGTGGATTCTAACAACACTGAACTCAGAAAGGGAGGATATACGGTTTCAAGGACCTGGTAGCGGTAGCCTTTCCTTTCATTGCATTAATGAAGACGGTGGATCGTTCTTTGCCTTCCCAAATCTCCATATGCTTTGGCATAGTTCTTCATGAAGTGCTTGACGTTTGTCTGGGTTGTCCTACACTGGAGACCATAAGCAGGGGGTTGAGAGGATGGAATGATCCTAAGAACATAAGAGAATCCATGTTGGATGAGGACAATGGCCCATCCAGTCCAACACTCTCTGCCATGCTGCCTTTCCTGTCCTTTGTCTGCCATCTTTTTTATGTGAAAAAAGCAAGGTTCACACCAGAATATCAACAGAAAAACAAGGAACCTTTCCAAGGCAATATTCTTGTTCTAACAATATATATCTTCAATTCTAATACAATCTTTTTATACATGAAGAATCAACCATAACGGTTTCTTCTTCAGTGGTTGAGTCCTCCAGTACAAGATTGTGGTAACAATAGTGAGAGATTAATGTGGAAAAATCCTACAGCATTTCCTTATATTAATTTTTCAATATCAATAGGCCATTGGCTCAAACGTACTGGAGAATGTTAATCAAAGACCATTAGTCTTTGACATTAGACCATTAGACATTAATCTTTCACTATTGTTACAACAGAGCCTCTTGTGGTGCAGAGTGGTAAGGCAGTGACATGCTGTCTGAAGCTCTGACCATGAGGCTGGGAGTTCGATCCCAGCAGCCAGCTCAAAGTTGACTTCCATCCTTCCAAGGTCGGTAAAATGAGTACCCAGCTTGCTGGGGGGTAAATGGTAATGACTGGGGAAGGCACTGGCAAACCACCCTGTATTGAGTCTGCCATGAAAACGCTGGAGGGCGTCACCCCAAGGGTCAGACATGACTCGGTGCTTGCACAGGGGATACCTTTACCTTTACCTTTACTGTTACAACAATCTTATATTAGAAGACTCAACCACTGAAGAAGATATTGAAAACGGAATTTATCTAGAAACCGTTATGGTTGATTCTTCATCTATAAAAATTGTAGTAGAATTGAATATATATATATATATATAGATAGATAGATAGATAGATAGATAGATAGATAGATAGATAGATAGATAGATAGATAGATAGATAGATAGATAGATAGATAGATAGATATATTGTTAGAACAAGAATATTGCCTTGGAACAGTTCCTCATTTTTCTGTTGATCTTTGTTATGTGTTCAAAAATCAATACAAGCAAGCATTTTTGACGGTCCGAGGAGCTGCTTGTGAGTTATGAACAAAGTGTGATCTCAGCTGAGGTGTGACCGAATAGACCTAAGATTACCACTTTGGGTATGCTCATTCTCACACTGGTTTACTGGTAGCTACCACCTCTTTCTGCAGAGCTGTTTGGGAACTTTCATTGCAAATGATATTCACCAAAGACTGTATTTTTTTTTTAAGCACCTGTGAATTGGGTCTCTGCCTGTAGCCTTGTTTCTCCCTCTTTCTCTGGCTGTACAATTATTTCTGGTCTTAAGAGGAAATGAAAGGATCCTGCAAACACACACACACGCGCGCGCACACACTCGCACACGCACACACAGAAGTGTGCCCAGAGAAAGCTGATCTCAGAGTTGGAAACGCCAGCAGTCTCCTAGTCCTGAAAGCCAAATGCTTGTTGATTTTGGCTGAATGCAGCTGTTGACTACCAGGTGACATTTACCTGTGCAGGCAGCATCTTGGATTTCAACACAAACTAATCTCGCCCTCCATTTGGCATCCATCATTTCCAGTGACCCAAACGAAAGAACAGCACGCAACCCCTCTCGCATTCAGGCAGGGGAGGCAACCAGCAATTATGGCGAGCGAGTGGTCCAGGCTCCTTTGAAGGAAAGTGTGTTTGTGTGTGTGTATGTGTGTGTGTGACCCATGGGCTTTGCGCATCTCGACGAACAAAGAGGGACTTGGATCACGACAAGAATGTCTTTGCGAGCTCCTACCCAGCCAATAATCAAGTTCTGCCTTGGGAAAAAATAACAGGGAGGGCAGAAAGCACAACATCTCCTCCCATTCCCCATCCGCCCCTCCATTTCGGCGTGGCTTAAGAAAACACATTTGGAAGGGGGGACGAGTGTCTTGTGGTGTCAAGGTGGCTTGTTTTTGTGTTGGTGGCTGCCAGATAATAGCGAGATGCATGCAGTCCCCGCGACAGGAAAGAGGCAGAGAGGAGAGGGGAGGCAACGGAAGTCCATCTCCTGTCCGGGTCCTTTGTTGCGTTGCTGTTCCTCGGTTCTCCGAGCAAGGAGAAATTAATATCCCTGCAAAAATATTCCATGACACGGACCTTTCGAAGGGGAGGGTGCAAAGTTAGCGTGCCCCGACACAGAAAGCAAGAAAGAGGCGCATACGGACGCTCACAAAAGATGAGTTTGAAAAAGAAGCAGGAAATGGAGAGATCCTTTTTCTTTTTCTTGAAATGGAAATGTCATAAGAAGTCCAACAAATCGTCTCCTGGGGAAAAGAATTATTTTTTAGAATGGGCTTTCTCAACCAGGGTTTCATGAATGCCAGCGATGGGCCTGGAGGGGGTGGGAAGGGGAGGGGCCACAGGTGGGCGTGTCCACAGCTCTGCTACCCAATCATATTCTGCACGGTCGTGATGCTTCTGGGGTTTCATGAAGCCTGAAGAATGTTTCAGGGGTTTCTCGGCCATCAAAATGGTTGAGAAAGGCTGTTCTAGGAGGATTGTAAATAGACAGAAAACTCCTTCTCGCACAAGCTGGTTTTAGAGCAAAAGAATGGTGCAGATTATGTCCGGCCTTTTCTTAAACATTAAAGACCAAAATAATGACCTCTGCAAAAACCAAAACTGTCACATTAACAATTGATGGCGAAGAGATCTTGTGCATTCAAGAATGTCTTTTTCGTGGACCACAAATTGACCGTGGTATGGAAAATAAAATGTCAAATTGCTCTGGGTCGCTCAGCAATGACACGCTTGAACCGAGCATGGAAAAGCAAGGGCATAAGCCAGACCACCAAATGTAGATGAGTTTGATCTATCCTATTTCCAGTAGCCACTTACGGCTGTGAAAGTTGGATGATTAAAAGAAATCAGACAAGAAGAGAATCGATTCATTTGAACTGTGCCAGACAAGGCTCCTGCAGATTCCATGGACCTCGAAAGTCACAAACAAGGAAATACTACAGCGCATAAAGCCTTATCTATGTATTTGACCATATCAGACAGACAGACAGTATGTTTATTCAGTCATAGAATCATAGAATCATAGAGTTGGAAGGGGCCATACAGGCCATCTAGTCCAACCCCCTGCTCAACGCAGGATCAGCCCTAAGCATCCTAAAGCATCCAAGAAAAGTGTGTATCCAACCTTTGCTTGAAGACTGCCAGTGAGGGGGAGCTCACCACCTCCTTAGGCAGCCTATTCCAGTCAACTGACCCATTTAAATAATACATCTATAGAAACTGCAATCAATTATAAAAGTTAATCAATATGTGCCGTGAAAAAATACAAGAGTATTGCTACATTAAAATATCAAGATAATACAACAATGTTAAAAACAATGCATTGTTGGAAACAAATAATATGTTATTGTAGGTAGGGGGGAAAGGGTTTTGAGCATATCCATATATGGTCCAATCACCTAATAAATGTCCAATTAATTTTAAAAATAAATGAAAAATTAATCAATTGTCACCCATTCAGGAAACCCTTCCAGGACCACCGAGAAACCCCAGAATTTTACAAAATCCTGATTAGGAAAACCTGCCTAAGATCAAAAGTTATCCTGAGGTGAATAACAGTCCGGCAGCACAGGCCGCATAAAACCACACACCAAACAGGATCGGATCATAAAGGAAACAAATCCAAAACATAACCTACGCTATGAATAGAGTCTATTTTACATATAGTTTGAACAACGTAGGCCAGAGAGAAACAAGGGAGCCTGAAAACACAGGCGCACATTGGTATGCTCCCTCACGCACACAAACATGGCACTCAGGACGAGACACTTCTATAAATACCGGCGTCCCACCCACCCTTCAGAGAAATCTTGGGGACGTTTATAGTGCGTGCGTGTGTTTCTGTAAGATATTTCCATTCAATTAGGCCACATCGTACAGCAGGTTGGGTATGAAAGGCGGCCGAGAGAGGGAGCAAACAGGAGCAGGAGTGCTGTGTGGACGTGTGACTACGCCGTAACGATAACAACCCCGGCTCCGGTTGGAAGTGTCACGACTCCTTCTTCTTAATCAAAAGGTTTCCAATGCCTTCTCGAGGCACGTCCCCTGGAAATGAAGGGCCTGCCGGAGGAGTCATTTGAATGCGGCAGCCCTTGATAATGATGAAATGAAGGAAAAGGTTCACTTTTATTATTTTTATTTTATTTTATTTCCCCCCCCCCCCCCGTTGTTTGGGGCGAGGAGAGATTCAGCACGCGGCTCATGAAAAGGCTGCAGTTTAATAGCGCGGAAGGAGAACCGCGAGGGCTTCTAGTTATCCTCCACGCGGCCTCCTTTGCGGAGATAATGGCTGCCAGGAGGGCTTCCCCCTCTCTGGCAGCTGTCAAGACCCGAGAGAGCAGCGGGCGTTGCCTGGGGTTCTGGGCAGAAGCCGAGAAGAGCCGTGAGCCAGCTTGCAAGGGCTCCTTTGGAGCTCGTTTGGACGTGGGACGTGGGAGTGTCGTTTTCAGGCTCCAAATGAGATGCGTTATGAAAGGCCGTTTGTGGCGGTGGTGTATTCAGAGATGAACTGGTGTGCTGTTTGTGGCTTTTCCGGTTCCATGTTATATCCATGGCAGACGGACTTCTGTTACATGCAGAAGGTCCCAGGTTGGAGTCCCAACAGGTGAAGGAACTAGGGTTGCCAGCTTTGGTTTGGGAATCACCTGGAGATTTTGGGGGTGGAGCTTGGAGAGGGCAGGGTTTTGGGGAAGGACTTCACCAGGGTACAAAGCCATAGAGTCAAGCAGCCAATTTCGCCAGGGGAACTGATCTCTGTAATCTGGAAAATCAATTGCAATGCTGGAAGATTTCCAGAACCTGCCTCTAGGACAGTCCGTATAGAATAAATGGACACAACTCTGACATTGAAAACGGCAACTTTTAAAAACCAGTGGGAAAACATTTTGATCTTATTTATAATTCGATTTATTGACCGCACCCTCCCCGCCAATGGCCGTGGGATGATTGACAACAAAAGTTACCATTTATATTCAATTCTCCATAAACTATAATAAAATACAGTATAATTTTTTAAAAAATTAATAGATTCTAAATTGCTCTGCCCTTCCACCATTCCATTTGGGTCACCATTATCTTGCCAGTGATCATTGGGTCTTCTGGTGGTAATGGGGGGGGGGCCTCTAGCTGGGCTGTGAGATGGACAAGGGAAAGGAGGGACGCTCTTAGTATATGTAGGTCGGCCTGGCCTCAACTATAGCCCTGGTGGAAGAGTGCCATTTTACAGACCCAGAGGAATCCTGAAAACTCCAGCAGGGCTTGGATGCCCATTGGCAGATCACCCCACCAGGCAGGAGCCAGGGTTGAAAAGGTCCTGGCTCTAATTGAGGACAGCCAGGTCTCTCTGGGGCCAGGGATTGACAGCAAGTTAGTATTTGCTGAGCATGATGTTTTTCCAAGTCATTCCATTGACCTAAGAGGGTTAGTCCTTCCAAGGGGTAAATGACAATTCAAGATGGCTGAGCTTGAGTTTGTCCACAGATTCAGGACAATGGAGACTCACCTTCCTGGACTGAATAGGGACACAGAATCCTTCCCTCATTCCAAGTCCTAATTTTCTGCCCCCAAGTATTTGTACTGTACTTCAGCAGATTACACTGCATACTCTACGTCAGCATCCTGAACGTCTTCTTTGCAATACCCTTCCCACTTTCTGGCAAGAAAATAAGCACTCAGAGACCTCCATTCTGACTCTTGTAAGCTTATACCCTCTGAGTTCTTCTTTTATTATTATTATTATTATTATTATTATTATTATTATTATTATTATTATTATTATTATTATTATTTCAATTTATTACCTGCCACTCCCAAGCGGCTCGTGGCAGCTTGCATAAAATCCCAAATAAAACTCCCCTTAAAACCCCAGACATAAAACACAGAGATCCATAATCACAAATCAAGAAAAGATACGGCAGAAAAAAAGCAATTCCAACAATCAACCCACTCCCCCCACTAGCAATCTCATAAAGGGAGGAGGGAAGAAGGGGGCAAATGTAACCCATAGCTGCCATACACAATGCTCTATCCTGAAAGGGGGGCCATACAGATCTAGGTGCAACTGGATTGCACTCCAGCCTGCATTCCATACTGCAGACCCATCCAATGCAGACCCATCCTCTGAAACGGCCTTCCTAAAACCCTCGCTTCCCATCTTGTTGGGATCTCCAGCACAGGAAGAGGGCTGGGAGTTCGATCCGGCTGCCATAGGTTTCCTGTGTGAGTTCCCACCCGGCGTGACCTTGTTTGGTACCTGCCCCAGCCACTTCCTGTCATGCCAGCTGGAGGTTTTAACAGAGTTCTCTTATACTTCTCAGCTGCACGCTCTTGGTGTCCTGCGCCGTGGGCTCACAGAAGCAAGGGCTTGCGGTTTATAAGAAGAGGATGCATCTGCCAGATCCCAGGATGTTTCCTTGCATGTTAGGGAGGATGGGAATGAAAGTGCCCTCTGACTATTCCTTGGCTCACGGACAAGTGAGTCCATCGGCAGAGCCAAGTTTTTTTAGAGCAGGGGTAGTCAACCTGTGGTCCTCCAGATGTCCATGGACTACAATCCCCATGAGCCGGTGAAAATAAGCAGGTGAAAATAACACACACACCTTCCTTTGCAAGCAACTTTGAGTTAGAACAGGGGTAGTCAAACGCTGGCAGGGGCTCATGGGGATTGTAGTCCATGGACATCTGGAGGACCACAGGTTGACTACCCCTGTTTTGGAGTCTTCGACTCTTGCTCAGTTCACAGCATGGCCCCTGTTGAAAATTACTTGCCTGACAGGGTAGTATAGCATTTAAATAGTCTAATTTTTAAAAAAATTCTGCTTAAGTATAAAAACAGAAGCCTACATTACTGTTGGCTGAGTACAACAACATGGATAGCAGCTGAACCTTACTCAAGCACGGCTTCCTTGTGGGAAGTCAGTGCAATCACTGATTTTTGGAAGAAGCCTAGACGGAAGCATGCTGTGATTCCAAAGGCTGCCCTGTAGTTTCTCCAGGCTTATATGAGAAAGGGAAGGAAGAAGGCATGGTATAGGCCAGGCGTGGCCAGACTGTGGCTCTCCAGATGTTCATGGACTACATGACTCATGGGAATTGTAGTCCATGGGCATCTGAAGAGACACCGTCTGGCCACTTCTGATAGAGGCTGATTTAAACAGATAGAATTATAGAATCATAGAATCATAGAGTTGGAAGGGACCTCATAGGTCATCTAGTCCAACCCCCTGCACTATGCAGGACACTCACAACCCTCTCGCTCATCCACTGTCACCTGCCACCCCCTTGAACCTACACAGAATCAGCCTCCCCGTCAGATGTCTATCCTGCCTCTCTGATCTCAGAAGCAGAATAAAGTTGGCACTTGGATGTGAGGTCACCAAGGAAGGGAATGGCCAAACACCTCTGCATGTCATTTGTCTCGAAAGCCCCTGGCTAGGGACTTTCAATACAATGGTTGCAATTTGATGGCACCGTGCATGAGAAAAACCTTGCAAGAATTGCAAACGATATTAAGAAACTCCAAGTGGGTGCTGTACCCTCAAAGCTTCTTTAATACTGCTACCGTCCTGGAGAAAAGACAAAGCCTTGATCTCAAGCAAAGGTAAAGAAAATTTTCCTAAGTCAATCTCACAATAGGAACTTTGACTCTTGAAAGCTCAGACCTCCCACCCCCAGTCTTGCTGTTGGCGTCTGGACGAAGTTCTACTGCAGATCAACATGGGTATCCTGTGAAGGGGTAGTCAACCTGCGGTCCTCCAGATGTCCATGGACTACAATTCCCAGGAGCCCCTGCCAGCATTTGACTACCCCTGTTCTAACTCAAAAGTTGCTTGCAAAGGAAGGAGTGTGTGTTATTTCCACCTGCTTTCCCCCTCTCAGCATTCCAACCTACAGGTACTGCATATATGAGGTTTTAGCGAACAAAAACTAAGCTGTCAAAAGGAAATCAATGTAGACAGAATGTAAACGGATGGTCAGAAGGGACTGTGTCAGTGCTTGGCTCTTGTGGCCCTTTCTTGCATGTCCTGGGACCACTTTGGGGTCACTGAGGAGAATTTTCCCCAGGCCAGACTGGCCAGGGATTCTGTTTTTTTGGGAGGGGGTCATCTGGGCATGGAATTGGGGTCACTATGGTGGGCAGCTAGTTGTGAATTTCCTGCATTCTGCTGAGGGTTGGACTAGATGACCCTGGAGGGCCCTTCCAGTTCTGATTTCATGAAACAGAGCAAATTGTTTTAAACGTTACCGACAGACCAGAATATACATTTGGACCAAATTTTAAAGGTAAAGAAAAATGTGAAACTGTTTCGAATAACGTGATTTCCCCCAGATTTCAACATTTCCCAGGATTTAATTTGCATTATAAACCAGTCACTGAGGTCTGCCAAAGTGCTTTACAGACCAAGGGCTAACCTTGATTAACTTTCAAGATTGGATGAGATCAGGCTAGCTGGAGCTTTCTGAGTCAGGGCAAAGAAATCCAATGACCAACCCTGAAAATGGGTAAAATGTCTGAAACCTATGGGACGTGTCTCTATTTTATCACTTTTTGAGGGGAGGGGGAAATAGAATCCTTCACTTTGGGGGAATGGCAGGGCCTCACAGCCTGAAAACCTGTACCCCTCCCTCCAAAGATGAGGAACCCTGTTCTCACGCAGATTTCAAATCCTTGCTATGCAGCGAGAGATGGAAGAAGGGGTAAATTTAGCCGAGGATAGAGATTTTGTCACGCTTATGCGCAGCGCAATTTGCTTAAGATGAGAGGCTATTTATAAAAGAATGCCTCAGCCCTCGCTTCTCTCCATGCGCTTTCCGTTCACACGGCAGAAAGGGGGTACCTGCCCAGAGGGTCTGGTTTGGCTTGCCCGAGAGATAGAGCAAGGTCCCACCTGGACTGTAATTCTCTGGGATGTCTTAATTTGTCACACCAAACCGGAGATCATGGCAACGGGAGAGTCTCAAATGGTTTCCCGAGGCTGACAGGCGGCGAACCAACTTGCCACTTGCCCAGCAAATTCTCTGAGGAAATTTTTTTTTTCCAAAATGGCATCCTAGGATGAGAGCTTTTCAACAAATGTTTGTATTTCGTTACCCGTTTTTGATGGGGTGGGTTTGCAAGGAGGAACGTAAGTTCCGTAACCATCAGGGATAGTTCGATTTGGAGTCTAGGAGCAGTTTTTGAGAATAAGCAAGAATTGGGGTCTGTGAGGGCTTTCCATCATCAAAGCTCCTTCTGTCAGAAGAAGAGTTGGTTTTTCCACCCTGTTTTTCACTATCCGAAGGAGTCTCAAAGCAGCTTCCAATCACCTTCCCTTTCCTCACAACGGATACCCTGTGAGGGAGGTGGGGCTGAGAGAGCCCTGATATTACTGAAGAAGAAGAAGAAGAAGAAGAAGGAGGAGGAGGAGGAGGAGGAGGAGGAGGAGGAGGAGGAGGAGGAGGAGGAGTCGGTTCTTATATGCTGCTTTTCTCTACCCGAAGGAGTCTCAAAGCAGCTTACAATCACCTTCCCTTTCCTCTCCCTACAGCAGACACCCTGTGAGGGAGGTGGGACTGAGAGAGCCCTGAGATTACTGAAGAAGAAGAAGAAGGAAGAGGAGGAGGAGGAGGAGTCGGTTCTTATATGCTGCTTTTCTCTACCCGAAGGAGTCTCAAAGCAGCTTACAATCACCTTCCCTTTCCTCTCCCTACAGCAGACACCCTGTGAGGGAGGTGGGACTGAGAGAGCCCTGAGATTACTGAAGAAGAAGAAGAAGAAGAGTTGGTTCTTATATCCTGCTTTTCTGTACCTGAAGGAGTCTCAAAGCAGCTTACATTCGCCTTCCTTTTCCTCTCCCCACAACAGATACCCTGTGAGGGAGGTGGGGCTGAGAGAGCTCTGTGAGAACAACACTATCAGGGCTATGAAGAGCCCAAGGTCACCCAGCTGGCTGCATGTAGAGGGGCGGGGAATCAAACCTGGCTCTCCAGATTAAAAGCCCCTTAACCCCTGCACCACCAACTCTTCTTCTTCTGCTCCTGAAGTACAGTTAGTATAGATCAGTGGTCCCCAACCTGCGGGCCGCGGCCCGGTGCCGGGCCGCGAAGGCCATGGTGCCGGGCTGCGGCTCCCTCTCCCCGCCCCCCCCCCGCAGTAAAAAACTTCCCAGGCCGCAAGCTTGTGGCCTGGGAAGCTTCTTACTGCGGGAGGGTGGGGAGAGGGAATCAGGGCCGGGCCGTGCCCGTGCGGGCTACGGCCCGTGGGTGCGGCCCGATGCGCGGGCACGGCCCGCGGGCACAGCCCGATGCGTGGCCGTGGCCCGCGCAGGTGCGGCCCGATGCCCTGTCGGTCTCCAGCCTCAGAAAGGTTGGGGACCACTGGTATAGATAACCATTAGTTGAATCCCATGATGTAATTTCTGCACTACTCAATGGTTTATTCTGATTCTTCTTCCATGTTTCCATTCTGTTCTTTTAGATTCCTGGTTAGTTCCCAACTGTTCTGGGAGAACAGCATTATTAGTGCTGTGACTAGCCCCAAGTCACCCAGCTGGCTGCATGCAGAGGAGCGGGGAATCCAACCCACCTTGCTAGATTAGAAGCCACCCTTCTTAACCACCACACCAAGCTGGACCAGGAGCCTCACTTGTTTCTGACCAAGGGGACAGACTCTCAAATGCTCATCCCTTGAAATTTTTGTTGGTCTCTAATGTGCTACGGGACTTGAATTCTTGCTGTCCTATTGCAGACCAGGCTACCCCCCAGAAACGAAAGCCAGTGTTTTGTCGGCAAGCTCTCCTTTCCATGGAAATCAAAGTCCCTCACTTCTGTGAGAAGTTTCAGAAGGTGAGATTTCTGGCGAAATCTGCTGGAGCTTTCACAGTCCTGCTGGGCCGGTGAAGCAGAGCTCTTCCGCCAGGCGCTGGGTCGAGGCCGGGTGGAAGAACATCGACTGGGTCAATCCACTGAACACCCCGCCGTGAGGTGGTCGGGGGTTGGTGCAATTCATGATTGTGATTATGTCCTTAGCGCATGACTCAGTAATGTACATTATGTCCTTGGTGCATGACTCAATAAGATACATTAGCAACACAGATAACCCCGTCTGCTGTTTCACTATTCATGCTCATCACTTTAATGGATGAAAGAATGAGGTTGAGACGATTCACCCTATTAGACTTGTTAACCCGATTTAGCCTGCTATTTTTTTGTGGCTGGTACATATCCTGGGTCTCCCGCTTCCCTTTTCTATATATTTATGCACACTGATGTCAGAGCAGGTCAGCCAATCAGCCATTAAACCTCTTTGCCAGCAATGAAATGTAGGATGCTTTGGGCTGATCCTGCGTTGAGCAGGGGGTTGGACTAGATGGCCTGTATGGCCCCTTCCAACTCTGTGATTCTAGGATTCTATGAGATGGAGGGAGGTAAGTGTTAAATCCGTGGGTTGGGAGTTCATTTCAGCTCTTTATTGCGCCAAGGTAAACACACTGAACTGAGTCCAATAGCACCTTTGAGACTAACCAAGATTCATTCAAGGCGTGAGCTTTCGAGTGCATGCACTCAAAAGCTCACGCCTTGAATAAACCTTGGTTGGTCTCAAAGTTCCTATTCGACTTTATTTTTGTTGTGCTGCTTCAGACCAACACGGCAACCCACTGGAATCTACACTGAACTAACCTTGCCCAATATATACTGATCCTGAACAAAAGGATACATCTGCTGGGTAACTCCATAGAATCCTAGAATCCTAGAGTTGGAAGGGACCTCCTGGGTCATCTAGTCCAACCCCCTACACTATGCAGGACACTCACAACCCTATCGCTCATCCACTGTCCCCTGCCACCCCCTTGAACCTTCAAGAATCAGCCTCATTGGTTCTAAGCAGAGATCTCACATTGGATATTAACTCTGCCATCTCGTTGGTTACAAAACAGCCGTGATCCTTGTTTCCCATTGGCTGTTTTTACGATCCTAGCTGGGATCTCAAGCCCCTGATTGGCCACTTTACGATCCCACTTCGGAGCTGAGACTCTGGTCCTCTGAGGAACTGCAGACATAAAGATCCCGCCAGGCCGCTCACCCCTTGACTGGTGTTCTCCTGACCAGCCATAGCGATGGCCGCTCCGTGAAATACGTGCCTTAAAACGTCCTTCCGTTAAGCCGCCAATCCCTCCTCTGGATTGCCAAACCGGCCAGCATTCTCCGGCAGCGCAAAAGCCGCCAGCCAATCGCTCGCCACCACCTCCGTTCCTTCCCTCCTGCGCCTGCTTCAGAGGGCCTTAGAATCTTTCCCCGCGGCTGCTGTGTTCATTCCGGCTCCAGACCTTGATCGTATCTGTTCATGCCCACGAGGCCGCGCCATGTTCCCTCTGGTGTGCCTTTGGTGGCATTAGCATCCACAAGGGGTGTGTGGGGGAGTCTGTGGGGAGGGGGGGGCCTCAAATCCGCCCTGTGGGAGTTGTTTAGTGCGAGGGAATGATTAGCAATTGCGAGTGATTAGTAATTTTCTCCCGCAGATGGATTTCCCGCATTCCTGTCGTGCACACGTACGCAGGGGCGCTGCCAGTGCATAAAACACCCTGTGGCAGGAGAGGCAGAAATATCTGGCAGGCTCTCCACCTCCCCCCGCCCCCCTCCAAATCTCCTTTCGTGTTATTGTTATAAACAAGCCGTCTAATCGCGCTGACGAATAAACAACAGGCAGGCAGGCACCGTTGCGCTTGGATTCGGAACGATTTCGTACAGTCGTGGGGAGGCGCATTCCCTCTACATCAAAGTTCAGAGGGAGAGCGGGGGATTGCATGAAAAGGACAGGGTGGAGGGGGAGGACGGGCCTTCTGGCCAGCATGCCGACAGAGTCGCCCGTCCTTCCGATGAATCTGTAACGCCTAGCTGTGTTCAAAAGGTCTCACATATATTATCTAGCAATACCTACAAGCCCCTGGAAGGTAGAACAGGACGATTATCCGTCCCTCCACTGAAGACGGGGGCTCAAACCAACCCCCACCCCGCTTGGCTGAGGTCAGATTCATGGCTGAGGAATCCATACAGGAATTTCCTGAGCTGCAGCTCATGGTGTGGACCTAAGCAGAGTGACACCTGTCTAAGTAAATTGAAGTCGCTAAGCCTAGAAGGATGTAGCTCTGCTTCGGATCGCACCGTAAGGCTACAGTTCTAAACAGACTGGATGAATCAGGGGTCCCTAACGTAGCACCCGAGGGCACCTTGGCATCATTAGGGGGTGGTATTGCAGGTAGAAAGGAATGGTGGGTGAAGCAGAGGTACGGGAAACGGCTCCTCTTGATTGTTTATGCTCCCCTAGTGGTCTTGCTAAAAACATCAGTGTTCTTCCCATTATTAGGGAGCTGCAAGCCCCATTATAGAGGTTGCCAACCTCCAGTTTACGGCTGGAGATCTGCTGGGATTACAGCTGATCTCCAGGGGACAGAGGTCATTTCCCTTGGAGAAAACGGCCGCTTTGGATTTTGGCCTCTCTGGCGTTATACCACATGGAAGTCCCTTCCCTCTCCTTCCCAACCCTGCCCTCCCTTCCCAGACTCTACCCTTAAAATCTGCAGATTGTTTGTATTACAGGTGTAGGTGGTGGAGAGAGCTGTCGAGTTGCAATCGACTTATGGAAAGAAGAAGAAGAAAGTTGGTTCTTAGATGGTGCTTTTCTCTCCCCGAAAGAGTCTCAGAGTGGCTTACAATCTCCTTTCCTTTCCTCTCCCCATAACAGACACCCTGTGAGGGAGGTGAGGCTGAGAGAGCCCTGATATTCCTGCTCGGTCAGAACAGCTTTACCAGTGCTGTGGGGAGCCCAAGGTCACCCAGCTGGTTGCATGTGGGGGACTGTGAAATCAAACCCAGCTCGCCAGATTAGATGTCTGCACTCCTAACCACTACACCAAGCTGGAGGAAAAGCAGAGCTGGTTTTTATTCCTCACTTTTTACTACCTGAAGGAGTCCCTAAGTGTCTTACAGTCGCCTTCCTTTCCTCTCCCCACAACAGGCACCTTTTGAAGCAGGTGGGACTGGGAGAACGCTGAGAATACCATGACTGGGCCAAGGTCACCCAGCAGGCCTTGTATGTCTCAAAAGGGCTAACAATCCCCCTTCCTTTCCTGTCCCCAACACAGACTCCCCGTGAGGCGTAGGTGAGGCTGAGAGAGCTCTGAGAGAACTATGACTAGCCCAAGGTCACCCCTGTGGAGAAGGAGTGGGGAATCAAACCCGCTTCTCCAGATTAGCGGTCTCCGCTCTTAACCCCTACACCAGGGGTAGTCAAACTGCGGCCCTCCAGATGTCCATAGACTACAATTCCCATGAGCCCCTGCCAGCATTTGCTGGCAGGGGCTCATGGGAATTGTAGTCCAAGGACATCTGGAGGGCCGCAGTTTGACTACCCCTGCCCTACACCAAGCTAGCATTCAGGGACATTCAGAGGTTGCCTGACATTACCTGCCTCTGCGTAACATCCCAGGGCTTCCTTGGAGGTCTCCCATCCGTGCCTTAAACAGGGCCGACCAAGATCGGGTGGGATCGAGCTGGCCTTATTCCCCCACCCCCAGGAAACACATACCTTGGTGGACATATCCGCTGACCATTTAGTTTAATTAAGAGAGACCGATCTCTCGGGGGAAATGCTCTGGTTCCTGCACTGTGATTCTCTCCTAACCACGCTCTCTTACCCGCCCCCCGCCCGCCCCGTCATTCCTGCTGCTTCGACTGTCAGCCTGTGTGGCCTTGCCGTCTTCTGAATTGCTCACTGTCTCCCCGCAGTGAGATCCAGGAGCATTCGAGCATGACGGCTTGGGCTTGGGTGGCCATCAGATGCTTTTGCCCGTATCAGCACTCTGTAACCGTCCCTTTTAGGCCGCCCCCCTGAAATGTTTCACTTCAGAAGGCCTCTCTTCTTGCAAAGGAGGCACAACGAAAGCAAGGAGTCAGATAGCGAGCAGTGATCTGGACTGACAGAAGGAAGCCATTCTTCACAAAGCAGGAAAAAGCCAGAATCCGGCAGCACCTGGAAGACTAGAATTTGTGGCCAGGGGAGGAGCTTTCCCGGATCACTACTCATTTCTTCAGATAGAGCTAGAATGCCCTCTATATTGGAGAATGGAGTGATTTCAGATGCCAGATTACATTAACAGGTGATTGGATTAGGTGTTATATGCAGAGGGGTTGAAATCTATATTGTTTAATGAGAAAGAAAACCTAGGTCTTGATTCAGTCCAGGAGGATGCATTGTCGTGAGCTTCATTATCAGCTGCAATTTGGCAGTCTCTCTTTTTAATCTCCCATTGAAATTCCTTTCTAAGCAAACTGCTACTTTCAGGTCAGCACAGCCACTGAAAGTCCTGGAAGGTTATGATTTCCCCCTGCTGTTTTTTGTATGTTGTGTTTTCTAATGTCAGACTTTTGCCCATTCACTCTTTGCCACAGGAAATGGCCTGTTTGTCCAGTGTAGAGGTTGGAAGGGCACTGCTGATACATGATGGCATAATTCACATTAAAGCAGGGGTAGCCAAACTGTGGCTCTCCAGATGTCCATGTACTATACTTCCCATAAGCCCCTGCCAGCACATGACAAGGGCTCTCAGGAATTGTAGTCCATGTGCATCTGGAGAGCCATGATTTGAGCACCCCTGCATTAGAGAATGAGCAGGAATATGGACCTGATGTAGTCTGGTGGATGGTGCTGCTGGGTCCACCGGAAATACAGCTTGGTGTAGTGGTTAAGAGTTGAAGCTTTAAATCTGGAGGGCTGGGTTTGATTCCCCACTCTTCCCCATGCAGTCAAGTGAGTGACCTTGGGCTAGTCACAGTCCTGTTACAGCTGTTTTCACTGAGCAGTCCTCCCAGAGTTCTCTCAGCCCCACCTAGTTCACAGAGTATCTGCTGTAGGGAAGGCAATTGTAAGCCGCTTTGAGATTCCTTTGGGTAGTCAAAAGCAGGGGAAAGAAACCAACTCTTCTCCTTCACTGGTGTTGGTACTAGGATCTGTATGAGACTGTTTGGTATAGTGGTTAGGTATGCGGACTTCTAATCTGGCATGACGGGTTCAATTCTGCACTCCTCCACATGCATCTAGCTGGGTGACCTTGGGCTCGACACAGCACTGATAAAGCTGTTCTGACCAAGCAGTGATATCAGGGCTCTCTCAGCCTCACCCACCTCACAGGGTGTCTGTTGTGGGGAAAGGAAAGGGAAGGTGAATGTAAGCCACTTTGAGCCTCCGTTGGGTAGGGAAAAGCAGCATATAAGAACCAACTCTTCTTCTTCTACTGGCTGATTGTTCTTCACACAACCTATGGAACTATCTGCCACCAGAAATACTAATCGCCACCTGCTTAGGCCTGGTTTAAATCTGAGTGGCAGAAAGCGTCAACACCTGCTACAGGTGGGCAGGACCTCTCCGGCTTTCCCTTTTCTGTGCCGCACCCTGTACAACAGGGGTAGTCAAACTGCGGCCCTCCAGATGTCCATGGACTACAATTCCCTGGGAGGGCCGCAGTTTGACTACCCTGCTGTACAACATGGCTGCCCTGCCCATGGCTGCCCTGCATTTCCCTTTGCAAAAAGGTTTTACATGCTTGCTTGGACCAGTGATTAGGGACTGCCGTTTTTAACGCTGGGCATAGCTTATTAGAAGCAGTCTCTTATTTCGGTAATTTTTGCCATGCTTAATGTGTCACATTAATACACGTGCTATGCTTTGGTTCTTGCTGAAGTGTGCATGGAAGTGTATACCCAGGATTAAACTCGATTTGGCGTAAAGGGGGTCGCTGGACTCCAACTTTGTTCTCTTTTTCAGGGGAATGAGTTTTCACGAATCAGATGCTAGAGAGCTGGTGAAGGAAGCTTTGACGCTCCAAAACCTGCACCCTGAATATCCCGTTGGCCTTTAAGGGGCTCCCAGATTCGAATCGAGCCGTTCTCGCCTCAACGGCCTGAACGGTGCCCGGAAAGAGAGCCTTCTTCAGCCGGGGCTTTCTTGAAGGGGAAAAGACTTTTCAGAGCTTGAACCGCCTGTTTTCTCCTGTCAGGCATTTCTGGTTTGAGAGGCCGACCGTTCACGTCAACAGAGCTGCATCTGGCCCAGAGGCCGACGCCAAACCCAGCTGTGTTTGTTCTCCTTAATCCTCCCTACAACTACAATCAGGGGCCAGGTGACTCGCCCGCCTCCCCGCCTTTTGCCTGGGCTTATTTCCCTGGGCTTATTTCCGTCTGCGTTGGGAGATTTGCCTCACACTGAAAAAAGGGAGGACCGAGCTGTCAAAATTTCCATTGCCAACTCCAGGTTGGGAAATTCCTGGAGGCGAGGGGGGAAGCCTGGGGAAAGTGGGGTTTGGGGAGGGGATATTGTTGGTTTATGATGCTTAGAGTGGCCAACCTCCAGGGTGGGGGGGAATGTACAACAGACAAAAACTGAGATACACAATAAATGGAAAATAGCAGAAGAAAAGAGAGCTGTGTAACCACGACTCAGAAACTATAGTCAAGAATGCTTCCAAAAGGGCAAAATAGTCATTTATAAAGTCTCATCAAGATAATCATAAGGAAGAGCCTAACAATACTGCAAGTCTGTGTACAGGAATGCAACAATTTAACAAGTGTGATCTGCAAAAATTGATACAGGTAACAGTTCAACCGGTTAGTTCCAAAAAAGGATCTGGTAGCCACCCCCCCCATTTTGCAAGGTGGTTATTACAGTGGTCCGAAACAACTGAGGTGAAACAATGTAATGATACAAGGTCTGAAGAACTTGCAATTTGTCATTTTAAAACACATAAAAACTATTCTTATCTAACAGAAGTAATAATATCAGGGGAGGGGGTATATAAATATATATAAATATAATAAATATATAAGTTCCTCAAGGGAATAAATAAATTGACTAAGATCAGTTCACCTGCAGAAAAAGGCTGCTTTGGAAGATGCATTTTCTGGTGTTCTCACATTCACAGCCCTCTCCTCTCCCAACTTCACTCTTCTAAGCCCCCCTCCCCCCGAAAATCTCAGGTATTTTCCAACCTGGAGCTGGCAACCCTAATTGTGCTTATTTTAAAAATTGGTATCCCGCTTTCCCCTCTGATCAGACTCAAAGCAGCTTTTTGCATTGTCCCCACCCTCCGCCTAATCCGCACAACAACCACCTTGTAAGGTAGGCCAGGCTGAGACACTGTGACAGGCCTAGGTTTCAGGACTGTTGTGACGGTACTGTGGCAATGTTGATGAGACATGCCAATGACTGTGACTAGCCCAAGGTCAACCAGCTGGCTGCATGTGGAGGAGCAGGGAATCAAACCTGGCTTGCCAGATTAGACGCTGCTGCTCTTAACCATTACCCCACAAGGCACATTTGGCCTTTGGCATCCCCGTGAAGTCGTCAAGGCAGTGCAAATACTGGAACTCAGCAGGAGCACAGAATAAAGAAAAATAAAAGCAGGGTGTGCTGCCAGGTTCAGATTTCAGCTTCTGGAGCAAGGTTCTAGCATTTAAGACTTGGAGTGCCAACTGTGGGTTGGGAAATTCCTGGAAATTTGGGGATGGAGCATGGGAAGAGTGGAGTTATGAGAAGGGAGGAGGCTATCAGGGATACAGTGTCATTCTAGGATTTCTGCTTCTCCTAGACTCCATAGTATACCATAGAGTCTGCCCTCCAAAGCAGAGGTCCCCAACCTGCGGTCCGCAGTCCGGTGCTGGGCCGCGAAGGCCATGGCGCCGGGCCACGGCTCCCTCTCCCCGCCCCCCCCCCGCAGTAAAAAACTTCCCAGGCCGCAAGCTTGCGGCCCGGGAAGCTTCTTACTGCGGGAGGGCAGGGAGAGGGAATCAGGGCCGGGCCGCGCCCGTGCATTGTGCGGGCACGGCACGTGGGCGCGGCCCGATGCCCTGCCGGTCCCCAGCCTAAGAAAGGTTGGGGACCACTGCTCCAAAGTGACCGTTTCCCCAAGGCAGGGATGGCCAAGCTGTAGCTCTCCAGATGCCCATGGACTACAGTTCCCATGAGCTCCTGCCAGCTTGGACACCTGGAGAGCCACAGTTTGGCCATAGCTGCCCCAAAGGAACTGACTTCTGTTTTGCAGCAATTACTTCTAACTCCAGGGGATCTCCAGGTCTCACCAGGTCATTGGCAATCTAAGACCTCCAGCGGTATGGAAACTAGCAGTTGAAATCCGATGAGCCAGAGATGGGGCAAAGTGGAGTGGCATTTCATGACCCTGCAAACCCCGAACAGTCCCCTATTCCCAGAACAAATTAGGCCATAGTCAATCATGTGGAATATATGACACAGCATAAGAAAAAACAGACACATACCCTTCCATTGGCCTTAGGTAGGTTGCTGAATTCTGTCTTTCTTGGGGCACGATTTGGATTGCCTAGAAAGAGACGTTCCATTTATCATATGGGCATGGCGGGGAGGGAAATCAGAGCTGCCAGATCCCAAGCATCTCAAATTCTCAGGTTCCAGGGAAAGGTGATGTCATGAGATGGCCCCTGACGTCATAGATGCAGTAGCAGGATTAGTTATTGTAATCCATAGTAGACCTGAATTGACGTGGTCATGAGTATGTGCCTGGGAATTAAGTCTACGAGGAGAGGCGCTTCTGGATGACCAACCCATTAAAGAAGTTCATCAGGTGGTCACATGGGAAAGGGCCTTTTTGGTGGCAGCCCCATTATTTTGGAATGACTCTCAAGGAGCTATGTCTGTCACCCTCACTTCTGATCTTCAGGAGATATCTGGTTTTCTTCAGGACTACATTTGACTAATCTTTGAGAGCGGTGGTACATAAGTCAAAATATAAATAAATAAATAAACATCTGGAGCAAAGGATCCGTCTAGGGCAGTGATGCTGTGTATTTTTCATGCTTGAGGAGCAACAGTGGGAGGGCTGCAGGAGTTCTGGCCTCTTCAGGAGGCTGGTGGACCTCCGGATGGCACTGTGTGACACAGTTTTGGCCACTGTGTGACAGTGTTGGACTGGATGGGCCATTGGCTTGATCCAACATGGCTTCTCTTACATTCCTATATCTAGGGCAATGAGGCATTGTCTCCTTGGTCCTCCTTGGAGGACAACAGAGGGAGGTCTTCTGGAGTTCTCCCCCTGCTGGCAGCCCTCCAGATGGCACCTGTGTTTTGGCCACTGTGTGACACATAGCGTTGGACTGGAGGGGCCTTTGGCCTGAGCCAACATGGCTTCTCTTATGTTCTGCTGTCTATAATGCATCGTTTTCAAAAGGTGACGATCCTAGCGCCTGAATACATCAGAGCACCCTGGCTGTCCAGTATTTGGCAACCCTGACCTTCATCCCGGCTCGAGTCTACGTGGGTTGGGTGTGCAGCGTCCTTCCAGGTGCCCTCGTTTCCATGAAGATCAGGTACTGCCCTGCAGGACGTCTCTCCGGCCTTTCTCAAAGACTTCTCATCTTCGGCTCCCCTTTGAAAGCTGGCCGGTGGCCACGGCCATTCAGAGAACACTCCCCGCTATTCAGGGCGGCCGTCGTTAATCAGGGACGGTGGCTATCTAAGGAACCACATAAAACGCTTCCCCAAAGCCTCCTCCTCCCCGTCCTCCCGTTTGAACTTGTTTTTCTAGGGCACGGGGTAAAAAAAGTGCAAGATGTGGACAAGGCCCTCAGTGTCCTCGCGCTTCCAGCTAAATCGGTGAAAACGGGGCCCACCAGGTGTCACTGTTGACTTACGTATGGGCTGCATGGGGGGGGGGACACTTCCTTGCAAATTTTGAGACATTCTATTTGGTTCTTCTAGCCGGAAAGAGAGAGCTGAGGAGCATTGTTCCTTGGCAAAGTCCTGCAATTCTGTTCAGGACAAATTTGGCACTTGGGGCCTTTGGGGCGATCCTGATTTGAGGCGAGACTCTAATCCCAGGCTGGTGGATGCTGGGAGAGCCATGGTTATGGGCATGGTGCTTCATTGTTTGGTTTCTGGGCTGTGCTTGGTTTCTGGGAACAAGTGGTTCTCCCCTTGGCAGTGCATCCACTCTGCTGCGGACTGGCGAGGTCGCCAGTGGGTACATGCAACACTGGAACGTAGTGGCTAGTGCCCGTAATGTCCTTGGTGAGGAGGAATATATTTCTCCAATGGGGTTGCCAATTGATGTGTGGAGATTTGGGGGTCCATGCTCAGGAGGGACCTCTCTGTGGCATGATGCCACCCTTCAAGCCAAGATAATAGAAGCGTCTGCTGGCAGGGGCTCATGGGAATTGTAGTCCATGGACATCTGGAGGACCACAGGTTGACTACCCGTAATCTAATCCAACCTCCTGCACAATGCAGGAACTCACAACTACCTGCCCACCCACAGCGACCCCAATTTCATGCCCACCGAAAATCTCCAGAATCCAGCCTGGCCTGGAGGGAGTGCACCTACCATCCCACAGCAGCAATTGGCAGTTCTCTGGATAAGCAAGGAAGGGCCACAAGAGACAAACGCTGGCACATCCCGTCCTGCCCAGCCTCTCACAATCTGCCTAAATTCATAATCTGCCTAAGTACGGTGCAATCCAAATGAAATCAAATAATCCTGTGCCAAGATCATCTTCAAACACTTTCTAAAATATAACAGAGACAAGTCGGGTGGCGTTTCATTGAACACTCAAACCAACATTGAACCAAGTTAAACAAAACAGTTTCTTATTTTCTTAACGCTCGCCTACTTCTGGAATCTCCAAACAGGGACTTAAATTGTTCTCTCTAGGTCAGCCTTTCTCAGCTTTTTTACCATTGAGTAACCCCTGAAACATTCTTCAGGCTTATATATAAATTAATTCCCACCCATTCAGGAACCCCTTCCAGAGCTGTCAAGAAACCCCAGAGTTTCACAAAGAAACCCTTCAAACCAGCCTCTTTCTCTAAGGGAACTAATCTCCGTAATTGTAATTCTGGGTCTCCAGGACCCACCTTGAGGTTGGCAAGCCTGTTTCCTATTCCTGTCTCCCTGCCATTTTTAAAAACCTCCAGACAGAGATATAATGTATTTAAAATAGTATTATGACTGACTTTCTCCTGAACCTCTCAGGACTTAAGGTAGGTAACTATTATAAATATGATCTGCTAGTTTTATGTTGGGGTTTGATGAAGAAATGTATTGTTTTTATTTTGCAAGCTACTTGGGCAGGTTTCTTGGGGACGCAGTGAAAAAATGAGACGCTCTAAGCAGATAATAAATGAAATAAATAAAACACGAAAACAACAGAACCAAATTTGAGTCCAGTGGCACCTTTAAGACCCCGAAAGTCTTATTCTTTTAGGTACATGCACTCTTATTCTCATTTTGCCGACTTTGGAAGGATGGACGGCTGAGTCAACCTTGAGCCAGCTGCTGGGATCGAACTCCCAGCCTCATGGGCAAAGCTTTCAGACTGCATGTCTGCTGCCTTACCACTCTGCGTCACAAGAGTACCCAGCTTGCTGGGGGGTAAACACTAATGACTGGGGAAGGCACTGGCAAACCACCCCGTATTGAGTCTGCCATGAAAATGCTAGAGGGTGTCACCCCAAGGGTCAGACATGACCCGGTGCTTGCACAGGGGATACCTTTACCTTTACCTTACTCTTATTCTAATATGCAGATTTTGTTATCCTGCTTTAGACCAACATGGCTACCCACCAGAATCTTTTAAAACAACAGACATAAAACCATTAAAAAGGACCCTAAAAACACCTGCTGCCCCCTAGTGGCAGGGCATCCCTCTTTAGTCTGGGTTCAGGCTGTACCCAACTGTCCAGAATAACCATTTGGGTAATCTGGGACTGACTTCGTAGCAAGGAGGCCTAAAAACGCAGCTTTAATCAACGGGTTTCAAAATGCGCATTTCCTACGGTCACGTCTAGCCTGCAGAGAGGTCTAGCAAGCAATGGGTAAAGTTCTCGGTTTTTTGTGGCCTCCTATCAGCGAGGGCACGTTTCGGTGAGCTGCCAAAGAAATCCTGCACAGGAAGCAGATGGAGGAGAATTCCTTTTCAGGTAGAACATCTGAAGAACCTGGAGGCAAGCCCAAAGAGTTTTGAGAAGTGTAGTGAAATTCCTCCGACGCCGCGTGGTGTCCGTACATCTGTAGGCGGTCGCCAAGTTTCTATCCGGTTAGCATCCCCAAAGGAAATCTGAAGCTCATTGGGAGGTTCTTTCTGAAGCCTAAAGCAGAGATGCTTCGAAGAGTTTCCGAGGTTTTCTGATAAGAGCAGAGAAATGTCTGGGGGAGAAATGTCTGGGGGACATTCATTCCTAATGAGGGGCTCCAAGCTGAAGCCCTGCGCCATGGTAGCTGGTGCCTATGTGCAATCTGGTATAATCCTGCAAAAAACGTGTACAAGCTCTTTCTTTCTGACTAGGAGCAGGCTGTTTTCAAGTTTTCGGTGATCCTCTGCTTTCTAAGGCAGGCATTTTGTGAAACCCTGCGGTTTCTCTAAGGCCCTGGAAGGATTTTCCTGTGTGAGTAATTGATTTTTAATATATTTCTTTAATTTTTAAGAAATGCACCTGTGTTATGGCCATATAGGGTCATGTTGATCCACTCACCCCCTCCCAAAATGGCCAATGATGGGCCTGGAGGGGGTGGGAAAGGAAGGGGCCTGGTCATAAAAATCTTTGCTGGCAGAGACTCATCATACATGGAGCTGGGAGAGGTAAATATTCTCATTTTAACTTAACTTTGTTGATGGGCGGTGGCAGTGGCAACAGAGCAGCAAATGCCTGCCCCAGCTGGCCCAGCAGAGTAGGCTGCCGGGGCATTTCAGGCACCGGGGAGCAGGACGGTGAAGCATGATGTCACTTCCGGTGGGAGTGGCAGAGAGGCTTGGCCTGCTGACATCACTTCCAGGGTTTCTCAAAGCCTGAAGAACGTTTCAAGGGTTTCTCAGTGGTAAAATGGCTGCCCTAAGGTGTCTCAAAAAGCAAAAATACTGATGTTTCTTGTAATTAACAGGCAGATTTCTTTTGAATATCGTTAGTTGGTTAAAAGACGGATGGAAGGATCAAGAGAGAAAGCTTGAGCTCTTGGCCAGGATCCGTTTAATGTAATATGTGGCATGGGTGATTCAGCATCTCTCTACACTTTCAGTGGAACAGAAAAAGATCACAGCCCTTCAGTGGCTTAGATCGCCTCCTCCTGTACTACTCAAACACCGGGCTGGTAGCCCATAAAAAGGATGATGGGTCCTTCCCTTGGGGTTGCCAGCTTTGGGTCTGGGGAGTTCCTTGAGATTCGAAGGCGAAGCCCGAGGAATGCAGGGTTTATTATTTATTTATTTTTAAATTTGTATACCGCCGCTCTCAAATGTCTCCCGGCGGTTTACAGAGATCAATAAAAACACAACGAAATCCCTTAAAATGCCCTTTCATACAAAAAATATAAACAAGATGGCGAACGATAGCATGTGGGTCAATGATTCTCTCTCACTATCTCACTGGAAGCGAGGGTCCCGGTTAACCTCAATTTCGAAATCCTCAGATGGCAACACTGGGGTGCCACCCTGGCCTCAGCCGTACGCCTGGCGGAAGAGCTCTGTCTTGCAGGCCCTGCGGAAAGCTGACATCTCTGACAGGGAGGGAGCTGAACAGGGTATAATGCCATGCAGTGAGGGACGCCACTCACCCAGTAGGGCTTGGAGATCTGGAATTCCCGCTCAGCTCCAGACTACAGAGATCAGGAGAAAATTGCTGCTTTGGAGGAGGGTGGCCTCTATAGCCCTGTTCCCTACTGTGGTCCCTGTCCTCCCTAGGTGTCACCCCCCCCCCCAATTGCCAAGAATTTCCCAGCCTGGAGTTGAGAACCCTAACCCCCCATCCCGGTGGGGAACTTGGCCACCCTATATACAGACCACCTTCCAAAGCAGCCATTATCTCCAGAGGAATTAATATATGTAGTTTGGAATTCTTGGAGATCTCCAGGGCCCCCCTGGGGGTAGGCAAGCCCAATACTAGCCATTTGGGGCCTGTGTTGCTCTTTTTACCACCCCCACCCCCACCCCCATCACCAGCACCACACATCCCTTTAAAAACGCTTCTTCCAGGACATTCTCTCCCTCTTGCCCAAGTGCTTTGACTCTCTCATAATACGGCCTTTAAAAAGTCATCAAACCCTTCTTCCTGGCACAACAAATCCCAGAAGGCATCTGGGGGCAGGTGCCAGAACCGTGCGCAAATTGCGGGGTTTAGTTTTCATTGTCGCAAGCTGCCTTTGCGGTTCCCCCAACCCGACACTCCACCACTTTCCCTGGAAGACAGAAAGAATCCCCAAAGCACCTTAAAGGCTATCTCTTTCTTGCCGCTTGAGCTTTTGTAGCTCAGAAGCCTGCTTTGACAGACGCACAAAGTCGCGGAGAAAGTTTCTCCGTAGCCCGATTTCTAAAAAAAATAATAAAATGCAAACACAAGTATGCAGCAGAATCTGGAGACAAAGAAAAACCCCGAAGAGCATCAGGTTTGGACAGAACTAGACACAATGAGGGAGACCTATGAGTGAATCTTTCTCCCAGGAAAACCCCCGCAAATGCAGCTGCAAAAGGTTGCAAATCCAATGGCAAATCCAATGGGAGCTGCCGTAGACAGGTGGATGTCCCTTTCCCAATAGGCTTTTCCCAGTCAAAATTGCTCCCCCTCATTATCCCACCATTAGGGGTATGAAAGACACAGGGTCCCTGGATCTCTCCCCCTTCCCTTCATCACATAAGAGAGGGCTATGATCGCACCAAAAGCAAACACCACTTCAGTCCTCCTGGTTTCAGTGGGAACCTGGAGTAGATGCTTAAACTGGATCCTCAGCCAGGCTGGTCATGTCTTTAAATTTCTCACACTTACCAGTACATGAATCTCGACAGCTGCTTGGTGAGAATGTGTAAATTCGCTAAGGTCTGCTGAAAAGTTTCCGTGATTCCTGTTGGCTTTAACATAGTGAGTTCCCTTACTTAAAATCCTATAAACCCCCCTTAATTTTACCTTTTTGATTGGCTTTTTCCTAGTGCTCCTGTTGTATAACTATCCCTCCACCAGCCTACTGGGACTCCCAAGTGATTCTGGTCTATCAGAGGGTTGCTAACTTCCTGGAGGGAGAAAAAAATGTTTTGTTTTGTTTTTAGACTTAATGAGATGCTATTTACTTGGCAATATTATTTCCCAGGTCCCTGAAAAGTATCAGCCATTTCCATACCTTAAGCCTCTATTAAAGAGACACAGCCTTTTTCGCCAGGCCAACTGGCAATCCTAGTAGATGACATGATAGAATATAGCCAATTGGCTCAAGTTGACCATGATCTTGTATAGCCAATCATGATATAGCCAATTAGCCAGAGTGGTTTCCTGACATCACTAAAGGGGACAGGAAGTCCATTCAGGATTGAGGACACTGTTTCCTAAATGGGTCACAGGCCTAGGCAATCAGGGATCACAAAAAACATGCATTTTCGTTGTCCTTCCACCAGAAAATCTGGGAAAAATTATCAAAAAGGAGAGGCTTTTCCTCTCCCCCCCCCCCCCCAGTTCTGGCAAAGAATGAAATGGGCCCCAATCCTAAAATTCAGTACGAATGAGGAAAGTTTCCCCATCAGCACTCAGATCTAAAACATTTGTGTTGCACAGTGTAGACTGCTCAGCTGAACAGTGAAATTGCTTCATTCAAAACAACTCAACAACTGGCAACAGGTGTCACAGAAGACCTTCTCCTCTCCATCCTGGGCACAAGCAGAACAGGGCAGAGTCTGCACTTACTTTTTTTATTCCATTGTCAATCCTGTTGAATTCAGATTGCTTTGAACTCGGGTCTTCCTCTTCCCCCCCCTCCCTCCCCATTGAAACAGGAAAGTCTTCTGCACGTGGTGAGGGAGGCTCAGAAGAGGGGGGGGGCAAATGGAGACTCTTTCTTTGTTTTCTTGAAGGGGGGGGGAGAGGATCCAAGAAGTCAGATCAGAGGAGGGAGGGAAAAAATCTTTTCTTTTCTTGAGGGAGGGGGGGGGGTGCGAAGAAGGCACACAAAAAAATCCAAGGCCAACAGAAGTTGAGAGAACTTAAGGGCTTCTCCTTTGAGGCAGGCTTGTCACATGACCACCTGTAGCCAATCACGGGTCCTCTACCACGGAGGACAGCCCAGATTCAAAACAATGCGATTTTCTGAATATATTCAGCACCCCAAGATAAAGCACAATAAAGGTAGGGTCACTCCGGATCAACCCTTCTTGCTGCAGAAGGAAAATTTAAATAGCCCCAAATCCAAACGGAAATCGCAGTCTGTGTAGAGGGCAGGGACTGACTTGATTTGGGGTTGGAATAAAAGCCCCGTGCAGTTTACACCCAGGAGTCTGTTGTAGGGAGAGGAAGGGAAGGCGATTGTAAACCGCTTCGAGATTCCTTTGGAGAAAAGCGGCATATAAGAACCAACTCTTCTTCTTCAGTAATCTCAGGGCTCTCTCAGCCCCACCAACCTCACAGGGTGTCTGTCACAGGGAGAGGAAGGGAAGGCGATTGTAAGCCACTTTTAGACTCCTTCGGGCAGTGAAAGTGGGATATAAAGCCTAACTCTTCTTCTCAGTGGGATACAAGTCTAATAGAGTTGACCTTTCATAGCAGCCATTTTCTCCGGGGGAACAGATTTCTGTCTCCTAGAGACCAGTTGTAATTCTTGGAGATCTCCAGCACCCACTTGAGGCTGGAAACCAATGAGGTCTTCCCAGCCAGCCCCCAACTTTCCTACCTGGTTTCTCTGCTTGCCCAGCAGAAAGCCAGCTTGGTGTAGTGGTTAATAGTGGTGGCGTCTAGTTTGGAGAACCCAGAGGTTGGCACCTCCACTTCCCACTGATCTCTGGAGAGAAGATATATTTCCAGGGGATCTCCAGGGCCCACCTAGAGGCTGGCAACCTTATTCCTCCCCCCAAATTCCCAGGAATTTCCCAACCCAGAGCTGGCATCCCAACTCATCTAGGTCATCTAACTATAAGGACAAGCTCTGTCTGAACCTCCTCCTTAAACCTCTCTAGCGTTTCCATCCCATTTCCCTTAATGCCCAGTTTTGTTTTAGTAATAAAGGAACGAATGCCTACCAACAGACGCGTGATTCAATATTGAGTATACTTCTCTGAAACGTGCCCTCCGTCTTCCACACTCGGCTGTATTCTTTTCTCTCTTTTTTTTTTAACATCCACACGGCATAATTGATAATTGCATGAAGAGCTTTAGAAGGTTGGACAAGATAATAGCAGTTTTGCAAGAACCTAGGAGACACTGCAAACTTTTGCCGGATTTTCTTTTTAAATGTATAATTATTATTTTCCCCCCAATGTTTCATACTTAACAGTTGTTCCTGGCGGAGTTTCAAATGGCTGGGTGGACAGTATGGTTAATGTATAGCACGTTTTTAATTTAATTTTTTTTGTTGTTGTTGCAAGGTGGAATTCGGGATCTGCCAACGAAGCAAAACCTACAATGGGGCTGCCCTGAAAGAAGGACCTGATGGTCTGTACCAGGGGTAGTCAAACTGCAGCCCTCCAGATGTCCATGGACTACAATTCCCAGGAGCCCCTGCCAGCATTCGCTGGCAGGGGCTCCTGGGAATTGTAGTCCATGGACATCTGGAGGGCTGCAGTTTGACTACCTCTGGTCTGTACTCATAGTACAGTTCGTGTTGAATGGGTACTTCAGCTAGAGCCAACTCGGCGCACCAGCTAAGAACAGCAGCCTCTAACTGAGAGAGCCGGGTTTGATTCCCCACTCCTCCTCCATGTGCAGCCAGCTGGGTGATCTTGGGCCGGTCTCAGTCCTCTCAGAGCTCTCTCAGCCTCACCTACCTTATAGGGGATCTGTGGTGGGGAGAGGTGATCGTAAACTTTGGGTAGTGAAAAGTGAAAATAGAATCAAAGAACCGTAGAGTTGGAAGGGGCTATGTGGGCCTTCTAGTCCAACCCCCTGTTCAATGCTGGATCAGCCTAAAGTGTTCCACCTACGTAAGGAATCCCTATTGTGTTTCTAAATACCAAGTCTTTTCTACTTAAGCTAGAACTCTCTGTCAGCTGATGCCATCTTCAAAAAGTTCCCTGGCACCCATAGGTAAAGGTAAAGGTAAAGGTAAAGGTATCCCCTGTGCAAGCACCGAGTCATGTCTGACCCTTGGGGTGACGCCCTCCAGCGTTTTCATGGCAGACTCAATACGGGGTGGTTTGCCAGTGCCTTCCCCAGTCATTACCGTTTACCCCCCAGCAAGCTCGGTACTCATTTTACCAACCTCGGAAGGATGGAAGGCTGAGTCAACCTTAAGCCGGCTGCTGGGATTGAACTCCCAGCCTCATGGGCAGAGCTTTCAGGCGGCTGCCTTACCACTCTGCGCCACAAGAGGCACCCATAACTAATATGCTAATTCCAGTATTACCAAAATGCACCCGCATGAATCAAGAGGCACCACCCTAAGAACTGGTTCGGGCTATTTCTTCCACAAATATGTTTTGTCCTGCCTTTGCTTTCAAACCAGAACACTTTTTTAAAAAAAGAAACTATCCACATTCCACTTGTTTCCTTCTAACTGTCCACCTTCCATGTTTCTCTCTGTTTTCTAATCTTTCCCAAATCTGCTTTGCTTTTTGGGAAGATCACAGCCTAAGTGCACTTGCACGCTATCTAGAGAAAATAAACATTTTAAAGGTCTAACCCAGGGATAGTCAGACTGCGGCCCTCCAGATGTCCATGGACCACAATTCCCAGAATTGTGGTCCATGGACATCTGGAGGGCCGCAGTTTGACTACCCCTGGTCTAACCCATGGGTAGTCAACCTGTGGTCCTCCAGATGTCCATGGACTACAATTCCCAGGAGCCCCTGCCAGCAAACACTGGCAAGGGCTCATGGGAATTGTAGTCCATGGACATCTGGAGGACCATAGGTTGACTACCCCTGGCCACATCAGCACCTTGCTCACCATGCCACCTTATGGCTTAAAAAATAATCGTTGTTACTGCACTACAGTTAAATAGCATTTTACAAAATGGCAACAGATCTCCTTCCTTCTGTGCTTGGCCAGGCAGTTCCAGCGTGCTACTGCCTCACAGCCTGAATTGGAATCGTATTTCCTGCAGCCACAGGCTGCACTGAAAGGAGTGTCCCAAGTAGCACAGTCATAAACAGGCTAAGAGGTCAACACCAGGGGATTACAGAGTTGGGAGCGTCCAAAAGCAAGCTGAGAAGTCAGAAGAATCAAATAATCAAGGTGCCAGTCAAGGAGCTTCCAGAGACAAGGTCAGGGTTCTAGTCCAGGGTCATCAGGAGATTCAAGGTCTCCCAGCAAAGTCAGACTGTCATCCCAACAAACATTCGCTTCCTTACCAATGTTCTTCTTGGACATGCCTTAAATCCAGTGTGCCATTTGCCTGGGGATTGCTTCTGCAACTACTCAAAAACTTGCTTCCTGCAGGCACTACCAGCTTTGCAGATGAGCAGATTTCCATCTGTTCTATAGTTTTGCCCTAAGTTTCCATCTGCACCTATCAGTTGGAGGTGGGGAGTCAGAACTGTCAGTGACTAAAGCCTGACTACTTGCCTTCGGCTGAGCATTCAAACACCTTTCTGCTTGTTTCTGACTGTGCTGGGAGCTGATTAATTTCAAGTGCCTCCACTGTCTCTGCAGACACCTACAGCTCTTCCCCAGACAGCAAAACGTCCTTCCTTCCTTAAAAAAGTCTGTAGTCCTTTATGTTGGAGAGATATAAAGGTTAGGGCAGTTTTTCTCCGGATTGCCTGGAAAGGAATGGAGATGGGAAGCTGCAAGACAGCTGACTTGAGAAAGGGAAATTCCCTCCTCAAACTTTTACATGCATGCCCTGTGGCCACTGTTAATGCCTCTGCATTGATACTGGTTTTGAAAGCAAAATGGAGCAATGCTGTGTGACCATTTTCGGATTAAGCGCAGTTTAGCCTTTACTCCAGCAGTGAGTTGCTCAGAATTTGTAGGTTTTCTTTGCAAAATTTCCCTCGCCAGGTATAATAATTTTGTCATTTTTTTTTTACTTCAAGTCACACCTGGCTTGGGGCCCTGTGGGGTTTTCAAGACAAGAGACGTTCGGAGGTGGTTTGCCATGGCCTGCCTCTGTGTCATGCCCCTGGTAGGGTTGTGTGCGGGGGCGTCCGAATCGGCCTCATAAGGCCTCATACAACCCTATCCCCTGGTATTCCTTGGTGCTCACCCTTCCAAATAACGACCAGGGCTGACCCTGCTTAGTTTCTGAGATCTGGCAGGATTGAGCTAGCCTAGGCTATACAGGTCAGCACGTTGACCTGTTTATAATGTATGTATTTATTTATTTATACTTATATTTATTAACTGCCCTATCTTGTGAGACTCAGGGCAGTTCACAATTGAGGTAGAAAATATAAAGCTCAAACCCAAATAACATCCACATGCCTTCCATGGCCTGAACTAGTCTGACCTCTCTGGGGGCCTTAGCTAAGATAACGTTCCTGTTATATTGTTGTTGTTTAAGACCACTGAAATTGTGTTATTCAGAACTACTGTTAGATTATTGTTGATGTATTTGACTGTGTTATATGTTAGGCCGTTCCATGTATCCCCTCCCATGATGTTATATGTAAAGCGCCCTGAGCCATATGGAAGGGTGGTATAAAAATCTAACAAACAAATAAATAAATAAAATTGACAGCTTACATTAAAAATAAATAAATACTGGACTTTAAGACAAAATGGAATCTATGGATACAGTATATTAGAAAAATGTATAATTGTGGATTTCTGACTATTGGTTATGATTTATAGGGGAAAATGAGAATGGATAAATATTTTGAATAGGAGACAGTGATGTTTTTTTTGGTATATTCTTCAACAAATACAGTTGGAAGTTAGCATTTGTAAATGTAACATAATCTATTAACATGTTACTTTATGAGATGGTCAAATGTATGTTTATGAAATTTGAAAGTATAAAATTTGAAACTATAAAACAAATTCAAATACTTTGGCCACCTCATGAGAAGGAAGGACTCCCTGGAGAAGAGCCTAATGCTGGGAGCGATTGAGGGCAAAAGAAGAAGGGGACGACAGAGAATGAGGCGGCTGGATGGAATCCCCGAAGCAGTCGGTGCAAACTTAAATGGACTCCGGGGAATGGTAGAGGACAGGAAGGCCTGGAGGATCATTGTCCATGGGGTTGCGATGGGTCGGACACGACTTCGCACCTAACAACAACAACAACATAAAACAAATAAATAAAATCAGAATCTGTATACAAATATAAATTGAAGTAGCTCCATTGAACTATATCATTAAAACAGATTAAACAACTGCCCGCTCTCCTATTGTGGGAGAGAAAGAGGGGGGCACATAAAGACGGTCCACTGAGCTTGGTTGTGGGTCCTGATTGGGGGGGGGGGCAGGCAATAGATCAGATTGTTTTAGGTGTCTACCACAGGCCTGGCAGAATAGCTCTGTCTTACAAGCCCTGTGAGCAGTCTGATACACCAGAGAGTAGTGCTCACCGCTGAGGAGTAATTTCCCACATACACAACAATCATACGCAACAATCTGATTCCCAGAACGGTTTTTTTTTTTAAAGAAACAGATCTTCACGAGGATAGGACAGCTCACTGTTCTTCTGTTCCCCCTTGTCTCAACTCTTTAGCTTCATTCTCTCAGTGTCCAGCTTGGCTGAATCCCCTAGTCAAAGGGCTCCTTTCTCTTCGGGATACACGGGTGTCACGGCCATTAGCATCAACCGGCGCTAAGTACGCATGCACCCTCCCCCTCAACGGAGACAGAAATACTTCCAGGTTATGCAATAGCGATAGAAAAACAACACAGAAGGCGAAAGACCCTCGACAGACACCACTCCTGTGGTGTATCGGCTCTCCCGGTTTGCCATTCTCCGAAGTCCTGGAATTCTGCTTTTGAGTGAGACGGATTTGCAGTTTATCCGGCTCTCGCCAAGGGCCAGTTTAGTGGAGGGTTTTAATGTATCCTGGATTATATACCTTGGCTTGGATCACAGTTAGGTTTACATGTGTGCAGCGGGAAGAGAATTTTTGAAATCCCCACCCCCCAGATATTCCTAGGTCTTCCCTGCTCCCCAGGAACTGCATTTTGGGGTTGCTGAGAAAGGAAGAAGTTGGCCAAATCGGTTGGAAAATTCCTGGAGATTTGGGGGTGGGTTAGGGCTACAAGCCCCAGTCATGGGTGAGGGATGCCATGACCCAAGCGCCGGTTCCCACTGCTGGTGTGGTCAAGTTGGTGTAGTGGTTAGGCACAGTGGCTCTAATCTAGGGAACTGGGCTGGATTCCCCACTCCTCCACCTGCAGCCAGTTGGCTGACCTGGGGCGAGGCACAGTTCTGTCAGAGCTCTCTCAGCCTCACCTACCTCACAGGGTGTTTGTTGTGGGAGAGGAAGGGAAAGCGATTGAAAGGCGATTTGAGACTCCTTTGGGTAGAGAGAAGCGGGGTACAAAAACAGCTCTTCTCTTCTCACTGGGAGAAAGATAATCGTTAAAAAATCACTATCAGAAACATTACTTGCAAGGAAAACTCAGAATCGACATTAGTTCTCTTTAGGAATTGCTGGAAACTCTATAGTTTTACCACAGAGTTTCTGGCAATTCCTAGAGAGGCGTGGTATTGTTCTGTCCCTCGTCCCCCCTCCCCCCCCCCGCTACAGCAGGAGTCCTGTCAGCCTTACATTACCCCAATTTAGGCTAAAGTACAATACAGGCTTCGCCTTGAATAACTTCCAGGCTTACATAAGAACGGCTGCAACTCAAATGTTAAGAGATGTTTACAGAAGTTGGCTTCAGCATCCTATTAAAAAAAAAACCCAACAAACATGGCGGTGTCTAAAACAATCCCAAGGATAAGTCTCGCAAACAACACACAGCGTTTCTCTCCCTCCCACTTTAGTTCCTGTTCACTTAGAACGTTTAACAAGGAGATCAAGATATTAATGATAAAAATAATCAGTCTCAGTGTGATGCGTATTAGAAGCTGTGGAGACAGTGTCACGGGGCCTGACTGACGTATTTATCGGATTGTCGTGGATCATTTAACAAGGGCCCTAAAAAATCCAAGACAGGAGATCCGGCATATTTTACCTGCCCTTCAGCATTCCTTATTTACAGGTGCTCCACTTAGTTCTAGATGAAGGCAGCCCACTACCTCTCATACATGTGCCCCGTCACACACGCAGCCCCCCCCCCCACAGCTCCCCCTCATGCGTCGTAGCTTTATATGCGGCTAATGGAGCAAAGCAATGCTCAAACGTCAAATTAAACTGCTCAGCTCTGTAATCACTCAGCCTGACATGCCATAAAAGGATAATTAGCAGTTCATTACATGGGACATTGTTTGTTCAGCTAAATTGATTTCTCTCAGCTGCCCATGTTTTCTGTTTATTTAGCGAGCCGCTTGGGTGCACATTTTTTATTTGTGAGCTAGGAAATCCCTTCCACGAGAGGTCCCCCTCCAATTCTTCCCCCCCTCATTTGGCCAGGCGTGGTCTTAAAAAATATCAATTGCTCGAGGTAGGTGATCCACCAAAACAGGTGTATGAGGAACAATGGCCTGTGTGGAGTGATGGGTGCTAACTGAAGGGTGGTCATGGAGGTCCTTCGGTCGGGCCCACGCAGGGCCTAGAACACCCATCTGGTTTTGTATGTGGAAATTTTTTGTCCCCCCCCCCGCCTCTTTTTTCTTTTCTTTTTCTGTTTGAAGGAACTTCCCTGCCTTGTTCAGTCTCACGAAGGAGCACGGGAACAAAAGCTGAACCCGCATAATCCCTCGGAAATTTTGACAAAGTCTTCTGACAGGACTCTTGCTTGCAGCCTGAGGTCTACAAAGAGGAAGAATCTGGGCTGTTGTCTTAAGCTGCCTTCTCATTCCAGGTTTCGACACAAAACACCTCACTTCAAAGCTTTCCAAGTTGGCTACTTCGCGAAAATCCAGAACGAACGCCCCCTTTGCCAGGGGTTCAAAGCGATGACGGTCGCCCGCTAAAACGGGAGAGACAATGGAAAAAGGGTCGGAGCTTTCCTAAACTTGGCAGAGTGTGAGTCCAGGTAAATAAGATCACCGGAGGGTCTGATTTTGCTGTGCAAAGGTGAGCCAGGAAAGACGAAAGAAAACATCTTCCTCTCTAGAGCATTTTTGGGGACAGGCCAGCACTAGCTAAACTGGTAGTGGAAAGATGAGAACAAGAGGTGAGAAGTTAGAAGAACCGGAGAGTTGGAAGGGGTCCTATAGGCCATCTAGTCCAACTCCCTGCTCAGTGCAGGATCAACCTGATGCCAACAGAGTCCACCTTCCAACCTGCCATTTTCTCCAGGGGGATTGATTTCTGTCACCTGGAGATCTTCAGTTCCCACCTGGAGGTTGGTAACCCAAATATTCCCATATTCCTTTCCGCGCTCCAAATCTGTGCCCTCCCATGTGCTGTGAACCTTCTTCTAACTTCCCTGTGCCAAGCCAGCACCTCGTCTGGAAAACTCTGATCTAAATAGGATGCAAAATGGGGGATATTAATATCTTTGGCCTTCCCTTCCCTTATCAGGCTCGTATCTGGAAACAGCCCAAGACTTAACTCATTGTGCTCCCGTCTGACTTCACAGGGCATCACCCCAAGAGCGGTTCCTCATCAATCACTGACAATATAATAACAGGCCTCAGACGGAGCCTCAGGGTTTTCCCAGGACTTCCTGCTGTTTGGCAGGTGAAAAAGCTGCAGCCAAGAGCTTCTGGAATAGGGGAGGGCCTGTGGCTCAGCGGCAGAACATCTGCTTGTCAGGCAGAAGGTCCTGGTGAAATCGGCAGCACCTCCAGCTCAAAGGACCAGGCAATAGCATACAAGAAAGACCCCTTCCTGAGACCCAGGGGAGCTGCTGTCAGTCTGGGTAGTCAGTACTGATACAGATGGACCAAGAACTGGAAAAGTTTAAACAGGCAAAAAGAAGGGTGAAGCCCCAGGCTGCTGAAAAGAATCAAATAATTTTATTAAGAAGAGAAACAATGGCATATAGAAAGAGGAGAGAAGAGAGATTCCTAACTGTCTGACTGTTGTCTGCAGTCCTTCTGCCTGTTGGTTCTGGAGGCAAGCAGGGAGGAAGTATGCTGAAAGCTAGCACAGTGCTGCAGGGCTTTCGGGTGGGGCCAATGAACTGATAACACCTATTGGGCCCCCAGAACCCCTCCTCATCAGATACGTCCACTAAATACATCATAAGACATCATCAGCCCTGGCAAAAGTTACATTATGGTTATATGGTTAACCATTTGAATATGAAGTTCTGATGCAACTATGCTAAATACACATCCCCTGCATTGCCCCCTGCAGGACACTCTTGGTATTCAATTCAGTCATGCATACAACAGATCTTGCATATTCTAACAGTCTTTGTGTGAAATAGCAGCTTCAAGCTCAAGATAAACTGAAGAACAAGTTTTTTATATGTGTCGAGAGGAATGGGAAGGCGACTGTAAGCCACTTTGAGCCTCATTCGGGTAGGGAAAAGCGGCATATAAGAACCAACACTTCTTCTTCTTCTTCTTCTTCATGGACTGGGTGTCTCTGCCCAGCCGTCAGCTGCAGCCAGGTTCACTGAAGATCTATGCGGACATTTGCAGTGTATTCCATTATGCCAGCTTACCTGGCTTACTGACGAGGGACTGCTTGGAAGAATGCTTTCTTCATTATGTGCCTCCAGGTGAACTGATTTCTGACACCTGAAGATCATCTCCAGCTGCCAGCTAGAGGTGAAAGCAAAACCAGAAGACCTGTCAGGTGCTCAAAGCACTGCAGGAGAAAAAAGCCGATGTGGATGGCTATACGTTCAATAATTTCTCCTTTATTTGAAGATGATAAGAGCCAGAATGAGGTCCAGATTGTCTCTCCAGAGAAATGTGGTGACCCTGAAAATGAGAGACAATCTAGAATCTTAAATAAGACAATTAATCTTATTTATTGATTTTATTTCTTGGATTTATAGCCCACCATTCTCAGAAACCAGTACACGGCGAGTTACAGAAAGCAATCCAGACAACAAAACCGCATAAAATACCCATTAAAACCTAAATAATTACAATTAGAAGAAGAAGAAGAGTTGGTTCTTATATGCCGCTTTTCCCTACCCGAAGGAGGCTCAAAGCGGCTGACAATCGCCTTCCCTTTCCTCTCCCCACAACAGACACCCTGTGGGGTGGGTGAGGCTGAGAGAGCCCTGATATCACTGCCCGGTCAGAACAATTTTATCAGTGCCATGGCGAGCCCAAGGTCACCCAGCTGGTTGCATGTGGGGGAGTGCAGAATCGAACCTGGCATGCCAGATTAGAAGTCCTCACTCCTAACCACTACACCAAATCTTTACAGCAACCCAAGATTGCAAAACAACCCTCCTAACAGGAAGGCCCTTACAAAGGCAGCATGGGGGAAATCCAGGCTGTGCCAAGCTGTCCAGCGCAAAATACCAAGGGGAACCCATACCCTTTGCTCTAGCTCTTCTAATAAAGGAGAAATTATTGAACTTGTAGCCGTTCCCATGCATTTTATTTCTTCTCCAGTGCCAGCTACAGGTTGGCAACCCTACCTAGAGTCCACTTTACCAATCAGCCATTTTCTCCAGAGGAACAGATCAATTGCAATAACGGGGACATCTCCAGGTGCCACCTGGAGGTTGGCAACCCCACCATAAGGTGTTCTAGTGGCCTGCTCTTCCCCAGACTCCCAAGTAGGCCCTTTGGGACGTGGCTCCCCAAACACATCAGCTGCACAGGGGCAGAAGAGGAAGGATCCGGGACTTGCCTTCCTTCTTCCCCTTCTTCTTTTACCGTCACCTCCCCCCCCAGCTTTCTCAGTAGGCACATAAAACTTTCCAAGTTGTCACCTAGCAACAAAGCTACACAAAACATTAACGGAGCCCTTGTGCTCTTCCACCGTTGACAGGCAAGGCAGGGCTGTACCGTATCCTTAAGGGAAGCTGCTTTCTCAGAGAAGGAGGGGTAGTGCATTTGTGTGTGCATCGTACGAACCACGTTCTTCTCCATGTGCTGAGCCAACTCTTCTCTTCTGGGAATATAACTGACTACTTACAGGGGTAGTCAAACTGCGGCCCTCCGGATGTCCATGGACTACAATTCCCAGGAGCCCCTGCCAGCAAATGCTGGCAGGGGCTTCTGGGAATTGTAGTCCATGGACATCCGGAGGGCCGCAGTTTGACTACCCCTGGTTAAAACGGTCGGGTGGTAGACCGGGCTTCCTTGACCAAGGTTCTGTGGAACCCGGGGGTTTCTTGATGGCCCTGGAAGGGTTTCCTGAATGGCTGGGAGTTAATTAATTTTAAAGATTTTATTAAAAATTTAAAAACGTTTATCGGGTGATATGACCATATATGGTCTTGTCAATCCACCCACTCCTCCCGAAATGGCCAATTATGGGCCTGGAGGGGGTGGGAAGGGGAGGGCCCCTGGGTGGGCGTGTCCACAGCTCTGCTTCCCAACCATATTCTGCATGATCACACCACTTCTGGGGTTTCTCTAAGCCTGAAGAATATTTCAGGGGTTTCAGAGAATCAGCCTCTCCGTCCGATGGCTCTCCAGCCTCAGTTTAAATATTTCCAAAGATGGAGAACCCACCACGTCCCGAGGAAGCCTGTTCCACTGAGGAACCTCTCTGTCAGGAACTTCTTCCGGGTCTTTCGACAGAATTTCTTTTAAATTAATTTCATCCCATTGGTTCTAGTCCGTCCCTCCAGGGCAAGAGAGAAGAACAACTCTGCTCCACCCTCTATATGGCAGCCTTTTATGGCAGGGTGCAGTTTCTTTAAAAACGCTGCATTTGCAAGAACTAGAAGCACGTACAGCCCAGGGAGGAAGCATCTCTATTCAGTGCCGTATTTCTGACATTTCCTTCAAGAGCCGCCACTGTCCGAGGCGGGACCTTTCTCATCCCGGCTTCTTCCACCCAGATCTAGTTAACGGCCTTGAGAGACAGAGAGCCTTAATGACTTCTGAAGGTGTGGGATCTCGAAACCGACAATGCGCAGCCAAAGGAGCGCTTTTGATAAAAACAGAGGAAGAAAGTGATTGGGCCTCCCAAAGAGAGGGCAACAATGTAGGCTTCTAAAGGAAAGCGGTGGGCAAGTTCACTGACGAATATAACTAACCCTGCAAGATACCTGTGAGATATATATGGCAGGTTTCTGTTAGGCGCACCAATGTGTGCAGAGCCTCACACACCGTGCCTTTCATTCCTCCATCTTTTAATTAGCGTCGCTCTGTGTCCAGTGCTGCCGTGGGATTACCATATTAACTCTAGCCCTAGAGCCACATGTGGGTCCTTTCCCATTGAATAGTTCAAAGAGATGCTTCCGTCTATAAAAGCAAGGAGTGGTGCCACATAATAATGTGCTTTTTAACTAATGTGCACCTCGGTGCCATGGATTCTTCTTCCCTCCTCCTGCCTTCCGCCATTTGATGTGGGACTTCTGGGCACCTGCCCCTCCCACCTGCCCCTCGGCCAAGAAGACAAAAAAGACGGGGAACAGGGACGATTTGCAACAAGCGAATAGATTCACAGCGCTGGTCTATTTCCATTTTTAGCTCAGAGATGCAATCCTCAAGGTGGAAAGCTTTCATTTTCTGCCAGATGCAGAGAGGCTTTTTCAAGATGCCGTCCATTAAGGTTGTTGCAAGCCCCCAAGGTTGAGAATTAAAATGTTATTGAGTAAATGACCTGGACCTTGCTATCAGGAGCAATCTCTAATCTTTGACTCGCCCTTCCATTAGAGAGGATGATGCAGTACCAAGGTGGCAGATTGGGGGTCAGCAATTAAAATACAGAATTGAAGCAAGAAGTTGCAGGGTCAGCTCTGGTTAGTATTTGGATGGGAGGCCAGCAAGAAACTCACGGGTAGCTATGCAGACACGGAAGATGGCAAGCCACCCCTGAACATCTCTGTTGTGTCTGTAGACCTGCCAAGGACTGAGCCTGGGGGCCGAGGCAGGTAATCCTGCATGCAATCAGCCAATGTGCAGCTAGATCCCGATTGCTGGATCCAGTCGGTTTGAACTGAAATTGATCAGTAGTTCACACTGGTGGGAAGAACCATTGTACTGACCTGTTTATAAGTTGGGGGTCTTTGTGGGGGTCTTTCCAGTTCAGTGTTTGCCTCTTGTGCCATTTTACTGGGGTCACAATAAAGACATGAAATGAACTCCCAATGTCCTAGGCTGATTTTGCACTTACTTCCCCCCTCCCTTGTGGATCCTCTGCATCAGATCAATTTGAATTCGGTCTTCGTCTATCCTCACCCCCCCATTGAAACAAAAAGTGTTCTGCACTCGATTGTGGAAGCTCAGAAAGGGGGGGGGAGCCAAATGCAGCCAAATTCTTTTTTTTTTAATTAGGTGGTGGGGGGGAGAGGATTGGAGACAGCAGGGGGGGGAAACTATGAAGCAAATCTCTGCTGAGAGAAGTTGGGGCTTCTGGAGCGCAGTCACTTTAAGAAAAGCCTTGCAACCAGGAACCAGGAAGTCTTTGAACTGACACGCTGGCCGATTAGGGAAGACGGCTTTGTTACAGCATTGGAGGCACGAGGCAGCATTAATTTGTAAAAAGCAGAGAGCTGCACATTTACTGATGCTGATTTTTCAAATATCAAGGCTTATATCCACTTCTGGATATTGCGGAGGAAAGGTAGGCCACCACGAATCAATCATGCATGTTGCAGAGACAAAATTTAAAGTGCCCCAAAACAAAATGGAAATCAAATTAAATGTAGAAGGGAGGGATTCATTTGAACTGGGAGTGTGTAAAAAGCCCTATGCAAACTGCACCCTGGTTTCAGAACTCACAGATCTAACAGGCTCTTCCCTTGAAAACCCAGTAAGTTGGTTGTGACTTGACACACACCAATCAGTTGTTAACTTATTTAACCACCCTGGGTGCCACTTGGATTTACTTTCTCAAATGTCAAAAGATTGGGGTCCAGTTCTGATCCAGCAGCTCTCTTCAAGTTCAGTAGCTGAGTGTTTATTTTTATGCAGAAGGTCCCAAAATTCAATCCTCAGCTAGAGGAAAGATGTCACATAATAGGTTTTGGCAAGAAAAAAACCCCACACCAGCCCTTTATCTCTGTGAGATCACAGAGCACCATGGCCAATCAGAGCAAACAATACTGGGGTGGATGGACTAATGGTAAAAGCCAAGGCTGCATGTTCTTCTTCCATATCAATTGCAATTATGAATTTTAGAATTTTAAAACTTATCTAAACAATGTTTTATAGTTTTAAAATGTCTTGTATCAATAACTGCCTTACTAGCTGGTCGTTCTTTTCTTTTTTCATCTTTCTGTAAACGTTTTATATATAATAAAAAATTAAAAAATTAAAAAAAAATGTCTTGCACGCCACACTCAGCCTCCAAGGGAGGGTGGGGTGTGAAAGTATATTTTAAAAGTTGCAAGAATGGGATTGTTGTGGAAGTTGTATGTGAAAACATTCAAGATTAGCAGAGGGTCTACTGAAATATGAGCTCTTCAAGAAATAATTGAAAGTAAATTCCTCTGTCTGAGTGTGTGTGTGTGTGTGTGTGTGAGAGAGAGAGAGAGAGAGAGAGAGAGAGAGAGAGAGAGAATCCCCAAAATGGAGGAAACCTTTCAACTTCTTTTTCCTGACAAGATCCGTGGTTGAACTCCATGTAGGGCAGGGACTAATTATAAGCATGGACTAGTTTAGAAAAGCAAAAGTGAGCCCTTTAGAACTGAGGCTGCTCAGGTGCACTCCCTTCACCAACCACTTTTAGGGCTGCCAGCTCCTAGTTGGGAAATCCCTGGAGATGGGGTGGTGGGAACCTGAAGAGGGCAGAGCAGGGGTAGTCAACCTGCGGCCCTCCAGATGTCCATGGACTACAAGTCCCATGAGCCCCTGCCAGCGTTAGCTGGCAGGGGCTCCTGGGAATTGTAGTCCATGGACATCTGGAGGGCCGCAGGTTGACTACCCCTGGGGCAGAGTTTAGTTAATTGCTGTAAAACCATAGAGGAGCCAGTACTTCCTAGAGCCAGTACTTCCTAGAGCAAACTTCCTGGTTTTCCCCAGAAGTGACATCATGCCATGCACAATGCTACTGTTTGCTTTTGTTTCCTCCCGTGGCCACTTGGAGCAGCACCAGGTGAAATGGGCTGTCAACAAGAGCCCCAGCAACCTCTAGGAACACCGTTTTAATTGCCGCGTTTAAAGAGAGAGGAACGTACACGGGGGAATCATAGGTGCCCTGACCCCTTTCAACCCATCTTCGGCAATACGCGCCCCGCTGAACCACTCCATTTTGTGCAGGCGTTGCCTAAAGTTGCTTGCAAAGGAAGCAAAACATACACAGTTCACTTTACAAAAGAAAAAGAAAAAAGAAGGGTAATTGTTGAAAATCTACTTGACTTCGACATGAAAACTAATTATGACGATGTGTGGTGGTATTTCAAGCACGTCGTCTCCTTTGGGGAGAACGACCACGCTTCTGTTAGGGTTACTGGAAAAAACCCACTAAATTCCTACGTTAAGAAGCACTTGCATGGATTGAATTGATTGCCGCTGAATCCCTCTCCCAACCCGAGATGATCTTTCGAGCACAATCCCCCACCTTCGTGACAATAGCCAATTATATAATGCACGGGGCAGAGGTGAGGGGGAGAATAACCTTGCACTTTCTCAGAAGGCGAGAGAAATGGATTTTTATTTATGTACTGACAGCCAAATCCACCATCTGTAAAGTGTTGGAGAAAAAGGAGGAAGATAGGTTGTACTGCACAGGCAGACAGAAAGAGGAGGCCAATACACCCACCATACGAAATACCAGACATTGAAGAGCGCAGATATTCCAGCATGAAGCTGTAGTAACTTTCCTCTCTCAGTACTTCTTCTGCAATGAACTGGAAGAGGCCTAGAACTCTTGCTTCTTTCCTCTTCCCTCGACCATGGAAATTCAGTGCTGGGAAGATCCCTAATAAGTAGGAGCAGTAGCAGGAGCAGGAGTAGCAGCATCAGTAGTAGTAGTAGTAGTAGTAGTAGTAGTAGTAGTAGTAGTAGTAGTAGTGGTAGTGGTGGTAGTGGTGGTGGTGGTGGTGGTGGTGGTGGTGGTGGTTATAAACTATAAAATTTATTTATAGCTCACCCTTCCCCAAAAGCTCAGTAGCAAACTTATAGTGTGTATAAAGTGCCTCTAGTTCAACCTTTTTCAACCTTTTTACCATTGAGTAACCCATGAAATATTTTTTAGCCTTTGAGTAACCTCAGAAATTATGTCAGCAGGCCATGCCTCCCTGTCATGGCCCCCCTTATACTTTTTTCTTTGATATTCCCCAAATATAAATATCTATATTTAAAAACAGGGTGGATTGGCCAATATAATTGTTTCCTGGATGAGGAGAGGTGAGACAGAGTTCTAGTTTAACTGATATCAGCTGTTTTGGGGGCTAGGAAATCCAGGCTCCAGTGATAGGCGAGAGCTAGGCCCGTTTCTACCCACCCGCAAGCCCGGAAACAGCCCAGCATCCTGCTCCGTCCACTGCAGGCATAAAAATCCAGACCGGGGCCCCTCCCCAACCCCACCAGGCCTATTATTGGCCATTTTGGGACGAGGCAGATCGACCTGCCCAAATAAGGGGAAAAAACGGGTAAATTTAAATAAAAAAAAATCATTAAAAAAATTAAATCCCTCCTCCCAACTGGGACAACCCCTCTGGGGTTCAGGTAGAACCCAGGGGTTACGTATAATCATGGTTCAGAAACACTGCTGTAGTTGCAGCTGACTTACGGTGACCCCATCAAGCGGCTTTCAAGCAAAATGAGGAGCACAGATGGCTGGCACAGCCTTCCTCTGCAGAGCTGTCCTTGGTGGCCTCCCTCCCAAGGATGGACCCTGCTTAGCTTCTGAGATCTGACAAGGTCGGGCTATACTGTGCCGTCTTCTGTATTAAAGGTACAGTTTGTATCTACTTTCTGCAAAGGCAGAATACCATGTCCAGTCCAGACTTTGATCAGCCTGGGCTTAGATTCCTGATAATGCGATGCCAAACCAAGATCTGCCAGAGGTAGGAAAGAACAACTGCAAAGAAGGCGATCACAAAGAAGAAGAACAAGGAAGTGTTGGCTGCTGGTTGACATAAAAGGCAGTAACTTGTCTTCCGTTTCTCTGAGAACCACAGAAATCAGCGCAGAAGGAACTGCGGCCACCATGACAATGTACAGCGGCGACAATTAATTCCTGGGGAAACTCTCACACGGAAATAGGAAATGTTGTTTCCAAACACGCTGTCAAATCTAATTTCTTCTCTGTTACAGTCTTGTCCCCCAAAGAAAAGTGCAGTGGAATTCTAGCTTCAAACTGTCCCAGGGACAGCCACCCTGAGTGGGTGTTAAGCGCCGAGTGGCACTTAAGCCGTGAGACCAGCTCCTCCTCCAAGGAGGGACCCTGACGAATTTTTCAGGGGTTTCTCAACATTCAAAAAGTTGAGAAAGGCTGGTTGAGGGCTTTGAAAGGAAGAATCCAAAACCTTGAAATTGATATGGTCACCAATCTGGAGCCAGTGCAGCTTGGGGAGCACTGGTGTAGTACATGCTCCCCCGTTGAGTCAAACCCAAAATATGCAGTAAGAGCAGGGGTAGTCCACCTGTGGTCCTCCAGGTGTCCATGGACTACAATTCCCATGAGCCCCTGACAGCATTGCTTTAGAGTCTTCGACTCTTGCTCAGTTCACAGCATGGCCCCTGTTGAAAATTACTTGTGTTTGCTGACAGGGGCTCATGGGAATTGTAGTCCATGGACATCTGAAGGACCACAGGTTGACTACCCCTGAGGGTTTTTCCTCCTCAGCTAGAAAATGGACAGGGGAGATCTTCCTGCACACTGTGTACCAAACGCATGCTACATGCTACGTCCTGAGGACAACCCAAGGCCAGATTGCCTTGTGAATCATCAAACTCAAATGGGTCTAAGGAGGGGGAGTCTGGAATGGAAGCAAAATGACCCCTGGGGTAAAAAAAAAAATTAAAAAGATGGCCTGTGTGGATATATGATGTTACAGATCCCTCGGTGTATGTATCCCTTTATCTGCCAATTAGATTAATCCCTCCCGAGTGCAATTTGTTGCCGTGGGGGGAATTAAGTTTCCGCCAACAAGACCAGTGAATTTCCTTTCTTCCTGGCCTCGCTACATACAGTATCACTATCTGGAGATCAAAGCTTGCTGGGGAGTTAGTAAATAGAATATTCGATGCTTTGATGCATGCAAAACCTGCCTGGGATGCAGACACCTCCAGGGGAAAACATACCCCCAGGAGAAACCGGGCATGGCTGGGCCATGCTCCGTCCCAAGGAGCAGATTTCAGGGACAACTTAGCAAAAGGATTTCCCTTTTGTTCCGTCTTGGGAGTTACCCCTGTGTTTTATATATTTTTTTCTCCCCCTTGTGAGTGATGAAGGATCTGCTTTCTCTCCCCCCCCCCCTCCCCTCCCCACTTGCTTCCCCAAACTTCTGAACCAGGCTCAGTAGCTGTCCCAAGCAGGTAATATATAACGAGCCTCATTGTGATGCTAAAGAGTTCTATTTAGCTGTATTTAAACTGGATACGGTGACTCCACGCAGTGACCTTTCACTCCTGGGAAGTAGTTTTAAATTCAATCCGCGGCAAAAGGGAAAAATCCTTCCAATTCATTGGCTGTGAAAGGTCACAAGTGTGCTGTGTTTCGATACTATCGGCTCCTTTGGCGGCTTCGGTTCTCAATGGACATGAGCATCAGGGACGCCTGAATCGCCCCTTTGTCTCTGCGGCGGGGAGCCTGAGAAAAAACGGGACACACGGAACAGATACCTGGCAGACAGGGCCCTGGGCAGAGGGGCCAGAGCAGAGAGCCAGCAGAGCAAATTATAGAATTAAAAGAAGAAGAGTTGGTTCTTATATGCCACTTTTCTCTACCTGAAGGAGTCTTGAACTGGCTTCCAATCCCCTTCCCTTTCCTCTCCCCACAACAGACACCCTGTGAGGGAGGCAAGGCTGAGGGAGGATTGATATTACTGAAGAAGAAGAGTTGGTACTTATATGCTGCTTTTTCTACCCGAAGGAGTCTCAAAGCGGCTTACATTCACCTTCCCTTTCCTCTCCCCACAACAGACACCCTGTGAGGGAGGCGAGGCTGAGAGTGGACTGAGATTACTGAAGAAGAAGAGTTGGTACTTATATGCTGCTTTTTCTACCCGAAGGAGTCTCAAAGCAGCTTACATTCACCTTCCCTTTCCTCTCTCCACAACAGATACCCTGTGAGGGACACGAGGCTGAGAGTGGACTGAGATTACTGAAGAAGAAGAGTTGGTACTTATATGCTGCTTTTTCTACCCGAAGGAGTCTCAAAGCGGCTTACATTCACCTTCCCTTTCCTCTCCCCACAACAGACACCCTGTGAGGGAGGCGAGGCTGAGAGTGGACTGAGATTACTGAAGAAGAAGAGTTGGTACTTATATGCTGCTTTTTCTACCCGAAGGAGTCTCAAAGCAGCTTACATTCACCTTCCCTTTCCTCTCTCCACAACAGATACCCTGTGAGGGAGGCGAGGCTGAGAGTGGACTGAGATTACTGAAGAAGAAGAGTTGGTACTTATATGCTGCTTTTTCTACCCGAAGGAGTCTCAAAGCGGCTTACATTCACCTTCCCTTTCCTCTCCCCACAACAGATACCCTGTGAGGCAAGTGAGGCTGAGAGAGCCCTGACATTATTGCTCAGTCAGAACAGCCTTATTAGTGGTGTGACTAGCTAAAGGTCACCCAACTGGCTGCATGTGGAGGAGGAGCAGGGAATCAAACCCGGCTCGCCAGATTAGAAGTCCATGCTCCTAACCACTACAACCAGGCATAGGGTCCGAGTTCCATCTCTGGTATCTCCACCGAAAATGGTTCAGGGGTCAAAAGGCTGACGGGCAGCCTCTGCTTGTCGCCCGCTGATGCCTACCGGTCAGCATAAAGGAGAATGGATTTGTGAATCACTGGTGTGACACAATGGATGCCCAGGGAGGGTGTGGAATATCTCCTAGGGTTCCCAACCTCAATGTGGGTCCAGAAGTTCTCTTGGAATCAACATAGACTACAGAGATAAAGAACATATAAGCATAAGAGAAGTCTATGCAGTCCTACTCTCTGTCTCACACAGTAGGCCAAAACCCAGGTGCCATCAGGATGCCCACCAGCAGTTCCAGAGCTCCAGAAGCCTTCCCAGTCTTCCACCCACAAGCAGCCAGAATACAGAGCATTGCTGCTCCAGACATGAGAACATTAGAGAAGCCATGTTGGATCAGACCAACGGCCCATCCAGTCAAACAGTGGCCAAAGCCCAGGGGCCATCGGGAGGTCCACCAGCAGGGCCAGAACTCATCATGGAGTCCTGTAGCTTTGCCTGTGGCTCAGTTGCCCCCATGAAGCTTTTCAGAAATTCCCATGTCCACTTTGTGGAAGGTCAGGTCAGAGGGTCTTTCTTCGAACCTCTGCAGAGGCAGTGTCGCGGTTTGAATATTCCAGGATGCCATATTAAATTCCTTTCTGCACTCCGTTTATAAAGATCACCCTTGTAAGACCACCGTGCTCAGCAAGGGCCTTGGATTACGGCCGCCTGCGGCAAGTTTAGACTTGCACGTTCAAAGCCACAAAAAATAAAGTTACTGTAAGTTTAGCATTCATAAATTAATGTCCCCCTTTGGCTCCCTTCTCTGCCCTTGTGACTTCTGCCTTCCTCTCCCAGATTCCCGAAGAAAGTCCCATTGTATGCGGGAATGTCTGAGAATTCACATAGATTCGCTAGAAATGACATACTGAGTGACTTCTGGCTTACACTGTTATATGTCAAAAGTATGTAGACAAATCTCTTGAGCTTTGAACATGAGAAGCCACCTTCTCTATCAATCTCAGTGGCCATCTCCCCCCCCCCCCAAATAAAGGTTTTGAGGTTCCCCTTCCTCAAGATTTGGGGTAGGAATGGGTTCACTAAAGAGCTTGCAGAAAAAACTGCAAATTGTTAAGAGATACAAAATCCTAAAACCTCGAGAAACATTGGAGGAAACATTTTTTGTTGGAGTCAAACCTCACGGGGAATTGAACACGATGTTCAATAGAGGCATTCCTCAATCTGGGAAATGATTAAAGGACTAAACTGCATTAAAGAAACCCCAAAACCTTCAGTGAGGAATGCAATATGAGCGAAAAGTGGACATTAACGTTTGAGACAGCTCAAGAGGTGTGGAGTGCCGGTGAGTCACTATTATTTCTTGCACTTTGCCATACAGCAGGCTTCATGCAATAATGCTCAATGAGTGTAAAAGCCCATAGGATTCCATATAGGTTGGGAGCTACTCGACAGCACATAACACACACAGGGCCGACCATCCTCAGCCCTACTGGTATTAATTGGTATGACTGTGAGAGAGAGGGGAGGAAGAAGCAGGAAGTAGAAAGTTCCCTGGGAGCATCAGTCTACATGAGGGACAGCAATACAATAGAGATGGGAGGGATATTCTGTGTCCTGACCATTCCGTCTTTCTATATCTCTGATAGCCTCTTGGGCAGGGGCATCTGTTAACTCTTGTGGTTGGAAGACCCCCCTGTCACTTAAACTGTTTGGAGAGTCAATCTCTACGTACCTGTCCTGTTCCTTTCACATCGCAAAAATGAAAGTAGGCAAATGGCACAAGCAGCCATTTCTGAAGGTTTCCAGGTATTACATCTGAAGCTAACTCTGGCTCCTGGATTTAGTGTACTAAAAGATAAGAAAAGAAGGGATTTAAAGGGGAGGGGGGTTGCATTAGTTAACCTCTGAGTGCACATCCCTTGCTTCCATGCCCTCAGTTCATTATGGACTGTTCGCTAATGCTCTTCCACCCCATCTCTGCCTTCTTTAACCACTAATGCACTAATCTACTACGGGTCTGGGAATTAGTGAAATATTTAGACATAATGGAGGAAGTTTAATAGGCTTGACTGGGAAGCCCAGGTGTTTAGATCAGCTTAAAAATAATAAACCCCACTACCCCTGCTGGCTGTGTTCTTTTTTCCACAATAAAGCTGGGCTTTTTATTTTTCTCCATAAAGGCAACCTTGGACAGGAAATTGCTCACGTGATGGGTCTTTACAAGTAGTGGAGGGTTGAAAACCGGGGCCTAGAGAGGTCATTAGCGGACAGCCATATGATTAACCTTCGCAGGCCCATTCCTTTTCACACTTTGTTAACAGCTTCCAGGATTACCCTCATGTGTCTCCGGGAGAGACGTTTATTGACAGTATTAAAAACCTCTAGCCACCAATTCCAGGCAGAAGGCTATCCGTAGGTGGAAGAAAAGTTATTCGCAGGATGTACTCTAGGACCACATCGGCACACGTAACGTCAGCTTGTGGTTTTGGCGGGGCAGAATTTGGAGTGAGAACTTGGAGAACTTGCCATGCTGCAAAGAGAATAAAACATTTTCACTTTTCCCTTAACATCTTATCATGTTACAAAAACATTGTAGAACTTAGTAACGCAACAGAAAGTGATCTTCTAAAGTCCCAATAATGAACTTTCCCCTCCTTCACAACCTCCCTCCCAAAGTGATAGATTCAAGTGGGTAGCCGTGTTGGTCTGAAGTAGCACAATAAAACCAGAGTCCAGTGGCACCTTTAAGACCAACATTTATTCAAGGCGTGAGCTTTCGAGTGCAAGCACTCTTCCTCAGACTATGAACTTCCATCATGACAGTGGCAATAAAGGTAAAGGTAAAGGTATCCCCTGTGCAAGCACCAGGTCATGTCTGACCCTTGGGGTGACGCCCTCTAGCGTTTTCATGGCAGACTCAATACGGGGTGGTTTGCCAGTGCCTTCCCCAGTCATTACCGTTTACCCCCCAGCAAGCTGGGTCCTCATTTTACCGACCTCGGAAGGATGGAAGGCTGAGTCAACCTTGAGCCGGCTGCTGGGATTGAACTCCCAGCCTCATGGGCAAAGCTTTCAGACGGCTGCCTTACCACTCTGCGCCACAAGAGGCTCTTGACAGTGGCAATATAAAGCAAAAATTAATTCTGTTTAATTAGAACTATCCTATGGCTGCATTTGGATGTGTGACACAGTGTACTAATTTAACAGAATTAATTTTTGCTTTATATTGCAAATATACACCCACCATCCATCCATCCATCCATCCACCCACCCATCATCTATCTATCTATCTATCTATCTATCTATCTATCTATCTATCTATCTATCTATCTATCTATCTATCTATCTATCTATCTATCTATCTATCTATCTATCTATCTATCTATCTATCTATCTATCTATCTATCTATCTATCTATCTATCTATCTATCTATCTATCTATCAATTTATAGCCCACCACTCCCACACAGTGGCTCCTAACGGGTGACAGAATTCCCCCATAGTAAAACTCTATAAAACCATCATAAAAACCCCATTAAAATCCACCTGTGGTGATGACAGAACCCCCTTCCCCCAGCTCAAAAGACTTCTTCAAATTGCCTCAGGGGGGAAAAAAACCCAGGGGTAGCCTGATGACCTGGCTAGCTCAGGGTCCCAAATAGGGTTGCCAGCTCTGGGTTGGGAAATACCTGGAGACCTTGGGGGCGGAGCCAGGAGTTGGAAGGATTTGGGGCAGGGAGGGACCTCAGCATAAAGCTATGGACTTCACCCTCAAAAGCAGCCATGTTCTTCAAGGGAACTGATCTCTTTTGCCCAGAGATGAGCTGTAAAACCGGGGGACCCCCAGATCCCACCTGGGGACAGGTATCCCTAATGAACTCCCCACTAGATAACACTGCCCTGAAACAATAATTGTAAAATTTATTTAATAAAACCAGAGAATAACAGTGTAAGGTGTATCTTTACGACAGGCTTATTCAACCAACATCAATAGGAGCCCTGGTTAACCCCCCCCCCGCCCCCCAATGGAGAATTACTGCCGACAGTTCATGTCCAAAATAAATTGCACGGTTGTACTGGGATGCATGTAATTTTTAATATTATGCTGTGCTTAATGTTTCAACACTTAACAGTCATGTTTTATTATTCTTTAATGGATGCTTAATGGACTAGTGTTGTATACCACCCTGAGTCACTAGGGAAGGCAGTATATTAATAAAATAAATAAAGAAACCCTGGGGTGTCTTGATGGCCCTGCAAGGGTTTCCTGGATGGGTGGGAGTCAATTAATTTTTAACATATTTTTAAAAATTGTTAAACATTTATCGGGTGATGTGACTATATATGAGAGCCTTTCTTGACATTTCTACCATTGAGAAACCCCCTGAAACAGTCTTCAGGCTTCGAGAAACCCCAGAAGTGGAACGATCAGGCAGAATATGATTGGGAAGCAGATCTGTGGACACGCCCACATGGGGCCCCTCCCCTTCCCACCCCCTCCAGGCCCATCAGCAGCCATTTTGAGAGGGGAGCAGGTCGACATGACCATATTTGTCATATCACCCAATAAACGTTGAACAAATTTAAAAGATGTATAAAAAATGAATTAACTTCCACCCACTCAAGATGGTCCAGGGCCATCAAGAAACCCCAGGGTTTCACAAAAGCATATTGTTATTGTTATTGTTATTGTTATTGTTAGTGTTAGTGTTAGTGTTAGTGTTAGTGTTAGTGTTAGTGTTAGTGTTAGTGTTAGTGTTAGTGTTAGTGTTAGTGTTAGTATTCGATTTATTTCCCGCCACTCCCAACAGGCTTGTGGTAGGTAACAATAGTCTTAAAATCCCCCATTAAAAACCTCCGTTAAAAGACTATAAAAATACCCAACACGGCGGAAAATACCAGTCTCCCCTACCCGAACAAGGGCATTGGGGGATGGAGGGTGCTGATGACTCCTTCAAACCCCCCAGGGGGCAATGTTCTTCCTTGCTAATCCCAGCCTCAACCTGGCGGAAGAGCTCCGTTTTACAGGCCCTGCGGAAAGCTGACAGCTCCTGCAGGGCCCGCAGCTCACCCGGGAGCTCATTCCACCAGGTAGGGGCCAGGACAGAGAAAGCCCTGGCCCTGGTTGAGGCCATATTTATAATATAAGGTCATGTCAATCTGCTCCCCCCCCCCCAAATGGCCAGTGATGGGCCTGGAGGGGGTGGAAAGAAGAGGGGTCCCGGATGGGTGTGTACGCAGCTATGCTTCCCATCCATATTGTACACGATTGTGCCACTTCTGGGGTCTTCCAAAGTCTGGATAATCTTTCAGGGGTTTCTCAAAGTTAAGAAAGGCTGTTTTACGAGAATAAAACCAGAGAGAGAGAGACTTAAACTAATGCCATAGTAGCTGAAATATTATTTTAAGCTGCACGGCCCAACAGATCTCAAATGGGCCATCAGAAGCTTTATTGGGCCGGGCTCCCCCTTGGCCGAACTCTGTTTCTAAAAATTCTGGGTTGGGAATCCCTGCAAGAGCAAGTTCTGGGGGTGGGTTTGGACCACACGTGCCCGGAAGGCACAGAATTCCCAAAGCACGCCTGGGCCACGTGCGAATCAACCCAATGCAGCCCTATGTCGGCTTGGTGAAGCAGGTGTCCTCGGAGAGCCAGAGCCTTCCTGCAAACCAGGATTGCGGGATCAGAATCTCTGCAACCGTTAAGAGGATCTTCCCGGGGAAGGGGTCCCTTGGCGGTGCACCTGGGCCCAATCAGCCACCGATTGCCCCAGTAATGAGGCGCTGAATATTGTATTTATTCAATAGGTGCAGCTGCCAACCATAGGGACCTCCTTCAACGCCTTTTCGTTATGCCACTCCACGTTTTGGCATCTGTACAATTAAAAAGAAGACGGAGAAGAAAGAAACAGCTCCCGGAGGCCTCGGCTTCCTTGGAGTGGGCCGGAACGTTCTAGCGGCTCTTAATTTGCTTCTGCCGGCCGGTTGTTGACGATTCTGGTCAAGAGAGGCCAAGCACGAGAGAACAAGCCGTGCGGGTTCTCCCTTTCCGTCGTGCCGCAGCAGTGGCGCAGGTCCCTCGTTGACACCCCCCACCCCGTTGGCTTGCCTTGGGACTAATTAAAAATCTTCTCCCTACCCGGGTCTTAATCCCCCCCCCCTCCAATTGAACTCCTATTTTGTTGGCCAGCGGAGATGTGCAAAAAAGTTTTGGGACTCTCAAATGGATTCTCGCTTTTTTTTTTAAAGTGTGTTTTGATTGCCAAGGCTGGCCTCATTGCTATTCCCACAATGTCGAGCCGAGCTTATGTTGATTGGCAGGACTTAGAAACGTGAAACGGGAGAGAGAGAGAGAGAGGAGAGAGAGAGAGAGAGAGAGAGAGAGAGAGAGAGAGAGAGAGAGAGAGAGAGAGAGAGAGAGAGAGAGAGAGACTTTCTTCTCTTCACTCCCTTCAAACTCTCCCCCTCTCTGTCCCCCATCCCATTTACATTGAAACTTGGCCAAGATCAGATCTGGTGCTCCGTCTGGGCCCTGTGAATTAAAATGGAGCCGCTCAGCTCTCCCCGCCCTACAACACCCGCTTTCCAAGGCCCCTGCTTGCGTTTGGGTCCTCTCGAGAGCGGTGCTTCTTCAGGGGAACTTTCTTTTTAAGGGTTTTGATTTTAAAGTGGATGGCCCTGGGGAGGGACTCGGGCTGGTTGTTTTTCCAATTCTCCCTCGTCCCCCCTCCCTTCCCAGATTGAGAGTTGGTGTGAAAAGAAGGGAGGGAGGAAAAAGGCCTGTTTGCGTCCGGAGGTAGAAAACCGCCTGTTCGCCAGCAGGTGCAGAGTCCCCAAACAGCTGTTTTGCTGCTCTCAAGTTGAAACCTATAACATCCCCCCCCCCTTCCAGCCCAAGAGCCCTTGATGTAATCCTCTCCTGCAATTCACACTGTAATTGCAGGAGATCCAGACAGCTTGGGGATGGAGGGGGGGGGGGGGACAACCTCATTTTTTTTATTGCTATTTTCCCCCTGCGCACAAATAACGAGATCTTCGGACAAATAAGGAACGAGGCCTTTTAATTAGTTTTAGAGACTTCGGGCCCCTTCTACTGGGCAGGGAGGGGGGGGGAACGTGTGGTGTGCGAGCTTTGTTGGAATAAGCAGGGAGTTTGCGCGTTTGTTTTTCAAGTTGGGGGGGGGGCTGGCGGAGATGTCCTGATAGATCCTAGTTGCAGGAGCCGATTTGCATCGTGATATCGAGATATTGGAACTTTTAGCCCTCCCCCCCCTCCCAAGGCTCCGAAGGAGATAGCATTAAAAGACAGCCTCAATGCTGCGAATCTGTCCACCGTGCATGCAAGGGATTGTGCATGCACAGTAAAGGTAAAGGTAAAGGTGTCCCCTGTGCAAGCACCGAGTCATGTCTGACCCTTGGGGTGACGCCCTCCAGCGTTCTCATGGCAGACTCAATACGGGGTGGTTTGCCAGTGCCTTCCCCAGTCATTACCGTTTACCCCCCAGCAAGCTGGGTCCTCATTTTACCGACCTCGGAAGGATGGAAGGCTGAGTCGACCTTGAGCCGGCTGCTGGGATCGAACTCCCAGCCTCATGGGCAAAGCTTTCAGATGGCTGCCTTACCACTCTGCGCCACAAGAGGCATGCACAGTAGGTTGCTGCATTCCCGCTAGCAACTGCAGGGGATGGGGGGTGGGGGTTGTGTTGTCAGATCCAGGTTGGGAAACTCCTGAATATTTGGGGAAGGAGCCTGGGGAGAACAGGGACCTCAGTGGGGTACAAGGCCATTGATGCCACCCTCCCAACCATCTCTTCTTCGTCATCATCCACTGAGCCGTAGCCCTTCAAAAATTACCCATTTGGTAATGTCCCAGGCCAAAATATACTCTTATTCTTGACTGGCCTTTCTAGGACATATGGCATCACTAATCTAAATCTACTAGAATCAACTATAGCATTACCCTGAGGATCAATTTAGAATTGCCAACCCCCAGGTGAAATCGGAAGACCTATGACAGAGATCTGGGTGTAGTCTACACGGGGCCTTTTACTCACGTCCAGTTCGAATTAATCCCTGCCGTTTACACTGAATTCGATTTCCACTTTGATTTTGGGTGCTTTAAATTTTCACTCTGCAACATGGATCATTGATCTGGAGTGACCCTACTTTTCCCTTGAGATATCCTGGATTGGATATAAGCCTCAATATTTGAAAAACCGCCATGAGTAAATGTGTAGACAGCTCCTTTTTGCAAATTAATTTACTGCTTCATGCCTGGGAGCAAGGGAGTCTTCCCTGATTGGCCAGGGCATCAGTTCAGTCTGGTTGCCGGTTGCAAGGCTTCCCTTAAAGTGACTGCGCTCCAGAAGCCCTAACTTCTCTCAGCAGAGATTTGCTTGGATTTATTCTCCCCTCCTCTGCTCTCTCCAATCCTCCTCCCCCCCATTCAAGCAAAGAAAGAGACTCCTGCTGCACTTGGCTCCCCTCCCCACTCTGAGGTTCCCCAATCAAGTGCAGAACACTTTCAATTGGGGGGGGGGGGATAGAGGAAGACCTGAGTTCAAATCAATCTGAATTCATCAGGATCCACAACAGAAAAAAAACAAAGTAAGTGCAGAATCAACCCTGTTCTCCTAAGGAAAAAGGTGAACCACCAATATTGCAGCCTAAAGTTTGCACCTGGCCTTGTAATCACCAAAGAGCTGTCTTGTACTCTCCAATGTGTCTCGGCTGGCTTTTGCTTATGCAGTGATGGGGGGCTGCCCACTAGGGTTCTGTGGTGCCCCCTGGCTACCAGCAGGGGGATGGATGAGGGTTGCCAGATCCAGGTTGGAAACTCCTGGAGATTTGGGGATTGAGCCCAGGAAAGACAGAAACCTCAGTGGAGTTTAAGGCCATAGAGTCTACCCCCCAAAACAGCCCTTTTCTCCAGGGAAACTGAGTTCTGTAATCTGAAGATGATTCTAGGGAAATCCCCAGGTCCCACCTGGAGGGTGGCAACTCTGCTGCCCATTCTGGCCTGGGAAATTAATGGAGATTTAGGAGTAGAACCTGGATTGTTGTTACCTGCTCTGAGTTTAGGAAACAAATAGGTCAAAATTGGGGATCGATGGGCAGATATATCCCTAATTGTGGAATACTGAGAGTAGATTTATTTAACACCTGAGGTGACCAACAAATATTTAACTCCTGAGGTGACCAACAAAATAATGAGTTGGTTTTTATACTATATTTTTCACTACCCAAAGAAGTCCTCAAGAGGCTTCTGACGGCCTTCCCTTCCTCTCCCTACAACAGACCCTGTGAGGGAGGTGGGGCTGAGAGAGCTTTGACAGAACTGCTCTGTGAGAACAGCTCTAACAGCACTAGGACTAGCCCAGGGTCACCCAGCTGGCTGCATGTGAAGGAGCAGGGAATCAAATCCAGCTCTCTGGATTACAAGCCGCCGCTCTTAACCACTACACCAAGCTGGCTCTTACCTAGAATAATTGCCTAGAAGAATTAAATAATCCCTCCATGTGCAGCAACAAACAGTGATACAAACCCTGCAATGCCATTGTCTGAGGCCGTGTGCCTGCACACAAATGCTCACACCTTGAATCAAACTTTATTGGTCTTAAAGATGCCACTGGATTCTGCACTCCCCCACATGCAACCAGCTGGGTGACCTTGGGCTTGCCACAGCACTGATAAAGCCGTTCTGACCGGGCAGTGATATCAGGGCTCTCTCAGCCTCACCCACCCCACAGGGTGTCTGTTGTGGGTAGAGGAAAGGGAAGGCGACTGTAAGCCGCTTTGAGCCTCCTTCAGGTAGAGAAAAGTGACATATAAGAACCAACTTTTCTTCTTCAGTAATTTCAGGGCTCTCTCAGTCTCATCTCCCTCACCAACTCTTCTTCTTCTTCTTCTTCTTCTTCTTCTTCTTCTTCTTCTTCTTCTTCTTCTTCTTCTTCTTCTTCTTCTTCTTCTTCTTCTTCTTCTTCTCATTTCCCTGGGCATGCAAGAAAGGGCCACAAGATCTAAGCACGGACACAATCCTTTCTGCCCACCCACTCACAATCTGCCTCAGTTCGCAGAATCAGAATCTGTATTAAATGTTAGGAGGTATGTTCAAGGTGAGAAGGTATGCCTAATATGTTCTTTCTAACATAACAAGTTACTTATTATAATAAAAAATGTGTCCCCTTAGCTTACAGCCTTACAAATTTGCCTAATCAATCTATCAATCAACTTATCAACTAAAACCTTAGTTGATTAATCTGCCAGCACCAATTAAAGCTGGCTTTGGGCATTTCAAGGCCTCCTAGGTGTAACAACTTCTGCATTCTCTTGCCATTTTTTCTTTTAAAGAGCTACTGAAATCCTCATTGATGGGAACAATAGTATGCTAAATTGAATAAAGATGAAAGCAGAAAGGAGGAGTCCCAGAATTCCCCCTTTAAAAAAAAATGTGGATTTCCATGTTGCTTTGGGGAAAAAAAGCTACGTTTAAAAAGATTTCTGGCATTCAGCAAAAATTGTCGTCTTCCAGATCTGCTTGATAAGGCAATGGTTTGTGCGAGGTGCATCACAGACTCGAATAGCAGAGAACCACAGGTGGCCGGGTTCATAGAATCATAGAGTTGGAAGGGGCCACACAAGTCATCTAGTCCAACCCTCTGCTCAACGCAGGATCAGCCCAAAGGGTTGCTAACACAGCCGGTGCTGAAGTTTGCATTGGGCAAATGCAGTTCAGTCTTTAATGTGGGCGAAAAGAATTTTCCTGCAACAGTGAACGGCTAGCACCCCCCCAAAAAAAAAAATTCAAAGAAACCACCAAGGGGCATTGATGTGTTCTACCATAGGAGATATGCATCTTTCTCTTAAGAAAACCACAACAAATTCCAACATATGGGTCCGCCTGGATTTCTCGTCCCTACCCCTTGCATTCAACAAGATGGCCGCATCCTACAAGGCACTGGGAAATGTCCCTTAGTTGGAGCTGATGGCTGAAGTGAAGCCGGTCGGCCGGGAGGGGTTGTTCAAAGTTTGCTTCAGTTTGCAAACGCTCTCTTTGATACATCCGTAAGGCTCTTTAAACGGAATATGGTTCCCTGCAAAAACTTGAGTTTCGAGAAATAACGGTTCGTGCACCACTCCTAGATATCTGGGTGACATTTGGGTACAGTGAAAGGGGGAGATGACAGGGGAGGGAATTCTTTATGGAACAATTTACGGGTTTTCTTTTTTGGGGGGGAATCAGTTATCCCTACCAAGACTGGAAAAAACTTGGGGTTCGTCTCTTGCTCCTGTTCCCCCGCCTCCTCTGCCCCTACCCTCCTCTGCCCCTACCCTCCTCTGCCCCTACCTTTTGAGTTTTGGGGGAGCGGCACAAGGGAAGGGAGAAGGAAAAGGAGAGGCCCCCCCCCAAAAAGCTGACCTTAATTAATAGAAGATCCACTAGAGCCACAGGGAAAAAAAAAAAAAAGATTTGGCTCTCAGGCCTGGGGCCTCCCCTGATCCTCTCCTGGGTGTAATGAGAGAGTGCAGCTTCATTATTGGCGGCTGAGGCAAAGGGTCACCGGCGATGGATTTCTAAGGCCTGCATTGAGAGCCTTGCTTCACGCTGAGAGGAGCTGGCCATACTCTTGGACACCTGGTCATTAACATTGCTAATTAGTAGCCATTAATCAGGGCCCTCGGGTTTCTTTCCCTCCCCCCCTGTTGTGCGGGCACAGGCCCAGCTGAACAAGAGGACTGTTTCATTACCTCCACAAGAGGTAGAATGAAAACCATCCCATCAACTCAAGATGAGATGGATTAAGGAAAGGTTAGACAACAGTTTAAGATGAGCTAGGCGGGGGCGAGAGGGGGGCGGACAAGGGAAGGGGGCCGGTGGTGCAGGAGGGAGCATGGGGGGAGGACCTGAGCTGTCCTCTGAGGGGGAAAACCAGCCACCTATAATTAATGGCATCTTCCGTGACCTAATTCTAATCACCGTGTGAGCTTTCCGCCAACAACTGAACCTCTGTATCTCCGAAAGGGCTCCAATTTATCTGTTTGCACATGAAATTAGGCAGCCGCCTGAGTGCCTCCTTGTTTGAATTTTCGGGCATCGGGAGCAACAGGTTTCAACTGCAGGTTGGTATTAGTATTAACCCCCCAACCCCGAAAGAACTGTAGCAAAATCGTAATTTGAATTCGCTCAAATGAAATTTTCTTCCATGGACCCTGCCACAGCCACAGAATTTCTCTCCCCCCCCCCCCCAATTTGGGGTTTCTATATTGAAAATGGTGTTTTGATGGGGATTTTGATGATGGACAAGGAAGAGGGAGAGAAGGAAAACAATAGAACCCCCCCCCCCGCAAGAAAGTCTTCAAAATAAACCCAAGGGCTTAACTTTCCAGCATTAACGAAATGCAACAAAATGCCATGTTATACAGGCATTACAGTAATCCGAAAAGATTTATGATGCAAAAGTCACTGCCATCTTTTCTTGTTCATTTAAAGTTCTGTCCTTAATATACTATTGCAGTCTCTCATCAGAGATTAAAAGGAAGGATGGAAGGAAGGAAGGAAGGAAGGAAGGAAGGAAGAAAGAAAGAAAGAAAGAAAGAAAGAAAGAAAGAAAGAAAGAAAGAAAGAAAGAAAGAAAGAAAGAAAGAAAGAAAGAAAGATGAATGTCAGGTCCGTTTCTCAGGCCATGTTTCCCCATGTGGGGTGGGGTGGATCAGTAACTCTTTTTGGCATAACTCTTCAGAGGTATTTCTGTTCCAAACAGTTACGGAGGCCAGCCTTGTGCAAACTTACTTTGTGCATCTCTTTCTCCTTCCCAGAACTTTCACAGAATCATAGAATCACAGAATCATAGATTTGGAAGGGGCCATGCAGGCCATCTAGTCCAACCACCTGCTCAACGCAGGATCAGCCCAAAGCATCCTAAAGCATCCAAGAAAAGTGTGTATCCAACCTTTGCTTGAAGACTGCAAGTGAGGGGGAGTTCACCACCTCCTTAGGTATCCTGTTCCACTTTCTGTGTACAGGTATTTTTCTGCATTAGTATAGCTGACCATGCTTTTCTTAGCCGCTTGTCAAAATCCAGTGCTTTCTCCTGTCGTGTTGCCACAGCTATTATTGTCCCAGCTGTGGTGGGTTGATGATGACGTTAGCAACTCTGTTGAGTCCGACTCTTGGCAATCCGATGGCTCAGTGGTCGCCATCTTGCACTGCTTCTTTTAGCTTAGGACACTCTGGACCAGGGGTAGTCAAACTGCAGCCCTCCAGATGTCCATGGACTACAATTCCCAGGGAGGGCCGCAGTTTGACTACCCCTGCTCTGGACAGTGTCCGTTTTGATCATGTCTATCCATCGTGCTCTTTGTTGGCCTGGCTTCCTGTTATCACTGACCGTCGAGTTGGATCGCACGATATGGCCAAGGTCAGTGAGCTGGTAAGTAGGTGAATAAGAACAGCCTAGGTCAGGGGTAGTCAACCTGTGGTCCTCCAGAAGTCCATGGACTACAATTCCCATGAGCCCTCTTATAGCCTTAGGCCACTGCAAAACATCACAAAACAGATGCGTGATACATACAAACATTCCAGCACAGACCTAAGGCTTTAAAATTCACCTTATTGAGTTATCCATAAAATAATTCATCAGGAATCTCCCCCTAATTTGCTTTGCAGCCAATGGGAAAAGGGGTACCTTGTGAGGGGCACGAGGGTCAGGATCTGATCAAAGCAAGTACATTTTATCTACGTCAATCGGACCGTTATACTCCACAGGAAAAAAAGTCCCAAGAATTTAGATCTAGGATCAGCATTAAGAGGACCGTGTAATACAGCAGGCAGCCAATCGCCTTCCGATCCCCACCCCTCCTCCTTCCACTTCCCTCAGAGGCTGCAGATCCCTGCTGCGTGAGAGCTGCCCCTGCAGGTGAGTTTTCTGCCCAGGGTCCTCCAACCTGCAGCCTTTCCAGGTCTTGGGGGGAGGGAGAGGCCATCTGCAGAGTTCTTCCACCCCACCTCCCCAGTCTAGCACCCGTTGTATTCCTGAAAGCAATGGGCTTTGTCCCTAGTAAATAAATAAACCCCCATCAGGATAGCCCGAGGTAAGCCAGCGTCTTCCTATCTCACCCACTAAGGTAGATCTGTCCTAATTAGTAGTTGGATGGGAGACTCCCAAGGAAGCCCAAGATCACAATGCAGACGCAGGCCACCTCTGAACATCACTTACCCTGAACACCTTGATATAAAAACTGGAGAACGTGCAGTGTGTTTAGTGAGAAGGACACATGTGACATCTGCAGGACCGTCGCGTGGGCTAAGTTTTGTAGACAGAGGATCGCCGATCCGGTGACAAGCTGGCAATTGAGATCCGTCAGGAGTGACACCGTTAAAGCCATTTTGCTAAGAGAGAGGAGGAAGCAACAGGTGTTAGGGGATATTGTTATTCCGCAACATAATGTGTGTTGATGTCTTTGACACGTTTTTTTTTTATAGAGCTTGTATTTATATGATCGGGTTTATGGACAACTGTGAGCCAAGTGCTTTTATACTGCCATGTGTTCGGACAAGACGGCCCTTAATGTTAGTGAAAGGTTATGAGACTAATAACAGCTCTTAAATATGCACGCGCTGCGGTTCGTATCCCGCGGGAGTAGTTACCACCACATTAATATTCTCTGGATCAATGTGATTTAGAAACGTACATTATCGAGGCATTGTGAAGAATGTGGGGCAGGTCTCCACTTGTGACAAGAGGGCGGGGGGGTTAATGTGGGGAAGACCTCTGAAGTTCCTCCTCTAAGTCAGCTTTTCTCGATGTTTTTACCATTGAGAAGCCGCTGAGACATTCTTCAGCTTTCAAGAAACCCCAGAAGTGGTACGATGGTGCAGAATATGGTTGGGAAGCAGAGCTGTGGACACGCCCACCCAGGGCCCCTCCCCTCCCCATCCCCTCAAGGCTCATCATTGGCTGTTTTGGGAGGGGGGCGGGTTGCCAGGATCATATATGGTAATATCACCTGATAAATATTTAACAATTTTTTAAAAAAATAATTAATTCCCACCTCTTCAGGAAACCCTTTCAGGACTGTCAAGAAACCCCAGGACTTCATAGAATCATAGAATTGGAAGGGACCTCCTGGGTCATTTAGTCCAACCCCCTGCACGATGCAGGACACTCGCATCCCTCTCGCTCATCTACTGTAACCTGCCACCCCCTTGAGCCTTCACAGAATCAGCCTCTCCGTCAGATGGCTATCGAGCCTCTGTCTAAAAATCTCCAAAGATGGAGAACCCACCACCTCCCGAGGAAGCCTGTTCCACTGAGGAACCGTTCTCACTGTCAGAAACCAATTCCGGATGTTTAGATGGAATTTTTTTGAAATTAATTTCATCCCATTGGTTCTGGTCTGTCCCTCTGGGGCAAGAGAGAACAACTCTGCTCCATCCTGTACATGGCAGCCTTTTGAATATAACTCAATTTGCTTTAAAATGAGCCTAGCAAAACTTCTGACTGGCCATTGAAGATCTGACTGGCTGTACAGATTTCTCCAAATGCTGTGTTAGCAGCAGGTGCCAGCGTAGCACAAGTTACTGAAGTTAAGCCATGGCAATCATTTTGTGGCTCCTCCTCCTCCTGCAGCCATTTTGTGGCAGCCATTTTGTAGCTGCACCCACCATGTCATGCCAGAAAGCCAAAAGGTCCAACAGGTTGAAATAGATTGGAGAACTTGGTGTAAACTCGAAATATAGGGTACATAGAATGATGGAGAACTCCACAGGAGGAGTGTGTCCAGAGGAGGGCGATGAAAATGGTGAGTGGTTTGGAGACGAAGACATATGAAGACAGGTTGGGAGAGCTTGGTCTCTTTAGCCTGGAGAGAAGACAACTAAGAGCTGATATAATATCCATCTCTTCAAGTACTTGAAGGGCTGCCACATAGAGGATGGAGTGTAGTTGTTTTCTGTTGCCCCTGAGGGTCAGAGCAGAACCAATGGGTTGGAATTAATTCAAAGGAAATGTTGGCTAAATATTCCTGACAGTTAAAGGGGTTCCTCAGTAGAGCAGGCATCCTCAAGAGGTGGTGGGTTCTCTTTTTTAAACAAAATTTTTAAGCCGAGGCTAGATAGCTATCTGACAGAAATACTGATTCTGTGAACTTCTGCAGCTTGTAATTGGGTGAGAATAAGAGATTGTGTCAATATTTGGCTTTTGTGGCCTTTTCTTACATTCCCAGGGAAGTGCCACTGCCAACCACCACTTGGTGGTCAGGAGGCAAATTTCCTCCAGGCCAGATTGGACAGGGATTCTGGTTTTTTTGGGGGGGGGACATCATCTGGGCATAAAACTGGGATCACTGTGGATGGGCAGGTAGTTGTGAATTTCCTGCATTCTGCAGAGGGCTGGACTGGATGACCTTGGAGGTACCTTCCAAGTCTATGATTCTGTGCATTGGTCCCACTCTATTATAGGGACATTTAATTTCATTCGTGTCTAAGACCCAAGCCATTGTGCAGATGGGACCTTGCTCTATTAGAAACATTAAGTTTACCCTTCCCAATCTGCCCTACCTCTAAAGAAGCATTTTTATTGGTGATATCAAAGCCACTGTTTCAAGACGAAGAGACTGCATTTAGAACTGGGACACTTGTAGTTTATGAAAAAAAAATCATAGCAGGTGGCTATGCCCTTCGAAAGCAACAGTTCTCCAAACTCTGTGAACCTGATCCAGCAAACGCCGGCCACCCAAGACTTCCCAGGGCTCAAATGGCTTTCTGAAGATCACTATCATCTTATCATGCTAAAGTCATCCTGGGAAAAAAAAGGGGTTTCGTTGCTAGGAGTGCATGGAGGGAGAAAATGATGTTGGCCAACTTTCCCACCAAACTGAATAGGGAAAATACATTTCCCCCACCCATGGCGCCCCTTGCATAGTGCCAGGGGAAGTCTAGCTCACCAGGCTGAGGAATCTCCCCCAGCAATCCATGAAGGTACATGAGGACACCGACTTATTTAAAACTGGAAAGGGATGCCAGATAGCTGGCAGGGGGAGCCCCGTGGCCAATTCCCATATTACAAATGTCCTTGTGTCCCCCATGGCTCCTCTCAATGACAGATGCTCTGGCAGCTCCATTCTCAGAATCTAATTCCTAGGAGCTTTCAGGCCTGGTTAGAGTTGAGGCCATGCCATGCAAAGAAAGGGCTCAGTGGTAGAGCATCAGCTTGGCCTGCAGATGGTCCCAGGTTCAGTCTATGGTTGTGCACGGTGGCGTCCGAATCGGCCGTTCCAGGCCTCCGCAGCCTGAAACGGCCGATTCGGACACCGCCGTGCACAACCTTAGTTCAGTCGCCTGTATCACCAGCTAGAAGGCTCAGAGGATGATGTGAAAGACCTGCGCTTGAGACTCTGGAGAGCTACTGCCAGCCAGCGTAGGCAATACTGAACATTCATTCATTCATTCATTCATTCATTCATTCATTCATTCATTCATTCATTCATTCATTCATTCATTCACCACCCTTCCCGGAGGTTCAGGGCGGCTTACATAAGAACAAACAACAATACATAAAACAGTCTATAAACATGTGAATAACTTTACAATAATAACTGATGGTTGTAACCGTATAAACAATATAGACAATACAACAGTGCAACAATACAAACAGGTCCAGAGCATATGGGTGGAATTCTGAGGGGGGGGCAGGGGGGGAGCAGGGGCCTTCCAGTCGCTGTTGGTTACATGATGGGCCAACCATCTCATTCCGCATCAAGCAGCTTCACGTGTCAAGAAACAGGGCTTAAGACTAGCAATGGGCATGAACTGGTTCATGAGCCAAAATTTGTCAGCTGGCACCTCCCCCAAACATTTCCCCATTTGGTTTGGGTGGGTTTGGGGGTTCGGCTGACGGGTGGGCCCACCAAACTATTGGCATAAATGGCTGGCAGCCATTTCAACAGTCCGTTTCACTTCCCGGCACTTTGAAGCAAGGGGGAGCCAAACGAGAGGTTTAAATGACTCCCGCGCAGACCCACCAAACTGTTTAAATGGCTGCCAGTCATGTTAGTGGTCCATTTCACTTCCCTCCACCTTTAAGCAGGGAGAAACGAAATGGTCAGGCCTGAACTGTCTGATTTGTTTCGGGACTTTTGGTTCCTTTCGGTACAGAATGAAGCAAATGGAACACCTCCCTTATGAAGAAGTTATAGAAGTTACACAACAAAAGCTGACTCCAATAGCACCTTTAAGGCCAACAAAGATTTATTCAAGGCGTGCAGATTAAGGCGAAAGTAAATTGTGGCTAATTAATAAACTGTGTCATAATATCCCAATTAAGCTATATCATGCCATATGAAAATTCTCTGCTAAAACAGCTATTCAATCCTTTTGAGTTCACTTGAACGTATCTTAAGGAAGCTAGGGATTTTTAGCATAGAAAAATGACAACTGAGAGGTGACTCGATAGATTTTTACCAAATAATGCATGGGATTGAGAAGGTGGAAAGAGAAGCAGTTTGCTCCCTTTAGCACAATAGAAGTGCTCGTGCGCACTCAATGAAAGTGAGGAGCAGTGGGCTTAGAACAGATAAAAGGAAATTATTTCCATGTGAGATTCGTTGCTACAGGAAGTGGTGGCAGCTACAAGGATAGACAGTCTCAAGAGGGGATTGGACCTCCAGATCGCACCTGGCTTTTTGCCACTGTGTAACCTAGGCCAGGGGTAGTCAACCTGTAGTCCTCCAGATGTTCATGGACTACAATTCAGATCAGACTATTTAGTAACCATTTCTGTACAAAAACTTCGAATGCCGTTTGCTCATTTATGCTTTCAAGTTATGCCATCAGCCCTACTCTCAGGCCGTTTTTCCGGCGTACCTTTTGCCCTTCGCCTATGTATTTGTGGAGAACCTGCTGTTCTCCACAAATCTTTGTTTTCTCCACAAATCTCCACCTTTATCATTATGTTTTGGATTGCCCGCTATACTTGGAGCCAAGAACCAAATATATTGAGAGATGTTTGAGTGGCCAGAACTTCCCTGCGAATTTGGACAAAATAGTCTTTTTATTATCAGATAAAGGTAAAGGTAAAGGTATCCCCTGTGCAAGCACCGAGTCATGTCTGACCCTTGGGGTGACGCCCTCTAGCGTTTTCTTGGCAGACTCAATACGGGGTGGTTTGCCAGTGCCTTCCCCAGTCATCACCGTTTACCCCCCAGCAAGCTGGGTACTCATTTTACCGACCTCGGAAGGATGGAAGGCTGAGTCAACCTTGAGCCGGCTGCTGGGATTGAACTCCCAACCTCATGGGCAGACAGATTCAGACAGCATATCACTGCCTTACCACTCTGCGCCACAAGAGGCTCTTATTATCAGATACCAACCCCCTAATTAGTTATAATATTTCGCTATTTGCATTAGCAGCAAGGAAAATTATTATGCTTTGCTTCAGTTCTGGTTTGGAGATTTTTTGCTTAGTCCCACAACCCAAATCCTATTTCATGGCTTAGTGAATTTCACACCCTGTTGATTGTACCGACTCACTCTCTATAATGAGCCTTGAGTCCCACGGGAAAGGCGAACTACAAAAAATGTGAATAAAGTAAACATAAAACCAATGAACACATGCATCTGTATCTGAAAGAAAAACCTGGATCCAAACTATAGTCTCATCGAGAATCTCCCAGGGCACATCTCTTTGGCAGCCCCCTAGGCCATGGGTAGCAGAGGCTTCTGGGAATTGTCATCCATGGACACCTGGAGAGCCACAGTTTGGCCATCCTGTGCCCCAGGGTGTACCTGGAGGTGAATGGGAACCATGTACTGTGTAGCTAAGCCCCAATAATCTCTGATGCTTGGGCCAGTCACCTTAACCTAACTTGCAGGGTTGTTACGAGGATAAAACAGCAGAGTGAAGAACCGTGTTCACTTTGGGGAGGGGCCCTGGCTCAGTGGTAGAGATATGAAGAGGTATGGCTTTGCATGCAGAAGGTGCAGGCGCAGTCTCTGACACCTCCGGTTAAAAGGACCAGGCTGGAGGTGATGTGAAAGATCTTCACCTAAGACCCTGGAGAATCATAGAATCATAGGAGTTGGAAGGCACCCCCAGGGTCATCTAGTCCAACTGCCTGCACTATGCAGGAACTCACAACTACCTGCCTACCCACAGTGACCCCAATTTCATTCCCAAATGATCCCCCCAGCAAAAATCTCCAGAATCCAGCCTGGCTGGAGGAAATTCACCTACCATCCCACAGTGGCAACCAACCATCCCCTTATTATGCCAGGAAGGGTCACAAGAGAGAAACACACCCCTTCCTGCCCACCCACTCACAATCTGCCTAAAAGTCACTGCCAGTCTGTGTAGACCTTGATGGACCCGTGGCCAGATTTGGGATAAGGCAGCTTCACATGTCTTTGTGCGCATTTGGAAGAAAGTGCAGGATAAAAACGGGCCGTTAGAACTTGTATAACTTCGAGCTTTTGTCACAAGCCGTGCGTCGATGAGCCGTGAGTCAAACATGGGCTTTCTATGGACCAGCCCCACCCTATACCTCCCACCCGGAGCATGCCGTGCTTCTGTTTGCTTGCGCATGGATGGAGATCTCCCTCGTTTGAAACGCTGCCCAGAAACAACACTGTGTTGACTTTGATAACTGGGGATCCTTGCGTCCTTGTGAGCTCTCCTCTCTTCACTGCGGAGAACGTCCTCCCTGCATAACTTTCGGCTCTCCCTTCTTTCCTTTCTCTCCCTTGATGATTTTATCCGCCTTTGACAACAAAAGGAACTGGATAGGCTTTCTGAGCCCAGCCCCCCCCCCTATATATATGTATATAGAGAATGAACACACCTGGAACAAAATGTTGTCTGTTGAGAATTAGAATGCACACCTGGAAGCAATGAATCACCGACGCTTTAAAAAGGTAGAAATTTTAGTAGCTGCGTACATGGAAAGGTCGTCTCCTTCTGCCTGTTTTCTTTTTTTTTTACGATGACAAGAGTGCCCTCTTGTTCAATAACTGTGCTGTGGTCAGAGTATTTAATTTTGCTAACGGATGTCCCTGGGGCTGGATGTCTACCAAGGAACCTGGCCTTCTGGTCCAGAGAGCCTGTATTCTGATCCTTTTGGCATCGGAACGGCAGCTGTGATGACTCCAGCCTTGAGTGATGGACTTTGGGCATGATGAAAGATATTTTGCTGCAGCTGATTTGCAGATGTCCTGACCTGGTAGTTCAGGCCAGCACATTCTCAGAAGCTAAGTGGAGTCAGCTTGGGGGGCAACAGCAGGAGGGCTTCTGGAGTTGTGGCCCTGCTAATGGACCTCGTTTCTGTCCCCCGTGTGTCACAGAGCATTGGACTGGATGGGCCATTGGCCTGATACCAACATGGATTCTCTTATGTAATTATAGAATCATAGAATCATAGAGTTGGAAGGGGCCATGCAGGCCATCTAGTCCAACCCCCTGCTCAACGCAGGATCAGCCCTAAGCATCCTAAAGCATCAATATGCTTTATATACACACGCATCAATATGACTAACTTTCAATGTGGATTCTTACATCTGGAGACTCTCCTCTGCAGCCAACAGAAACAGCAGCCTGCCCTCCTCCAAGCGACAACCTTTCAAATACTTTCAAATACTTAAAGAGGGCTATCATGTCCCCTCTCAACCTCCTTTTCTCCAGGCTGAACATTCCCAAGTCCCTCAACCTATCTTCATAGGGCTTGGTCCCTTGGCCCCAGATCATCCTCGTCACTCTCCTCTGTACCATTTCAATTTTATCTACGTCCTTCTTGAAGTGAGGTCTCCAGAACTGCACACAGTACTCCAGGAGTGGTCTGACCAGTGCCGTATACAATGGGACTATGACATCTTGTGATTTTGATGTGATGCCTCTGTTGATACAGCCCAAAATGGCATTTGCCTTTTTTACCGCTGCATCACACTGCCTGCTCATGTTTAGTTTACAATCCACAAGTACCCCAAGGTCTCGTTCACACACAGTGAAATTATGTCTGTGGCAGTGATGCTCAGTATTCTTGGTGCTGGGGAGGTCAATAGTGGGATGACCCCTGGAGTTCTGGCTCTGCTGCTGGATCTCCTGAGGGCACCTTGGTTTTGGCCACTGTATGATGCAAAGCGTTGGACTGGATGGGCCATTGGCTTGAGCCAACTGGGTTTCTCTAATGTTTTTGTATCGGCCGGGTTGGTATTTTGATGCGAGAGCTCCAAAGAAGTCCGGGGTCACCACCTTGAGGCACCACAGTTTGGCCACCCCTACTGTAGAGAATGAGGCGGCTGGATGGAGTCACTGAAGCAGTAGGTGCAAGCTTAAATGGACTCCGGGGAATGGTAGAGGACAGGAAGGCCTGGAGGATCATTGTCCATGGGGTTGTGATGGGACACGACTTCGCAACTAACAACAATGACTGTAGGGTTTTCAAGTCAAGAGACTAACAGACTAACAGAGATGAGGAGAAGCAGTCGTTTTTTGCCTTTTCTAGAGGGAAACATCACCTAGCCACATAATAATGCCTCAATCTATGCGTTGGTTCAACTGTTGTTGCTTCTACAAGCTCATAGCCATCAACAGACTGGATGCCGTTGAGTTTTGCGCACATAAACTACCTCCTCCTCAATTATATTAAGAGTAATAAGGCTAATTTCCCTGGAAACACTAGATAGGTTTTGATTAATTGCTGTAATGATTGACAGGAGCTGATATTGCTCTTTAATGGATTGTTTGGGTGTTTGGATGAACCAAGGAAATGATTGCGTCTTTGACTTCATATGGGCTGTGTAAGGCATAGATGGTTTTGTTAGTTCAGGACCCCCTGATTGCATTGAGCCTGAGGACACTGTTTTGAAATTTCAGAAGAGGGGACTGGTGCCACCACAAAATGCCACAGAGGGCTACGGCTAATCAGAAAGTAGCTGCCACAGGGTACTGGGTCCAATTGCAAAATGTTGGAAGTTGCATGCCTGCAATTCTCCATGAAGTCAATTGCTTCTGGGTTCTTCTGCTCCAGTGAGTGGGAAGAAATTTGAGATCGTTCTAATGCTTAGGAAAGAAGCATACAAGTAACAGGAGTGGTTAGGAGTGCGGACTTCTAATCTGGCGAGCTGGGTTAGATTCTGCACTCCCCGACATGCAGCCAACTGGGTGACCTTGGGCTCGCCATGGCACTGATAATTGGCAACCCTCAGCTTTCTCAGCCCCAAAGGTGTCAATCTGGCCTCGACCAGAGCCTTTTGGGCTTTGGCCCCAGTCTGGTGGGATGCTCTACCTGGTGAGATGAGGGGCCTGCAGGACTCAGGGCAGTTCCTCAGGACCTGTTGTTTAGCCAGGCCTATCCATGAGACCAGGGACAATATTGAAATTCTGGCCTCCCTGCTCAATACATCACCAAAACATCACCAAACATATCCTTACACTACCCTTCCTATCAGAGGATAGATCAGGCTTTCTCAACCAGGGTTCCATAAAACCCCTTGGTTTCTTGACAACCCTGGAAGGGTTTCCTGAATGGCTGGGAGATAATTGTATTTTTAAAATTTGTTAAATATTTATAAGGTGATATGACCATACATGGTCACACTGATGGCCAATGATGATCCTGGAGGGGGTGGAAAGGGGGGGGGCGAGTGGGCGTGTCCACAGCTCTGCTTCCCAACCATATCCTGCATGATCATGGCAACTTCTGGGGTTTCTCAAAGCTTGAAGAATGGTCCAGGAGTTTCTCAATGGTAAAATAGTTGGGAAAGGCTGAGCGAAAATATCACCCTTCCCATCAAAGGATAGATGATAAGATGGCTGCGAAATGGGTTGGCTTTAATATATGTTTAAATATTATGACTATAGAATCATAGAGTAGGAAGGGACCTCCTGGGTCATCTAGTCCAACTCCCTGCACTATGCAGGACATTCACAACATCGCTCATCCACTGTCACCTGCCACCCCCTTGAACCTTCGCAGAATCAGCCTTTCCGTCTGATGGCTCTCCAGCCTCTGTTTAAAAATCTCCAAAGATTGAGAACCCACCACCTCCCAAGGAAGCCTGTTCCACTGAGAAACCGCTCTAACTCTCAGAAACTTCTTTAGATGGATTTTGTTTTTTGAATTAATTTCTTCCCATTCGTTCTGGTCCGTCCCTCCGGGGCAAGAGAGAACAACTCTGCTCCATCGTCTATATGGCAGCCTTTTAAATACTTGAAGATGGTTATCAGATCCCCTGAATATTGGATTATTTTATTGTTATTGCATATGTTGTTCCCCGCCCCGAGCCTTCAGGGAAGAACTGGATGTCAATTACATTATATTATTATCGTTGTTGCTGTTATTGTTATTTTCTCCACCAAATGTTGCACCAGCCAGAGGCACATACGTTATGGTCATATTAATATAAAACGACGGCAGGTGCATCGGGCCCGTTCGGTTTCCGCGCGAGATGCCTACACCGAAAGGGAGACTTTGGCCCCGTTCATTTACATTAAAAGGACACTGTCTCTCACAGCTTTTAATTACCAAATAACCTGATCCGTGCAAAGAAGTATATTCTGCAACCGGTCGGGTCTCCTCCCCCACCCCTCTTTCACTTCTGTGACCAAGTTCAGCTCGGGGTAGAGCCGGCCTCATTATATCCTTAAAGGAGTTCAAATTTCCTGATAGCCAGCAAGAGAAGCAGGTAGAGCAAGCAGAATTAGTATCCAAGCCTCATAAATGACTGGGAAAAATTGTATCTGTCACATAGTCCTGTTCCCACACACTCTGGTTACATTATTACTGAGTCTGTGAACCGGGGGGCCAATGGGACGAGGGAGCCGCCGTCAGGTGACCAAAACATGAAAAACGCACAGGAAACTCGACCTGAAAGATGGGGTTTCAGGAGGGGGCCCGGGGATAGATGACTCCTCATCGGCTGCTCTGCAATTTTCGGATTCCGTTTCACCTCTGCTTTCAGGGGGAGGGAGCGTTTAGGTACCCCAGACTGATGGTTTGAGGAAGTCGTGTTGATATGTGCCCCCCTTCCCCCCCCCAAGCCACTCAGTGCAGGTGTATCAGGCAAAGGTTTTCCCTACATCAAACAGTTAGGTAAGCTGTTTCTTTCCCCTCCCTCCTTCTTGTCCTGGAAAAAAAGAAAGACTTCTGATTCCTCATACCTTAAGACGGCACCACACACACATACACACCCCGCCTTTGAACCAACACTTATCGAATTATAGCATGACGTTGCTGTCCAAATTCCCTTCTGGATCAGTACCTTGGGCTCATCAGAAAGGATAAGAGAGGCTAAAGTTACCGCACGGGTAAGGTTTCAAGGCAAGGCGAGCTTCCACCCAAAAGCGGATCTTTGATTTCCAGTATGGGTTTGAAGAGGCAGTGATATAAATTAATGATCACATGGTTCTTTCTTTCTTTCTTTCTTTCTTTCTTTCTTTCTTTCTTTCTTTCTTTCTTTCTTTCTTTCTTTCTTTCTTTCCTTCCTTCCTTCCTTCCTTCCTTCCTTCCTTCCTTCCTTCCTTCCTCCATCCTACCTCCCTCCCTCCCTCCCTCCCTTCCATTTTCTTTTAGTCTTCCTTGCTTTTTCCTCTTTCCTTGCTTCCTTGCTTCCTTGCTTCCCTCCCTCCCTCCCTCCCTCCCTCCCTCCCTCCCTCCTTCCTTCCTTCCTTCCTTCCTTCCTTCCTTCCTTCCTTCCTTCCTTCCTTCCTTCCTTCCTTCCTTCCTTCCTTCCTTCCTTCCTTCCCTCGCTTTGTGGCATAGTGCCTGTGGGAATTATGACGCCCGTGGACCTCTTTCCCACCAAGTCTTTTTAGAAAGTGGGTGGGGCCAGGTGGGCCATTTGCCCAGCAGCACTTCCGATTGGCCCCTGAAGATTTGATTGGCTGTGCAGATTTTTTTTAAGCCATTGCTGCCGCCAGCACAGCACGAGGATTTTCACTGTGTGGCTGAAGGTGAGCCATTCCAACATTGCTAATGAGCTGGTCATTGCTAATGAGCAGTCTGCCTGATTGCTCAGCAAAGAGTCGGGTGGCCAAAGACCAGGTGAAGAAGGTCTGTCTCTTTATGGTTTCAGCATTTCATTCTATGTTCAACCCAGCTGTGGAGGAGGACTTTTAGAATTGGTTCAGAAATTAGATCATACACATTTTACCTTAGAACATGGGTAGTCAAACTGCGACCCTCCAGATGTCCATGGACTACAATTCCCATGAGCCCCTGCCAGCGAATGCTGTCAGAGGCTCATGGGAATTGTAGTCCATCGACATCTGCAGGGCCGCAGTTTGACTACCCCGGCCTTAGATCAAGATGGGTGGCCAAGTTAGTCTGCCTGTGGTGGCAGAAAACAGCAAAAACATCTTAAAAGACGAACAAAATTGGTAGCAGGGGAGGGCCTTGACACGTTATAATGTCATAGAGTCCGCCCCCCAAAGCAGCCATTTTATCCAAGGGAATTTGATCTCTGTAGGCTGGAAATCAGCCGTAATTCTGGGATTCTCCAGATCTCACCAGGAGGTTGCTGCTCTTTATAGCAGCCTTTCTCAACTATTTTAACATTGAGAAACTTCTGAAAGATTTTTCAGGCTTTGAGACCCCCAAGAAGTGGTGCAATTGTGCAGAATGCAGTTGGGAAGCAGAGCTGTGGACTACCCATCAAGGCCCCCCCCCCCTTTCCCTCTCCCTCCAGGCCCATCATTGACCGTTTTGGGGGAGGACATGGGTCGATATGACCACAGATGGTCATATCACCCAATAAATGTTTAACAATTTTTTTAAAAAATATAAAAATTAATTAACTCTCATCCCTTCAAGAAACCCGTTTCCCAAAACCCTGGTTGAGGAAGCCTGCTCTAGAGTAACTATGGGCAGCCTGTGCAATACATATTTAGTTAAGACATATATCCTACAGTTTCTCCGCCAGAAGTTGCTTCCCAAGGCAGCTTAGATTCCTTCCGGCCCTCTCCTTCCCCTATAGAAAATCCCTGGCCCTGTCCAATTTCCTTGATCCTTCCAGCAAAACAAACGAACAAACAAAGAAGAAGAAGAAGAAGAAGATGAAGAAGAAGAAGAAGAAGAAGAAGAAGAAGAAGAAGAAGAGTTGGTTCTTATATGCCGCTTTTCCCTACCCGAAGGAGTCTCAAAGTGGCTTACAGTCACCTTCCCTTTCCTCTCCCCACAACAGACACCCTGTGGGATGGGTGAGGCTGAGAGAGCCCTGATATCACTGCCCGGTCAGAACAGTTTTATCAGTGCTGTGGTGAGCCCAAGGTCACCCAGCTGGCTGCATGTGGGGGAGTGCAGATTCGAACCCAGCATGCCAGATTAGAAGTCCGCACTCCTAACCACTACACCAAACTGGCTCTCAAAACACTACACCAAATTGGCTCTAACCACTACACCAAACTGGCTCTACACCAAACTGGCACCAAACTGGCTCTCACCAAACTGGCTCTCACCAAACTGGCTCTCACAAACAAACCAACAAAACAGCTGACCAAATAACCCTGAAACTGAGCGAGCACCAGCTATCTCTTAGCTTGAAATTTGGGACAAGAGATCCTACTCCCTAAATGCCCACGCTGTCTTGAGCCATAGCTGGTGGCCGTTGCTCCGGGGAGCCACTACAGCAGGGGTAGTCAAACTGCAGCCCTCCAGATGTCCATGGACTACAATTCCCATGAGCCCCTGCCAGCTGGCAGGGGCTCATGGGAATTGTAGTCCACGGACATCTGGAGGGCCGCAGTTTGACTACCCCTGCCCTACAGCCCTCGGGAGGGTTCTTTCTGTGCATTACCTTATTAACAGGCCAATTAAACTGTGAACTTTGTCCTCCTCCCTGCTCCTCCCTCCTCCCTCCAGCCCCTTTCTCAGCAGTGGCTGCTCTTACGCACCAAAGTCCCCACAAGACAGACTCGAAGGCTGTGAAATGCTAGGCAGTGAATCCCCCCATTCATCCTGCCTCCCTTCGTTAATTTTGGGCGATGGCCGTGGGAGGGGGAGAGAGCCGAATCAGGAACTCTTTTGTCTGCTGATTATTTAGCAGAGCGGGCGATGTCACTGCCGTGCGAGGACGGACGCGACGCAGTCTGGCCGGACGGCTGCCAGCGAAGAAGGGAGGGGAGGGCGCATGTTTCCACGACAAGCGCTTCATTATTAATTCATGGTCCAGATCCCCTGTACATGCTGTTACTAATATTAGGTTTCCGACGAGGAACGGGAGCGGCCCCTGTAGGAGAGGGCGGCCGGACGGGCTTAGGTTCTATGAGATGATTAATGAAAGACAAAAGAGTTGGGATGGGAATAGGGATGCATGCGCAGAATCACAGAATCTTGGAGTGGGAAGGGGTCTTGAAGGCCATCTAGTCCAGCTCCCTGCTCAATGCAGGATCAGTCCCAAGCATCCAGGAGAAGGATCTGTCCAGATGCTGCTTGGAGACCACCAGTGAGGGGGAGCTCACCACCTCCCTAGGCAGCCCCTTCCACTGCTGAACTGGACTCCTAGAATCCTAGAGTGAGAAGGGGCCATGCAGGCCATCTAGTCCAGCCCCCTGCTCAATGCAGGATCAGCCTAAAGCATCCAGGAGAAGGATCTGCCCAGCCGCTGCTTGGAGACCACCAGTGAGGGGGAGCTCACCACCTCCTTAGGCAGCCCCTTCCACTGCTGAACTACTCTGACTGTGAAGATATCTAGCCAGTACTACTACATGTAGTTTAAAGCCATTACTGAGGGTCCTCTCCTCTGCTGCCAACAGGGACCACTCCCTGCCCTCCTCCAAGTGACAACCTTTCAAAGGCTTCAAATTCTTCACCTCTCAGCCTCCTCTTCTCCAGGCTGAACATTCCCAAGTCCCTCAGCTTTTCCACACAGGGCTTTGTCCTCAGGCCTTGGATCATTCTCGTCATTCTCCTCTGCACCCTCTCCATTTTTTTCCATCTCCTTTTTGAAGTGACTTCTGATGGCTTTTGCCTGTTTCTAGATCTTAAAGGTCGGGTCAGATGCTCAGCTTGTCCAGCATGAGATTCTGCCTCATTTCACTGTATTGCCTAGAAAGGGTCAAAATTTTACCGATTCTTGTAAACCACCACGAGACATCTGTGACCAGCGGTATATAAATATAAATGAATAAATAAAATGGCAATGATTCTACCGGGGCACCGCACTGCACATCCAGCTGTCCTCTTCACAGGATGCTGATCCTGCTTTGACCAGGGGGTTGGGCTAGAGGGCCTCTATGGCCCCTTCCAACTCTGTGATTCTATGGAGATTGGTTGAAGTTATTGGGGAGATGCTCATGGCCCACCCGAAGGCTGGCAAACCTGGCAGGAAATCCAAAGGCCCGTGGAACCAGGAAGCCATCCTCTCTTGGGAGCCCCGCCAAGTGTTATGCATGCACTTCTGTTTTTAGCACATCTGTAACAGCAGTATGCATAGCGTTTCCAGAGTCAGGAGCTTAATTTTATTGTGCATTTTCTCAGCAGAGCTGGTAACACAATAGAATGCTTCCAAGCATGCAGATCCTTCCCCAGGTAATGCATCCGACATCTTTACTAAGTCACTCTGCTTACAGATAAACGTCGATTTTTGTAATCCCCCTGACCCCCCCTCCCCCAATATCCAACTGATGTCAAAAACAGCCATCTCTTCGGCCAGATGGGTGCTATTCTCTCTGGGATTCCTCGGAAAGTAATGGTTTTTACATGTATGTCTAGATCTGTACTTTTACGTTCAACAGATGCCACCCTGGTTTATAAAGAAGAGCTCCAAGGCATTTTTTAAAAATCCTATATTAAAAAAGAACCCCATGCTTGTGGGCCTTATTTAAGATCTCAACGGAATTTGCAAAATAGTTTAGACAAGTTTAGGGGGAGAAATGTCTTAGGAGTTTAACTAGGGTGATAAATTCCAGATTGATTGGAGAATCAGTTTGTTGCAGAAAGCACAAGAAGGAATCTTACAGCACCTTAAAGACAAACAGATTTATTCTGGCATTTGATATAACGAACCTGCCACATTGCAAGCTTAAACAGAGTTACACAAATTCTAATGGTCTTAGAAAGATGCAGCTCTGCTTAGGATTGCATTGAGTGTCATTAATATGCCACAACACCTCTCTCTCTCTCTCTCTCTCTCTCTCTCTCTCTCTCTCTCTCGGTACAAATAGGCCAGAGATACCACATTTGCTATATTTAAATAACATTGAAGGGCCTCCCAGGTTTATTGGAAGAGCCACATCTCAATGGCATGAAAGGAAGAGCCATGAATGATTGTTTTATTTCCAAAAATGACACAAATAGCCCGTATCATAGCAATGGCCTTGCAGCCCAGATAAATGCAGCCACCACCCCCCCACTGCCCCGTTCAGGTAGAAGAGTCCTAGAAAAGTCCTGTTCCATGCTGTCTAGCTAGGATCCTGGGGGATGCTCAAGATGGAGAGTCTCCTGGAGAGAGACAAAGGGTTGTAAAAGAAGCAGGAATCACACCAGAATTCCCCAAGTTCTATCAGTCTAACTTGGAAGGAACAGCCATAAAGGATTTGAGAGTGACAAGATGTAGCCTAAAACTGCATCCTAGTCCCTTCTGAAGGCTGAGAGGCAGTGTCAGCTGCTTCTTCCAACATTTTCCATACCGGTTATGAGTTAGGGTTAACCCACCTTCTCTGATGCAGTGAGGGGTTGTCTGAGGGGCTGCAGCTCAGTCGCAGGGTATCTGCTCGGCACGCAGGAGGTACCAGGTTCGATCCCCGGCCTCTCTGCTGAAAAGGACCAAGTAGTCGGCGACGTGAAAGACCTCTGTCTCCGACCCCGCTAGTCTGGACCAGTCTGAGCTGCTGCCATTGACGGACCAATGGCCTGACTCAGTACAATCCAGCAACAGGAGCACAGAAGCAGGCCTCCCTGGTCAGGTGAAGAACCAAAAGTTGTTCACAAAGTTATGCATGGGCTTCTCGCTTCCCATTTTCATCAGGGAGCCCGTTTTAAAGGGGGCACTGGGAGAAACTCCCATGTCCAATCTCATGTCCCACGTTCAATTCCTGGCTGCTTCTATGACAGGTTCTCCATTCTGAAAAAATCCCAGCTTTCTTTTCAAAGGGTGTTTAAAGCATTACAAAATTGTTCTAAGTCTTTAAATAGGCAGCCTATTAAATACACAGCAGTGTTATGTTATAACTCAGAGGTTTTTATTACATTCGGGACACTTTGGGGGGAAGGGGGAAGCAATCAAGGGCACAGAATGGTGGGATTAAGGGGCGCAATGACAACAAAGGTGCAAGCAGGTGCCATTTTGCAAAAAAAAAAAACCATTTTTGGAAAAGGGGAAGGCAGCAAAGCCATGATGGGAGGCTGCTTCTGTTGGATTCAGGGTGGAAAGCATGTTGCGAATCTCAGCCTGGGAAATTGCATTAGCATGCTTTTAGCATTGCTTTAGGATGCTTTGGGCTGATCCTGCGTTGAGCAGGGGGTTGGACTAGATGGCCTGCGTGGCCCCTTCCAACTTTATGATTCTATGATTCTAAATAAGGGAAGAAAGCCCAAATGCGGAAACACTAGATTTGACTCGCAGCTTCCAAAGGAAAACCAAAGTGACGCTAAAACGAGGTTTGGCTCCCAATGAGGAAATGGTCTAGGAAAGAACTTTCTCTGGCTATGATCCTGGCAAGTCATGGCCAGTCAGGCAGTATTAAACTAGGTGAATGATTCCTCCCCTATAAAATCAGAGTCCAGTGGCACCTTTAAGACCAGCAAAGATTTATTCAAGGCGTGAGCTTTCGAGTGCAAGCCCTCTTCCTCAGACTGTGTGCTTGCACTAGAAAGCTCACTCTCTGAATAAATCTTTGTTGGTCTTAAAGGTGCTAGTGGACTCTAATTTTATTGTGATACTTAAGACCAACATGGCTATTCATTTGAATTCTTTCCCTAATTAGGGGAAGCTTTGTATGTTGAAACAGAGTTTTCAAAAGCTGAAACCCCACCATCAGGAGGTGTACTCTCTAGGGTTGCCAACTCCGGGTCGGGGAATTCTGATTTCAGGGTGGGGCCCGGGGGGGGGGTTGGGAAGGGATCTCAGCAGATTACAATTGCATAGAATCCCCCCTCCAAAGAAGCCATTTCCTCCAGGGGATCTGAACTTTGTAGTCTAGAGATGAGTTGTAATTCTGCGAGATCCCCCAGTATGTACACAACCCTAGTACATGGCTCGGAGCCATGTTCTTGACTAAACTTTTAGTTAGATGAAGTTCAGGAACGGAAAAGAACCTTCTGGCTGCCGGATGTGATCAGAGGAGGTTAAATGGTCATCAGCTCTGAAAAATAAGCCCGTTTTTATGCACGTTTAGGTGGCCCACATGCTAGGCTCGAGTTTTGATATGGGCCAACTTGATGTGATTGACAGCCCTTACAGCAATTTGCTCGCTAATCAGATAGCAGGCCTCTCCCATAACCTTGGTCTCTACATTCAGTTGACCCTAATTGTGAAACCACCCGACCTTTGACCTCGCAAGAACACGAGCCTCAAACATCTTCTGTTTTTTTTAAAAGTGTACAGTAGTGTCTTCTGTTGCTATGTAGATGCCATACATTGAGTGTGTCCCTTCCCTTTGGAAAAGTTTTTTTTTTTTTTTTTTAGGTTTTAAAATTGTGCTTTTATCAAAATGAATAGAAAGCAACTCATTGGATTGAGGATCTCTTGCAACATTTGTCACTCTCTTTAACATTTTGGGTAAAGTTGGCATGAATGTTGAGCTGGACATATTATGTGCATTATAGAATAGAATCATAGAATAGAATCATAGAATCATAGAGTTGGAAGGGGCCATACAGGCCATCTAGTCCAACCCCCTGCTCAACGCAGGACCAGCCCTAAGCAACCTAAAGCATCAATATGCTTTATATACACACACATCAATATGACTAACTTTCAATGTGGATTCTTACATCTGGAGACTGGAGCCATGAAAAGAAAGGACAGATATTCCTACAAACCTGAAAAAAGCCTTGATGTTCAGAACGGCCTAATTCTTTTAAAAAATGTGTTGAAATATTTTTTAAAAACCCTAAATTACACAGGCCAGAGGATCCCAATATTACTTTCCAAACTACAGAGATCAGTTCCCCTGGAGAAGATGGCTGCTTGGGAGCCATTATACCTTGCAGGAGTCCCTTCCCAACCCTCATTGTTTCCAGGTGTCACTCCCAGAGGTCTAGGAATTTTCCATCCTGGAGTTGGCACCTCTAGGTGAGTCACATACTGCCAGTCTAACACATTTAACAGATTATCATGAGGATAAAATGGAAGACTGGGGAACTTCTTTGAGCCACAGTGGAGGAAATAGTGTGGTATAAATGAAACTAGCAAGACTAGCTGGGGATGGGAGAAAAAAGGTAGATTGGCTGCTGGGTGGGAAGAAGCGAAGGAAGCAGGGGAAAGGAAGAGGTTATGGGGTCTGTCAGGAGGAGGGAAAGAGGAAATAGCGGAAGGGAAATGGGAGGGGGGGTGAGATTCCTCCTCTTTCTTTGTGGGTCCCCCACTTGTACATATGTATAACCCCTTTCCTGCAGTTATATATACTGGCTGCAAGATTAACAGTTTCACGTATGAGGTCTTTAAGAACTCTCAAGAGTATGCCATCTGGAGCCATGGAGATTTACTAGTTTTTAATTTCTCTGTTAGTCTCAGCACTCAATCTCTCAACACTTCTGTTTGATTTAGTACTTCAGATACTCTCCCCCCCCCCCCCACAGCGGATCAAACATGGGTTTCTGCTGCACGTTTTCCACGGGGAAGAAAAAGACGAAGAGCTGATTCCATTTCTCTGCCATCTCTGTGCCTTGGAGCGGCCATTTCACTATTTGGCCTCACCTCCAAGCTGCCTCCTTGAAACGTTTCCCAGGCCTGACGCTTTGGAAGAAATGCTTCTTGTCTTCATGTTTTTTAAGAAGCCTGCTTCTTATCTTGCTGATCACTTTAGAATAAATGTTGTTCACCTGCCACTTTCCTAAACAAAGATTCTCAGGAAGAAATAGATGCTTTGCTCTGCAGCGGCATTATATGCAATCTGGGCCCTGTGGAACTGAGGGGCTGCCTCTCCCAATATGTTCCTCGGAGAGCATTGTGCTCTGCCGACATCAGTTTGTTGCTAATCCACTACCCTAAAGATGTCAAAGAGCCTCTTGTGGCACAGGGTGGTAAGGCAGCTGACATGCTGTCTGAAGCTCTGACCATGAGGCTGGGAGTTCGATCCCAGCAGCCGGCTCAAGGTTGACTCAGCAAACCACCCTGTATTGAGTCTGCCAAGAAAACGCTAGAGGACGTCACCCCAAGGGTCAGACATGACTTGATGCTTGCACAGGGAATACCTTTACCTTTAAAGATGTCTGCCTGGTCTCAGCCAGGGCATTCTTGCGCCTGGCCCCAACCTGGTGGAACAACTTCAGTAGAAATCTGGGCCTAACAGAGCTGTCAAAATTCTGTAGGGCTTGCAAAATGGCATTCTTCTTCCAGGCTTATGGTGAGACCATGGTGGGCCAAAATTAAATGGGCCTCCTTCTCTTTGGCTCCCCCCACCCTGGTACTTTAGATCATCTCCAGTCCCGTTAGCCGGTGGAGGAATTTTAGGTGGGAGGGGGAGAAGGACCCTTCCTGGCTGTTCTGGGTTCCTTTTTAATTTTAACGGTATTTTATTATGTAAACTTCCTTGAGTCTGCATGAGGGGTGGTGGTGATATAAAAATCAATCAAACCTTTTCAGAAGAAGAAGAGTTGGTTCTTATATGCCGCTTTTCTTTACCAGAAGGAATCTCAAAGCGGCATACATTCACCTTCTCTTTCCTCTCCCCACAACAGACACCCTGTGAGGGAGGTGGGGCTGAGAGAGCCCTGATATTACTGAAGCAGAAGAAAAGTTGGTTCTTATATGCCACTTTTCTTTACCCAAAGGAGTCTCAAAGTGGCTTACAACCCCCTTCCCTTTCCTCTCCAAGTTGGCTCATTGGTTTAACACACTGAAGCAAGGGTAGCCCCCAAAGAAGTACAGCATCAGTTTCACCATGACTGGGTTTTGGGAAGGTGGGTGATCTCTCATAGGAGAAATATCCATTTAAAACCTTCTTCTGCGCCCATCTTGAAGCTGTCAGCAGGACGTTCCTCGTTGCTTTGAGCTCTGTGTGCCTTGAGCTTACTTTAATCTAGCCATGCTCGTAATGGGCGCTGGTCATGTTTCATCCTGCCCAGAAAGTGCGCTGATCCATCGAGGGAGCGTTACGCGGGCTTTTCTTCAGCCGATAATCCCTCTTGATATGTCTGCGATTCACTTAGAAGGGGGAAGTGAATAAATGCCCTCACAAGCGTGAACGGTGATATTTCTTGTAATCCGTTGCTCTGGCTTTCAAGCATTAGCGCGCCTTACCTTAAACAAAACAAAATGTTTCTCTTTAGGCTACCTGTGGCACTGCTGTGGGCAACTGGGTGGTCTGGCGCACGTCCGCGTGGGACGGGGTGAATTCCTTTCCAGTCCTCGGCCTTGTTGACTTTCACGATGAGGTTGTGCTCACGGGAGGACAACCCACCGTATATCCAGAAGGATTTTAAGAGCATGTCAACCACACCTACAGGGATAGATGCGTGCTGCATCCTTTGAAACGTCCGTCGTTGTTGACTGCAGGATCTCTAGCTTTTTGGTGGACTGAAAGGGACCTTAAACTGCTGGGTCAGCTGCTTATGTGTTATAGAATGTCTACAAATATTCCAACTGCTCAGGTTAAAAATGATCGGTATATAAGAGGACAGGTGAGGCTGTGATGATGGGGAAAGCAGCAGAAGAATAAGGTCTTGAAGTGCACCTAAATGTTGTAGAGGGATTGGGAGTGTGTACAAACTGAACGGGAAGGAGAATGCACCGGCTGTTTTTATTACCTGAAGGAGTCCCAAAACACCTTACACCTTATCCTCTCCCCCAACCCGATGCTCTGTGAGGTAGATAGGGGTGAAAGAGCTTTGAGAGAACTGGGATTACCCAGCTGGCTTTATGTGGAGGAGGAGTGGGGAATTCAGCCCAGTTCTCCAGATTGGAGGCCACTGCTCTTAACCAGGCTGGGTCTCTCAAGAACACACACAGCTAAATCTACACTGAGGTCAACAAAGCCTCACCCTCACAAAAACTCCCACCCATTCTGGAAACCTTTCCGTAGCTTGCAAGAAAGCCTGGTCTAGATGTTCTCAGGAGGTCCCCTGAGTGGTGGCAGCCATGGCCAGGTTCTTTCAACGCAACCATTAGTCTGGCAGGGGTGGAAACTGCCATCAAATTGCATCTGTAGGGTTTTTGGACCCTTTTAAAGGAGTTCAAAACTTATACCTTGGAAATCTGGTTGGTTTTTAAGGTGCTACCGGACTCAATTGCATTGTTAGTCCTCTTTCTCCACAGCAGTGCTTCACCAATCCAGCGGATTTGGGCATGTTACCTCTCACCCGTCCTGGAGATGTTACGGGTCCACAGAACCTCCGTATAATCATGCTGGGGTGTGCTTCCGAAAAGAACCAGTGTGAAGAGAATGCCGCCTTGTTCTAACGCCGCCCTTAGGGCTTAGGAAATGACACCTGGGATTGCTCTTGTTAACAGATCATGAATCCTGATTGCAAGAGATGAAGTCTGCATTAATGTTGAAATGGGTCCCATCCTTTGCTGCCCTGTGTCAAACCGGTGGGTTTTTATTGGTGTTACACACGGTGGGTTTATATTGGTGTTGCACACGTGAGGCCATGCCCTCGGCCAGGGTGAAACAGCTGAGTTGGGTTTGGGGGCTCTTAAAGTTACATCAGCATAAGGATATTGCACACATCATCGATTTTTGGTACTGACATTGCATTTTTAGGGATTTTAATGTTTTAATGGGTTTTATGGGGATTTGTGACTGTGTTTTATGTTGTAAGCCGACACGAGGCAACATTGTCATGAGTGGCGGGGTATAAATTAGAGCATAAACAAACATAACCAGTTCCTTCTCCTAGCATGAAATGGGCGGTGGCAGAGGCTCACAGGCATTGTAGTCCGTGGACATCTGGAGAGCCACAATCTGGCCACCCATGGCCCATACTGGCTCTCCTCTGGGTTTCCTGCAACTCCTCAGGAATCCATCCACCCAGGCTGATTTTACAGGATTGATTTAGAGCCCACACCTCTTAGAGAAGAAGGCTCAAAAAAGAGTACATCTGAAGTTTTCACGTGGCCAGTTCCAGGTTTTCATAGCCCTGGGTGACTAAGTATAACCAGGCCCCCTTCCCCTATGGCAGGGGCGGTCAAACTGTGGCCCTCCAGATGTCCGTGGACTACAAGTCCCATAAGCCCCTGCCAGCATTTGCTAGCAGGGCTCATGGGAATTGTAGTCCATTGGACATCTGGAGGGCTATAGTTTGACCACCCCTGCCCTATGGTGTTGGCAGATATGCAGAAATCATAAAATAGTTTTGTTTATGAAGATAAATTATTATGTATGAAAAGAGAGAGAGCGAGGCCTAGCTATCGAGCTAGCGGTGGTCATTCTTCTGTTCAGCTGCAGGAAGTCGTCAAAGAACAACAGGAAGTGTGTATTCTAACTATGCTGAATTGCACATCTCCTCTGATGCCCCCTGTAGGGCATTCTTCATATGTCTTTAAATCTTACACCCTACAGATTTTGCGATATTCCAACAATGTTCCCCTTCGTTGAGTAACCAAGCAAGTAGAGTTTGCAGCCGATGTATTTATTAATTTCGGCACACGATTCCCAAATATCATTGACGAGAATTCCTTGCTGAATTGCGATAATGGCTTTCTCTTTTTGAAGAGTCATTGATCCGGTTCACCTTCTCCTGCATTGTTCTGTGACTTCCCTTCTCACTGAGCAAGCTTTTGTTCCTCCACCCCTCAGCTTTGCCTGTTTCCTGGCTTTGCAATGAAGAAATATACTTATGATGTCACACTCAATTGTGTTGCCCCAAGCTGATGTCAAAACACGGGATTTAGTCTTCACCGCAGGATCAGGTGGGAGATATTATCTGCAAAAAGCTCAGCCAATTTTTGAACTGCTCCGATGTCTTCAAAGGGCACCAGAAATGGGCCATCTATTGCAAATTAACTGGCAAATGTATGTGTCTCAGGTGTGGTTATAGAAAACATTCTCAATACACTTGGCAGCTCCCTTGGCTAATGCACACACAAATGGCTGGTGTTTGGAACAGCCTGCGAAATACGTTTTTCAGACCCTTGGTTGTAGCCAGCATAGTGTACTGGTTAAGAGCGGTGGCTTCTAGTCCGGCGAGCCGGGTTTGATTCCCCGCTCCTCTACATGCAGCCAGCTGGGTGACCTTGGTAAGGTCACAGTACTGATAGTGCTGTTCTGACCGAGCAGTCCTGTCCTCTCTCAGCCTCTTCTACCTCGCAGGGTGTCTGATTTGGGGAAAGGCAGGGAAGGAGATTGTAAATCACTTTGAGATTCCTTTAGGCAGTGACAAGAGGGGTATAGAAACCAACTCTTCTTCTTCTTCTTCTTCTTCTTCTTCTTCTTCTTCTTCTTCTTCTTCTTCTTCTTCTTCTTCTTCTTCGTTATGGGATCATCACGAATTATTTATTTATTGGTTTTATATAATGCTCCTCTCTGCGAACAGGGTTGGGGCAGTTCACAGAACACATTTCAAACCCCGTGCAATAAAATCACAGTTAAAACATCAGGTTCAAATCATATTCTAAGACTTGATCTTAACATCCAAAGCCCTAACTGGTCTGGGACTGTTGCCTCTGCAGGACCGCCTTTCCTATTATGTCACCCAAAGAACGCATAAGTCAGACGCCCAAACCCTGCTTAAGATGCCCAGCCTCAAGGAAATTAAACTGGCTTCAACCAGGGCGAGGGACTTTTGGGCCATGGCCCCGGCCAGGTGGAGATCAGGGCCCAGCATCACATTAAGCAGTTCTGCAGGGCCTGTAAGGCAGAACTGTTCCGCCAAGCCTATGGTGGAGCTTGAGGGGCATCATGACCCCAGCTGAACTCCCTGTCCCTATCCTGGCCTTTATCCATATAGTCAATTCCCATATTTTCCAACTCTGCTTGGGAATTGACACAGGCACTGTCCCCACCTCCTTCTCTGGTTTAATTGTGGCATTCATAGAATAATAGAGTTGGAAGGGACCTCCTGGGTCCTGTAGTCCAGTGGTCCCCAACCCGCAGGCCGCGGCCCGGTGCCGGGCCATGAAGGCCTTGGCGCCGGGCTGCGGCTCCTTCTTCCCTCCCCCCCCCCGAAGCGAGAAGCTCGGCTGGCTGTGAGCAAATCGGCCGCCAAAGCGGCCGATTAGCTCGCGGCCCGGCAAGCTTCTTGTTTCGGGAGGGGGGGGGGAAGAGAAGCTTGCCGAGCCGCAAGCTAACCGGCTGCTTTAGTGGCCGATTTGCTGGCAGTCCAGAGGGGCCGGGAGGGGGAGCCGTGGTCGCCAGCATGGCGGTGGCGCAAACGTGCATGCGTGGACTGCCGGGCGCAAACGCGCGTGCACGGCAGTCCGTGCATGCGTGTTTGTGCTGGGGCAGCCGCGCGTGCGCGGGCCCCCGGGCTGCCCTCTCCCCCCACTCCGGAGCAGCGGTCCGCGGCAGCCGAAAGGTTGTGGACCGCTGCTCTAGTCCAACCCTCTGCACTATGCAGGACACTCACATGCCTATCGCTCCTCCACTGTCACCTGCCACCCCCTTGAGCCTTCACAGAATCAGCCTCTCCGTCAGAATTAACATGGGGCAAAAAATGTTTTATAGTGGCAGTCTTGTACTGTGTAACATTGTTGTGTTTTTAGGAATGCATTTTAGCAATAAACTTTAAGTAGGATTTTATTGCAATGTTATAAAATTGGACTGTATGTTCTTAAACTCTATGATAACCCGCCCTGAACCACTAGGGAAAGGCGGGCTAAAACAAACAAACAACAAACAAACAGTGAAACAAATCCTATTGGCTATTGTCAGTACTCCCTTTTAGGCCACCCTACCAGCGAGGCGGCTAGGGAATTTCAAAAGGTGTCCTTTGAAATGACACCTTTTCACTTTAAAAGGTGAACGACAGAGTTGTTTCAAACTGTAAAAAACGATCAGAGCTTAAAGGGTTAAACATCCTTCATGGCAAATTGAGGCTGCGGAAAAGTCTAGCCTTTTGTCACCAGCATCGGACTCTTGCGTCTGACTCTTATTCTGCCACAGGAGTAGCACTTGGTGGTCGAATCTTCATACCAGGGATATTACTGATTTTCAGCAGGTTTACCATATTATAAGTCCACAATATGCGTGTGGCTTTTTGGATCTGAAATGTATCCAAGGCTCAAGCATAAGCGAGTTTATTGGATTTATTTCTTTACTGAGTATATTTTCATTCTGCATTTCCTGCAAGGAGCCCAGGCTGGCCCCCTAAATTCACCTTTCTTCCTTTTTATCCTCGTCCCTATTGACGGAGTTTGAATTTGCAAAGAGGGGCCAAACACCAGGCTGCTTAAAGAATAAAATGGTTTTATTTATGAAGAGAAACAAGTATTGTACAGAGAGAGGAGTCCTAATTAACAGTTCTAACTGCTGTCTGCAGTTATTCTTCTGCTCAACTGCAGTGCTGGGGGCAAGCAGGGAGGAAGTGTGCTCAAAGAAGCAGGAAGTCTCCTGCTGAGCCAATCAGGACACTGGAAGAGATAATTTGAAAATCATGAGGAAGTTCCTATTCTCGCTATGCTAAATATATATGTCCTCTGATGCCCCCTGCAGGACACTCTTTATTTTCTGCTTAATTATGCACACTGCAGATCTTGCATATTCCAACAGCAACAACTGGGATTGCCAGCTCTGAGTTGGGAAATACCTGGAGACTTTGGGGATGGAGTCATGAGTTGGCAGGCTTTAGGGCAGGGAGGGAACTCAGTGAAGTACTGAGTTCTTCACTGATGCTATGGAGTCCACCCTTCAAAGCAACCATCTCCTCCAGGGAAACTGATCTCTTTAGTATGGATCCCCAGGTCCCACCTGGAGGCTGGCATCTCTAGTGCAACCCTGTGAAGTAGGTTCAGCTAAAAGACAGTGTCTGGCCCCAGGTCACCTAATGAGCTTCACAGTGAACGAGGCATTGGGACTCTCATTTACTCTCCTTTCTCTTGCTAGGGACAGGAGATTGCCCACCTTCATCTCCTGTGACATTAGCAGGTGGTAGAACAGTCCTCATCTTCTGCTTCCTTCACTGTTTGAAAATTCCCAGCCCCTAATGGAAGTGAAGTGTGTCACGGGGCACATTGCAAAATATTTCTAACATTTGATGGACATTTCATTATTTGTTACAATATTATCCCCTCCCGCCTCCCCGACTTGGTGTAGTGGTTAGGAGTGGTGGCCACTAATCTGGGTTTGGTTCCCTTCTCCTCTGCTACATGCAGCCAGCTGGGTGACCTTGTTGGAATTGCAGTCAGAAAGAAATTTGGCTAAGTCAGCCCTGAAGGGCTGTTAAGCTGTTTAAGCCATTGACCAGCACCTAAGTGCTCACTAGTGGCATCAAGTGGTCACTGGCAAGGTTGCAGTGGAAAAATGCTGAGCACATGCTTTGGGGTTTCCTTTGTTTAAGGTGGATCCCTCCCCCCACACACTTACTGTTTTTTCAGGAAAAGAAACTTGGTGTACTTTGCTGAAGCAAGGAGCAAGGAGCAGCCATCTTTAGGCTCTCAACTCTTTCCATCTGCTGATCTGTGGCAGGCAGTCCTGCCTACAGTTTAGTTATAGAGGCTTGCAATATGTCGCTTTTGTATCTAGTCTTTAAGCTTTTGCACTGTGCTTCAGTAAGGAGGCAGAAGCAGATGATGATGATATCCAGTAAATATTCTCTCTCTTAAAGCACTGGAAGTCTGGGTCTGTGCCTGATCCACAAAGATAACTAATAATTACATACTTTCCAAAAAGTCTGTTTTCTGGAGGGATAGACCTTCAATCAGTCAAAGTTCTCTCAGAGCTTTCTCAGTCCTCACAGGGTGTGTCTCTTGTGGGGAGACAAATGGTGGGGAGTTGTAAGTCACTACCCAATACCTTTGAGTAGTAAAAAGCAGGGTACAAAAACAGTACTTCTTCTTTTAAAAAAGCATTTAACTCCTGCGTTAGGTTGATTTAAGAAGCCCAAACCAGGTGCCCTCTGGGTGTCTTGCGATGGCTGCCTTTCCCATCTGCTTTACCTGTCTCCCGCTTCTGAATAATTTATTTTTGCCATCTGCATAAATGGAGCACCTGGCCTAAGGCTAACTTAGTCACCTAAATTATTTATAGCCCCCCTTCCCCAAGATCTCCAGCCCTTCCCCGGTTTAACGGCCTGGCTGGAAACGGGGAGATCCGTCTACAGGAGGACAATGGCCACACGTAGCATCCGTGTGCCTTCTGAGGACAGCTGGGTAAGAAAAAAGATTCAGGGATCATGATGGCGATTGGTTGGGCCTACAAATAATGGCCGTCTTGCCCTCCTAAAGAATACGACGCCTAACCCCCTAGTCCGGACTTTCCGGGCTATTTTCGTTTTCCTGTCAAATTTGGTCAACACTTGTTCGTGAGGTAGGGATGATGGGGGGCTGCATGCGTTGAGTTGTGGGGTTGATGCTTGACGTCCAAGACATTGAGATTAGTTCCTCTGGAGGAAATTGCTACTTTGGAAGGAGGACTCTATGGTATTCTACCCGACTGAAGTCCCTCCCCTCCCTTTGTCCCCGCCCTTCTGAGGCTCCACCCTCAGAATCTCCAGGTATTTCTCAGCCTGGATCTGGCAGCCCTAATTCTGTCCTCCTGCAGATGTGTTGGTAGAGGCAGTTTGGGAGTTGGCCTGACCTCAGGGTTGCCTGCTCTGTGTCAGGAAGTTCCTGGGGATTTTAGGGTACAGCTTGGGGAAGGCGAGGTTTGTCGAGGGCAGGAGTCACAGTTAGGAACACCACTGAGGTGTCCACTCTCCGAAGCAGCCATTTCCTCCAGGGGAACTGACCTCTCTTGTCTGGAAATGGATGCTCCTTGGATGCTTTAGGGTGCTTTGGGCTGATCCTGCGTTGAGCAGGGGATTCGACTAGATGGCCTGTATGGCCCCTTCCAACTCTATGATTCTGTGATTCTATGAAATGCCTCCCCAACTTCCCTCCTCCACTGGCCCCATTTCCAAACCTCCAGGAATTTCCCAGGTCGGATTTGGCAACCCTAGACTGCCTTGAGTTAGGCCCCTTTCCTCCAAGACGTTCTGGGCTGTGAACCCTGTCCATCATTGCTACCATCACAATAACCCTGTGAGGTAGGCTGCTCTATGTGAGAAAGCGACCAGAATAACGAGCTGGATGAGACAGTGGGGATTTGAACTCTGGTCTACTACAGCGCACTGGCTCTTGCTGGCTCAGTCACTGTTCAGGCACCCTGTGGCTGAATAGGTGCTGGCTTGAGCTGCAGCCAATCTGTTTCACTTTTCCGCATGATCTTGGGTAGAGTCACTAGCTTCGAATTCAGAAATACCGGGGGATTTGAGGGCGCGGCCTGAGAGAGCGGAGTTCAGGGACGGGAGGGACGTCTGTAGGGTGTCACGCTGTACACATTTCAACAGCCATTTTCCACAGGAAAAGTGGAACACATTTTCAATACATAATAAATCCGTGATTCCTGCAGTCTGCAGATCCGTCGTAATTCTTGAGACCTGTTTGTTTTACGCTTCTGCCTTGAGGAGTCGGGACCACAGCTTTTAAACAGAACTCTTCTGGGGTCCCTTTGCAGGATGCAACGGGACGTGAGAGAGTGGTCCTAATCTAATCATATCATTTTGGCTCTGTGCCTTCTTCTTCTTCTTCTTCTTCTTTTTTTACAAGGTTGGGGGCGGAGGGAGGGAGCAGCCCTCGAGGTCCGACTCAAATCCCCGCTGGAGTTTTCCTTTCCTGTGTTCGATGTGTCTAGCCAGAAATGCAAGACTGACGGGATGATAAAAAGTGGATGCCAGGTTCTCTTGCCCATTCAGAGACCCTCCCCCAGGTATCAGGTGCCTGGACTTTACTTTGAGGTCAACCAGACACCTCCCCTGAGGCCTACCTAGGCTGAAGGATATATCGACTCAGAAATTCTCTCAGGTATAGCAGCTGTTATCTGAGCTAAGATCAAAGTCCCCCTCTGTGCTCCGGGGGAAAAAAAAATAGATATGTATATGCACACACATCTTCTTTCTCCATAATTCAAATGAATGTTGAATGAGCCCGGGGGGAGGGGGGGGGACAGTTGCTTTGCCGAGGAGTGAGCTGACAGGAATATTATGTTGTGAAAGTCTAATTTTCGTGTAATGCGAAGAAGAAAAGCAACGGCGACCGCTGCAAATTCAACACAGGAGCTGTTTCGCTAAACAAACTGACATTTGGGAGCGAGCAGAAACGCTCTCTGGCTTGACTGCTTTATCCCGACTTCTGGGATTACAGGAACGGGCAGAGATGACATGTTTACGGAGGGCGGCTTAAAGTACGTTGAAAAGGTTGTTTTCTTCTCCTTTCTGGGGCAGCGCCACAAAAACGGCTCACGGAGCTTTAAAAGACACCACAAAATTCGGGCGGTCCCAGTTAAGATGCCACTGAAATTTCACTCGGAGCTTTTCCACGCCAGGAATTCGGTCCGGTGCAGCGCTCATCCGGTTATGGGGCCCATTTCCGTTTCTGGTCTGAGGCGCTCCGGGACGGTCCTAGGCCTGACAAATGAAGGCCTGCGTCGTACCAGGCCTGGGACCGCCCCGGACCGGCGCTGAAATCGTCTGAAAATAGAAATTAGCCCTATGACCAGATAAATGCTGCACTGGGCCTGATTCCTGGTGCAAAAATGGTCTCAGAGAAGAAAGCGTAGAGAATTCAGGATTCTCTCTTCAGGTGAAATGGCCAGAGTTTCTAAAGGAATTTTGAGATTTCTCACCTGTCAGTTCTGGCACCCTGTGCCATCAATTGTACGCACTCTTATAGTGTTGACCAGGCGTAGGCAAACTGTGGCCCTCCAGATGTCCATGGACTACAATTCCCGTGAGCCCCTGCCAGCATTTGCCAGCATTTGCTGGCAGGGGCTCATGGGAATTGCAGTCCATGGACATCTGAAGGGCCACAGTTTGCCTATTCCTGGCATTGACTATAAGAACAATGGGTTTAAATTAGAAAGCATTCTCTGATCGCGAGGGCTGTTTGAAGATAAGAGCCTCTTGTGGCGCAGAGTGGTAAGGCAGCCGTCTGAAAGCTTTGCCCATGAGGCTGGGAGTTCAATCCCAGCAGCCGGCTCAAGGTTGACTCAGCCTTCCATCCTTCCGAGGTTGGTAAAATGAGTACCCAGCTTGGTGGGGGGTAAACGGTCATGACTGGGGAAGGCACTGGCAAACCACCCCGTATTGAGTCTGCCATGAAAACGCTGGAGGGCGTCACCCCAAGGGTCAGACATGACTCGGTGCTTGCACAGGGGATACCTTTACCTTTACCTTTTTATGCTTCTTACCTGGAAGTTTTTATGGAGAGACTGGCTGAGCACCTGTCAAGAAGGTGTGATTTTTTTTAACGTCCCCAAGAAAGATGTTTGTGGTCTTTTCCAGCTCTGTGTGATTCTGATTCTTCCCACTGGCCATTTTCTCCAGGGGAACAGATCTCTGTCACCTGGAGATCAGGTGGGATTCCAGGCCTAGTAGTTTATTTATCTCCAGCCTAGTAGTTTATTTGTTTATTTATTAACAAGGGGCCAAGCCTGTTGCTTTCAGGAACACAACAGGGGCTAGATTGGGGGGGGGGGTGGAAAAACTCTGTGGACAGCCTCCTCCCCCCCCAGGGCCTGGAAAGGCTGCAGGCAGCTGTTAGGGATCTCACAGGCAGGGGCAGCTCTCACGCAACAGGGATCTGCAGCCTCCGAGCCTCAAAGGGAAGTGGAAGGAGGACGGGGTGGTCAGGGGGGGATGGAATGTGATTGGCTGGCTGCTGGACAGACAGGCAAGCCGGTTGGAGGAGGAGGCACTCAGGGGCAGGACAGCTGCTCTGAGTGGGTGTTAAGTACTGAGTGGCACTTAAACCATGAGACCAGCTCCTCCTCTTAGGCCTTAACAGAAATATATGATGTGGACCATACTGCCCTATCCAACAAACCCGCTCAGGGCGGTTGTCAAGCTTTGTTTATTGGCTTGCTTTAAGACAGACATTTTAGATAATTCCCTCATTGGGAGCGTATTGTTTTAAGTGAAAGCTGTTTAGCAGGTTTTTTTCCTGTTTGTTTTGGGGCTTTCATTGTTTATTGCCTTGTAAGCAGTCTTGACTTGCCATGTTGAACAAGAAAGTTGGCTTATACAGAAAGGCCGGAGGGAATGGCACATCCCAGAGGTGTTGTCAGATTACGCTTAAAGATGAATTCTCCCACACCCCAACCTCTCGAAGAAGACAGGACTTGGCCTTTTACCAAAGTCTGCTGGTCCACTTCACAGCCCTCCTGGATCTTTAGCTTAGTAAGGTCTCTCCCAGCACAGAGAAGCTGTGGTCCTTCCACTGGAAATGCCGGGGAGTGAGCATGTGCTTTTCCACTGAAATTCTTGCTGACTAAATCCTCCCGTCAAGGCAAACCAAAAGTGGCACCAGGCAGTGCTTGGAGGGTCGCAGGCAAGGGTGCAGGGAGACCATGACGGCAGCTGCAGCATTGCCTCCCTTCTGGCAAACCCCCAGGAGTTACTGAGGATAGCTCTGGGGATCTCTGGAAACTCTAGAACCCAGAGCCCTTGTGTCCTCGGTCCCCCTCCCGCAGTAACATAAGTAAGGTGGGATGCTAGGTGCACCTGTTCCGAATGCAAAATTGAAAGGGGACGTTGGAGTTAATTGGCAGAATCTCATAGAAATCAAGAAGAGTTTTGCGTCCTGTAGAAAAGTCTGAGCGTGATGGAAGTGCTCCAAATACAGCGAAAACCTCAGCATAGCCAAGGGCCAGAATCAAATCTTCAGTTCCCTCTTCCTTCCCCACCAGCAGGAATCTTCAAGACTTTGAGCACGTTAGAAAGCAATCCTATGCAGCTCGGCTCAGAAGATTCCTTTTATTTGATGGAAAGTAGTCTTAGAAGGACGTACCAGAACCAACGAGAGTGGCGGTTAACCTCTGAATCCCAGAGCCAGGAGGCAACATCAGGGGAAGGCCTCGGCAACTCTGTCCTGTTGTTGGACCTCCAGAGGAACTGGTTGGCCACTGCATGAGACAGGATGCTGGATTAGATGGACCACTGGTCTGATCCAGCAGGGCTTTTCTGATGTTCTTAGGAAGGTCTCGGCATCTCTGCCATGTTGTTGGACCTCCAAAGGAACTGGTTGGCCACTGTGTGAGGGGAGAGGCTGGACTAGAGGTACCAATAGTTTGATCCAGCAGGGTTGTCTTATGTTCTTATGTTCTATTGTTGGTTCTCTATAGGAACCGGTTGGCCGCTGTGAGACAGGATGCTGGACAAAATGGACCTCTGGTCTGATCCAGCAGGGTTCTTCTTATGTTCTTGTGAAGGCCTCAGCATTTGTGCCCTGCTGCTGGCTCTTCAGCAGAACGGGTTGGCCACTGGGTGAGGCAGGATGCTGGACTAGATGGACCTCTGGTCTGATCTAGCAGGGCTCTTCTGATGTTCTTGTGAAGGCCTCAGCATCTGTGCCCTGCTGCTGGCTCTTCAGCAGAACTGGTTGGCCACTGGGTGAGACAGGATGCTAGACTAGATGGACCACTACTGTGGGAGGGGAGTCTGCAATCCTAGTAATGCCAGGTGTCTGAGGAAATGTATAACTGGAAGCCTACCTGTGTGTATATGGGAGAATACAAATGTTTAGTTATAATCCAGCTTTCTTCCTTCTGGGCTATATGTCAGGATTGTAGAATCTCTGTCATAAATTAGCCTGAGTTCCTCCATGTCAGTTATATTGCTTTATTGGACCTGGCGCCTGCTTGCCCCAGGCCTTGTAGTTTTCCTAGCTATAAAAATGAATAGTGATGTTATGTTAACCTTATCTTGTTGTGGGCTCACGGGGTTGTTGTCACCTCCTCAAGGTTGTGTGAACGAAATCCTGTTTATGTTACACATATGTCTTTTCTCTTCTGCCCCCTCCCTTGGGAACTGTCAAGTTTTGGGCGGGAGAAATGTATTGATAAGCTGGGGCAAATCTGGCCTCTGGTCAGATTTGACTTCTCAGTCCCTTGCGTATAGTACTAATCAATAAAACTCTTTATTATTAAGAAGTTTGTTGTGAGTTTCCTGTACGTTTGACACTATACAATGTGCTTTCAATGCACCTTTGAAGTAGATTTTTCTGTTCTGCACAGGAAAATCCAGCTGCAAATGCACACTGAAAGTGCATTATCCTGTGTGTGCGGAATGGGTGCTAGGTAGGCGAGAAGGCAGGAAGCTGACAATTTTAGGCTGCTAGCAGTTAGCATGAGGAACGTTCCAGGATTTGGGAGGGGAGGGTAAAGATTTGTGGCCCCAGAGATGTAATTGAAGCAGGACTATCTCATGTGCATTCATGGCCATACCCCCAAAAGAGACTGAGGGCATAAACTCAAGACAATTTTCCAAGGGAGAGATCCCTGTGACTTGTCTAACGAAAGAATTTGCTAAAAGAAAGACACCCCCAAAAAATGTCACGGCGGAGGTAATCAGTCAATCGAAACAGAGCAGGCATTATTCACATTTCAAAGCCACATTTCGATATTGTTGTGCACACTTAAAGGATTCTGGGCGAGCCTAGCTTTCGCCGAAAATGCAAACAGATCCTTGAAGGTTTTCGTTCCAACAATACCAACAGCCGTACCAGGGCAGATTCAGGGGCTGACTCGGAGTCCAGACAGATCTTATAGAAAAAAAGATTTCCAAAAGAGATAGCGGCCAACGGGAGGAAGCGTCTCGTTACAATCAGAGTGGGGAAAAAAACGTATAGATATGTAATTTTGTAACAGTTCCTGGAGCAACTTCTGAGAAGGACCACACAAGATCAGATGCTTGAGATTGTGGCTGGTCGAGTTGACGGGTGTTCCGCTTTCTCTTTTCTCTCTGCAATACTTTTTGCAGAAAGAAAGAATGGTGTGTGAGTATTGGGGGGGGGGGGGGACGGAGTTATGTTGTGCCAATTGGGATTAACAGGGCAACATGAAAGAGCTGAGGGTTGTATTGCTTTTTCATGGTCGTTGCATTCACTGTGGGGGGGGGGGGAGAATTTGGGTTGGATGGCACGGCATGCCAGTTCTTGCCCAGGCTGGTGGAGGTGGAGGTCATGCAGATGCTTCAGAACAGAAGGCAAACTTCTCCTCCCATTACTCGAATAGAGTTCAGGATAGGGTTTATTGGTGTTTAGCCAGCTTGGTATAGTGGTTAGGAGTGTGGACTTCTAATTATTATTATTATTATATTTATATTTATACCCCGCCTCCCCCCGAAGGCTCGAGGCGGCTTACATAACCCCGTCCCCTAAAACCATAAAATGACAATAAAAACCGATAATTTACAGTAATGGCAACAGCGATGGCGTAATCTACTCATTTGCTCTCCGCATCCTCAACTACGGAGGGGGGTGACGCTCTCTACCGCCAGTTTGTGATCTGCCGGGTTCGATTCTGCGCTCCCCCACATGCAGCCAGCTGGGTGACCTTGGGCTCACCACGGCTCTGATAAAACTGTTCTGACCAAGCAGTGATATCAGGGCTCTCTCAGCCTCCCCCACCCCACAGGGTGTCTGTTGTGGGGAGAGGAAAGGGAAGGTGACTGTAAGCCGCTTTGAGCCTCCTTCGGGTAGGGAAAAGCGGCATCTAAGAACCAACTCTTCTTCTTCTTCTTCTTCTTCTTCTTCTTCTTCTTCTTCTTCAGCCTCGGAGCAATTTTTGTAGGGCTGCCAACCTCCAGATGAGACCTGGGCATCATCTGGAAGTACTGCTCATCCCCTGTCTACAGAGAACTGGGTCCCCGGAATAGCCTGATGCTTTGGAGGGTGGATCCTACGGCACGGCATCCCACCAAGGTTCCTGTCTTCCCCAGCCTGCATCCCCAAATCTCCAGGAATTTCCCAACCTGGAGCTGGCAACTGTACCACCTCATCTGAACAGGGCGGACACAGGATTTTATTGTGTTTTATTGATATGTTGTGAACCTCAGTGAGACGAATTGTTGTGAATGGTGGTAGAGCAAGCGCAAAATAAATGGCTGGCTGGTTGGGTGGGTGGTGGGTGGATAGGTAGGTAGGTAGGTAGGTAGGTAGGTAGGTAGGTAGGTAGATAGATAGATAGGTAGATAGATAGATAGATAGATAGATAGATAGATAGATAGATAGATAGATAGATAGATAGATAGATAGATAGATAGATAGATAGAGTGGGGAATTTGAGCATCTTTGCATGGGTTTTCGCGTCTCCATTGCTTCTCTCGCCTCACTAAGTGTCACCAGCCAAGCCTTCCGATTATCTTTGAGTTCCAGCAGTGGAAGAAAAGGCCAGAACTAGTTGCCACTGAGTTGCTACAGTTTGTGACTCTTTAGTAATGCTTTGACATCGATTGCTTTGTACAGTTTTGAGGATTCCTTTGCCACGTCAAGCAACAGTCGGATGGAGAGTTGTTAACTTGAGGTAGGGAAATTCCTATTTGGTGGTGAAGCCCAGGAAGGGCGGGGTTTGGGGAGGGGAGGGGACCCAGCAGGGTATAATATCATTGGGTCCACCCTCCAAAGCAGCCATCTTCTCCAAGGGAATTGATCTCTGTTGCCTGGAGACCTGTTGTGAGGCCAGGAGATTTCCAGGCCCCACCTGGAGGTTGGCCACTCTTGCTGGATATAATGATTTTAACTAGATGGTCAGATTGATCTAATGTTGGACAAGAGGGACCACAAGTCTGATCCAGCAGGGTTCTTTTTACATACATATGAAGGGCTCTCTGCCCTGTTGTTGGCCCTCCAGAGAACCTGGTTGGCCCTCCAGAGAACCCCTGTGTGAAACAGGATGCTGGACTAGATGGACCTTCACTGGTCTGATCCAGCAGGGCTCTTTAGATGTTGTTACGAAGGCCTCGGCCTCTGTGCCCTATTGTTGGCCCTCCAGAGGAACCAGTTGGCCTCTGTGTGTGAAAGGATGCTGGACTAGAGGGACCCCTGGTCTAATCTGATGAAGGCCTTGGCCTCTGTGCTCTGTTGTTGGCCCTCCAGAGGAACCAGTTGGCCTCTGTGTGTGAAAGGATGCTGGACTAGAGGGACCCCTGGTCTAATCTTATGAAGGCCTTGGCCTCTGTGCTCTGTTGTTGGCCCTCCAGAGGAACCAGTTGGCCTCTGTGTGTGAAAGGATGCTGGACTAGAGGGACCCCTGGTCTGATCTTATGAAGGCCTTGGCCTCTGTGCTCTGTTGTTGGCCCTCCAGAGGAACCAGTTGGCCTCTGTGTGTGAAAGGATGCTGGACTAGAGGGACCCCAGGTCTGATCTTATGAAGGCCTTGGCCTCTGTGCTCTGTTGTTGGCCCTCCAGAGGAACCAGTTGGCCTCTGTGTGTGAAAGGATGCTGGACTAGAGGGACCCCTGGTCTAATCTTATGAAGGCCTTGGCCTCTGTGCTCTGTTGTTGGCCCTCCAGAGGAACTAGTTGGCCTCTGTGTGTGAAAGGATGCTGGACTAGAGGGACCCCTGGTCTGATCTTATGAAGGCATTGGCCTCTCTGCCCTGTTGTTGACCCTCCAGAAGACCTGGTTGGCCATTGTGTGAGACAAGGTTGGCCACTGGTCTGATCCAGCAGGGCTCTTCTGATGTTCTTATGAAAGGAAGGGTTGCTTGAACAGTGCTTGGGGGACATCAAAGAGCTCTCTGGGCGTGCCAACCATTGTACCTTGGATCTGGAGTCCTTGGGTGCTACCCCGGAGAGTGCCTTTGGTCTTCTCGTGCCCCACCCACATGCTCCAATGTGTTTGCTTTCCTGCTTAGAACTCAGTGAGTCAGTGTTTGCTTTGTGCTGATCGTTCACCACATTAGGGGTCGGTGTCATTGATGCATCTGCTGGAGGATTCGCTCCCTTATTCCATCTGTCATCACTCCGCCAGCAAGCCTGCCGAGCCCTGACCTCCCGTTCTCATCGGTCATAACCACGGGAAATATGAAGCAGGGGGAGGGATTCTTGGGAGCTTCCCTGCCAGCACCACAGCAACGAGGCTTCTGCTTCCCTTCCTGGGGCAGGTACTTGATTCCAGGTGACAATGGTGTTTAAATACGCAAAGAAGGAGCCGAGCACCGGAGGCTTCAAGAATAAGTTTTCTGGAAAAGAGAAACAATTTTGTAAATAACAGAGGAAAGAGATGACCCTAATTGTCTAACACATTCTGGATGCACTCAGGGAAGAAGTGTGCTCAAAGAAGAAGAATTGGTTTTTATACTCCGCTTTTCGCTACCCGAAGGTGTCCCAAAGCAGCTTAGAATCACTTTCCCTTCCTCTCCCCACAACAGACACCCTGTGAGGTCGGTGAGGCTGAGAGTGCTCTGTGAGAACAGCACTGTCAGGGCTGTGACTATTCTAAGGTCACTCAGCTGGATTCATGTGGAGGAGTGTGGAATCAAACGTGGCTTGTCAGATTAGAACCCACTGTTCTCAATCATAGGAGCTCCTCTGCTGCCCCCTGTAGGATAGTGTCCATATGCTGATTGGCCAGGGTGTCAGTTCAAAGGCTTCCTGGTTCCCAGGTTGCAAGGCTTCCCTTAAAGGGGGAGTCCTAACTTCTCTTGGCAGAAGCTCCAGAAACCTTAACTTCTCTCGGCCTCTTGGTTTTATTCCCCTCCTCTGCCATCTCCAATCCTCTCTCCCCCGCTTCAAGAAAAGAAAACGTCTCCTACTGTGTCTGGCTCCCCCACCCCAGCATCCCTAATCAAGTGCAGAACACTTTTCTGTTTCATTGGGGGTGGGATAGAGGATGAACCGAGTTCCAATCAATCTGAATTCAGCAGGATCCACAACAGAATGAACAAAGTAAGTGCAGAATCAGCCCAGTTGTCTGTGTGTTAAACAGTCTAGATATTTCTGGTGCACTACACCAGTTTGGGGTAGTGGTTAGGAATGCAGACTTCTAATCTCGCAAGCTGGGTTCGATTCTGCACTCCCCCACATGCAGCCAGCTGGGTGACCTTGGGCTCACCACGGCACTGATAACACTGTTCTGACTGAGCAGTGATATCAGGGCTCTCTCAGCCTCACCCACCTCACAGGGTGTCTGTTGTGGGGAGAGGAAAGGGAAGGTGATTGGAAGCTGCTTTGTGACTTCTTTGGGTAAAGAAAAGCGGCATATAAGAACCAACTCTTCTTCTCCTTCTCCTTCTCCTTCTCCTTCTCCTTCTCCTTCTCCTTCTCCTTCTCCTTCTCCTTCTCCTTCTCCTTCTCCTTCTCCTTCTCCTTCTCCTTCTTCCATCAGTCTTGATTGAAACAGGGACACTGCATTTACTTCTTGCTTCCTCCCCCTCCCCATTCCTGGTCAGTTTCCCCAGGTTTTAAGAGCTTTAAAATGGGGGGAGAGATTTGAAACCATGGGATCCCCAGGCCCCAACTGGGGATTGGCAACCCTATCGGGTTTGCTGTCATGCCTTGAGCCCTGCAGTGTTGATCGCAGCATGGAGTTGAACATTATCGCCTTTTGCGTTCTGAACACGGTGAAAAGCCCAGCAAAACCAGCTGGCTGATAAGTTCCCATCCCTTTGCGGCTGGAAGTCTAGTTTAGCATGTAAACCAGGGGTAGTCAAACTGCGGCCCTCCAGATGTCCATGGATTACAATTCCCAGGAGCCCTTGCCAGCATTCGCCAGCGAAATGCTGGCAAGGGCTCCTGGGAATTGTAGTCCATGGACATCTGGAGGGCCGCAGTTTGACTACCCCTAATGCAAACCAACAACCACTGCCACGAACATATGATTGCTACCTGGAAAATTAAACCTGAAACTTTGGCTGAGCAGCTGAAACAAACAAAAATGAAGCAACTGGGGGGGGGTGCTGGCGGTGAGGTGGAGATTAAGAGCAATTGTTCGGTTGCCCCGGCAACAGGATGTGGGTGCAGCCAATCAGCACGGTTGATATACTGTTTTGACATACGTGTGCATATTCCTAACATAAATAGCAACAGAGACCTAATAAGAATAGGTTTTAAACCTGGAAAGTGATGTCATTTCAAAAGTGTCAGTCACCGCGAACCTATAGAAGCGTTTCTTCTGTTGAGTTGACGTTAAGTACATGCTGTAATGGCTTCATAAGGATAGAAGACTTCTGACAGGCCATAAAGGAGATGAGAAATCTGTAATTACCTTGTAAGCTTGCTTGGTGTCCTTTAGAAGATTTACCAGAGACGGAGGGAGGGAGAGAACTTGGAAGGGGGGGGGGAACCCTAATAATATAATAACACTTGAGTGTTTTGATCAAAGCAGCCCCAAAGTACGCTTTGGAAAGTGAAAGGAGTCTGAGACTTTCAGAAATAACTTTGTAAACTTCTTAACTAAGGAGTGAACTACACTTAAGAAGCAGATTGTGAGGGTGCAGCTCAGGGTCTTGGTCTAGGGGGAAAGTAGATGTCTATCTGTCCATTGGTTAATCCATCATGTTTTCCCTGGAGATTTTGAAGGGGGCACCCGGGGAGGGCAGAAACACTAACTGTGATTCCCAGTGATCTCCAGCTCCCACCTGGAGATTGGTAACCCGAGTTACCTTGCTACTACCCTATTTCTCCATTCACTCTTTCCCTATCCCTGTGAAGTGTGCTTGGTCCTAGGTTCCACCAGAAATATAGAGCTGCAGAGTAACAGAGTGTTTGCAGTTCTGGGTTACCTTTTGTGGATGAGGCACAATTCCAGACTCACAGCACTTTGACGTTTAAAAGGAATAATCTTTACTGGAAAGATTATACAGAATATATATCATATTAATTTGCTTCAGTTTGCTGACTGAAGCAGTGCACCAAAGTTTATAAATAGTTACATATTGCAAGCCCCTATGGCTGGTTTTGCAAGCAGGACTATATGCCCACACATCAGCAGATGGAGAGAGCTGAGAGCTGGAAGGAGGATTTCCTCCTCCTCACTACACTAACAGGAGTTGCTACTCTTTCTGAAGAAAGAGGAAATGAACAGTGGCTTGGCTTACACAAAGTGATCTCCCAGCCACATGTGCTGGGGAATTTCTACTCCATATGGCTGCAATCCCACCAGTGACCAGTTGGTGCTACTAGTGAGCACATAGGTGTGCTTAACAATTTAACAACAACCCTCAGGGTTGATTTCACTACATTACCTGCTGATTGCAATTTCATCAGTCACCTATCACATCTCGAGGGGGTACAACGCAGCACAGGCAAGAGAAGTCACAAGTAGGCAGTGGATATGAGTGCAGAAAGCAAAGGAGATAAGAGAGATGGAATCTGCAACAATGGGACCCACCAGAAGCCTTGGGCCATGGCAGCTGTCCCACCTCAGGATATGCTGAGGCCAGCCCCAGTTATAGCACTTATATCCTACTTTTCCTTCACTTAGGTTGTCAGTCAGCATGGTGTAGCAGTTAAGAATGGCAGCCTTTAATCTGGAGAACCGTATTTGATTCCACATTCCTTCTCTACATGTAGCCAGCTGGGTGACCTTGGGCCACTCACAGTTCTCTCAGAGCTCTCTCAGCACCACCTAACTCACAAGGTGTCTGTTGTGCAGAGAAGAGAAGGTGATTTTAAGCCACTTTGAGACTTCTTCAGGTAGCGAAAAGTGGAGTATAAAAACCAACTCTTCTTCATTTCTGTTTATGCTGGCATTAGCCTTGGTTATAAAATTTATATGCTACTCATGCTGGAACCAGCCCTGGTTATAGCATTTATATCCTGCTATTCCTTCACCAAGATTGTGGGGTTTGGGGGCACTCTCCTTCAATACTCATCAGGCCAGTGACATGTGGTTACTAATAACAGGCAAGCAATTATGTCTAGGGGTGCAAGATCTCCTCCTGGCCCACTTCTTTGAAGAAGAAGAGTTAGATTTTATACCCCACTTTTCACTACCCGAAGGAGTCTCAAAGCGGCTTATGATCACCTTCTATTCCTCTCCCCACCACAGACACCCCGTGAGGTAGATGTGGCCAAGAGAGCTCTGTCACAACTGCTCTGTGAGAACATCTCTAACAGGACTGTGACTAGCCCAAGGTCATCCAGCCACATGCATGTGGAGGAGCAAGGAATCAAACCCAGCTATCCAGATTGGAAGTTGTTGTGCTTGACCACGACACTAATCTGGCTCTTTGCTGCTTGGTAGAGCAGTGGGAGCCAAATGAAGGGGGTGCAATTTGATCTTGCTTCTGAAATCTTGCTTCTGAAATCCATGCCTAGAAATGCTATCAAAGCATTGCGGTGATGCTCTAGAAATGTCCCAGGTCTCTATGGTTTGGGTGCAGCAACGCCCTGGTGCCATAGGCCACAATGTCACCATGCCTCACCTCCCAAAATCTCCCAAGGGTTATAAGAATCATAGAATCATAGAGTTGAAAGGGGCCATGCAGGCCATCTAGTCCAACCCCCTGCTCAACGCAGGATCAGCCCTAAGCATCCTAAAGCATCCAAGAAAAGTGTGCATCCAACCTTTGCTTGAAGACTGCCAGTGAGGGGGAGCTCACCACATCCTTAGGCAGCCTATTCCACTGCTGAACTACTCTGACTGTGAAAATTTTCCCTGATATCTAGCCTACATCGTTGTACTTGAAGTTTAAACCCATTACTGCGTGTCCTTTCCTCTGCAGCCAGCAGAAACAGCATCTTGCCCTCTTCCAAGTGACAAGTTGCTGACAGGCAACGGGCCACCCTTTAAAAACTCCCTCTCCACATCTGAATTCTGCCTAGAGCTTTTCTGCCCAGTTTTTTTTTTTTTGCATTGCTAAATGTCGGCTGCTTTGGATATGCATTTAAAAACACAAATAAAGAACAGGTATCAGGAACAGAGTCATGTGTTTAACACATGTGCGGAAGACTAATAGCGTCCCATCAAGCCATGCCTTTCGGACGGCTTAGCCGAAAAGCAGGTTTTAAAGCGCTCTGAAGAACACAACACCCCTCAACGAAAGCCGTGCGTGTCAACATTTGGGAATGAAATACAGCTTCATAAAACTCCCAGATACACAGATGGGTACTTAACTTTGTGGCTGAGGTGGGATTACGATACCCTCTTTCCAACAACCCCCATTCTTTTCTTTTTTTTTAATATTCTATTTTATTCCCGGGATTTTTGTACTTCATATGGCTCGCATCAGAACTGATGCTGAGACAAAAGATAAATGGGGCCGTGCTGGTTTCCTTTTTTTTTTTTTTTTAAGGGGGAAATAACACGACATAAAAAAAGCTAGAGATGAAACGACCCGCTGGCATTCATGCAGGAGCGCATTATGTCCTTCTGCCGCACACCAAATGAAGGTTGCTCGTGCAGCATCCCTCCCTCCCCAGGTAAGCACGAGACAGAATCTGCCATAGAGGGTCAGGGGGCGGGGGTCCAAAAGGTTGCAGATTTCAACAGGCTGTTAAAAAGTATCAAATGATTGTTGAATCGTAGAATGATAGAATTGGAAGGGACCTCATGGGTCATCTAGTCCAACCCCCCCTGCATGGGTCATCTAGTCCAACCCCCTGCACTATGCGGGACACTCACATGTGGATCATGGACTTCCTACGTACCAGGCATTTGTTCTGTGACAAGGCAATCACCCCTTATTCTGCAGGAGAAAATCCACATTTTGTTTTGCAAACCCAGCCAAAAGATTCGTGTAGGTTCTCGGCCGAATCCGTCCAGTGCAGTGGAAGTCCCCTCCTGCCTTTGGTTTCCTTCCTTTGCTTCTACCATCAAGTGTTAAGATGTTTTCTCTAAAAATGGCAAATTATTTTATAAATCCATTAATTTCCCCCCCCCCCCCCTTCTTTCTGAGTCAAGCTGTAACAGCCAGCAAAGCTTCAATTATCTTGTAAGAAGAAAATCTCCGAGCGGGATGGTGGTGGTGGTGGGGAAGGGATAACAGATCTCTGGAAATTATTATCAATTTTTAATAGAAGGAGACAATTGAGAATTTGGCGGGGAGCAATTAGCCGTCAATTTTTGAGGCTCGAGATATTCCGCGCACTTTTTCTCCCCCTTTCGAGAAACTAATTTGCAGTGTGCCAAGTGAAACTTCAGCTTCCCACAAAGTTAAGCAGCATGAAACGATGGCCTGAGCCCCAAATAAAATGTAGGTCAATTAAAAAGAAAAGAAAAAATGCTTCTGTAAGTGAAACTGAATCATGTTTTGTATGCAAATAGCCGCACAACGTGATAATTTCCTTCTGACGGCCTTTGAAAATCCTCCAGGTCTGTTAGCTTGCTTTTTTTTTTTTTTTTAAGGTTCAAACATGGAAATAATAGAACATCCGAAAACTAACAAGTGTCACAGAATAGGAAAAACGGGAAGATAAATGAGTCGGGGAAATTCGGCAGGTCAGGGAAACCAGGGCAGGCCAGAGAAGGAAGGGGGGAAAAACTCACAGATGTGCAGTTGACAAAGTGGAAATCAAAAGATTTTACACCGCCAGAGATTCTAATAAAGGCAACTTAAATCTCTCTTTGTGTCCAGAGATCCTTAGCCTGTTCCTTGGTTAGTGACAAAAAGTCAGGCAGCTGCCGTGCTTAACAAACCCCGCTCTTGGTATAGTCCTTCTCGATACAAGATTTCTTTCCCCCCCAGCCGAGTGGAGAGAAATCAAAACTCAGGGCGGAACCTGCTGATAAAGCCCAAGTAAAGGGGGAGCAAATGGCGACTTTGGTAGCAAAGGAGTCGGCGCGATTTCCCCCCGAGATGTCGATCTGATTTTCCCGGGGCCACGTTAACGAGACGTGAAAGCGGCAGGCCCATCGATTTAAACACGGCCCTTCCGCAAGGGCAGATGGGGAGGTCACTTTATAAGGGACAAAGGGGCATGAGATGGAGGGGATGCTGGACCACCCCATCTATGGGCTGTGCCTGTCCTCAGTCTCTACTCTGGACTGTTTTTCTCCCTCCCTCTTTGCTGTCAGAAAAAGGGTTCCCTCATCTGCCTTCCTCTTTTGCTTTATAAGTCAGGGGTTCCCAAAGGGGTCCCCTTTTCTGGCACCCACCAAGTGGTTTTAGAAATTGGATGGAGCTGGGCAGGGCTTTTGCCCAGCAAGGCTGGGAGTTTTGGCCACAGAGTTTTGGGTGACTCCTAGAGCGTCACACCAACGTGCTAATGTTACTTACCATTGTTTGCTGGAAGTGACATTGCACCTTCTGTGTGACTGCAAACTCCCTGCCCACCCCTCCCCTCCTCACCATTGAAAGAGCTGCCACCCCAGCTGCAAGTTTCCTTGGCGGAGTGGGGATTTGAATAGGAGACTCCCGGATCCTATACCCTAAGAACGCTATCGTGCTAGCTTAAATGGATTAGGTAAAGGTAAAGGTATCCCCTGTGCAAGCACCGGGTCATGTCTGATCCTTGGGGTGACGCCCTCTAGCGTTTTCATGGCAGACTCAATACGGGGTGGTTTGCCAGTGCCTTCCCCAGTCATTACCGTTTACCCCCCAGCAAGCAAGCTGGGTACTCATTTTACCGACCTCGGAAGGATGGAAGGCTGAGTCAAGCTTGAGCCGGCTGCTGGGATTGAACTCCCAGCCTCATGGGCAGAGCTTCAGACAGCATGTCTGCTGCCTTACCACTCTGCGCCACAAGAGGCTCTTAAATGGATTAAATGGCATCAAAAGATGAAAATGCATAGGTGGATTGGTGCTAAGCACCCCCTAATACAGTGGTTCTCAACCTTCCTAATACTGCCACACTTTAATACAGTTCCTCCTGTTGTGGTGACCCCCAACCATAAAACTATGCCAGTGTTCTTTCACAGAAATCAAACCGAAACTGACCCATGGCTTGAAGATCCATTGTTCATGATTGTATATAAATTGTTTTTTTTCCAGGGTTTCTCAGTTCAGTTCTACCTCTTGCCCCACCATGCCGATCTCACTCTTTTCCGCTGCTAGAGACAGACGAAAGCTCTATCTCGATCTACCCCACAAGGCTGTTGTGTGGATGGCGCCCCCTCCGGCCAAGCTGCTTGCCCTGCCGCAACACCTGTGAAAGGGTCGTTCGACCCCCAAAGGGGGCCCAATCCCCAGGTTGAGAACCACCGCACTAGAAGGACCCTCACATGAATGTAGAAGGTTTGGATGCAGAGTTTGACCTTTGGTTGAGCAGTGCTCGGTGTCTCATTCCTGACCTTCCAGTGAAATGTGAACATCTGTTCGTTTCCAGGGGCTTTCAGGGCAAGTTAATGATTGCCTTGATTTTTACTGCGATCCCTTTGTGTGTGTGTGTTTTTAAAACTCTTTTGATTTTATTGCTGCCATAAGAACTTATTGCTGCTATTTCTGGTTTTTATGATCACTGCTGACTCACTGATCTTTGAGGGGTACAATGTGGCCAGTTTTACTGTGCATCAGCTTTGGTTGTCTTTTTTTTTTTTATATATTGCATTTTGGATTTTGTACTTGAAACGATTGCCTGCTGGCTTGGCCTTTCTTGAACAGAAAGGCAGAGCGGGTCCCTTGCTTTAAAAAAAACTAAACTTCCGAATGGTATTCTTCTGGATGGCTTCATATATGCAAAGGTCATGGGGTGTGCATATATTCTTGTAATTATGTATAGGCGTATATGAGTGGGTGGGTTTGCATAACAAAGTTTGAGGCTGATTCTGTGAAGATTTAAGGGGGTGGCAGGTGACAGTGGATGAGCGATAGGGTTGTGAGTGTCCTGCATAGTGCAGGGGTCCCTTCCAACTCTATGATTCTATGAGTCCAGGGGAAACTTTAAGGTCAACAAAGTTTAATTCTGAGTATAAGCTTTCATGCGCATCCACACTGTGCATGAACATGAAAGCTTCTACTCAGAATTAAACTTTTTGGGTCATAAAGGAGACCCTGGACTCAAAATTTGTTCTGTTGCTTCACACCAACACGGTGACCCACCTGAATATATTACATGTGTGTGCGTGTGTGTGTCTGTCTGTCTGTCTATCCATTTAAATCAGAGTCCAGTCGCACCTTTAAGACCAACAAAAATTGTTGGTGCTACTGGACTCTGTTACTGGACTCTGATTTTATTGTGCTACTTCATACCAACACGGCGACCCATTTGAATCTGTCTATCCATTTGTTTCAAGAGCCTCTTGTGGCACAGGGTGGTAAGGCAGCTGACATGCTGTTTGAAGCTCTGACCATGAGGCTGGGAGTTCAATCCCAGCAGCCGGCTCAAGGTTGACTCAGCCTTCCATCCATCCGAGGTCGGTAAAATGAGTACCCAGCTTGCTGGGGGGTAAACAGTAATGACTGGGAAAGGTACTGGCAAACCATATTGAGTCTGCCATGAAAACACTGGAGGGCGTCACCCCAAGGGTCAGACATGACCTGGTGCTTGCACAGGGGATACCTTTACCTTTATCTTTTATCCATTTGTTTCAGATGGCAAGTTCCAAAACAAGCTTTTGACACCATTCTCCTCACAACAACAATCCTGCAAAGTAGATTCAACAGAGAGAGAGAGAGTATTTGACCCTGTCTCCCAGTCCTGTGGCTTCTGAGGGAGCCGAACGCGGGAGTCCCTGATCCTCAGCTGTCATTATGACCACCAGTCCATGCTACCGAGGTGTCCAACTGAGAGTTGGAATGTGCTTATGGTGGTCCAGTTGTGTTGGCGATTTATCGCAAGGGCAGGGGGTGATTTTGCAGGCTGCAACAAAACAAATCAACACCCCCCCCCCCACACACACACACCTTCCCGTAAGAAGGCGACCACATTACATTTGCAGCCCAGACTGAAATAAATGCTGTCTCCAAGGTGAACTTCTCATGAGCAGCAGGGATGTGTGAACTAGCCGGGAGACTGATGATATCAGACCTGGACAAGGAGCCGCAGAACGTGAAACTCAAAACATCCCCTCTATGCTGAGAAAAGCTGGGGTGGGGGGTGGGTGGGGGGAGAATTAACAGGGAAGCCAGTCCTGTATTGAAAGGTCCTTTTGTTTGCGTCCTGAGTTTCTAGGATTGTTGGGAAACAGCCACAAAATCATTCAAATTTGCCGAATTTGGCTCTCATTTGGAAATCTGGCTGCAACGGCGAACCTATAAAATAAAAGGAAAAGATCCTTTTGTTTATGTCTTGAGAGGCTAGGATTGTGGGGAAACAGCCACAAATCCGTTCAAATTTGTTAAATTTGGGAATGCGGCTGTATTAGCGAGCCTATACAATAAAAGGCGGGGGAAAGAATTTGTCCACGAACAGTCCTGGTTGTCTACTTGGGGAAATATTAAATTAGCTAGTGGCTGGCAAATGTTTTTTCCCCCCCTGAAGGCCTGGAGTTTTAAAGTCTGGCAGCTACCTGGGAGAGCCTTTGTTGAAAGCACGGAGAGCCAAAGAAGAATGCCCCGGGTTGCAGAAACGGGTGGGGAATCTCACTGCCCTTAAACACGACTCCCGTCAGTGCAAGATCAGACTGATCCAAATGAGTGGTCTTCAGTTACGGCATGGAGCCCCTTCAGCTAGCCTGGGGATGGCAAACGGGAAATTGGAAGCAGGGGCCCCAACCCCGGAACAGGTGTTTAATGGGAAGGCAGGAAGGCAGCAGGTGTCCTGCCTGCAGAACCTTTTCAATTGTTGCTGAAGAGGGGTGGGTTGGAAGGCCAGGGTGCCTGTCCTTGGCCTTCTGGCAGCAGTTAAAGAGAAGGGCGATTGCACGGAAGCAGATGTAAGAGGCAGCCTCTGCTAGTGGTAGCCTGGTGAGCAGGACCAAGCATGGTGTCAAAGGGATGCTTGGAAACACACAACGCTGCTTTATACCAGGTCAGGCCATTGGTCTGTCCAGGGCTGAATCTGCACTTACTTTGTTTATTACCATTGTGAATCCTGCTGAATCCAGATTGATTGGAACTTGGGTCTTCCTTTATCCTCCCCTTCCTCATTGAAATAGAAAAGTGTTCTGCATGTGGTTAGGGAAACTTAGAAGCGGGAAACAAGTGCAGCAGGAGACTCTTTCTTTCTTTTCTTTAAGGTGGGGGGAGAGGGTTGGAGACAACAGAGGAGGGAGGAAAAAAACAAGAGGCAAATCTCTACCGAGAGAAGTTAGGGCTTCTGGAGCTTCCACCGAAAGAAGTTAGGGCTTCCCCTTTAAGGCAAACTTGCAGCCTGGGAACGAGGAAGCCTTTGAACTGAAGCCTTGACCAGTCAGGGCTTTACTACAATGGAGGCTCAGCAGCAAGTTCAGAACCAGCAGAGAGAGCTGCATGCTTTCTCATGTCGATATTTCAAATATTGAGGGTTATATCCACTCCAGGATATTGCGGGGGAAAGATAGGGTCACTCCAGATCAATCCTGCTTGTTGCAGAGGGAAAATTTAAATCAGACAAAATCCAAATGGATATCTCATTCAGCAGAGATGGCAGGGATTGAATCGACCTGGGATTGGAATAAAAGCTCCGTGCCCAGGTCAGTATTGTCTACTCAGACTGGCAGCAGCTCTCCAAGGTCACAGGCAGAGGTCTTTCACACCACCTCTTATCCGGTCACTGGAACTCAGGTTTTCTCAACCAGGGTCTTGTGAACCCCTGGGGTTTTGTGATGGCCCGGGAAGGGTTTCCTGGGTGGGAATTAATGAATGTTTTATACATTTTTGAAACTGGTTAAACATTTATCGGGTGATATTACCATATAAGGTCATGTCAGCCCCTGGGTGGGCGTGTCCACAGCTCCGATTCCAAACCATATTCTGCACAATTGCATCACTTCTGGGGTTTCTCAAAGCCTGAAGAATGTTTCAGAGGTTTCTCGATGGGAAAAAGTTGAGAAAGGCAAGTCTAGCTAGACATGTTGGGGGCTGAACCTTTTGTGTTCTTTCAGCAGGCCTCTACTACATCCCCCCCCCCCCAGTGAAGATTCTTTATGCTGAATTAAAGTATAGAACCATGGATTCCTCAATGTGGACTCAGAAGAAAAAAGGAAATCATGAGGCACAATCCCCAGACGATTATGAGCATTTTGCCAATGTGATACTACGATTACTACTATGACAGTATATTGGAAGAGCAACCACTGATGAAGATAGAACAGAAATCCTGCGTTGAGCAGGGGGTTGGACTAGATGGCCTGTATGGCCCCTTCCAACTCTATGATTCTATGATTCTATGATTCTATGATTCTATGATTCTATGATTCTATGATTCTATGATTCTATGATTCTATGATTCTATGATTCTATGATTCTATGAAAGCGGGTCACTTAACCTAGGATCCCGTTTTGGTTGACTCTATGTTTGATCATATGTTTGACCATTTAGACTTTATGTTATAACCTTTTCACTTATAAACATAGAGAAGACTACTATATCATTATGCTGAATTCAAACATTGGTCTGTCGGGAAGTGTTTTTCTAGGTTCTAAGGGAGAGGACTTTTGTACCATCTGCTGCCTCAGCCCTTTACTTGGGGGATGTCAGGGGCTGAACCTCAGCCCTCTACACAGAAAGCAGGTCCTCTCCCAATGAGCCCCATGCCCCTCTGTTACCCAGATAGGCATCTTTCTAATTAGGTGGGGGAATTAGCTTAAAAGGAGACAGAGTGAGAAGGGATAACTGGGATTCTCCACCTATTTATACAAGGAATTTCTCCCTTAAGAGTACTCTCAAAATAAACTGGGTAGATGTTCAACTGGAATGGTTTTTATTCAAAAGACAAAGTATAAAACAAAATGTGCATAAACACTGAAAGCACATACAAAGCCTGTTAAGAGAAACACAGGGTAGAAAGGGGAGAGTGATTTTAGAGTGATTTTAGGGGAAGGTGATAATTACTGAAGCAGCAAAAGCCCCTCCTGCCTTAATGAACTTGTCCAGAAGCTAGGGAACTGGCTGCCTCCCTCCAGAGGGCTCCGTGGCTAGGCTGTGGGTGTAAAAATCAAAGGAGGGAGTCAGTTGTGATGTAGTATAGGGGTTTGGGTTGTCTTCTCAGCTCCTCCCCTTCTTTCTGGCCTACATGGGGCAGAGCCATCATAGTAGCAGTAAAGGCGGGAAGAGGGAGCGAAAGGAAGGCAAAGGGTGTGGGTGGTGATGTCACTTCCAGGGGCGTGGCCAGCTGACATCACTTCCTGCGGTCCCCAAAGCCTAAACGTTTGTTTCAGGGGCTCCTCCACAGTCCAAAGGTTGAAACGGCTGCTTTAGGGTGATGCTTCACCGGCATCCCATTTAAGCTGACATGAGAATTATTCGGTCCAAGAACCTTTCTACCACCTGCAATTTCCTCGCAGATGAATCTCAGTCCTTAGTTATTTGAGACGCGGCAACCGATCATACCTTTGCCTTAGAAAAAGTAGAGCTCTCTCTTCTTCTTTTTTGGGATCGTGTACACGTGGACACCTTGAACTCCCGTTAGCGTTTGATGATGGGATAACATCAAAGAATTAACGAGGACGATGATTAATACCCCTAAAAAGAAAATGTGCGCTACCAATGAGTATTTTTTTTATTATTATTTGGCTTGCCGGCGTGTTCTTGAGATACAAGGTCATGTTTAGATGGCTGGTAGGAATGAATGAATGCCTTGCTGGGCCCAATTCCAGGGCTGCACCTGGTGTCAATAGAGAGTTCAATTGTCTTTCATGAATCGCTGAAGGTTACGCATCCCATACTGTCCCCAGCAGTGCTTTGCTTTCTACCACTCTCATCCCTCCCCCCCCCCCCCCCACACACACAAATTCTTTTTCATTTATTCCATTTAACAATGGGGTAACCTTCAGGTCTCTTCCCCCCCACCCCAACAAACCTGCTGGCTTTCAAACAGAAATGGTGTTCAAGTTCGGCAAAGCTACAAACTATGTCATAAACAACCCCCCCTCCCGTTTTTTTTTTTTTTTTTTTGGCCTGTGATTCTAAGCATATTGAGGCCTTCTGCCCGGATTGGAGGGATGGGGGTTTAATGAGGGTTGCCAGCCTCCAGGGGAGGTCTAGCGATCACCAAGAATTTACAACTGATCTCTAGATGAGAGATTAGGGCTTTCAGGTGCTGTGGCACGGTGGGTGGGGGGGAAGGGGGCGCTCTATGGGAGCTGCCCCCAGCACGTACCTGAACCCAAAAGAGCATCCGACATGCTGACATCACCCAGAAGTGATGTTGGCAAATCAGAGATGTGAGGGGTGATGCTCTGGCTTTGGGGAAAACGGTATAGTAAAAAAACAGACTCAAAACATTATTTGCCCCAAATGCAGAGCATCACCTGTCAACAACCCTGGTGTGCCATGTCACTTCTGTCTGATGTTAGCACATTGGGAGGTTCTTCCTGGTCCCAGTGAATATGGGGGGGGGGGAGTATCGGGGAGATCTGGGGGCAAAAGTGGCTGTTTAGGGGGATTCACTCACTTTCTGACCCCCCCCCCAAAAAAAAAGGTGTGGAAGAGCCACACCAAAGCAGGGGGGAAATACTAAAGCAGGGTGTTCCCCAGCACTGGCAGGGGTCTGACATCCCTACGACAGATACCAATTCCCCTGCCTGCAACTCAGCTAATGCAACTGGAGATCCTTCTAACCCATGCCTTAGATAGAATTGCCCATTTTGAGTTGGGACTTCTGGAATTCTCTCCTCTGAGTGGCCCATCTTGCAGTCTTTGCTGAATGGCCCATCTTGCAGTCTTTGCTGAATGCCTTTTGCCAAGAAATAGTTAATTTCACTGGGCTTTGAGTTTTTGCTTATTAGCTTTTGTTGGGTTGTTGACTTATGCTATTCTACAAGGCGGCATTGTAATCTCTGTTACATCTTAAAAAGCAATTTATAGGTCATTGGGCGAGACCCAAATTAATGATTTCATGATGTCCTTTGAGTTGGATTCGATGTAAGGACAGATGAAGGACGGGGAGAAAAATCCATGTTGGTTTCAGTATTTCCAGATGAGAGATTAAGATAATTATTAATTATAGACTAAAGATCTTACATTTGTCTCTGACTGCATCTGAAATGAGTATATTACAAAAGACCGGGAAATTTTCTCAAGTGTTAATTCTCCAATGTTGCTAACATGCCATGTGGATAGCAACAGGCTCAACAAAATGATGGAAAAGCTGAAGAAGAAGAGTTGGGTCGTATACCCATTTTTCACTACCCAAAGGAGTCTTACAATTTTCTTCCCTTCCTCTCCCCACAACAGACACCCTGTGAGGTAGGTCGGGCTGAGAGAGCTCTGACAGGACTGCTCTTTTAAAACAGCTCTACCAGGACAACTGGCCCAAGGTGACCCAGCTGGCTGCATGTGGAGGAGGAGCGGGGAATCAAACCCGGTTCTCTGGATTAGAAGCCGCTGCTCTTAACCATCCCATGTAAGGAACAACCCCATAAGGTAGTGGAAAATGCTTTCAGTCAACTTGTGGGGATACTGTGGGGTTTTCAAAGCAAGAAATGAACAGAGATAAGTTACTGCTGCCTAACTCTACATAGTGATTCTGGACTTTCTTGGTGGTCTCCATTCCAAGTACTAGCCAAGACTTACCCTAGTTAGCTTCGTATAATAGGAGAATGTTAGCCTGAGCCAACCAGGTCAGGGTAGGACCTTATACTAACAGCCCTAAAACAAAAGAGTCTTACCAGAGGCTCGACAAATTCATCTGTTTCCATCCATGAGCAAGAAGGCCTAACGTATTTTAGAGCGGACATTTTGTTCTGTGCATTTATTCATTGAAATATCTTATTCATTAAAAAAATCTCACTTTTCAACCCTGGAGGGACCCAAAGTGGCTTACAGCAGTGAAAGAAAGAAAGAAAGAAAGAAAGAAAGAAAGAAAGAAAGAAAGAAAGAAAGAAAGAAAGAAAGAAAAAGAAAGAAAGAAAGAAAGAAAGAAAGAAAGAAAGAAAGAAAGAAAAGAAAATGAACGAATGATCGAACGAATGAACCATGTAGTGGGTGCATCTAGGATTCTGTAGGTGGCTCCTTAGCAAACAATAGTGATGGGCCGAAGTTTTCCAGCTCTTGCCACCCCCAAAATTTTAGATTGGGAAACAAACTGTACAGGAAGTGAAGGTATTTCAAGATTTTTACATTAATGTTGGATGTGTCCAACAATGAATTCATATTGAGTTATGTTAATTAAACAAATTAAATCGTTTTCAAAAAATGACTTACCTTTTGGATTCAGCAATAGTATTATGAGTTGCGTTGGATAAAGCTTTTGGACCCACTGCGTCATATTAATTCCCTAACTTCTGAGAGCAGCAAAGATTACCGTTGTCAGAAACTATGAAACTAACTCCCAGCATGAAAGCGTGGATTTTGAAGACAAAGCCTGTTGCTCAGGAATCAAAATTAATTGAACGGGATTGAGTTAAGAGACGTTTGCAAATCCGTTTACAAGATATTGGTAGGTAAATGAAAATATCACCATAAAGAGCTAGAATCATTTGTTAGGTTCACCCGTTGTATTACATATATTAATGCAAAGGTACCAGTGCAAAACATGCCTCCAATACAATAGAAGAAGAAGAAGAAGAAGAAGAAGAAGAAGAAGAAGAAGAAGAAGAAGAAGAAGAAGAAGAAGAAGAAGAGTTGGTTCTAATTGGGGTGTCACCAATTGTTTGGTCAATTTAATTGTTTGAAGTGTTTTGAAGAAGAAGAGTTGTTTCTTATATGCCGCTTTTCCCTACCCGAAGGAGGCTCAAAGCGGCTTACAGTCACCTTCCCTTTCCTCTCCCCACAACAGACACCCTGTGGGGTGGGTGAGGCTGAAAGAGCACTGATATTACTGAAGAAGAAGAGTTGGTTCTTATATGCCGCTTTTCTCTTCCTGAAGGAGTCTCAAAGCGGCTTACAGTCACCTTCCCATTCCTCTCCCCACAACAGACACCCTGTGGGGTGGGTGAGGCTGAGAGAGCCCTGATATTACTGCTCGGTCAGAACAGTTCTATCAGTGCCGTGGCGAGCCCAAGGTCACCCATCTGGTTGCATGTGGGGGAGCGCAGAATCGAACCCGGCTCGCCAGATTAGAAGTCCGAACTCCTAACTACTACACCAAACCACACCAAAATGGCTCCTAACCACTCCAACCAAATCATAATCTTAATAACGGAAAAGTGTGTATAACAAAATGACGCCACAAACCAGGTTGATCAAAGTGCTAAGAAAGTCAGACAAGGGTATCCGTTTCTTCCTCTCCAAAATGAGGCTTGTGCATGTTGGGAGATGGAAAGAAATTGGAAGGTTCGGGCAACATCTATTCCCGGAAGAAGGAACAGTGTGGAAGTGATGGGCAGAAGGAAACGGTGGGAGAGCCAGAGAGATCCTCGAAAAAAGGAAGACCGAGGGAGCACAACATCAGGGAATCTTGTTTTTTAAAGGTCACTTTGTTTGTAAAAACACCGCGGCTGGAAATGAAATGGTGGCAGCGTTTTGACCTTGGTGACCTTCAAGAGCGGTAATGCACTTTTCAAAACACTTCTGGCCCTTTCCAATTTCCCCTAATCCCACGTCTCCCCTCCCATTTGAGGCTATTTGCGGCGAGGGCCCACAATCGTCCAGCCATAGTACCATTATAAGCTCCCCTAACAAAAGACTTCCATGATCATTTTCTAGCGACTCCGAGGACTGACAAGATCTCCTCCTGTTACTCAGACACATTTTCTCGCTCCTTCCCGGTGGTTTCTTTTCTTGTTTCTGAGAAGGAAAGTGACTCTCCCAGGGTGACCTCTCTCACAGCCGAGAGGCCTGCTGGAAGGGGAATTGGAGGGAGAGAAAAAAGCCCCAACAAACAGCGCATGTGTTTTTTTAATTTTTTTAATCTCCTCCTGTGGGGCGTTAGGAGAGAGAGGGCTCCCCTTTTGACACACGCCTAGCAGACGGGTGAGGAGACTTCTCGGGAACCGTTTCAATTAGGGAGATGCGTCGTGATTGACCTTCTGTCCCTTGTACGTTCTGAGTGGAAACCCAACCCGTGAGATGAATGACGTAGGCCAGGGGGAGTCAAACTGCGGCCCTCCAGATGTCCATGGACTACAATTCCCACGAGCCCCTGCCAGCGAACGCTGGCAGGGGCTCGTGGGAATTGTAGTCCATGGACATCTGGAAAGCCGCAGTTTGATTACCCCTGATGTAGGGATTCCAAGTGTGCATTTGTCTTCTCTGAGCTTATGGAAGCCCAAAATGAGAACTGGGCTTGCAACTTGGAGGACCACGAGCCAGGTCATGCAAGAGGGAAGGAGAGCACCAAACGGATCCCTGGAGTTACCGGGTTGGGAAATACCCCGAGATTTGGGGAATGGAGTCTCGGGAGGGAACTCAGTGGAGTAAAATGGCACAGAGGCCAGCCTCTAAAACAATTCATTTATACTTTTGATTTTTACCCTGCCCCCTCCTGGCATGGCCGGTTGTCAGTCTCTAAGTAGCACCTGGAAAACCCACGCTATTACAATTAAACTCCAGGTGATGAATATCGGTTCCCTTAAAGAAAATAAACTGCTTTGGAGGCCAGTGTGGCTTTCTCTTCTTTGTGCTCGGGGGTCCACAGTGGGAGGGCTCCTGGAGTTATGGTCCTGCTGGTGGGCCTTCCGATGGCACCTGGGTTTTGGTCACTGTGCAACACAGAATGTTGGACTGGATGGGCCATTGGCCTGATCCAACATGGCTTCTCTTATGTCTGGGGCACTGATACTCTGTATATTTGGTGCTTAGGAGTAACAGTGGGAGGGCTCCTGGAGTTATGGTCCTGCTAGTGGGCCTTCCGATGGCACCTGGGTTTTGGTCACTGTGCAACACAGAATGTTGGACTGGATGGGCCATTGGCCTGATCCAACATGGCTTCTCTTATGTCTGGGGCACTGATACTCTGTATATTTGGTGCTTAGGGGTAACAGTGGGAGGGCTCCTGGAGTTATGGTCCTGCTAGTGGGCCTTCCAATGGCACCTGGGTTTTGGTCACTGTGCAGCACAGAATGTTGGACTGGATGGGCCATTGGCCTGATCCAACATGGCTTCTCTTATGTCTGGGGCACTGATACTCTGTATATTTGGTGCTTAGGGGTAACAGTGGGAGGGCTCCTGGAGTTATGGTCCTGCTGGTGGGCCTTCCAATGGCACCTGGGTTTTGGTCACTGTGCAACACAGAATGTTGGACTGGATGGGCCATTGGCCTGATCCAACATGGCTTCTCTTATGTCTGGGGCACTGATACTCTGTATATTTGGTGCTTGGGGGTAACAGTGGCAGGCTCCTGGACGTCTGACCCTGCTGGTGGACCTCCTGAGGGCACTTGGGTTTTGGCCACTGTATGACACAGAGTGGACTACATGGACCATTGGCCTACTCCAGCATGGCTTCTCTTACGTGTCACCTTGAGGAGGAAACAGAAACTAGTCCTTGAGGCTCACTTAAAGGTATGCACACATATAGCAGACAAGAGGCCTCAGTACTTGGAGCATAAAGCTGCCAATTACAGGTGGAGCCGTGAGATTTCCTGGCCCTACAACTGATCTCCAGGCAACAGAATTCAGTGCCCTTGGAAGAAATAGCTATTTTGGAGGGTCCAAAAAACAGTCCATTTAAATACATTATTACACTTTGTCAACTAGAGGCTGGAAACTCTAGCCTACTATAGAATCATAGAGTCGGAAGGGACCTCCAGGGTCATTTAGTCCAACCCCCTGCAGAACACAGAAAATTCACAACTAGCTGCCCATCAAAGTGACGCCAATGGCATGCCCAGATGATGCCCCCAACAAGAAAACCAGAATCCCTGGCCGGTCTGGCCTGGAAGAAATTTGCCTCTCGAGACCAAAGTAGCAACGGGCATTTCCCTGGGCCTGCAAGAAAGGGTCCCAAGAGCCAAGCACCAACACGGTCCCTTCTGCCCACCCACTCACAATCTGCCGAAGCTCACAGACTCTGGTGCCGGGTCCCTCCCCACCCCCCTGCTTTCCTTCCAATATTCACGGGACAGAAATAAAGCCAGCCAGCTGTAGCTTTCCCCTGGTCTTCCTGCTGCTTTCCCGCAACTTTGGTACAGTTCCCCCTGAGGGTGTCTTGCTATATGAATCCCTGCTTCCAATTATTATCCCACTGGATGCGGGTGGGAATGTTAAGGAGCAGCGTCACAATAAAATACGGTTCAAATTATTCCTCCAGGCCCTTCTATTATTTTTTTTTTTAAGGGAAAGAAGCAGGAACGGCCCTGCCGTGTGCCCCTTTATTCGGGAAAGGTGTCATCTTGTCATGTCCACTTAGAACTTCAGTCGTGTTATTTTAAACCTGCCCGAGGACGGCCCCACAAGGAAGCCCGCCTCGCCCCCCCCCCACATCTGGAGAGAGGCTGGCGGTAAAGTCGGATCTTTCATGCGGCTAAGTAGGCTCTACCTGGTGCGTCTGCTTTGTGGAAAACCGGCGTGGGCTTTTGAAAACAAACACGCGCGCGCACGCACAAAATTAGGAGAGCAGGCACGACAGCGGCACGGACCACCTGGTGGAAACATTAAACATTAAAGCTGGCAGTTGACAAAACGCACGTCCGTGTGCCAAATCCCTCTCTGCAGGGCACGCCCTTTATGAATTCTTCAGGGGAATAGGAAGAGCGACGCTTCGTCGATGGAGGTCGGGGGAGAAGGGATGCCAACTGGGTGGGGACAGAGGTACCGGGGGGGGGGGATGCCATCCACACAAGAGCCTTGTGGTGTAGATCAGATTAGAGCGTTCGTCTGTCTGGAGCAGCGGAAAAGAGTGAGATCGGCATGGTGGGGCAAGAGGCAGAACTGAACTGAGAAACCCCGGGAAAAAACCAATTTATACACAATCATGAACAATGGAGCTTCATGCCGTGGGTCAGTTTTTGTTTAATTTATGTGAAAGAACACTGGCATAATTTTATGGTTGGGGGTCACCACAACATGAGGAACTGTATTAAAGGGTCGCGGCGTCAGGAAGTTTGAGATCCGCTGTGCTAGATGAACGCACAATAGATCAGGATCCCCACAGGGTCCCTGGGGGTGCTTGCCAAGTGTTTTTGGAGAGTGGGTCAGGATCATCTCCCAACAGGGGTGGCTGAAGGATTTGCAGAGCCTGTACCACCAGAGCGTCCTTAAAGAGGGGAAAGGGAGGAGGAGAGGGGTGCTGGGAGGAGCTGGGACTCACCGCCTAACCACCAATCAGGACGGGTGTCCCGGATGCCCCATTCCTGATTGGCTGTCCATCCAATGAGCGGCCAATCAGGAAGGATGTCCCACCCCTGGTCGCATCCCCCTCCACCCAGGCGATGAAACCCTTCTGAGGCTGTTAAGAAACCCCAGAGTTTCACAAAACCCCTGTTCTGAAAGCCTGTGCTAGGCAGATGGGAGCATGGGTACAGACAGACAGCAGGGGAGGTGTGTGAGTGGGTGGGAGGTCCGTGGGAGTGGTCCCCACCAGAATTCCTGGGCTCTGGCAGCCGCCACACCTCAGAGTACGCTGCTGCTGACCCTGCCAGTTTGGTGTAGTGGTTAGGAGTGCAGACTTCTAATCTGGCGAGCCAAGTTCGATTCCCCGCTCCTCCACATGCAGCCAGCTGGGTGACCTTGGGCTCGCCATAGCACTGATAAAGGACTTCTGACCGAGCAGGAATATCAGGGCTCTCTCAGCCCCACCTCCCTCACAGGGTGTTTTGTTGTGAGGAGAGGAAAGGGAAGGCAACTATAAGCCGCTTTGAGACTCCTTCAGGTAGAGAAAAGTGGCATATGAGAACCAACTCTTCTTCTTCCATAATATCAGGGCTCTCTCAGCCTCCCCTCCCTCACAAGGTGTCTGTTGTGGTGAAAGGAAAGGGAAGGTGATTAGAAGCCGCTTTGAGCCTCCTTTGGGTAGAGAAAAGCGGCGTATAAGAACCAACTCTTCTTCCTCTTCTCCTTCTCCTTCTTCTCCTTCTGCTATTGAGGAACATAGCTGGGACTTCACATTTGAGTGTCTCCTTTCCCGATGTCTCCACCTACCTCAACATACTCCGAAACCCTTCTTGCAGGCCCTCGGCGACTGGGAAAACTGCCGGCAGGAAGAAATAAATGTAACCGAGTGTTTTGTGCCGGCCTGTCGAAACACAAATTGAATCAATCCTCCCACGATCCAGACTGCTGGCACGTCGTAAGAAAATACCCATCTCCTCCACATGCGGTGCTTATTACCAGCCACAATGATTCCAACAATAGTCTATATGTCAATGAGAGCAGGAGATGGCCTAGGGGACCTTGATGTGAGGACCCAACATGGAAGATATTCAGGCGACACTCACATAGAAACTCCACGGGGATCTTTTGCCTCAGTCAGAACTTGACGATGAAAGCCATGCTCCGGAGGAGAATGGGCTGCTCGCCCCTAATTAGCGCACCGAAGCAAGCCTTCAACGAGGGGTAGGTTAGGTCGCCTCAGACGCGTGGAAATAAATCTCAGTCAGGAACCATTTTTTAATGAAGCGCTCACAATCGGCTCTCCATCCAGCTTGGATATTCATAATAGTTACGGAGTTCTTGTCAAGATAGGGCTACGTCGAGGCGAATGCTCCTTGCTCCACTGGGCCTTGTCTGTTCTCAAGGTGAAGGTGTGAGTGTAGACCGATCCAAACATCCGTGCCAATTAAGGTGCCAATAGTGGTGGTGTTGCCAGCCTCCAGGGGGTGGCTGGAGACTGCTCATAGTTACAACTGATGTCTAAGCGACCGGGAGCGGTTCAGCTGGAGGAAACGGCTGCGTTGGAAGTTGGTTGCATTTGGCCCCAGATCATGCCCTCTTGAGGAACCATCTCTAAAATCTCCAGATATTTCCTAGATATGGCTGTCTTAAACATGTCCATGTGCAAGGTATTCGCATGCGTGCCCAGGAGGGTCTTTCCCATCGCAAATTATTGCCAGTTCAGCCATTCTCTCTAAGATTCTCAGCCCCCTGCTGTTGGCAACTTTCCATTTTCACAAGATGAAGGGTCTAAGCCACGGGTAGTCAAACTGCGGCCCTCCAGATGTCCGTGGACTACAATTCCCAGGAGCCCCTGCCAGCGAATGCTGGCAGGGGCTCCTGGGAATTGTAGTCCACGGACATCTGGAGGGCCGCAGTTTGACTACCCCTGAAGCTGTTGTCTCTAAAGATGATGGTTTGTTGGCTTGTTTTATGTTTCTATTTATATACTGCCACTCATGACTGGTCTTCTCCTGGCGGTTTATGTTAAAATTGAAATATAAAACCCCATAGAACAAGATATACAGCAGCAGCAAGAGAAGGTGGCTTAATTAAAATCTAAACACAACAACACCCAGTCCTGCTGGTCCAGGTAATGGAAGCATGTGAACAACATGCAATCTAGATAGTTCTCACCGTCCACCCTAACAAAAAGAACTTTAATTGGGGTGTCACCAATTGTTTGGTCAATTTAATTGTTTGAAGTGTTTTGAAGAAGAAGAGTTGTTTCTTATATGCCGCTTTTCCCTACCCGAAGGAGGCTCAAAGCGGCTTACAGTCGCCTTCCCATTCCTCTCCCCACAACAGACACCCTGTGGGGTGGGTGAGGCTGAGAGAGCCCTGATATCACTGCTCGGTCAGAACAGTTTTATCAGTGCCGTGATGAGCCCAAGGTCACCCAACTGGTTGCATGTGGGGGAGCGCAGAATTGAACCCGGCATGCCAGATTAGAAGTCCGCACTCCTAACCACTATACCAAACTGGCTCTAAAACCAAACTGGTTTTAATTGTTTCATGATTTAAGAATCATACAATAATAGAGTTGGAAGGGATCTCCAGGGTCATCTAGTCCAACCTCTGCACTATGCAGGACACTCACGACCCTCTCGCTCATCCACAGTCACCTGCCACCCCCTTGAACCTTCACAGAATCAGCCTCTCCGTCTGATGGCTATCCAGCCTCTGTTTAAAAACCTCCAAAGAGGGAGAACCCACCACCTCCCGAGGAAGCCTGTTCCACTGTCAGGAACTTCTTCCTGATGTTTAGATGGAATTTCTTTTGAATTAATTTCATCCCATTGGTTGTGGTCCGTCCCTCCGGGGCAAGAGAGAACAACTCTGCTCCATCCTCTACATGGCACCCTTTTAAATACTTGAAGATGGTTATCAGATCCCCTCTCAGTCATCTCCTCTCCAGGCTAAACAGACCAAGCTCCCCCAACCTTTCTTCATACGTCTTGGTCTCCAAACCCCTCACCATCTTTGTTGCCCTCCTCTGGACACGCTCCAGTTTGTCCAGTTTTAATTGTTATTGTATCTATTAACGTTGTAAACCGCCTCGAGATGGCAGGCCGATAGGGACGGTCTTAAAATCTGGCAAACAAGCAAACAAACGAGGAATAGGGGGAGAGCCTAAAGGAGGAAATCCAGGTTGCCATTAGTAGCGCAGCCCTTCCCCCCCCCCAAAGGTGGATTCCATTTGGGATGCTTGACTGAATCGGTGGATTTTTAACAAAACTTGTTCAAGCTGACACGTACACACATATAAGACAAAAAGAACCATACCTCTAGCAACTAGGATGTTTTTTTTTAAGGTGATATATGGCTGTTGGCTTTGCAGAAACGGTGCGTGTGACAGCTTGATAGCACGGCATGAAAGCAATCTCCCATCGCAAGTCTGTTTCCTTTGGCAAGGGCTCGGAATTGTTAGTAGATGCCTCGTCTGAGGTCAGGAGTGTCAAAAACTACGAACCAAACCATTACGGGGCTTTATTCAGCAACTATCTGGCCCTTTGTCTGCCAGAACCGGAGTCCAGCTCTAAGGGGTCACTTCCCCCAAAGGACTTGGAGCTCAAAGTTGCATCTGTTTTATGGCATAAGCTCCGTATGGGGCAGGCATTCAAAGGGCACTGCAATGAAGGGTACGCAGGATCGTTGCCCTTGACGGACTTCAGCAGGTGGATGACTTCTGGTGACCCTGTAGGGCAGGGGTAGTCAAACTGCGGCCCTCCAGATGTCCATGGACTACAATTCCCATGAGCCCCTGCCAGCGTTCGCTCAACTGGGAACGGTGACTGCACATCCTTCAGCATTGGGGGACATGTCTGGAAGTGCATAAGTGCAGTGGTTCTCAACCAGGGGGTGGGGCCCCCTTTGGGGGTCGAACAACCCTTTCACAGGGGTAGCAGCAGGTCAAGCATCTTGGCCAGAGGGGCACCATCCACACAACAGCCTTGCGGGGTAGATCGAGATAGAGCGTTCGTCTGTCTGGAGCAGCGGAAAAGAGCGAGATCGGAATGGTGGGACAAGAGGCAGAACTGAACTGAGGAACCCCGGGAAAAAAAAACAATTTATATACAATGGATCTTCACGCCATTGATCAGTTTTGGTTTAATTTCTGTGAAAGAACATTTGCAGAATTTTATGGTTGGGGGTCACCACCACATGAGGAACTGTATTAAAGGGTCGTGGCATCAGGAAGGTTGAGAACCACTGGCCTAAGTGTGTTTCACCCCAAACTGAGGCATGAGTATCAAGGGGTTTTATCTCCATATGACCGTTTATGCACTGGAGGTTTCATGCTGGGTTGCAGGCTGGAGTTTTAGTCGTGGCAGGTGGCCCCACCTCTTCCGGCACCCACACAGGGGAGCATTTGGCCCAGTGCACCTCATCTGCCCCCTATTTGTGTTCCTGCATGAGAGCTGGGGCAGTAAAGTGCCCAGTGCATAAACGGTCCATATTAGGCATTTTCTCCAGGGCAACTGATCTCTTTAGTCTGGAGATGAGTAATTCCGGGGGATCCCCAGGTTCCACCAGGAGGCTGGCATCCCTCAATCCTACGGAGAATTCTGACTTACGCAACTCTGCTGAGGATGGCATGGTTAGCCAGCCAAATGCTAAAAATGGCACAGTGTTGTATTTTTAAATTCCCTCGTCTATTGGCAACTCCAACCTGCAACACTCACAGGGGAAAAAAGAGAAGAATCTGAAACTGGATTTTTCGGTCGCAGCAATTATTGGTACGTTTCAGATGAGCACAGCGTGAAGAACCAGGCTGAAGAAAGATTTGAGAGCCAAATACGAAGAAAGAAACAGAGAGAGTGAGATAAAAAAAAAAAAAAACCTTAAAAAGGCAGACCGAAAAAAGAGAGGCCTGAAAAAGCAGGAAAGGGCTACGGTATCGGCAGGAAGCTGGTATTCTTATGTGAGAAGTGAATGACCCAGTCTAGGGTAGGATGTTATCTCTATGTGATCTACCGAATTTCTTCTCTCATCTGTGGCAAGCGTAGAAGAGTGAATTAAAGTCTTAAGGGGAAAATCAATAAAGGGAGAGAAGGGGGAGAAAAAAGAGAAAGAAAGATGCCCGGGAGAAGGGCTTTTCAATAGCTGTATGAGATAGTTTCTGAAATGATTGAAAAGAAACCAATGTCTCCTTTAAAAAAATATCCCCAAATCAAAACAAAGCAGGAAGGCTTGCCATCTTTCATGCGTTCCAGAAGGCTAATTTGTCGATTAGACATCGTGAGCCATCATTTGATGTTTACATTCAAAGCCCTAAACGGTCTGGGACCCCTGTATCTATGGGACCACCTATGCTGCCCCCAAAGAGCACTGAGATCAAGTGAGCAGAACTTGCTCAGGGTCCCTGGCCCCAAAGAAGTAAAACTGACCTTGAACAGGACCAGGGACTTTTCAGCCTTGGTGCCAGGCTGGTGGAATGCTCTCCCTGGTGAGATCAAAGCCCTCCAGAGCCTTCAACAATTTGGAGGGTCCTTATGACAGCTGTTCCACCAGGCCTATGGCTGAGGCCAAGAAACTCACACTGGGAAAATGCTGGCCTCCGTGCGTAAGAACCTCACCCACAAATCAGACTCCCCCTTTATTTGTTTATTTATTTGTTTTTTTAGACCGTCCTCCCAGCAAGCTGACTCAGCAAGCTTTTAAGGAGGTGGCTTTTAGTAATATAATTTTAACTCAGCATTTAAATATTAATTGTTTAATTATGTAAAGTTTGTTACCTGTATGTTTTATTTTGCTGTTGCCTGCGCTGAGCCGACCAAGAGGGGTGGGCTATAGAAATAAATCCTTATCATCATCATGAAAGCCTATGGGAAATGTTTTGTAGGGTCTGGGCAGCCTGTTGGATAGAAAGAGGTAATGGAGAAACATGGTAATTTGGGTTCTGGAGAGCACAGGGTTCCTCAGAAGCTCCTCAAAGAGAAGAAGAACAAAAAACATGGTCAGTGAGAGTTATTGACCCATATGCTGAATGGAGGAGAGGTTGATACTTTATTGTTTGCCATCTTCTTATGCTATATTATATTTTTTGTATTAAAGGGGGCTTTTAGGGGATTTTACTGTATTTTTACTGATTTTGTAAACCACCCTGTGACATCTGAGAGCAGCGGTATATAAATATAATCAATCAATCAATAAATAAGAATAAAATAAAATAAATAAAACTATCAGTCTAAAAGATTGACCATCATCCTCTAATTTATCACCAACCAGTTAAGCAGACAGATGACGGGGGGGGGGGGGGTTCAAAGTTTTTGGAGTGGCCCTCCCCTTCCCTCGATTTCAGGTGGTGAGGCCAGCATGGCTGCATATGGAGGAGTGGGGAATCAAACCTGCATCTCCAGATAGGAGTCCACGGCTCTTTAACCCTCTACTATATGCTGGCTCCCAAAGCTGAACGACAACATTGTAGATGAGCAACAGCAAGGCTAATTTTCTTTCTTCTTTCTCCAAGGGCCCCGAATGAACTCGCCCTTCGCCCGAAGCCATAGCTTTGCAATGTCATGACCTCCTGCCAGAGGGCGCACCGCTTCTGTCCTCTCGGCCGATTTCAAAGACCGAAGGATCGGTGGTCAGGTGCCCTCCGGTGCCCCATCAGCCCTCCCTCCCCTAGGCTACCTTGGCCAATGCTGGTGGCAGAAGACGGGAACACAGAAGAAAGTCTCTTTCGCCTCCCCAGTCTCTTTGGCCTGTTTGTTTGCAAGGGCATCGTTGACATTAAAAGAAACCAATGACCCTGCCAGATAAGAATTGCAAGCTTTGGGATGCTGTCAGTGGGGGGGGAGGGGAGGATGTCTGGTTATGGGACATCCGGTATCCCTCCCCACACACACACACACCAATCATAAAGCCCCAAAGGAAAAAAAGGAGAAACCTTTTTCCTTTGACAGCAATTGCACAATAACTCACCCGCAGCTCCTGTTGTTCTGTGCGCACCCCTTCTTGCAGCCCTTCGCCTTCATCCTTGATAAGAGATCCCTGCTCCGTGTGAATCCAGCAGCCCCCTCCTGGCGAACCTTTGTAGGTCCCTTTGGTCTGTCAAAGTCTGAGGCCTGCTGTTTGTGCTCTCGGCCTCTTCTAACTAGCATACCTGTCTCCTTCAAGGTGGCTTTTTTGTTCTCGAGCGGCTGCTTTCCACGTTCCTGGCCCAAACTCTTCTCTGCCAAGGTGAAAAATCTGCTTCAGCCTCCAGCCCGCTCCCTCCCTCCAATCCTAGGCACAGGAAAATCCCAGAGGAGACAAACTCGGATCTCATCTCCTCATGGGGAATAAGGGCCTTTTCGCACAGGGATCTTTGTTGCAAATTGTTTGCGGAATGAAAAATCGCCATTTAAAATAGTGGAATTCGTCGTTATGCATACCTGCCTTTGTAGTGGAATCAGTTGCGTTTTTTAGCGTTTCCCACAGGCTTCCGTTCTCGGCAGAAATCGCTAGAAAGGAAGCGCTATTGCCAAGCTCGTCCCGCCCCTGGCCGTCAAGCAGCCAATGGGCAGCCGTTAGCATGCTCCCAAACAGCCCCTTTCCCTTTAAGAAAGGTTTTTTAAAAAAAAAAAACGACCCATAGCAACGAATCTAGGTAGATTCATTGCTACGGAGAGACCCATCCAGCTGCCTAATGTGAGCTGTCGTTTGATTGTATGATCGTTTGCACGCTGCCTCGAGTGATAAACCCCCCCCCCCTCTCACGGACACGATTTTCGGCTGAATTTATTTGTAAAAAATAAAGGGACTTTATTTCAGCAAACGGGCTTTTCAGTGGTTTGTGCTTAGTGACTAAAGGTGAAGGACTGAAGCCAGGGAAGCCTCTAAACAGAAAGAGGCTCGCCGGTGCGTTTATCCCCGCTCGCTCGGAGAAAAAAAAAATGGCGATCACTTCGCCGGAAGTTTGGAGGAGAGAGCCAGGGGGAGGGACTTTGAAGAACCAGCAACAATGGTAACGCACAGGTCTTTAGCGCTACTGTTGCAGATTGGTTGCAGGAGTGTATCGCTATCCGGAGGGTGAATCCACTTTTCTGGATTCCCCTGAAAGCGCCACAACAAAGCGCTTTTTGCTGATTGGTTTCAGGATTGTTGCAGATTGTCTACGACGTCGTGGGTTATGGCAAATTAGTAGCGTTTCCAAATAGCAACCATTGTGCTACTTTGAAGCCGTGCGAAATGGCCCTTTATCTCATAGGCAAAGCTAAGGCAGTCAAATTGCTGTGCATCCATTCACCTGCAAACAGTAAAGTCACTGCAAAAATCTTTATGGCTGACATATTATGGATGTCCCTTGGGGGAACTGAGGGCCTTTTCGCACAGGGATCTTTGTTGCAAATTGTTTGCGGAATGAAAAATCGCCATTTAAAATAGTGGAATTCGTCGTTATGCATACCTGCCTTTGTAGTGGAATCAGTTGCGTTTTTTAGCGTTTCCCACAGGCTTCCGTTCTCGGCAGAAATCGCTAGAAAGGAAGCGCTATTGCCAAGCTCGTCCCGCCCCTGGCCGTCAAGCAGCCAATGGGCAGCCGTTAGCATGCTCCCAAACAGCCCCTTTCCCTTTAAGAAAGGTTTTTTTTAAAAAAAAAACGACCCATAGCAATGAATCTAGGTAGATTCGTTGCTACGGAGAGACCCATCCAGCTGCCTAATGTGAGCTGTCGTTTGATTGTATGATCATTTGCACGCTGCCTCGAGTGATAAAAAAAAAAATCCCCCCCCCTCTCACGGGCACGATTTTCGGCTGAATTTATTTGTAAAAAATAAAGGGACTTTATTTCAGCAAACGGGCTTTTCAGTTGTTTGTGCTTAGTGACTAAAGGTGAAGGACTGAAGCCAGGGAAGCCTCTAAACAGAAAGAGGCTCGCCGGTGCGTTTATCCCCGCTCGCTCGGAGAAAAAAAAATGGCGATCGCTTCGCCGGAAGTTTGGAGGAGAGAGCCAGGGGGAGGGACTTTGAAGAACCAGCAACAATGGTAACGCACAGATCTTTAGCGCTACTGTTGCAGATTGGTTGCAGGAGTGTATCGCTATCCGGAGGGTGAATCCACTTTTCTGGATTCCCCTGAAAGCGCCACAACGAAGCGCTTTTTGCTGATTGGTTTCAGGATTGTTGCAGATTGTCTACGACGTCGTGGGTTATGTCAAATTAGTAGCGTTTCCAAATAGCAACCATTCTGCTACTTTGAAGCCGTGCGAAATGGCCCTGAGTCTTAAAAGCTCATTCCCAGAAAATCCTGCTGGACTCTGAAATGATGCTGGACTCAAATCTAATCTCATGGAGGATAAGTCTACCCATGTATGTTGCCGATGGTGACTGATGGGAACCTCTATCCAAAAGCAAGGAGGCAATCTCAGGAGAAGGCCTCAGCGTCTCTGCCCTGCTGTTGGCTGTCCATTGGGACAGTGTTTGGCCACTGGGTGAGGCAGGATGCTGGACTAGATGGACCCCTGGTCTGATCCAGCAGGGCTCTTTTGATCTTCTTAGTTCTTCCAACTGTAGACCGTCACACCTACCCTCCCAAAATTACTTAGCAATAATTTGCTATATCTCTTAAAGGAGCTATATCTCTTAAAGGAGCCAGTTTGGTGTAGTGGTTAGGAGTGCGGACTTCTGATCTGGCATGCCAGGTTCGATTCTGCACTCCCCCACATGCAGCCAGCTGGGTGACCTTGGGCTCGCCATAGCACTGATAAAATTGTTCTGACCGAGCAGGAATATCAGGGCTCTCTCAGCCTCACCCACCCCACAGGGTGTCTGTTGTGGGGAGAGGAAAGGGAAGGCGAATGCAAGCCGCTTTGAGCCTCCTTTGGGTAGGGAAAAGCGGCATATAAGAACCAACTCTTCTTCTTCTTCAGTAATCTCAGGGCTCTCTTAGCCTCACCCACCTCACAGAGTGTCTGTTGTGGGGAGAGGAAAGGGAAGGCAACTGTAAGCCGCTTTGAGCCTCCTTCGGGTAGGGAAAAGCAGCATATAAGAACCAACTCTTCTTCTTCTAAAGGGACAAAAAAGGGTAGTAAATATGGCCAAGAGGTTGGAGTCATCTATCCATGAGGAAAGGCTGGGAGAGATGTCATTAAATTTCGAAAACTCATAGTTTTGACTCAAAGCAAGTTCTTTTAATGACAGTTTGAGAAGGTTCTTTTTGGCTGATGGGGGATATAGTGGCTGTTAAATACGCATGACATACTGAGGGGGAAATACTACTGTTCAGGGCTGAGGGAGGAAGTCATCCACACACACCCTGTACGACTGTTGTCCAGTAGCTCTTTCGCCATGCCAATGATTATCTGTTGTTTACCGCCTGTCTATAAAACAGGACACAAGTGCTTCAGGCACCTGCAGATGCTGTGTCTAGCTCAAGGGTTCTCACGTGTTTTAACATGGGACTCCCTTCAAAACATGCTTTTCGGTCTTCACTCGCAAAACTAACTCCATGCTGGTGAACAGTTTTTAATTTTTTTAATTAGTTTCTAATTTTTTTTAATTAACTGTGTATATGAGCCCCACTTTCTCATCCTAGACTTTCTCACAAGGTCATTGAGAGGATAAAGTGGATGAGATGAAGACAATGTAAGACCCTAACAGATTGCTATGTTGATTTCTGAACATAGGATTGGAGTCTCTCTTGTTTCAGTTATTTGCAGAGTGACAAAACTGAGGAATCTGTAGAAGAATTTCAGCCTCTCAGGGCATTCCATGGATGACCTCAAAGTAGCTGTTTTATTGCAAGGGAAATTGGGAAACCAACTGAAATGGGAGATTGATGAATTGAAAGTTATTAGAACACTCAGGACAATGGAGCCCCCAGGACTTAACAGAGATATTGGCTGTTTATCTCACTGCACATGCTAAGACACTTGATTCTTGCTTATACCACAAATTACACTTTGTTGGTCTTCAAGATGATACTTAGGTCTCACATCTGTATGCCAATTTGCTATGCACAGGTTTTACCAAATGCATTATTCTAACCATAGCTGTATGTATTGGTTGGTTATCTTAACTCTAATTAGCCCTTCCTGACACCGCCCCATCACCTATATGTAACTCTGTTTCGAACTCTGACCTGCTTTCTCCTCACCACCCCAGCATAACTGGCAGCTGGGATCAGTCCTAGCATAACCGGAAGCTTCTCCCCCCCCCCCTCATCCCCGGGGGAAGTTGACTCCTTGGTTCACTGAGCACTGAGCATTCAGGAGACTTCCGTGCTGTCAAAACTGTTACCAATCAGCAATTAACAACCCCACCACCACTAGCCCACCTTTTTGTGAGGCGGGACTGCTGCCAAGGTTGGAAATGGACAGTATGGTTTCTAAAGAAAATGCCCCAAATTTAGACAACAGCAGTCTTGGGCTGTATCAACAGAGGTTCCTGTTGGCAGCAGAGGAAGGGACCCGCAGTAGGGGGTTTAGACTAGGTGGAGAACGATATCAGCTAGATATCAGGAAAAACTTTTTTTCACAGAATAGTTCAGCAGTGGAATGGGTTTTCTAAGGAGGTGGAGAGTTTCCCTTCAATGGAGTCTTTAAGCAGCAGCTGGATAGATCCTTATCTATCTGGTTTGGCTTTGAGCAGGGGGCTGGACTAGATGGCCTGCATGGCCCCTCCCCACTCGATGCTTTCTTTGACTCATAGCATTAGGGCCCCAAACAGTGCTCTCCCTAGGCTCTGCTTCCCAAATCTCCTGGGATTTCCCAACCAGGAGTTGGCAACCCTAAGTGTACACTAGATGCCTTCATATTCTGGAAGATGATCTCCACCACATTTCTTCCCTTGTAACATACATAGCAGAATCTTCACCTTGACCTGCGGGATGGGTCCAGACAACCAAGCTAGCACACCGAAAGCATGGTGTAATAGCAGACGTCTCTAATCTGGGCAACTGTGTTTGATTCCCCACTCCTCCCCCACATGCAGCCAGCGGGGTAACCTTGGGCCAGTCACTGTTCTATTAGAGCTGCTCTTGCAAAGCAGTTCTGTCAGAGCTCTCTCAGCCCCACCTACCTCACCGGGTGTCTGTTGTGGGTAGAGAAAGGGAAAGGTGTTTTAAGCCGCATTGGGTCTCCTTCAAGTAATGAAAAGCAGGATATTAAAAAAAAAGAACTCTTCTTCTTCTTTTTGCATCAGCGGAGCTGACATGACCACCAGGAGACCCACTGGGTCATCCGAACCTTTTCGAGGGTCTCCGTTTCTGGTCTCGGCAGCTTGCAGGCGGTCTGGGAAAGACCCCGGCCAGGGGCAACCCGGCGAGGACCCCGCGAGGCATTGTGGGTAATTAGAGATTCATTACAATCCCATAGTTTGTATCATGGTCGGGGGTCAGCGCGGGGTCAGCGCACATGGCAAACTTTGCCAGCCGCGGCCGGACGGATGACGCCAACTCGGAGTGGACCGGGAAAGTGAAGCGTGCAGAAAGCAGGAGACAGGGAGGCGGGAGAGCGCACACACGCAGCCGGGGTGCTGGAGACACGGTGACACAGGCCTCGGTGGGGGGGGGGGCATCCAGGGCTGGGGGGGGGAACATTAACGAGAGGCCCAGAAGCGGCAGCTGCCCTGGCCTTCTCCAATTAACAGCTTCAAATGGCACTGCTCAGTTGTAGCAAAACTGGGGCAGCGCTCTGCGGCCTGCCGAAATTCTCTCTCTCTCTCTCTCTTTCTCTCTTTCTCATTTGAAAGAGGAGCAGCGGAGGGGGACACCTTTCCAAACAAAGTCCCCTCGTCCTTCATTTGGAGATTACGCGGGGAAGCCTTAATCCTTCCGAAATGACTCATCCGCCTCAGGTGGGAGGCCTTGGCCAGACAGGAGATCAGAAGCGCCCGAACCAGCAGAGGAGGGTTTCCCCCCCCCCTTCCCTTTCTGTAGGTGCGGTTTTAGACGCCAAAGGAGAAACAATCCCCATGCCTGCGGTCGGTCTGAGCACGAGGCGGGGGAAGCCTGGTTTCCCCCCACCAGGGTTGCCAGCCTCCAGGTGGCACCTGGAGATCTTGCGCTAACACGGCTCATCTCCAGGTCACCGAGATCAGTTCAGGGCTGCTTTCTAGGGCATGGCCCCCTGCTGACATTCCTCCTCTCCCCAAACCCTGTTTTCCCTAGTTCTCTGAAATGTCTAGGTACCCTATTCCTCCCCAATCTTCCCAGTGCCTTCATCGGACACAGTCTGGCATCGAGCAAAAAACACAGGATTCATTTGCTTCCGTTTGCTTGTGGGGTTTTATTTTTTTTATTTTTTCCCTTTTGCTTGACATGCAGAGTGGAGAAGAAGAGGTGGAGTGGGGCATGATTGCTGTCTGTCAGTATCTGAAAGGTGGTCCCTTGGAGGAGGGCAGATTGCAGTTCCTGATGGCAGCAGGGGGATAAGATCTGCAGTAATGGGTTTAAACTTCATGTAGCACAGAGTAGTTAAACAGGGAAATGGGCTGCGTTAGGAGGTGGGGCGCTCCCCCTCACTGGCGGTCTTCAAGCAGCGGCTGGACAGAGAGTTCTCATGGACGCTTTAGGCGGATCCTGCATTGAGCAGGAGGGTGGACTAGCTGGCTTGTCTGGCCCTTTCCAACTCTATGCTTCCAAGAAGGGGTTGCCAACCTCCAGGAGGAGCCTGGAGATCTCCAAGAATTATAACTGCATTCTGCAGGGGATCGGACGAGATGACCCTGGAGGTCCCGTTCCACTCTAGGATTCTGGGACTCTGTGATCTTCATCCAAAAAGGCAAAGGAGATCAGCTTTGTATCTCCTCATTAGGCTCAGCCATCAGTCAACCTGTGGTCCTCCAGATGTCCATGGACTACAATTCCCATGAGCCCCCTGCCAGCAAGTGCTGGCAGGGGCTCATGGGAATTGTAGTCCATGGACATCTGGAGGACCACAGGTTGGCTACCCCTGGAGGTTAGAATGTTGGGTTCAGAGAGGCTTGGGTTCAAATGCTTACTCAGCAAGGAAGTCACTGATGACTTCCAGGCTCACCTCTCTCTCTCCGTCTCTCAGCCTCATCCACTTCACAAGATTGTCATGAAGATGCCGTGAAGAAGAGAAACCTGTGTCTGTCCCTGTTCTGAGATGCTTGGAGGAAGGGCAGGATGAAGATGCACTCAGCTGCCATTTATTTACATATTTAGCTCACCGGCAGCCCGCCTCTCTCCCCTAAGTGGCTGACTTCGCTTTTCGCGTTTGCTGGCAGGGACTCATGGCAAATGTAGTCCATGGACAGCTGGAGGGCCGCAGTTTGACCGCCCCTGCCTTAGCCTATGCTTGAGGTTGGGATTTCTTTTTGTCCCAGTGCACATCACTTTACACTTACATCGCTTTTCAGGGCATTACGGTAAACAGCCCAGTGTCAGAAAGCAATCTCCGGGTGGCATTCCGAGGAGCAAGAGGCTGTAATTTGCGGCGGTGGCAAAGGACATCTGTTCTGTAGGAGATGGACCCGCTTTTTCCTTGTGTGCCACCAGCCGTACCCGCAGGTGGCGGCCCCCGCTGCGTGGGGCTGAATGAGGCTCTCTGTGAGCTCCTGAGCATATGATCGCCTCTCCCTCCCTGCACAACAAGGGGGCATTTTCCCCTTGGCCTGGATTCGATCTCTGCACGCATCTGTGCCTTTCGCCGGTGCCGGGAGGTGCTTGCGATGATTACTGTGTAGCGTTTCAGCAGGCAGAACTGTCATATGCCTCTCGGTTATAAATAGCACCGTCAAAACGTCCTCCCACGGCGAGGTTTTTTGGACAGTTGACGTTTTGCAAGTGCAGAGATTATAAACAAACAAAAAAAAATGAGCCCCCCCCCCCCCGCCGCGTCCATTTTTCTCCCTGTTTCTGATGGTCTTGGCCACGCTGGCAATCTTAGCTCCTCCCTCTGTGTGAATTGTGCAAACAAGAGGCTTTTCCATCCCTGAAATGCTGGTAGGTTCAAGTGGCTGGCCATGTCGGCCTGAAGCAGCAGAACAAAGTTTCAGTCTAGTGGCGCCTTTAAGGTACGAGCTTTCATGCGCATGCATGTATCAGGCAGTATCTGGTACAGTGTGCATGCACGTGAAAGCTTATACCTCGAGGAGAACTGGCTGCTGGACTCAAACTTTCTGCCATTACACTATTGTCGAGAGGGGACATGAGAGCCCTCTTTAAGTATTTGAAAGGTTGTCACTTGGAGGAGGGCAGGATGCTGTTCCCGTTGGCTGCAGAGGAAAGGACACACAGTAATGGGTTTAAACTTCAAGTACAACGATATAGGCTAGATATCAGGGGGGGGAAATTTCACAGTCAGAGTAGTTCAGCAGTGGAATAGGCTGCCTAAGGAGGTGGTGAGCTCCCCCTCACTGGCAGTCTTCAAGCAAAGGTTGGATACACACTTTTCTTGGATGCTTTAGGATGCTTTGGGCTGATCCTGCGTTGAGCAGGGGGTTGGACTAGATGGCCTGTGTGGCCCCTTCCAACTCTATGATTCTATGATTCTATGATTGTTGCTTTCTCCACCCCATTTTTTTGCCCTGAATTGACCACTATGCCTCCCCTATAAGAACATAATAAGTAATCAGCACAAAACATGAGTAAGCTGAGATCTGTGATTCTGTCGATGGAATATTAGAGGACATCTTTTGCATGCCCAGGGAAAGGCTGGTCACCACTTTGGGGTCAGAAGGTGAATTTCCTCTAGACCAGTCTGACCAGAGATTCTGGGGTTTTTTGGGGGGAGGGGAGGGGTGTGTGACCTGGACATGGAATTTGGGTTGCTGTGGGTGGGAAGGTAGTTGTGAATTTCCTGCCTCCTGCAGGGGGTTGGGCTAGATGACCCTGGAGGTCCCTTCCAGCTCTATGATTCTATACAAGAGCCATGTTTCTCGTGATTTATTTACGGGATTTATCGTCTGCCTTTCTCACTTGGAGTCCAGGCAGATTACACAAAGTGAGTCAATACAATCAACAGATGGGACATTCAGTATACAATGCAACAAAATTAAGGTTGTCGTTTCTATCATTTCTGGTTTGAACAGGGTTGCCATCCTCTTTGCGGGGCCTGGAGATCTCTTGCTATTAGACATGGTTTCCAGACTTTAGAGATCAGTTCCCCTGGAGATCAGTTCCCCTGGCTTTGGGGGGTGGGCTGAGGTCCTTCCCTCCTCAAACCCCACCCTGCCAAGGCTCCACCCCTCAAAACACCAGGTATTTTCCAACCTAGGGCTGGCAACCCCAGTTCTGCAGCAAGAAAACAAATAAACTCTAATTAAGAAAAAAAGTAACTCAGAAACCATCGGCAGCTTTGGGTCAAAATGGCACAAAACAAGAGCAAAAAGCATTCTAATTACAAAAGCATTTTGGGGGAAGAATGATTTCCCCGTCCCGAAATAACCAATTTCTGTGTGAAAGTCGGTGAATGCTGGTGACCGTCCTAATTTCCCTGCTGTTGCTTATGGCATCAAAGGGAACAGAAGATGGGCTTAAGAAAAAAATAGTTCAAAATAGCATTTCACATAGCCCTTTTTGATCCCCCATTCCATCCCTGGTGCTTTGAATATTTGGTGCATTTTGCTGGGCAAGACAAAAATGGAGTCCGAATAGCCCCTTGAAGACCAACATTGAACTCCTCTTTTGTTTTGCTACTTCAGAGCAACCCGGCTACCCATTTGAATCTTGCTGGGCAAAGTTTTTGCTTGTTTCCATGCAAACTCTCTTTCTTCCGGGGGAGAAGGTGGTGGTGGGGGGGTTCTGGAGATGGACTGCTATTGAAGCAGGAGGTGAATTGTTGCAGGAAGACGAAGTCGTCATGGGGAATGAAATATTCATTCCCTCTTTCACCATTGGGCCCTCCTCTGCTTCCACACCTAGGGAGACCTGCCTAGTTAGCATCCCCAGGCCCAGCCTGTCATTGAGATCTATCAGACCATATTTCAGAAATCGAAGGGAGACAACTCAGATTTCATGGGGATAATTAGACCGGCCGGGAGGCTAATTATCCGGGGGCCTGACAAGGATGATGGATTGTCATTTACTTATTGTGAGACGGGCAGATTGTTTTCCCCAGAAATATGTCTCTTTTAATATGGGGGCGGGGGTGGACATTCTTCCCTAGAAATGATTCCACTGCCGCCGGTCCATTTATAGGACTGACCATAGGGTTGAATGAGAGCGCAAATGTAAATCTATTTGGTAGTGCATTTGACTTACCTGACTACTGTACAGGTTGAACAAAGTTGGGTCCAGGGGCAGCTGGAAGATTAACAAAGTTTTATTCAAGTCAGAAGCTTTTGTGGACACACTTGGGAAAGTGTATGCCTTGAATAAAAACTTTTGTTGATCTTGAAGGGGCCCCTGGACTCAACTTTGTTCTGCTGCTTCAGAACGCTACTCCCGACCCGAATCTACAGCAGAGGCTGTTCAGAATACATTCTGTAGATTCACAGGGGAAGTTCTGATGTACATTTCAGATTTCTGTCCTCGGGAGATCAGGATTTGTCTTAAGGATCTAGAGTTGCCACTGCTAATAGGGTTGCAAAGTAGAAATACACCTGGGAGGGTATGTGCAAACAAGAAAATAATTGTGTGTTGTTTTTTCTGTTACTCAAGAGACTTTGAGCTCTGCCTACATTGGTCATGTGCAATAATTTTACAACTGAGGAAGTCCAGCAAAACTAGCTTAACTAGGATACTCGTATTGGTTGTTTTTGAGGGTTACTATTAAAGGTATTGAAAACAAGTTACTTTTCTTCTTAGAATCATAGAGTTGGAAGGGACCTCCTGGGTCATCTAGTCCAACCCCCTGCAGTGTGCAGGACACTCAAGACTCACCCACTCACCCACTTTCACCTGCCACCCCCTTGAGCCTTCACAGAATCAGCCTCTCTGTCAGATGGCTGTCCAGCCTCTGCTTAAAAATCTCCAAAGATGGAGAACCCATCACCTCCCGAGGAAGCCTGTTCCACTGAGAAACCGCTCTGTCAGGAATAGACAACATGGCTAATGTTGACCTATATTGATGAATGTTGAAATAGAAGACCATTTTGCTACAGTTGAAGTTAATTCTTCGAAAACGTACAGGATTAATTGAGCCATCCGGTTTTTAAAAATTGTTTGCCCACTTCCAACAGGGCCCTGGAGACCTCCTGAAATTATAGAATGATAGAATCATGGAGTTGGAAGGGACCTCCTGGGTCATCTAGTCCAACCCCGTGCACTATGCAGGACACTCACAACCCTCTCGCTCATCCATTGATCTCAGAACGAAAAGGAGCAGCTTCTCTGGAGAAAATGTCTGTGTTGGAAGGGGGACTCTATGGCAGGGGTAGTCAAACTGTGGCCCTCCAGATGTCCATGGACTACAATTCCCATGAGCCCCTGCCAGTGCTGGCAGGGGCTCATGGGAATTGTAGTCCATGGACATCCGGAGGGCCACAGTTTGACTACCCCTGCTCTATGGCAAACCTTCTCAACTTTTTTACCATTGGGAAACCCCTGAAAGAGTCTTCAGGCTTCGAGAAACCCCAGAAGTGGTGCAATTGGGCAGGATATCAATGGGAAGCACCTGGGGCCCTCCCCTTCCCACCCCCTCAAGGCCCATCATTGGTAATTTTGGGAGGGGTGGGGGCAGGTCAACATAACCATCTATGGTCATATCACCCGATGAATGTTTAAACAAATTTAAAAAAATATATTAAAAATTAATTAACTTCCACCCATTCAGGAATCCCTTCCTAGGTTGTCAGGAAACCCCAGGGTTGCACGAAACCCTGGTTGAGAAAGCCTACTCTATGGCATGACATCCCTGCTGAGGTCCCTGCTTCGCCCAAATGCCACCTTCTCTAGACTCCACCCCCAAATCTACAGAAATTTCCCAACCGTGAGCTATAGTGCTGCCGGGCCTCTTGCTACAGCACTATAGCGTGAGTCCTCCCAGCATTCCCTATCATAGATCTCCAGCAGCAATGGCACCATTGGGAGGAAATGGGGGAGAAACAGATGCTAATGTACTTATACCACTGCTGGTAAAAATGGATGCAACACAGGGGGGGGGCTATTTAGCCTTTTGCAAAGAAAAGAGAGAGAGAGAGAGAGAGAGAGAGTATCCCCCATGTCATTTTTGGTTTTCACTGGAAGGGATATAGCTGTGCCAATGTGACACAGGTGATCCAGGCCTTGTCCCTCTTTTCTTCCTGGGGTTTTGGTCCTACATGGAGGTTGGTGACCCTATTCCCAGCTCAATTTGGATGACCATGACCTATGAGGAGAAGGAGCTTGTGCCTGCTTTTTCACATTATTTTACAGACTTGAAAGGGTTCCGGGAAGTCGTGTGACAGGACACATTGATTGCCACATGATTCTTAGGGCTTCACGTCCTTCAAGGCTGTTTTAATTCCCTGCCCCATCCCTGCTTGATGGCGGTCTCAAATTGTACATGTTTGCCCTTCTCTTTGCAGAATGATGGGGACCATGACAAGTAGGGTTGTGCTCTTCAGCCGCTGAAGTGGCCGTTTGAGCCCGAAACAGGAAAACAGGAAGACCCAACGTGAGATGGATCGACCCATCCAAGGAGGCCATGGCCCTCCGTTTGCAAGACCCGAACAAGTCATTCAATCATAGGGTCATCATGTCAGGATTAACTTGACGGCACTTCACCCACATGCAAGAATGCAGCCAAAGCTCAAAGCTTGTCCAAATCAAAGAGGGGCAAAAAGAGGGGCAAGGGAACTGCTCCTTCCCTGGAACAAATTCTTTGCCAAGAGGGGAAAAAAACCCAGCAGGAAATGGATCCAGGATTTTTCTCGTTAAAAAAGGCCCATGTCCTTCCTTGAGAAATCCGTCGGAAATGACGGGAGCCATTTCGCCACCCAGTTGTGCTCCTCGGCTTGTGTGAAGCCAATAATTCTCCTTGTTCCATTGACAGATACCTTTCTTGGGGTGGGGGGGGGCAATAATGAAATAAATCCCCCTTGCCGTGCAGATGACGGGCGACGAGGCTTTGCACCTGGGCTGAGAAACGTTCTTGGCAGCTCAGCACGGCTGAATGACTCATCGGAGTGCCAGCATTCATGAGCCACAGTCCCAGCAACACAGCACCTCCAAACGACGGCCATTCATAAAGGCCAGATCTCTCCACAGAGAGCAGCGTGCACCAAGGATGCAATTAGAGCCTCTGAGTGTGTTGGGGAATGGGCGCGGAGCAAATTAAGGCCCCATCCCCTCCCTTGGGAGGAACTAAAGAACTCTGGTGGGGTTGGTTCAGAGGTGAGCGGAGCCATTCCTGTCAATCGGTACTTCTTTTCAAAATACGGGGAAATGCACGCAGTATTGCGAGCTGCGAAAAATGGAAGAAGAAGAAGAAGAGTTTGTTCTTATATGCTGCTTTTCTCTACCCGAAGGAGTCTCAAAGTGGCTTACAATCGCCTTCCCTTTCCTCTCCCCACAACAGACACCCTGTGAGGGAGGGGAGGCTGAGAGAGCCCTGATATTCCTGCTCTATCAGAACAGCTTTATCAGTGCTGTGGGGAGCCCAAGGTCACCCAGATTAGAAGTCCGCACTCCTAACCACTACGAGACGAGGTGGAAGACATTTTGCACCTGTTACAATTGCCACACCCGCCTCCTGATAGCATGTGGGGATGGGGGTGTACGAACATGCAACAAGTGGAATATGAAAAGTTGTTCAGGCAAAAGTCCAACAGGTCAGTTCCAACTGAAGTCCGTTTCCCAGGCTGGCTTCCACAGTGGTCCTGAACGACTAATGCAAGATGGCGTAGGAGTACAAATTCTCAAAGATGCAATGTTTTAGTTTTAAAAATAGTAAATTCTATTCTTAGCCAATAGGAGTCACATAATATTATTAAGTGCCTCAAGGGAAGAGTAACAAATTGTGCAGACTCCGAAGAATGCTCCCCAAAGTGAAATGACATACAGTCTTATCAAGCAGGGACACGCCATCTGGAGACTGGGCTTTAATGGGGTTTTAATGGGCGATTGTTTTATTGTATTATGTTTTATTGTGGGATTATGTAAGCCGCCAGAAGCTGCAGGCTAAAAATCAAAACAATAGATAGATAGATAGATAGATAGATAGATAGATAGATAGATAGATAGATAGATAGATAGATAGATAGATAGATAGATAGATAGATAGATAGATAGATAGATAGATAGATAGATAGATAGATAGATAGATAGATGATAGATAGATAGATAATTTAAAAATGGTGAAACTGAATTAGAACAATGTAGTCCCTTTGGCCACCTCATGAGAAGGAAGGACTCCCTGGAGAAGAGCCTAATGCTGGGAGCGACTGAGGGCAAAAGAAGAAGGGGACGACAGAGAACGAGGTGGCTGGATGGAGTCACTGAAGCAGTCGGTGCAAACTTAAATGGACTCCAGGGAATGGTAGAGGACAGGAAGGCCTGGAGGATCATTGTCCATGGGGTCGCGATGGGTCGGACACAACTTTGCACCTAACAGCAACAGTTCCTCTAAAGGTTGTATAAGACATATAGCATCAGTACTTGCTGTTACATTTGAGCTGCACATTGCTTGCTCAATGATCCGGAGGGGAAACAAATTAATGCCCCATGCGATATCCATGCTTATGAATGGTTTTCTCTTATATGTTTCCACTTGATAATAAAGGTGACCAGAGGGAACCTGGAAACTCTGTGGATGACCCAGCCTTGCTGGATCCCATTGGACCTTAGAAGCTGGTTTTGTGTTTGGATGGGAGACCACCAGGGAAGTCGTGGGTTGCTTCACAGAGGAAGGCCATCACTCACCACCTCTGCTCATCTCTTGAAAAACCAAAAGGATCACCGTAGGTCAGCTATGAGAACAGCATCTTCCGCCACCCTGGGACAAGGGGACAAAGGGCTCAATGTGCAACTTTGGCATTTGCATCTGGACATATTGATCGACTGATTGATTGATTGAATTCACTTACCGCCACTCCCAGTCGGCTTCTGGAGGTTTATAATAAAATAGACCCCTTTGAAAAAGTCTGCATTTCCCATTCCCATTCCCGCACATGAATCCCGGAAAACACACACATTGCCCTATTCACATATTTTGGGAGATTTTTAGGGGATTCTGTTTACCATTTTATCTGTAACCCAGCACGAGCCGGCTTTTGCCGAGAGTAGCGGGCAATAAATTCAATAATACTAATACTAATACTAATACTAATACTAATACTAATACTAATACTAATACTAATACTAATACTAATACTAATACTAATACTAATACTAATACTAATAATAATACAGTGGTGACCATGTGCGCATTGACAGCATTGTTCTGCTAGGCTACTAGATCCCCCCCCCAATGCTCTCACTTGTTCACATGCAAGGATATCCCTTTATTCATCTATGCAACATATCAAAGGTGCAAATAAGCGCATTTCACTTGCAGGCTTCACTATGTTATTCGGTGTGTTTAAATTTGTACTGCATGTTCTGTGGAGTGTTGGGGGGGGGGGAAGACAGGAGGGAGAATTTACAGCACCTGTCTGTAATTACTGGAGGCTCAGGGTCTAGCTTTACAAAGGCCAGTACTTTTTGCCAAGCTCCTAGAATGGGAATCACGCAAATAACAGCTGCGATGTACTAACTCTCTTACAAGAGAAATAATTAGGGCTCTACCTGAGAGCTGTTCTGAGTCTAAGCAAGGCCAAAAAGCATTCGTCAGCAACCCCAGATGTTTCAGGGGGCCAAATGCCTGTGACAATGATATATATGTACTTTCAAAAATAAATTACTCCCCACATTACAAACAACAGCCGTTCTATGTGATTAGAACGCTCCAGTCCACGGCTGACTCACGAGACTCTCTTGGCTTTCTAAGAAGGGAACATCACTGAAAGTTATCTGCAGTTGGCACCGTAACGATTCTCCAAGTGCTGTCTGGATGGTCCAGGATAGCCTGATCTTGTTGGGTCTTGGGGTCAATGCCCAATAAGCAGACTCTTTGGATGAAGAAATCTCTTTATTAAAGGATGTAATGAAACAGGTACATGAGGTTCTTTGCTGAATCTAAAGCAAACACTTAAAGCAAACAATCTAAAGCTCACTTACCTATCTGGTCCCCCTAAATCTCACCCCCTCGTACCTTCTTTGGTGCGCAAAAAACAAGAACACTATTTCAGTGTTCATAGAATCATAGAATCATAGAGTTGGAAGGGGTCATACAGGCCTTCTAGTCCAACCCCCTGCTCAATGCAGGATCAGCCCTAAGCATCCTAAAGCATCCAAGAAAAGTGTGTATCCAACCTTTGCTTGTGGACTGCCAGTGAGGGGGAGCTCACCACCTCCTTAGGCAGCCTATTCCACTGCTGAACTACTCTGACTGTGAAAAACTTTTTCCTGATATCTAGCCTATATCGTTGTACTTGTAGTTTAAACCCATTACTGCGTGTCCTCTCCTCTGCAGCCAGTAGAAACAGCATCCTGCCCTCCTCCAAGTGACAACCTTTCAAATACTTAAAGAGGGCTACAAGCCTGCAAAAGTGAAAGTGATAAAGAGAGGCTCCCCAGGACGTACCAAAACCGCCGGTCCCTGTTGCTCAAAGTCAGTAAGAAAAGTAGGAGGCTCAGAATGGAAATTTATTGTATATCTCCCTTGGGTTAAGAAAACACCCAGGAGGCACCAGAAATGAAACGCCCAAACTAAGGTCAAAGAAAAGCATAAAACATGCCAAGCAAACAGGTCCTTCCTCGAACCTCAAGCTTGGTACAGACACAACAGATCTTTGTAATCGGGAGATCAGCTGTAATTCTGGGAGATATCTAGGTAGCGCTAGCTCTCTTTTCCTCATTTCATTCACATAACAACTCTGTGGGACAGAGCAAGACCCCAAATTGCCCGCTGGGTGTCACAGGGAGCAGGGATATGACCGTCGGCTTCCTCGGCCCAGTCGAACTCACTTTGTGGCCTGCGGAAAGAAGACACATTCTCCACAGGCGGTGGAAAGGGCTATCAAGATTTATGGCGACCAGGGGCTGGGTTTTCAAGGCAAGGGACTTACATGATGGTTTGCAATTGCCTGCCTCTGCACAGCAACCCTGGGCTTCCCTTGTGGTCTCCCATCCAAATACAAAGCAGGCCTAACTCTGCTTAGCTCATCCAAGATCTCGTAAGATTAGGTTGGCCTGAGCCATTCTGATCAGGGCTCATCACATTTTCCATCAATCCAAAGAGCCGCGTTTACTTCCATCCCTGAGCTTCAGGGAGGTTTGGAGTTTACTCGTTCTCCCAGCAGCGGCTGTTTCAAGGTGGGGATAGGACTTGGGGGCACCCTCACCCCGAATTATGGCTCCTCTCCGGACTACAAAGATCAGTCCACCTGGAGAAAATGGAAAATACTTTGAAGAAGTAGAAGAGTGGTTTTTTCACTGCCTGAAGAAGTCTCAAAGCAGCTTCCAATCACCTTCCCTCCTTCTCCCCACAACAGACACCCTGTGAGATAGGGGAAGTTGAGAGAGCTCTGTGAGAACCGTACTCTCAGGACTGTGACTAGCCCAAGGTTACCCAGCCGGCTGCATGTGGAGGAGCAGGGAATCAAAACCGGCTCGCCAGATTAGAAGCTGCCACTCCTAAGCACTTCACCACGATGGAAGGTGGACTCTAGGGCAACGTAGCCCTCTGAGGTCCCACCCTCCACAAGCTCCACCCCTGAATCTACAGGAGTTTCCTGGCAAAGGAGTTTCCTGGACCTGGCAACCCAGCCAGACCTCACCACCTTGGGCGGGAACCGCCGGTCAACTGCAAGTCCACCAAAGCAAGGCTCTGCTCACTTTTGAGAAAGGCTGGGCTGGGTACCAGACTGGAAGACATGAAATGAGCCCACTCCGGGAATTCAAGACCCCAAACCTCGAATTCCTGTCCACTTTGCGTCTCCCCACTGCCAGCGTCGACAGGGTTGTTTTTATTTTAAGGTTCGGCGTGGCCCTCTTTAGCCCCGATTAATCATTCATACTGTTCAAACACATCCTCCAGTAACTGAAGAGGGGTCCGTGGCGGCGAAGCTTGATCCGGTTTGTCAAAAGTAGGTTTAACTTTCTATGAACTCACTGGATACAAAGAATGCGGCCTGCTTACTATTCCGAATGTCACCGGCGACGATTACTAATGGTAATTAAATACCTCTGGAGCCGTTTGTCCCCGTCACAAAAGAGTTACTGTCAGAGCTTGAATGAGGTCCATCTGCCCATCCCGAAAAGGACGTTAACACCATGCAAGCGATCAAGCAGGAGGAAGCCCCCCCCCCCCCCCCAGGAAGGGTTTGTTTGGTTGTCAGCTATTTGTTACGAGAACCTTTCCCGAGACTGACTTGGCTTCCCTGGTCGGAGACAGCAGTCGAGTTGTTCGGGAGCATAGCAAAACTGTCGACTTGCATATTTTTTCGTCAGGAGTCCGAAGAAGCACTCAGTGACTCATGAAAGCTGAAATTTTAAAAAAGATCTTTAAGGTGCTCCTGGATCCTTGCTTTTTTCTACTGCTTGAGATGGGCTAGCACAGACTGGTTTGTTTTTGCAGAGGATAATAAGGAAGGATAATTTCTATAGCCCTGCTTTCTGTCCTGGGAATTGATGAGAAGAAATCCATTCTGCTTGTAGCCGTCCTTCCTTTACCTCTAGGTATTCCCAGCCTGGCCTCAGGGTGGGGAGGTGGGGGGTGAGGAGAACATCCTGAGGTGAGTCTGTGGACAGCCCCGTCCTAAGGGAAAGGCTCCATAACTGTGTATCCCGTTACTCTGCACCCCATTCAAGGTGATAACACCTGTATGACCTTACAGCAAGCTTTTTCAACCACGGTGAAACCCTGGGGTTTCTTGATGGCCCTGGGTTGTCCAAATGGGTGGGAGTTCATTTATTTGTCCATTTTAACAAGTTTTTAATACGTTTTAACTGGACACCTGTAACCCACCATGAGCCTGCTTGGGAGAGGTGGGTAACAAATGAAATAATAATAATAATAATAATAATAATAATAATAATAATAATAATAATAATAATATGATAAAATTATATATTTTACAAAAATGTTGACCATTTATTGGGTGATATGAGCCTCTTGTGGCGCAGAGCGGTAAGGCAGCAGCCATGCAGTGTGAAAGCTTTGCCCATGAGGCTGGGAGTTCGATCCCAGCAGCCGGCTCAAGGTTGACTCAGCCTTCCATCCTTCCGAGGTCTGTAAAATGAGTACCCAGCTTGCTGGGGGGTAAAACGGTAATGACTGGGGAAGGCACTGGCAAACCACCCCGTATTGAGTCTGCCATGAAAACGCTAGAGGGCGTCACCCCAAGGGTCAGACATGACTTGGTGCTTGCACAGGGGATACCTTTACCTTTTAATGACCCTATATGGTCAAATCGACCCACCCTCAAATGGCCAATGATGGGCCTGGAAGGGGTGGGGGGAGGGGCCCTGGGTGGCCATGGACACAGCAATGCTTCCCAGCCATATTCTGCACAATTGCATCACTTGTGGGGTTTCTCAAACCCTGAAGGATGTTTCAGGGGTCTCTCTCAATGGTAAAGAACTTGAGGAAGGTGCTTTAGAGTTATGCATCACCACCCAATGAGAGCCAACTTGGTGTTAGGAGTGCAGATTTCTAATCTGGCAAACCGGGTTTGAATCTGCGCTCCCCCACATGCAGCCAGCTGGGTGACCTTGAGCTCCCCACAGCACTGAGAAAACTGCTCTGACTGAGCAGGAATATCAGGGCTCTCTCATCCTCACCCACCTCACAGGGTGTCTGTTGTGAGGAGAGGAAAGGGAAGGTGAATGTAAGCCGCTTTGAGACTCCTTTGGGTAGAGAAAAGCGGCATCTAAGAACCAACTCTTCTTCTTCTTCTTCTTCTTCTTCTTCTTCTTCTTCTTCTTCTTCTTCTTCTTCTTCTTCTTCTTCTTCTTCTTCTTCTTCTTCTTCTTCTTCTTCTTCTTCTTCTTCTTCTTCTTCTTCTCTTCTTCTTCTTCTTCTACTATGTCCAGGCCAGCTGAGTCCCTCACTCCAACACAAATACACCCTCCCTCTCCACAACCTGCTCCAACTGTCCAGCGATAGTTTTCTCTTCCCCAGACATCTGCCCTCAGGAACAGTTCTGCGCCCATTTTCTAAGGAGCATGAAAAACAAGAAAGGGAGCATGTTTCGCTGGGATGAAAACTGTTATGGAAAAAAACAAGAACCTTGGCCTCTGTTTCAGTTCAGGGCTAAGTATAACTGACATCTATAACGTCTCCCTTTCCAATTGAAGAAGAAAGAGGGAAGGGGGTCACTCTTTAAAAAACGCTAAACGCCTCTCTCTGTTTAAAGAAACCCTTCGCAAAAACGTGGTCTCTGTTTCAAGTCAGGACTAAGTGAAACCGATGTTTATGACTTTTCCAGAATTAAAAACGGTGGTGGTGGGGAAGCAAATAAGTCTCTTTAATAATGCTAGACTTTCCCCCCTGTGCCTGTGGCCATCACTTCATCCTCTGACAGCGCTGTTAGTCCACATTTAGAATAACAGAATGCTAACATGGCTGAACAATATATTTCAGCATTACTAAGTGACTGTACACAGTACAGCAAAGGGCCCTCAATAGTATCTCTGATATGGGGGGTTTCAAAATGACAGCTCTTATCCTCTGCCTACATTTCTGATTCTGAGCAAACAGGAAATAATTTTTTAAAACAAATTCTACCCTTATCGATCAAGTAGATCTGGCTACTCCCTAGTAACCCCTTGAGGCATTTTTACATTCTTTACGTTCTCTGTGTGCGGAGTTGGGATTGGGCTTTTAGTCTACTGCTAAGAAGAGCCTCTTGTGGTGCAGGGTGGTAAGGCAGCCGACATGCTGTCTGAAGCTCTGACCATGAGGTTGGGAGTTCGATCCCAGCAGCTGGCTGAAGTTTGACTCAGCCTTCCATCCTTCCGAGGTCGGTAAAATGAGTACCCAGCTTGCTGGGGGTTAAATGGTAATGACTGGGGAAGGGAATGGCAAACCACCCCATATTGAGTCTGCCATGAAAGCGCTGGAGGGCGTCACCCCAAGGGTCAGACATGACTCGGTGCTTGCACAGGGGATACCTTTAATCTTTGTGGTTTTTTGGTTTTATTGTTACCGACTGTTGGGCTTTTGTTTTTTTAGGGGGATTTTATTATGAGGTTTTATCTACTGTTAGCTGCCATGAGCTGGTTTGGGAGTGGCGGAGTATAAATTAAATTATAAATAAATGAATTTTGGCAGGTTGACCTACCCCCTCCCAAAGTGGCCAGTGATGGGCCTGGAAGGGGTAGATACAGGAGGGCCTCGGCTATTTAAATCTTTGCTGGCCGAGACTCCTCTCACTTCCGGTTTGTGTGGCAGGGAGGAGTGGCCAACTGACATCACTTCCTGGTACACAGAAGCCTGGAAAATGTTTCAGCGGTACGTTCACAGTCTTTGAATAGGGGCTTTGAATTATATTAGTAATTTATGTCTGTTTTAAGGGGTTTCATTGGGGTTTTATCCAGACTCTGTAACCTGCCTTGAGCCTTCGGGGAGAGGCAGGCAATAAATTAAAAGAATGAATGAATGAATGAATGAATGAATGAATGAATGAATGAATGAATGAAAGAAAGAAAGAAAAGGGGGGAAAAACAGATCATTTTCAAAGTCTAGGGAAAAAAGGCGAGTTTAGTATGAGAACGCTAGTTAAATCTATAGTGTGTACCCTGCATAACTATATACAGAATTAGGTTAGACTGCAAGAACTTATCTCTTCTTCAGTGTTCCCCTATTGATACTTGATTTATGGAGCATTTGAATTACAGGAAAATCATGATTTTGTTCAAATGACATTGTAGATTTATAGCGAGTATAAGATCTATAGCGGAATAATGAAAATATTGGCATAGTGAATTATTAAATAACGTTAAAGATTCAGATGAGAGGGAGATGGGGCAATTCACGTTAAGAATTTGAAGAGGAGGAGAAAGGGGGGAAAATCTAGATCTTGTATTTTATTCTATTATATAAATATAATGAATAACGGCTCCCAAATTGCTATGTGTATCTTTTTCTTTCTTTTCGGTATGTCTATTTTTTCCTTGAATAATAATTATATATATAGAATATAATTTTTTTTTGTCCTAGTGACAAGTAAAGGAAAGCTGTTCTGTTGTGAAATGCATCAAACCCCCGCCACAAACACACACACACACACACACAGCCTCAGGCCTTTTAACTCCTCATTAAATCTCTGGCAGACGACCAGCATGTCATATATTATGTCTTAACTGAAACATCTGCATTTGGGTCTGATTTCTGGCTCCTCAGTGTTTCTCCCTACATGCGCCAGGGAGAGGGAAGAAGGGGGGGGGGAGCCACAGATGGCCAACACTGTTCCTTCCCAACGCATCGGAGCATACGTTTAAGCCACAGGTTCCTTCGTTCCATCCCGGTATGGTTTTGGCTTCCGTAGCAGGCAGCATGTTTCTTTTCACCAGCCTGCAGGTCTGACCCACCTCCAAGTATTTAAAAGGCTGCCATATAGAGGAAGGAGCAGAGTTGTTCTCTCTTGCCTCAGAGGGACGGACCAGATCCAATGGGATGAAATTAATTCAAAGGAAATTCCGTCTAAACATCCGGAAGAAGTTCCTGACAGTCAGAGCAGTTCCTCAGTGGAACAGGCGTCTGTGTGTTCCTTCTTGTGTTCTTCTGAATTAGGCCATTGGTCCACTAGTTGTCTGACTAGTAGGAACAGTCTCAGGCCGAGGGCTCTCACAGGACTTACTAGGGTTGCCAGCTTCCAGGTGGGGCCTGGAGATTCCCCCACCATCACAGTTGCTCTCCAGGCTACAGAGATTAGTTCCCCTGGAGAAAATGGCTGCTTGGGCGGGTAGAGTCTGTGGTATTGGATTGTGTCAGAGCTCTCTCAAGCCCTACCTACCTCACAGGGTGCCTGTTGTGGGGAGTGGGAGGGAAAGGTGTTCGTAAGCTGCTTTGGGTAGTGAAGAGTGAGGTATTAAACATGAGCTCTCCTTCTTATTCCATCTGAATTATCTTCAAGGGCAACTCACACAGAACATATCACAGTAGTTAGGGCAGAGATTCCCAACCAGGGGACCGTGGGAACTCCAGTAGGAGCCCACGGCCTTTCCCCTCCTGCCTAAATGGACTCAGCCACAAGCTTTAGAAGCAGCCTCTGCGCCCAGGAGGGGGAGGAGCCTCCACGCCCACCCCAAGCTGTCATCACCTCATGTCCCACCTCTTTGAGCCTGCCTGTTAACACGAGTGGTGACATCACTTCCGGTGTCTTGTCACTTCTGGGGGTGTGACAGGGGGCATCACTTCCAGGGCTCCAGAAGCGTGAAAAATTATTTCAGGAGCTCCTCCATGGCCAAAAGGTTGGGAAAGGCCGAGTTAGGTCCTGAGATTACTGTAAACAGGGCTTAATGTGACTAAATTGAATGTAAGAAAGAGGCAAACTTTTGTTCCATGTACAGCGGGGGAGAAAAACACATTTCCCACCAGCATGTTCAGTTGTTTTTCCAGCAGGATCGAATGGGGAGCCCTAAGCACTTTATAGAACAAGAGCGGAATCCCATAGATAGTGGGACGCAATATTGAACTCCCTGCAGCAGGCAGCAGGATTTAATGCTTCGGAACAGGAAGCCCCAATCTGGGGGGCTGGGTTTGATTCCGCACTCCACGGGAAGTCTTCCGGGTGCCCTTGGGCCAGTCACAGTTCTCTCTGAACTCTCTCAGCCCCACCTGGCTCACAAAGAGCCTCTTGTGAGGAGAGGAAGGGAAGGAGATTGTAAATCACTTTGAGACCCCTTTGGGTAGTGCGAGCAGGGTCCGAAAAAGCCCAGCTCTTCTTCTCTTCTAACACAATATGCTCATATAGCATCTCTCCAGCCGATTTTACGCCTGCCTAATCTTTGCCACAAGGTCCTTCTGTTGAGATGTCTTCCGCTGCTGAAAGGAGGTTAAAAAAAAAAAGAATAAGAAGGTGGTGTACATGGGTATATAAATATCCCTTTTCTCCCACGGAGCAATTCTAGACCCAGAGCTTCCACGCTGCTTAAAAACGCCTGTTTCACCTCTTGTACCTTTCCCAGCACGGTGAAATCAGTGGGAGCAAGCAAAAAACATTTCTCTTGGAGCGTTGCATGCAAAAGCAGCAAGGCAGGTACCAGAAGTTCAGGCGGGCAGGTCAGTGCAGAAACGAGAAACTGAACAATGGCCGAGGAAGAGATGGGCTCCAACCAAAACAAACAGCACACAAAAAGCAAGAAAAGGATCATGGGGAGGAAGGGGGGGGGAGAGAAGACAATAAGTGGCCCTTCCCACTCTTTTAACATTTTGCCTGTGATCCACCTGCTAGGTATGTTAACAAGGAGGCCAGCTCTCTATAGGTCTCCATGGGGCAAATGCAATCTATTTGCACATGTAAAGGTTCTGAGGTCAGCTGAATTTCCTTGGGTGCCCAGCATCAGAACAGTTTCCCACATAAATGTGTGCGTATGTGTGTTTAAAGTAAAGAAAGGGATCTGTACCAAAGAGGCAAGCTGCAGAGGGAAATGCTAGCAGGTGGGGTTCTCAAGGTCTGCTTCCCAAGCGCACTGGCTGTGAAAAAGGAGGTCACACAAGTTTTTCCTTTGCATATTTCTGACCTCCCTGATCACAGGTTCATTTTGTCTGCACAGGTGTGTCCAGGGGTGATGGGGCGGGCAAGATGTACATGGTGGGAATGGGCTTTTGAGGGATTATGGCTGTATACTAAAGTGGCTAACTTTGTGCGAAATATGATGTTGGAGACAGAGCTAAAAGGAATCGTCTTAGAATCTTAGAATCATAGAGTGGGAAGGGACCTCCTGGGTCATCTAGTCCAACCCCCTACACTATGCAGGACACTCACAACCCTATCACTCATCCACTGGCACCTGCCACCCCCTTGAACCTCCACAGAATCAGCCTCTCTGTCAGATGGCTATCCAGCCTCTGTTTAAAAATCTCCAAAGATCGAGAACCCACCACCTCCCGAGGAAGCCTGTTCCACTGAGGAACTGCGCTGACTGTCAGGAACTTCTTCCGGATGTTTAGACGGAATTTCTTTTGAATTCATTTCATCCCATTTCTGTTAGAGCTGTTCCAACAGAATAGTCCTATCAGAGCTCTCTCAGCCCCATCTACCTCACAGGCTGTCTGTTGTGGAGGGAGGAAGGGAAGGCGATCGCAAGCCGCTTCGAGACTTATTCAGGCAGTGAAAAGCGGTGTATTAAATGCAACTCCTCCTTTACACATGCAAATACCCAGCACCTCAGTCTGTTTTGTTGCTTTTGTGAAGGGGCAGTCCCACAAGGAAACAAGTCGGCTGACACTGGGACAGATTTCTGCCCATCCTAATCCAAGGATTCCCAACATGGGCAAGGCCTAGTGAGGCTTTTACCAAGCACGGCTTCTGATTGGCCACTGGAGATTTGATTGACTGTGGGGATTTGAAGAAGGACCCCAGTGCATTGACAAGGGCTACTACCGCAGCATCTTCACTGGGTGCCTGAAGGACCCCTCTCCTTAGCTACTCCACCATGTCTATAATAAAAATCAGCCTGGAGCTCAGTTTTGATTGATTGATTGACTTCATTCATGCCCTGCCTAGCTCCACAGCAGGGTCCCAAAGCTGCTCGCATCCTCCTCCTCCCCTCTCTTTTGTCCTCACAACAACCCAGGGAGGTAGGCTAGTCGGGCATCCCTAGCCCAAGGTCCTCCCCTCAAGCTTCTGTGGCAGAACAGAGAATCGAAAAGGGGTCTTCCAGATCCTGGCCTGACCCCCTGACCCCCGCAGCCCTCTGGAAACGTGCCACGAGCCTTTGGCATTATGCCGCACCACCCTCGGCGACGGAAGGCCGCCCATGCGGAGGAAGCGGTTTCAGCCGAGCCGAGCAATGAGTGAAGTTCCACTGCCCTTCCGCCGAGCCGGGTATCCGGATACGCTCCCTTTTGTGCTAAAAATAACGAAGGGATGCATTTGAAAAGAAATCAGGACGGAGGGACTGATCCATTATTGATAGATATTTCAAGCTGGCCTGCTGAGCTGTTTTGTACCGTGGTCGACCCTCAATTTTTAATGAAGGGACTTATGAAAATCGGCGAGGGTGAAAACAGGTGACCTCAGAATGACACCTCGCGGCCGAGGTTCCCATCCCCGGTCGGTGCCGCCTGCCCTTGCATCTCTCCGGAGCTTTACCTCCACCTGACCTCCGCTTTTGAAGGCAAAAAGAAACAATGCTTGCCGAGTCCAAGACCTTGACTCAGACAGGAAAGGCAGATTTAGGATGCGCCATGCTGAACAGGAGCCTAAACAAACCAACCTGTTCCCCTATTGTGCGTCTTTTCCATACATGAACCCCCTGGCCCGCTTTCCCTGTGCACACCTCCTCTTTGCTGACTCCCTGTCAAATCAAACAGTTTGTACAGAGATTATGCCGTCGGGAGCCCTGCAACAAAGGCCCAGGAAGAGGGCCCAGCCCACAGAGACAGGAAGCACAGAGCCCAGACGAGGCCAGGAGGACGTGGACTGGGGCTGGGCCCTTCACTGTTTCACCGTCTAAGAATGGGGCAGGGTTCTTTTTTTGGGGGGGGGGAGGAAGCAGGGAGCGGCAAGGAACGCAAGGTTGCCAACCTCCAGCAGAGTCCTGTAGGGCTCAGGGAATCATAGAATCATAGAGTTGGAAGGGGCCATACAGGCCATAGAATCATAGAGTTGGAAGGGGCCATACAGGCCATAGAATCATAGAGTTGGAAGGGGCCATACAGGCCATCTAGTCCAACCCCCTGCTCTACGCAGGATCAGCCCAAAGGATCCTAAAGAAGGGAATTACAATTTCTCTTCGGAGAACAAAAGTCGGTTGCTGGGGGGGATGGCTTTTTTGGAGGTTGGACTTTATGTAGGGTTGGGAAAGGGTTGGAGATTGGGGGGGGGAGGTTTGGGAAGGGGAGGGGCTTCAATGGGGAATGATGCCTTACCAAAGCAGCCATTTCCCTCAAGGAAAGTGACCTCTATTACTTTGAGATCTAGCCCCAGACTTTTTCAACGTTTCAATCAATCAATTATATGTATATACTACCCCCCCCCCCCCCATGAGGCTCAGGTTTATATGAAACTTAGTGGAACTTTTTGACCACAAGGAATATTGACCACTGAAATAATATTTCAAGCTTCGAGGTGCCAGGAAGTGATGTCAGCTGGCCATCTCTCCCAGCCATGCCCCACCAAAGTAGGAGGAGCCTCAGCTGGCAAAGATTTAAATAGCTGGGAACCCTCCCCTTCCCACCCCCTCCAGGCATAGCATTGGCCATTCTGGGAGGGGGTGGGTCAACCTGCTGAAATAAGGGTCAATCTTTTTTTTTAAGCTTTTTCTTTCCTCATTGCTTGGAGTTGGACACAGCAAGCACGGCGCTCTCCCCAGCCACCATTTTGAAAAACCAGCCTTCCCAGCACCATGTAGTACGATGCTTTAGGATGCTTAGGGCTGGTCCTGCATTGAGCAGGGGGTTGGACTAGATGGCCTGTATGGCCCCTTACAACTCTATGATTCTATGATTCTATGATTCTATGATGGTGCTGTGGCTGGGAACTCCGTGGTATGCTGTACCAGCTTCCAGATGGGTACTGGAGATCTCTCAGAAATTCCATATTACAGGGATCAATTCCCCTGGATAAAAGGGATGCATTGGAGGGTGGATCCTATGGCTTTGTACATTACTGAGGTCTCTCTCCTCCTCTTCATTCTCTGCCATCAAATCAAATTTTACTAAGTGATGAGCATTTAATGGCTGCAACCCATGAACCGGGGTCAAGTGGAACCGTTTGGTACCTCTGAAGGGTTCTGCTCTGCACCAGGAACTCTGGAATATGTCCTAAGCGTGCACAATGGTATTAACTTTGGCTAGGGCTTTTGGTGCAGAGCTGGACTTCAGTTGTAAAAGTGGGAGATCTCCAGGTGCCACCTGGAGGCTGGCAGCCCTAACTATACAGCGCCGTCTTCCTTCTTAGTGGCTAAAGGTCAGCCAGAAAACTTCATTGATTGAGCGGAGGATCTGAAGCCAGGTCTCCCCAGTTGTAATCCAGTATTCTGACCATTATACAACACTGTCTTGCTTCTCTGGAAACTTGTGCCCAAGAGGGGCTTGTTCCTTATTCCCTCAGCTCCCTGCCCCTGCCCACCCCTGCCCACGGAAGGGATTTCTACGAAGCAGAGAAAAAACAGCCACACTCTTGAAGCTCAGTGAGCAGTGGGCTGGCCTTTCCCCACCCCTTCCTAAGGCTGTCTAATTTCACAAATGTTGATCAGAGTGCAAAGTGGAATTCATAGTACTGACCTGAAAATGATGTTAATTGCAAAGATGAGGAAGGTTGCCTTCTCCAAGGATACATTCAGCCATCCGATATTGCAAATTGCTACATGAATCATGGAAATTACACTCATAAATTGAATGATATGATAGGTTAACAAGCTGGAGTGGCCAGTGTGAACCATTTATGCACATACCTATTATGTACCGGCGTTTTGCCTCGCTTTCACCATGCATGTTGGTTGGGTTTGCTTTGTCGTTCTGCGTTGATTTCCTCTCTTCAGTGCTCAGTGTGCTTTCTGGTTGCTGTTTCCTTGGGTTTTCCGAGAGTTGTTTTGTGCCAGTTTTCCCCTTGTTTTGCTACTAAGCCAAAAGAAGTTCAAAAGCATACAGATTCCCTTGGATTCTCCTCCCTCTCCCCCTTTTGAAGGTCCCTCTGCACCCACATAGAGGTGGTTCTGCCCACTGCACCTTCTGCCATCATCCCATCCCCCATCAGTATACAAACTCCATTTCCCACTCAGTTTTATTTTTTTTTCCCATGTGGAAACACATCTAATGGTGCAACACCTGAAACAGAAATGCCCAGGGAGCATGCCAGTAGATGGCAGATGGCAAAGCTCAGCATCACTGGCAGCCTTCAAGGAAAGGTTGGATACACACTTTTCTTGGATGCTTTAGGATGCTTAGGGCTGATCCTGCGTAGAGCAGGGGGTTGGACTAGATGGCCTATGTGGCCCCTTCCAACTCTATGATTCTATGATTCTATGATTACACCCTCCTCAATGTGCCACTGCCTGTATTCTGAGGGCATTCTACCCCTTAGGAGAGCAGGGATGGCTTTGGAAAATGGCTGGTGATGTCCAGCCCTGAGCCTAGCTTATTGCACCAGTGTCCCTGCCGCCACCCATCTTCCATAGCCTCAGGACAACAGGGACGGCCTCGGATGATGGCTGGCAGCACAGCCAGTGGGGCTCAGTGATGGCCCTCACCAGCCATCACCTCAGCCATTATGTGGAAGCACATTCCACATAATGGCCAAGAATCCTGTTGTCAAACAATTAAAAAAAATACAAACAGCATGAGTCCAGCGATATGAGACTATCGCTGCTCAGATCACTGAATATTTTTTTTTAATTATAGGGGAAACTGAGTGAGGTTTAATTCCATGTTCATATTGACTTGAAAGGGTGATTGGAACTGAAGAATTGGTTTTTATACCCAATTTTTGACTGCCTGAAGGAGTCTCAAAGCGGCTTACAGTTGCCTTCCCTTCCTCTCCCCACAACAGATACCCTATGAGGGAGGTGGGGCTGAGAGAGCACTGACTGCTCTGGGAGAATAGCTTCTAACAGGACTGTGATGAGTCCAAGGTCACTCAGTTGGCTGCATGTTGGGGAGCTGGGAATCAAATCCGGCTTCCCAGGTTAGAAGCCACCCCTCTTAACCACTACCCCAAGCTGAGAAACAGCAGTGTCCCCCACGCAAAAAAAAAAAAAAAGATTTCAGTGCTGCATGCAAACAATATAAAGGAGAGGGATCATCAGCGTGAAATGAAATTGATATTTGTTTTATTTACTTTGGGAGTTATATTCTGCCTGTACAAAGACTGATGAAATGTAAAGAGATAGAGAAACTGGGATGGGAAGTGGTGTGTAATTGAAGTTAATCCAGGTTAACCCAGTTTCATCAGATTTTGGGAGCTAAGAAGTATCAGCCATGGATGGGGCACCAACAACGAAGACCGGAGTCACTGTGCAGAGGAAGGCGATGGGAAACCACCCTCAAAAGCCTCTTGCCTTGAATAACCATACGTAACTCAACTGTGACTTGTTGGCAGAGAACCTTAATGAAACTTCACAATTATGCCACCAAGGAGTTACTTTTGGGATGTAACAGGAAAGTAATGAATAAAACTGGAAGCTCGGACCAGCGATTCACACAGAGATACAGCAGGTAACCTCCTATGTGAGTGAGTAATTTTTAGCAGATGCCATTCAATATCTCATTTTCCACTCCTTGATTTTATTCTCACAACAGCCCCATGAGGTAGGTTATCCTGGGAGAGTGTGACTGGCCCAAAGATCCTCCAGCAAGCTTCCGAGGCACCAGTGGGGACTTGAACATGAGTCTCCCATCACAAAAATGCAGGAGATTCCCCCCATGATAGTCTGTTAGGGCAGTGGTAGTCAACCCGTGGTCCTCGAGATGTTCATGGACTACAATTCCCATGAGCCCCTTCCAGCGTTTGCTGGCAGGGGCTCATGGGAATTGTAGTTCATGGATATCTGGAGGACCACAGGTTGACTACCCCTGTGTTAGGGGACCTGATCAGAGCCTTTAAGAATCTCATCCCTTGATTTCTGTCCACGATTTGGGAAATGTCACTTGACCATGCACGACAGCTTCCGAACAAACTGGGGAAGGGGTGTGCATTTTGCCAGGGGCCTCCTCTCTCTGCCCTGCCCCCAGCCTCATTATTTTCCAGGGCTTAACTTTCTCACACGCCCAGCGGCTGGACAATGTAGGATTTCAGGCCCCGTGCCCACCTCACCGACAGCTCGAAGCGCTAGAGAGTTACCGAGATGTCCCCGATAATTTGTGTGTTTCTCATGCAGTTCTGTTTACCGCGGAGAATAGCTCTGATTCGTGGGGTGGCTCATCTGTTTGTTTCCCAGGAGTGTCCTCCTCCTCAGGTACAAACGGCTTGTTGTTCCCGAGGCCCGTCTGCCTCCTTGGTGACGGATAGATGAGAACTACTCCCTTTGCACTGGGAATCTAATGTAATCTGGGTCGCAGGCAGAGCCGCAGGGATTTCGAGAGGGAGCAGGGAACGCGATGAGAACTTTGTGAGGGTGGGCTTTTTCTTTCTTTCCCCTACCTCTTCCGTGAGGTGTGGGATTCTATAGGTGTTTTTTCACGCTGCACTCCCTATACTTCCTGCAATTTGGAAGAAAGCAAATATCTGTGAGAGAAAGCCACAGGATTGGACTTTGACAGGGGGAAGCGTCGATTCCTGGTCACTCAAAAAGAAGAGCATGCATGGAAGACAGTAAATTTTCAAGCTTTGGCCATTTGGTTTCTCAGTCATGAAAAAGGAGCCAATGGATAGGGATGCCAGAACCCCCCATGCGCATGAGGGATGGCTCCACCCCCTCCAGCAATCAGCTGGCCAGTGGGAGGATGTACCAGGAGAAAGAGGAAGATCCAGGTGACGTTGGCAGGGAATGTAACTGCCTCTTCTGGCATGCACAGGAAGTGATGACATCACACTGGCAATGTCAGGTCAATGCTCTGGTACTGAGCAAAAACTCTATGGTAGAAGCCATTTTTATCATAGATTTTTGGCCCAAATACCGGGTGTCGCTGCGATGGAGCAACATGATGATGTCCTTTCCAGTGCATGCCAGACGTTACATGGCCATGTTGCCAGTGGCATTCCCTCTCCTGACAACCCTACCCAGGCATCTTCTGTTCTGGCACCGCTTTCTGTTTGCTTCTGCCAGTCTCTCTCCCCCCGCCCCCAATTCAAAATGAATGCGTTAAAAAAAAGAAAATAAAGAAACATTGCTGCATCCAAATTTATCCAAAGAGGCGCCAAAGCTGAGGACAGTAATCAAAACGAGATGAATGGAAACTGCACACGGTTGAAGGAACAACATCTGGAATCAAAAGAAAATGCAGAAGCCGGCTCATTGGGGATGGGAGAAGGTGTGTGTGTGTGTGTGGGGGGGGGTCTTTTTTAAGTTGCCTAGTTTTCCAAGACCAGTTCTTGACACAAGACCATTTTGAGAGAGAGAAAGGATTCTCTTCTCTGGGATCTATTGACGTATTGAAAGCAGGTGGGCACCTTTAGAATGCTGACACAGTATGGTCACAAAATGGCTGCCACAGAAGGCGGAGCCAGCCCTATGACAGCTGGCTCTGTGGTGCTTTGGAGTGCCATGGTGCTGAATGGGGCTTTTTTTTTTTTTTTGCAGGCAGGTGCTGCTCCACCGCGATGCACCACTGGCCCACTGAGCGGCACCACTGGTGCAGAATCGCTTTGTCACATTGCCACCCACCTGGCCTCAGATGGCAGGAGCACTTGGAAAATTACCTCTGAAGATGTTCAGAATGGTTGGGTAGCCAGCGTGGTGTAGTGGTTAAGAGTGGCAGGTTTGATTCCCCACTCCTCCACATGCAGCCACCTGGGTGACCCTGGGCTAGTCACAGAGCTATTCATCTGGAAGTGATTTTGGGAGTGTCATCATTATGTGAGGTTTGGGGTTTGGATGGACTTCAGTGAAGTGTAATGCTGTGGAGTCCACCTTCCAAAACAGACATCTTCTCCAGGAGAACTGATCTCTTTAATGTGGAGATGACCTATAATTCCAGGTGACGCTCAGGTTCTATGTTCCATTCAGCCCTACTACATGAAAAAAACAACAGCTCTGTATTCAGAATTCATTTTCCACGTCCAAATGAGTTGAGCAGGATCTGGCTGGTTGAGCCACCACACAGAATCATACGGAAGCAAACTCAGGGTCATGTGACCATTGGAATGTACACCACTCTGTTGGAACATGGCTGGGTCACGCCAGGGGTCTGAACCCTAGTGCAGTCCAGAACTGAACATGGCTTTTTAAAAAAAGAAAAAAAAATGAAATCTTTGTATATTAGAGGGGTAGGTGGGATGCCAGAATAAACCAGTTGGATTCGAACTAAGTGTTACGAATCTTTAAGGTGCTCTGGGATTTTTGCTGTTCACTTCTATTCCCACCACAAAGTATGGTGAGATACTGGGGGAACTCTGTGATGGAGGCCATGGAAGGAAGAACTGAGGGATGGAAGGAAGAATTGAGGGAAGGAAGTGAAAACGGAGGGATTGAGGGAAAGAAGGAAGAACTGAGGAATCGAAAGAATAATTGAGGGAAGTCAAAACTGAGGGACAGAATCGTTGAGGGAAAGATGGAATAATTGAGGGAAAGAAGGAATAATTAAGGTATGGAAGGAATAACTGAGGGACAGAATCATTGAGGGAAAGATGTAATAATTGAGGGAAGGAAAAACAGAAAGAAGGAATAATTGAGGTATGGAAGGAATAACTGAGGGAAAGAATCATTGGGGAATGGAAAGAATAATTGAGGGAAGTAAAAACCGAGGAGCAAAATAGTTGAGGAAAAGAAGGAATAACTGAGGTATGGAAGGAATAACAGGGAAGGAATAATTAGGGGAAAGAATGGATAATTGAGATACAGAAGGATTAACTGAGGGTAATAAATATCTGAGGGAAGGAAAAATCGTGGTAAACTGAGGCCTCCAAGTCCTTCAACTAGCTACTTAAAAGGCAGAAACCATTTTGTTTATTCGAAGGCCCACAAAACTGAGCCCCTTCTAAGTCCCAGGTTCTTTTGGTAGAAGCCCCCAACAAAATTGGAAGCTAGGATTGAGGCACCCACACTGATGTCTGTTACCCCTGTTTACCAAAGCCATTTAATCTTCCTTGGTTTTATTTTTAGAAAACTATAAGGCTTTTCATGTGTGTCTATAGCTGCAGGTGGGCCAGTCTGCCCATTTTGCCTACGTGGCTGACTGGGGACTGGGGAGTGAAAAGGGCGGCGGGGGGAGGAATCCTGTTGATTTCCTTCTCTCCCCCTTCTTTTTTACCACCCCATCCCTCCATTTGAAAATAGAATCTATGATTTCCATCATTTCCACTTAGATAGAAATATGTTGTGAAAGGTAATTTTATTGCGGAGAAATAATCTTCCTAATGTCAGCCATTATTTCACTCTCAGTGTGACAAGCAGGGTAAAGTGTGGGAAATCGCTGTATATTTCAGCGAAAGTATCTTGACAACACAAACCAAGAGGAAAGAGGCAGTCTCTTTGTTAATGAAAACGGCACTGTTATTTCGCCGTATAATGGAGAGACTCATGTAAATGATTGCTTGTCGTCTGGCGGGAAGGGAAGGGAAGGGAAGGGAAAGGAAGGGGGGGGGCTTTGGGGTTGGGGGGAAATAAGACCGATGGAGCAAGAGAGACGGTTGTCCTTCGCTGCTGAAGATCTGACTCATGTCTTCATTTTATTTTTTTCTGGCCGCTGGGACATGCAGTGGCCAAAGCAGCCGACAGCTCCCCTCCAGGGACCCAAATGCCGGTGTGATTTTGGGAAGTCCAAAACCTCCAGAAGTGCTTCCCCCCCCTCATCCGCAGCCAGATTTTTCTAAAGTGCAGCATGCTGGGTAATGAATCAGCCCCCAAACTCTCATTGAAAATCCAGTTGCAGCCGTGAACTTTAGGAACCTGGGGCTGGCAGTGAGGACAAAACCCGGTGGCATTTTTACTTACAAACAATTTAGGGGAAATTTTCATCTTTCTAAAGGGGAGGGGGGGAGACCACAGAACATTTTAGGTGCTTGGGAAAGGTTCAATTCACCCGGTGAACTTTGGGAGTCGTTTGTGCATTAATTTTCACATTTGTACAGCTCTGTTTGAAGGGCATTCAAGTCATCATGCACACTGGCTTGTTCACAACAGCCCTGCGAGCAGGGTTGCCAGTTCCGGGTTGGGAAATACCAGGAGACTTTGGGGGTGGAACTGAGAGTGGGTGGGATTTGGGGTGGAGGGAACCTCAGTGGAGTCTATGCTATGTCCACCTTCCAAATTAGCTATTTTCTCCAGGGGAATTGATCTCTGTCACCTGGAGATAAGCTGTCATTCCAGGGGATCTCCAGGTTAGACCTGGGGGCTGGCATCCCCATGACCCCAAGGTCGGTGTCCTTCTCAGTCTCAGCAGGTTCAGAAGTATGGTCACAACAGCACCTGACATCATTTGGGGAGAAATTTCTTGAGTGTCATCTGCTGCCATGAAACCACTGAGTACTAACCCAGAAGTTATTTCAAAGCAGCCGTTGACACTCTAGGAATTTCCCAGATCTCTATGATAAAAACTACAGAGATCTCAGGAAATCCTAGAGCATTGCCTATTGGTGTCACATTGTTTACAGGGACAGACCCAGAAGTAATGCTGCAGTGTCATTGATTATGGCAGGGGTAGTGAAACTGCGGCCCTCCAGATGTCCATGGACTGCAATTCCCATGAGCCCCTGCCAGCGAATGCTGGCAGGGGCTCCTGGGAATTGTAGTTCATGGACATCTGGAGGGCTGCAGTTTCACTACCCCTGGATTATGGTTTCCATAGTCTCACCAATGCTCCCTGGAGTGGCAGTCCAAGGCCTTGTAAACCTTTTCCACTCAGGACAGCTAAACCAATCACAGATTTTTCCAGCCCATTAACAGGAAGTCAGGTGATCAGAGGGGACCATTCACTTCCTGTAATGTAACCTGCTGGCGTACATTTACCTAAGGAATTTGTTTCTGGTTGGCTATAGGAATGCCAGTGCCTTGATGGGACCCAGGGATCCCCTGGAATTATAGTTCATCTCCAGACTAAATAAATCAGTTCCCCTGGAGAAAATAGCTGCTTTGGAGGGTGGAGTCCATAGCATTATACTCCACTGAGGTCTCTCCCTGCCCCAAATCCTGCCCACTCCCAGCTCCACCCATAAAGTCTACATGTATTTCCCCACCCAGAGCTGGCGACCCTAGCTTGGCATATTGGTTAAGAGTGGTGGCCTCTAATCTGGAGAACAGGGTTTGACTCCCCACTCCTCTACATGCAGCCAGCTGGGTCACAGTCCTATTAGAGCTGTTCTCCCAGAGCAGTTCTGTCAGAGCAGTCTCAGCCTCACCTACCTCACAGGGTGTCTGTTGTGGGGAGAGGAAAGGGAGGTGATTGTAAGCTACTTTGAGACGCCTTTGAGTAATGAAAAGCGGAGTATAAAACCCAACTCTTCTTCTTCTTCTTTCGTTTAGGCCAGCCTTACCGGTATCCAGAGACACAGCACAAGTCACTTGGGCCCAGTAAACATCTCTGTTGGGGCAACATTCCTGCGGAGGCATCGAATGGGGACCCGAACACAATGGCTGCTTGCTTGTGTTGCTGATGAAAGCCGGTATGTGTAAATGTACCTTGAAAGACAAATTTGCTAGCTGCTAATATATCTATATTTCCCCAGTTTGCTCGTTCTTGTGTTGGGTTTCTTCTCCCTGCTTTGATCTGCTGCCATTTCTTCAGCTATCTGGCCATTGTTTCTGAGGCTGCTCCATTTTTATTTGGTGTTCTCATGATACTTATCGACGTGGTTTGTTACCAGATGTAGGTGGCATAAGACTGATAGGGAATTCCTCCCTTGAATAGCCTTCTCTTGTCCTCTGAAAACTGAGTCAGGTGCCCTTTTTTTTTGCTGAGCCTCTGCATTCCCCTCCCCTCTTATCTCTCCGATTCTTACGCATTCTCTCCTTTCCTTACTCCCTGTTTATATTTTCCAAGCCTGGGACACCAGATCTCCCCCTTGGGGATCTTCCGGGCTGCAGCTTGCCCAGAAAGCCTCTTTCAGCTCAGAAATCTCACCCTTTCATTTCTCATTGTATTGAATGTACAGTTTACAAACTGTGTAGGATAAGGCATTCGTCTGTAAGATCCGCGAGCCAGACATTAGGATAAAGTGGCGCCTAGGAGAATGTTTGCACCCTCATATTTTATGCTGTGAACTTCGCAGGAATGGAGCTTTCCTGTGATTTGGGTATGTCAGACTGGCTTCCCGACTGTTTGGGAAAGAGCGCTCCACGAGAAGTTCTGCTCGAATACACTTTGGGCTATTTTCAAAATTCCTAGGATATTTTGACTGAGGAGAACACCTCCAAAAGTGCTGTCATTTTCACTTGAGGTGAAAGCGGCCTGCAGATGCTGCACTGGTGTTCTGTTCACACAAAGTGGGAGCATGGATTGTGGGAAGGTGCTATGCACAATTCACGACATGGTGAGGGGTTTGGAGGCCAAGACGTATGAGGAAAGGTTGGGGGAGCTTGGTCTGTTTAGCCTGGAGAGGAGATGAGTCATGAGAGGGGATCTGATAACCACCTTCAAGTATTTTAAAGGCTGCCATATAGAGGATGGAGCACAGTTGTTCTCTCTTGCCCCAGAGGGACGGACCAGAACCAATGGGATGAAATTAATGCAAAAGAAATTCTGTCTAAACATCCGGAAGAAGTTCCTGACAGTGAGAGCGGTTCCTCATTGGAACAGGCTTCCTCGGGAGAGGGTAGGTTCTCCGCCTTTGGAGGTTTTTAAACAGAGGCTGGCTAGCCATCTGACGGAGAGGCTGATTCTGTGAAGGCTCAAAGGGGTGGTAGGTTACAGTAGATGAGCGATAGGGATGCGAGTGTCCTGCATAGTACAGGGGGTTGGACTAGATGACCCAGGAGGTCCTTTCCAACTCTATGATTCTATTATTCTAAGAACATGTGATAAGCCATGTTAGATCACGCCAATGGCCCATCTAATCCAACACTGTGTATCGCACAGTGGACAAAACCCAGGGGCCATCAGGAGGTCCACCAACAGGACCAGAATTCCAGAAGCCCTCCTAATATATCTAATTCTCAATGTGGTCCTATCTGTGGACATTTAAATCTGGAGAGTGGGGCTATGAATGAAAAAGAAAGATTTTTCTACAAACCTGAAAAAAGCCCCGGGCTCTCTCCAAAAATCTGAAACCTTTTTTAAAAACACATTGATAACACTCAACCATCCCCAAGACTTTTTCAACATGCTAAATGCTAGTACAGCTGCCTCCTCGTATATCACTGCTTGTCCCTCAGACAACATAGTGTGTAGATGAGCCAGGTCTTCCACTATGGTGGGAGACCTCCTGTGTTGGACCCTCATTCTCCATTGCTGCTTGACAGGGTGGCGGTGGGGGGGGGAATCGGGGAGCAATCTGGAGATATGCCAGCCGTAGAGCTATCAGGGGTGTTATTGTTATTTTGGGTGAATCTCGGAGGGCAGCAAACTGTCTCCTCTGGTTTGCACTGGAAGTGGCATCGCAGCCTCAGCGTGATGCCGATCAGGTAGGTCCCTGACCCCCTGCAATCTCCTGCCAGGTGGCAGCCTGGGCTGGCAACCCTATAATAGCACGGGCCATTTCCGACATTTGTGTGCAAAGGGTAAGTGATGTTCTGTAGTCGGTCCTCAGCACCTGACAGGAGATAATAGGCAACCCATCATTACCCAGGGACAAATTATGGCTTCCAGCAAGCCAAATGAGCAATCGCCCTGCTGAGCAATTTTCAAAATATTCGCTTCAGAATAATGCTGTGGGTTGCCCACATCCTCAAGCAAGGTGAAATTCCAGGGCTTGTGTTTGATCCAGGTTGCTCCTCTGGACAAGTGAGCCCGGAAGACATAGGGTCATTCCGTAGTATTTATTCATTAATATGGGTATGAAAGGAGGGTACAGATGGTCATACACCCTGACCTGGATTTCTCAGGCTATTCCAGTCTCATCAAATCTCATCTGGTAAGCAGGGTCAGCATTCTAGACAGCCCATATCCAGCCTATGCTGAGGCAGCTGCACTCATTCCCAGTTGAATTTTGGATCATAGAATCATAGAGTTGGAAGGGGCCACACAGGCCATCTAGTCCAACCCCCTGCTCAACGCAGGATCAGCCCAGAGCATCCTAAAGCATCCAAGAAAAGTGTGTATCCAACCTTTGCTTGAAGACTGCCAGTGAGGGGGAAGCTCACCACCTCCTTAGGCAGCCTATTCCACCGCTGAACTACTCTGACTGTGAAAAACGTTTTCCTGATATCTAGCCTATATCGTTGTACTTGAAGTTTAAACCCATTACTGCGTGTCCTCTCCTCTGCAGCCAATGGGAACAGCATCCTGCCCTCCTCCAAGTGACAACCTTTCAAATACTTAAAGAGGGCTATCGTGTCCTCTCTCAAATTGAAGGTTTTGGTTTTGATCTTCAAGACCATTTGTGGTCTGGGTCCAGTGTATCTGAGGAACCATCTAACTTCCTACATTCCTCACAGGGCTCTCCGCTCTGTGAATACTAATCAGTTGGCGATCCCTGGCCTGTATGAGATTCACCTGGCCTTGACCCAGGCCAGGGCCTTTTCATCCCTCTCCCCTGCCTGGTGGAATGAGCTCCCGGAAGAGCTGGAGCTGATTCAGTTCCAAAGGGAGAGCTTCCACCAGGCTTTGGGTTGAGGCCAGGCTAGGGGGACACCTTGGGTCCCTCCTCTGACATCTTCCAATTAGGTAACATCTTCATCTACCTGGGAATGGCCGCGGGGAAGGGGGGCGATTCGTAATTATGACCCTTTAGGGTTTTCGAAGCAAGAGATGTTCAAAGATGGTTTTGCCAAGGACGCAGAGGCAGGCCATGGCAAGCTACCTTTGAACGTCACTCGCTTCAAAAATCCTACAGGGTCACAATATGTCAGCTGCAACCCAATGGGGGAAACATGCTGCAAACGGAAAGATCGGGCTCAGGTTTTCATCTTCTTTTTGAGACTCCCGATTGTGGCCTGCGTTGCATCCTCTCTATGGTCTGCAAATGGGGGTGTAGCTTGTTGGTGGGAGATGAGCTGGAAGGAGCATCGACAGATGAAAAGGCCACTTGCCTGTTGCGTTCACCCTGCCGCGGAAATATGTCAGCCTCCGCCAGAGGCAATATAATATCAACCATTTCCTACTTAATTGACTGGAAGACAGGCAGCAGGTGTTTGGGAGGCACTGACCTGAGCTGTCCTGAGTATTGCCAAAGGAGTTCTAACTTGCAAACATTTGGATTAAAACTTTTCCCCCTTTGCAGCTGAGAGAGAGAGAGATCTGGGGAAAATCTCAGTGGGTTCAGTTTATTTTACAAGTTTTAAACTACTGGGTCAAAAATATATTCTCGTTTTATGGACGGTGGCTTTGATGTTTTTCATCTCTGTCCTGAAAGATGAATACTTACAGGTAAGGTGACCAGATTTTAACATTGGTAAAGCGGGACACCACTGACCGGTTGCTTGATTAAAAATTTGGTCAACATGGAGCAACAAAAAGTTTCATAGAACACAAAAATAGTATTGTAATATATATATATATATATATTTCAACATAAGTACAATTTGCCAGGTGCCTCCAGATGTCCCTCCAAAAGTGGGACAATCTGGTCACCTTATTTACAGGTTTCCTGCACACTATTGTTTCCCGAAACGTGAATCCAGAAAAGGGGAAAGAAGTTGTCCAAGTGTGTTGTATATTAGTATAATCTCTTTTATTCTTGGAAGCTGTCATTTGTGGGACCCAGGCAGTTCTTGTGTGGGCAGCAGTTAGATTCAAGACTGAGTTGACCTTTGGGACCAACAAGAGTCTCAGAGTGTAAGCCAGGGGTAGTCAAACTGCGGCCCTCCAGATGCCCATGGACTACAATTCCCAGGAGCCCCCCTGCCAGCATTCGCTGGCAGGGGGCTCCTGGGAATTGTAGTCCATGGACATCTGGAGGGCCGCAGTTTGACTACCCCTGGTGTATGCTTTCAATAGTCAGGGCTCCCTTTGTTGGACAGAAGTAAGGGACAAGATTTCTTGTGGGGCCAAGAAATTTCACTGAATGAGTCCAGGCATTCTCCGCTGAGCCTCCTTTCCCTGATCGGTGTGCTTATAAAATGGAAGGGAAAACACGTGAGCCGCTTTGGGCCCCCACAGGTGAGAAAGACGGGGTAGAAATGGTGTCCAGAAAATTGATCTGTGGTATTGTTTGAGGGCTGAGCCTGACAAGATGCTGGTAGGTCCGGGACTGAAAACGTCCAACGGCTTCAAGATGGTAGTATCAGAAGGCTACAGGCTCAATTTCAATCAGGAAACTGCGAGAAGGAGAAGAAAGGATGGGCTTATCAACCTCCAGGTGGGACCCACCTGGAGCTCTCAAAGAATTATATCTGCCCTCCCAATGAGAGATCAGTTCAGGACAAAATTGTTGCTTTCCTGGGAGAACTCTATGGCTGAAGTCCCTCCCCTCTCCAAACTCTGCCCTCCCCAGGTCCTGTAGGCAAAGTTTAAATTTAAAAACTCCTTTATATGCTGGAACATCTTTTTTGTCTTTGGTTGATTTTTGCCCTATTTTCAATGTTTTGGCAAGCTTGGTTTCGAGAAGACACATGGAGAGCAGAGTGGAGTCCCTTCTTCTTGCCCTCTACATGGCCCCGATCCAAACCGAGTACTCAGATGGGTCCTGTCAGCCTTTAAAAACTCCGCAGAGATCTCCTGCCCTCTCATCGATGGTGACCCTGGGACCTTTCGACCCTCAAGGGCCACCCCATTCATTTGTATGGGGTGGTCAGTAATTCATAGCCTTGTCAACTTCCAGATGGTGGAATTACAACTGATCTTAGAATTACAACTGATCTTGAAGTAACAGAGATCATTTCTCCTGGAGCCAAAGACCACTTTGGAAGGCGTTATGGCTTACAGGATTGGGGAATACCTGGATACCTTGGGGGTGGCGCTGAGAGTGGGTGGGATTTGGGGCAGGGGGCGACCTCAGTGGAGTATAATGCTCTGACAGAACAGGCCCACTTTTGCTTTGTAAGCCCTTTTTCTACCTTGCCCACTTTTCTTCCTGGTTGCCAATTACTGGAGGGCTGCAAAAGGGTCCCTCTGGGTAACTACTGCCACCACCTGATCATTGTACAGGGCTGCCTGGTGCAAGGATCAGGGCTCCCGGCGGAGACCTCACCTCTGTGCCTCTCACAGCCTAGCACAAGAGCACTGTGGGACAAAGTACTGCAGGGTACATCACACCCAGAGGAGTAGCTGCTTGCTCAGCTCCCTTCCCTGACTTTCCCCTTGCACTGGGCTAGTGTTTCTGAGGCAGTCAACTCTGTGTGTCTCAGAGAATCACTGCCAGCTTCAAATTTATAAAGGATTGGTTAAAAGGACAAGGTTCGTAAACATCTCTTTATCACAACACAGTGAAGAAAAAAGTCAGAAGAAATTGGGTAAAATGCAATCCTTCTGTCCCTCTGTGAAAACATGCCCTATCTGACATTAAAAACAGAGGGGCTTAAGGCACCATTGGACTCAAATTTTGTTCTGCTATTTTGGGCCAACATGGCTATGTGCCTGAATCTAAGAGGTTACAGGTTCTTCGTGGATATTCATCAGCTCACCTGGCAGTCAGAGTGACAGATCTCAAGATACTTCCAGAACTTCGCAGCAGAGTGCAAATTTGAACCTGGGATTCCCAGACAAAAGTCTGACACTTATACCACTATGCCACAATGGCCCGTGGTTACCAACTCCAGTTTGGGAAATTCCTGGAGATTTGGGAGGTGTGGAACCTGGGGAGGGTGGGATTTGGGATGAAGAGGGGATTCAGTGGGGTAGAATGGCCATACACTCCACCACTCCAGAGCAGGTATTTTCTCTAAAGGAACAGATGTGTGCCATCTGGCAATTAGCTGTAATTCCAGGAGACCTCCAGGCCCCACCTGGAGGTTGGCAACCTTAGCCTAGCACCATGCTTTAGGATGCTTTAGGATGCTTTGGGCTGATCCTGCATTGAGCAGGGGGTTGGACTAGATGGCCTGTATGGCCCCTTCCAACTCTAGGATTCTCTGATTCTATGACCATGCATTTTATTCTTGGCTGTGCGCACAGGTAATTCTTGGACCCCAGCCCACCTATAACAAAACACTAATCCAGAGGATTAAACCCAAAGCACATTAAAATGAAACCTCTACTGGCTTTCTTGGTGAAATTGTTTACCCTCCTGCTTAGAAATCAGTGGTCTGGCTCAGAGGTAAATTTCATTTGGCTGTGAGTTCCACTGGGCAGGCACAAGACCCCCAACAGCATCCTTTTCCTACATCTTAACTGCACCCCTTTAGTGCAGATCCCGTCTGGAGAATGCCCTCCCTCCTTGATATGTCGGCTACCTTTATTGTTGCAGCCAAACATTATGAGAATGTACAAGGATCTAATTTGTCTCTGACCTGACCTGGATGGCCCTGGCTAGCCCGAACTCCGTAGATTTCAGAAACTAAGGAGGGTCCACCTTGTTTAGTATTTGGATCGGAGACCATCAAGGAAGTCTAGGCCTGTTCCACAGAGGTATGAAGACATGAGAAGAGCCCTGCTGGATCAGACCAGTGGTCCATCCATTCCAACCTCCTGTTTCACACAGTGGCCAAGTGGTTCCTCTAGAGCAGGGGTAGTCAACCTGTGGTCCTCCAGATGTTCATGGACTTCAATTCTCATGAGCCCCTGCCAGCAAATGCATGGGAATTGTAGTCCATGGACATCTGGAGGACCACAGGTTGGCTATCCCTGCTCTAGAGGACCAACAACAGGGCATGTAGGCCAAGGCCATCACAAGGACATCAGAAGAGCCCTGCTGGATCACACCAGTGGTCCCTCTAGTCCAGCATCCTGTCTCACACAGTGGCCAGCCAGTTCCTCTGGAGGGCCAACCACAGGGCAGAGAGGCCAAGGCCTTCCCCTGATATTGCCTCCTAGCTCTGGGATTCAGAGAATGAGCACCTCTGAAAGTGGAGGTCACCGTGGCTATTAGGGCTGCCCTCCGATGCACCACGCGAACAGCCCTCACCATCAGAACCTGTTTTTATATAGCTGTAGAACCTCCTTTCCCGTAATTGGAACCCATTGCTCCTGGTCCTTCTCTCTAAGGTTGCAGTAAACAAGTTGCCCCCCCCCCCTTCAACAGGTCTACCATTTGCATAGTTCAACGCAGCTATCCTATTGCTCCTATCCCTCCGCTTCTCATAGAATCACAGAATCATAGAGTTGGAAGGGGCCACACAGGCCATCTAGTCCAACCCCCTGCTCAACGCAGGATCAGCCCAGAGCATCCTAAAGCATCCAAGAAAAGTGTGTATCCAACCTTTGCTTGCCAGTGAGGGGGAGCTCACCACCTCTTTAGGCAGCCTATTCCACTGCTGAACAGTTCAAAGATAACTGCCATTAAAACCAGCAGCTTAGTGTAGTGGTGAAGAACAGTGGCTTTTAATCTGGTCAGCTGGCTCTCATTCCCCGCTCCTCCACATGCTGACATGTGGCTTGTCACTGCCCTGATAGTGCTGTTCTCATAGAGAAGTAGCATCAGGGCTCTCTCACCCCCCCACCTACCTCACAGGGTATTTGTTGTGGGGACCGGAAGGGAGGGAGACGGTAGGCCTCTGGGACTCTTTCTGGTAGAGAAAAACGGCATATGAAAACCCCAACTCTTCTTCTTCTTCTAAATTGCTACTAGACCCAAACTTTATTCTATTGCTAAGTTCAGACCAACATGGTTACCCACCAGAATCTGCCATTCAGGATCTTAGCCTGTCTTTGATACCAATTCCCACCTTTGTTACAAAGTTTTGTTTACATTTGCAAAACTTTAATTTCACATTTTATTTGGGCTTCAGTTTTCTCATTCGAACTTCCAATGATAGAAGCAGCAAATTGAGCATTAAGTGGTTTCTTAGGGTTGCTTCTGGTGCAACAAAATGTCTATGAAGAATATAAGTTTGATTTGATAAGGCCAGTTTATAGCACTCTGTTTGGCTGAGATGAACAAGACTTCAGCACTGGGTATTCCTGTTCTGGCTTTTGGCTGGTATGTTCTGGGTGGGTTTGGAAATGCAGTCCAGTGCTGAAGACTAGAAGTCTACTATTTCTAAATCTGGAATAATCTATATTCTGTCGAGGGAACTTTACGGAACTGTTCTGAGGATTACAAGCAGCCTGTTCGTTATTTCTTGACTTCCTGAGCTATGGCACAAATTCTAGTTCCTTTTTGGTCCTGCCTTCTCTAGGGCATAGGAAGTTACTTCCATGGTTTTTCTAGTTGCAATCTAGAGTAGATGTTTGGAGCAAACGTATATATAAAAATAGTAACCCAAGTCTTCCGCCTCTTTAACATAGCTAACCATGGTTAGTTACGAATGACTCAACCCTCTCCCACAGGTTCTGCAAAGAAAGAAAATTCACCGCTGGGAGGTGGCAGATTCCTTCCCCCATTCATATAATATCTTGGAATTTTTTGTCCCTGATAGGGGAAATGAAAAGTAGGTCTTCATACAGAGCTGAGGCCATTAGTTAAGATTTATCCCACTAGAGGGCGCTACCACTTCATCGCCAACTCATACAAAAGAGAAGACCAACTTGGGTTGTTTAACTAACATATTACCGAGCAGTTGGCTCTATGGTTTCAGATGCAAATGGAATGACACACATATCCTGGGACTGAACTAAACGCTCATGACATGAAGTACCCAAGTATGAGGCAGCTTCTGCAAAGCACAGTTCAAAGTTTTTGAATCCTGGTTGCTCTGTTCTCTAGAACATATACAGTTGCCTTAGACCAGGGGTAATCAAACTGCGGCCCTCCAGATGTCCATGGACTACAATTCCCATGAGACGCTGGCAGGGGCTCATGGGAATTGCAGTCCATGGACATCTGGAGGGCCGCAGTTTGACTACCCCTGCCTTAGACTGTTAGACCATTGTTCTGTCTTTCTCTACCTGGCAACAGGTGGCAGAATCAGAAACAGAAAGGTGCTCCCTGCTAACTCCATTAACTGGCAGGACCTCTGCCTCTCCCAGCTTTACTCATCTGAGCAGGGCCTTCTGTAGACTCTGCCCAACAACCATGCCATAAATTGTAGACTCATAGAGTTGGAAGGGGCCACAAAGCCATCTTGTTCAACACCCTGCTCAATGTAGAATGGTCACCATATCAACACTCTTCATTGTAACTCCAAAAAGGTACTGAGTAGGCCACCCCTCCCATTGTTCGCTGGCCCACTGTTGTGGCCTTGGCCTTATGTAATGACCTGCCAGAAGAGGTTCAGAAGGCCCCTACGCTCCTGGATTTCTGAAAACTATGCAATACAATGACTGAGGAGGGCGGTTTCACTCAGAGAATACTAGAACAGAATGGTTCAGAAAGATGTACTAAATAGGCAGTGATAGTTTCCAGCTCTGGGTGGGAAATACCTGGAGATTTTGAGGGGTGGAATATGGGCAGGGTGAGGTTTTGGGATGGGAGTCTCTTCAGCAGGCTATAATGCCCTAGAGACCACCCCCCAAAGCAGCCATTTTCTCCAGGGGAACTGATCTTGGTGACCTGGAGGTCACTTGTAATTAGAGAGCGATCTCAAGGTGTCACCTGGGGTTGGCAACCCTAAATGGGTTTAGTCTATGGGCTGTACTACCCATGCTCAGTATGTATTCTGTTGCTGTAAACAGTTGATTTCTGCGTTATGTGACATGTGTCATGGCAAATACTTGCTCTTCATTTCAGCCTTGTTTCAGATTTCTGCTTGTTTTCAGATTTCTAAAAAACAAATCCTGTTGCATTGCTTATCTGATGCCTAACCCTGTGGATTCTCTTGATGTACACTGTGTAACCTACCTTTGGTGGAAAAGGTGGACTACATTAATGACATGTAAATAAAATAAAATAAAAGCCAGTGCTGTTTCACTTAAGCCCTTTCCCAGTGGAGTTTTTTCTCTCTTGTCTTAACCAGATTTTTTTAAAACCAGGGAACTGAGGTTTTCATTGCCTGGTTGGAAGTGGAAAGGCGGTGGGATAGGATTGCTTGTACCCAACCATTTCTCAGCCCGATTTGTGACCCAATGTTGAGAAGAAGGAAAGAGAAGGCTGGGGGAAAATTTCAGAACCACATTTCAGGCTTCTCTAGAGTTCTGACGTTAATGAGGGACTCCTATTATGGGGGCTTGTAAAAAAAAAACTTTAAATTCCTAAGCAATACTGGAGCGATATGTAAGTGATACTTCGCAGTGGTGAAGGTGGGGAGAACCTTCTAGTTAAATGGCTACCAGAAATGCTAAAAAGCAACCTTAAAGAAAACACCCAGCCTTGAATGGGACCAGTAAGCAGAGATCATGGTGGGATCATTCCCCTCCCTACAAACGACAGACGCTTTCTGCTTTGGAACAAATTTGGCTTGGAGGCAAAACAAATAAAAATGGAAAAATCATAGCAATATCACACTTAACCTGGAAAATCTGTGAACTGAATGTGTGCTGAACACTGAATGGTAGAAAAGGTAAGCAGAACAATGACAAAAAAAAATCCAACAAACTTCACTCAGAAAGCAAGGTCGCATGCAGATCCGGAAAAAAAAATACTCAGACAGGAATTTATGGAGAAAACAGAGCACTGTTCAGATAAGGGCTTCTTGGTGGAACTGAATCTTGGTTTTAATGCCCTATTTTGAAAGCAGGATTTATTTTCAGTCCCCGAGCCCCAGACTTACTGATAGTGGGGCAGAGTGGTACAGCTGAGTGAATAATGTTGAATCATAGCTGAGAGACCTGGGTGTAAACTGCACAGAGCTTTTATTCCAACCCCAGATCGATTCAGTCCTTGCCCTCTACACAGAATGCGATTTCCGTTTGGATTTTGGGCGATTTTAATTTTCCTTCTGCAGCAAGAAGGATTGATCCGGAGTGACCCTACCTCTATTGTGCGATATCTCAGACTGCTTTTAATCCTGAATATCCAGCTTGGGAAAGAAAGCTCCGTGGTAGAGAACCTCTGATAGGCTACACCTGGTCATGTGATACACTTGCCTTAAAGGAGAAGCCCCTAATTTCTCTCAACTTCTGTCGGTCCTGGATTTTTTCTCCCTCCTCTGCCTTTTTCGATCCCCTCCCCACCCCTCCAAGAAAAGAAAGAGGCTCCCTGCTTGGCTCCTCTCCCCCCCCCTTCAAGAAAAGAAAGAAAGAGGCTTGGCTCCCCCCCTTCTGAACTACCCTAACCACGTGCAGAAGACTTTCCTGTTTCAATGGGGGGGGGGGGAGAAGAAGACCCGAGTTCAAAGCGATCTGAATTCAACAGGATTGACAATGGAATAAAGCAAGTAAGTGCAGACTCTGCCCTGGTTCAAATCCTGGATGTCTGGAGAGCCACAATTTGGCCACTCCTGTGTGCGACTGTTTAGAGGAGAGCTCTCCAAACATGTATGCATGCGACCAAGAGAAAAGACCTATGGGGACAACAAAAGCCCAACTCCCTGTAGAACAAAAACGACAGCAAAACAATCCTTTACAATGTAACCGTACCCTACCCAGCCAGGATCTCCTTCCGAAAATACAGAAACAAAACTAGCAGTTTGTTTACAAAGTGATGACAAATGACTGGGTGTTAAGGAAAGATGAGGCAAGTGAGACAGTCAGGGACCTGCTTAAGAACGGTTCACAACCATCGGAGGAAGTGGAAGGAAGGTACAAAGATATGAAGTGACATAACCGTGGGGGCAGAAGAACATATAACTGGGTGGGCGGTCAGAAGCACGCAACGTGAATGGGGATGGCAGATTTTGGAGATCTCAGGACTAGGGATGCAGGCCTCCGGGTGGGACCTGGGGATCCCCTGGAATTAAAGCTCATCTCCCTACTACAGGGATCAATTCCCCAGGAGAAAATGAGCTTTAATGTCTGCATGGGGAGGTTGATGATATGGCTTTATAGCGACCTGCAGTGCCTCCCCTCTCCAAAGCTTAGGGATGCCAGCCTCCGGGTGGGACCTGGAGATCCCCTGGTTTTGCAGCTCATCTCCAGACTACAGAGATCGGTTCCCCTGGAGAAAAGGGCTGCTTTGGAAGGGAGACTCTGTGGCCTTGGACCCTAATGAAACCCCCTAGGCTCCATCCCCCAGATCTCTGGCAGGTTCCAACACGGATCTGGAAAACCAACCTTTATACCCCCATCAATGGCTAGGGGCGGGGGGGGGGGGGGGGCTGGTGACCCTAGTGACAGGTAAGCCAATGGAATATCCCCACAAAAGCAAACATTACTTAGAAATAAAAACAGATCTACAAAGACCATCCATTTCAAGACTGGGGAAGAAGTCATTCTACTCTGCTCTTATACACCCCCCCTTGCACTGAGCCCATATCTATTTAGGCCCCCACATGGACATGATACCCCCAAATAGACCCTCTGCATTAACCCAAACTTCCCTATCCTAAAGCACCGTTTCCGATAACTCACCATTTGCAAGTTGAGTCGGAACGGTGTCCATTGCTGGGGTGGGGCAGCTGCCCAGACCCACTTGCCCTTGAGACGTTCTGCTGCATGTTGTCTGCCATGGGTTCAGATTCTATGAACTCCATCCAAGGATAGAACCTGTCCACCTCCGACCAAGCAATGTCTGTTTGTTTTCAGTGGGGATGACAAAATCTAAAGTGGAAGATTAGACCACAGATGAGCAGCTTTGCTGGATCGAATGATGGTCCATCCAGTCCCAAGACTTTTCCCATGGAGAGGTCAAGAAGGGGCCCATGGAAAGCCTGCATACAGTTCACAGTGGCCAGAGCCTCCCCCCCCCCCTCCCGTTGTCCTTCCCTCCAACAACTGGTACCCAGGGGTATACTTCCTCTGAACATGGAGGTTCCATTGAGCCACGATGGCTAATAGCCACAAATCTGACTGTGCATATTCTATAGCCATCTAAGTCAGCCACCAATATAACTTCAAAGCGATTCGCTTTGGAATTTGAACAGTGACTTCAGCTTTTATGGGCAAGGGTCAAGCTTCACTGGAGCTACACAAAGTCATTTGTTTATTTAGCAGATTTACATCCTAAATTTATTGGGTCCATTTTTAGTCTGTTTTTATGAGAAAAAGCTACAGGCTGACATGGATTTTGAAACTTCAAAAAGGTAGATATTTAAGACAACACCCCCCCCCCCCACACACACACGTTTTTAGATACAGAATAAGTTGCCTTTGAAATTTATAGAGATTCCTTCCTTAGTGGGTTTCATTAAAGGGTAGGTAGGAATTTGACAGAAAGGCATTAAAGAAAGATATTTAGACCTAAGTAAAACAACAAAGCCCAGACCTGGGTAGTTCACGCTAAGCCAATCCCAACACATTTTGGAAGAATTACCTGTAAATATTTGGATGGGAGACAACCCCCCCCACACACACACACATAAGGGATACCAGGGTAACTATGGGTCAGGTAATTGCAAACCACCTCTGAATATCTCTTGCCTTGAAAATCCTATAGCCGTGACTTGACAGAAGAGAGAAAAAAGAACATGTGCATATGTATGTAATAAACTTATAACACATCCTTCCCCAAAAGGGAAGCCAGCTGAGTGACCTTGGGCTTGCCACGGCACTGATAAAACTGTTCTGACCGAGCAGTGATATCAGGGCTCTCTCAGCCTCACCCACCTCACAGGGTGTCTGTTGTGGGGAGAGGAAAGGGAAGGCGACTGTAAGCCGCTTTGAGCCTCCTTTGGGTAGGGAAAAGCGGCATATAAGAACCAATTCTTCTTCTTCTTCTTCTTCTTCTTCTTCTTCTTCTTCTTCATGTAACATTAAGTGCCGGACCATATGGTAGTCAGAGGGTCAAGCTAAGATCTGAAAGACTCAGGTTCAGATCTCCCCTCCGCCACAAACCTTGCTGGGTCAGTTTAAATGAATCGCTGTCTTTCAGCTACACCTTCCTCCTAGGACTGTTGTTGTGAAGATAAAAAGGAAGAGGGGAGCATGGCATTGTACGCCACTTTGGATCCTCATTGGGGACCAAAGTGGGGTATAAGTATCCATGTTAAGACATGACCCTCCATCACACACACAAGCATGGCTGCAATCCCAGGTCTGAATCATAGAATCATGGAGTTGGAAGGGGCTGATCAGGCCATCAACCCCCTGCTCAATGGAAGACTGAAGCCTAGCCATGCAGTCCAGTCAGTGGTCTCTATCCAGCGTCAGTCGTTCTCCAAAGTCTTTCCAAGTCTTTCTCTCCAAGTTTCTTAAATTGACAAATAATCCTTTCTTTGCCCTCTCTGCAAATCATCACAAAAACCTCCTTGAGCCACAGGTGCCAGTGACTGATCAGGGAGAAGGCATTCGTTAAGTGCAAGGCATGCCGTATTTAATGCGCTGTGGTCCTCCCCGTGGTAGGACAGGCCACCGAATCACAGCCACAGGCTCTTCTTCCTTCAAGTTGCCGCTGCTTGCGGTGAAGATGATTTCCCTAAAACCGACTCAGGCTAGCGCGTTTGCTGCTGCTGCCCGATAGCTTCGATTTGCATGTGCGAACGAGCTTTTAATCTCTCCTGTTAAACGATCTGAAACAGGGAACAGGACAAGCAGGATCAAATCGCGTCTGCGGAGCCAAGCCATCCTAGCGGCTTCTATTACCCGGAGGTCAAGCCTCTATACAAATGGGCTCCCTAGCTGGAGACTGGGAAATATTCTGATGAAAGTAATATGCACTGGCAGGTACAATATAACTTAATCTTTGCACCAGGCGGCAAGTAAGGATCACCCAAGGAAATGTCCTTATAAATGTAAGAGGGCGAGACGGGTCAGCCTCACAAAGTCAAGGCCCTGGAAACAGCAGAGATTATTGAAAAAGTCAGCGGAGGAGCAAAAGGTACCGTGGATCCCCTGTTAGCCAAAACCGCTCTTATTAAATCCAGATGTTGAAAATCAGCATTGCCAGTTTGAAACGGGCCCATTTATCTCCGGTGGAGACTAAGGATGCGGCACAAGGTTTGGAGAGCCAGTTTGGTGTAGTGGTTAGGAGTGCGGACTTCTAATCTGGCATGCCAGGTTTGATTCTGCGCTCCCCCACATGCAGCCAGCTGGGTGACATTGGGCTCTATCACAGCACTGATAAAACTGTTCTGACCAAGCAGGAATATCAGGGCTCTCTCAGCCTCACCCACCTCACAGGGTGTCTGTTGTGGGGAGAGGAAAGGGAAGGTGACTGTAAGTCACTTTGAGTCTCCTTCGGGTAGGGAAAAGTGGCATATAAGATCCAACTCTTCTGCTTCTGCTTCTGCTTCTGCTTCTGCTTCTGCTTCTGCTTCTGCTTCTGCTTCTGCTTCTGCTTCTGCACCTTTAAGCTTTTGTGTGCAGGCACACAGTGGGTTTGAAATGCAGAAGAATGCATGTTGAATTTTAGATTTATTTATATGTGTTAGGGCTGGGTTGTGTTTTAAACTGCAGGAGCCGCCCTGGGTTGGCTCTGAGGAAGGATGGCATACAAGTGCAAGAATGAACAAAAGGTGTAAGAATATATGCCAGGAATAAAATTTCATTGGTCTTAAAGGTGCCACTGGACTCAAATTTTGTTCTGCTGTTTCGGACCAGCACAGTGACCCACTTAGAATAATAGAATCATAGAGTTGGAAAGGGCCTCCTGGGTCATCTAGTCCAACCCCCTGCACTATGCAGGATGCACACAACCCTATCGCTCATCCACTGTCACCTGCCACATCTTTGAACCTTCACAGAATCAGTCTCTCTGTCAGCCTATGTTTAAAAATCTCCAAAGATGGATAACCCACCACTTCCTGAGGAAACCTGTTCCACTGAGAAACCGCTCTGTCGGGAACTTCTTCTGGGATCGAACCTGGGACCTTCTGGATGCCAAACAGAGGCTCTTCCACTGAGCCATAGCCCCTCTCCTTGGCTCTCCAGGGTCTCAGGCCAAGGTCCTTCCCATCACCTCCTACCTGTTCCTTTGAACTGGTGATACCAGGGATTGAACCTGGGACCTCCTGCATGCCAAGCAGATGCTTTTCCACTGAGCCACAACCCCTCTCCTTGGCTCTGCAGGGTCTCAGGCAAAGGTCTTTCCCATCACCTGCTGCCTGGTCCTTTGAAATGGAGATGCCGGGGACTGAACCTGGGGACTTCTGCATGCCAAGCGGATGCTCTTCCATGGAGTCATAGCCCCTCCTCAGGTGTTCCTTAGAAACCACATGATGCCTGCTCCAACACACTGCCAATATGTGGCCCGTGTAACAGCCATGCAGTGTAGACAAGGGAGGCCACGGTGCTTGTGGGCATACCATCTCCTGCTGATGTTGCTCCATCCATTACTAATTTCAGCTCTGAAGGGCTAAGTGAGGAAACCTCTGTCTGCTTACACGGCAGGATCTGTATATCCACTTTCCCAAAAATAGCAGAAAGCAATCACTAGATTCCACGTACACCCCACTCCCAAATATTAGGAGTTTTGTACACAGAAAACAAATCCACAGTGAGGAAGAAATGTACTGTACAAACTGTTTAAAATGCCCATTGGATTTCTGTTTTGCCATAATTAACCGTCTCCTCCCAAGCACATGTGCGCTGAATGAGCACACAGCCAAAGAGAAATATGGTTGATTGTCAATGTGACAATCACCCTCTCTCTTTACAACACCATTTCCCACAGACAAGGGCTTCCCAAGTGGGAAATTCATAATGTCTGGAGTGGCGGCGTACTTAAGACGAACAAAAGCAATTCTTAAACTTGCCTGTTTGGGAGGGGGTGGGTGGGGCGGGGGGGGGGGGGAGAAACAAACCATGACAGTCAGATATTGTGCTGTTAAAAAAAGAAATGCCAAATACGGTATCTCTGCTCCTCTAATCCAATTGTCTTCAAATGTACACCTTGTCACACCGGGAATGAAGACGGGGCTCTCAAACCTATCTTCTTATGCTCAGCCGTTGGATTCACGGCATTTTTAGCGATTCAATGCGCCCCTCCTAGGCACTGCCAAGAAGATGAAGGTAACATTACATATATCTGTGACCTCAAGGTAGCCCTTTCTGTTGCCAGGTTCCGCCCTGGCCAAGGGGGACGGGACGGGGGAGCACGGTTGCCAGAACCAGGTTGAGAAACTCCTGGAGATTGTTATTGTTATTGTTATTAAAATTTCTAGCCCACCATTCCCAAGAAGGCTTGTGGCAGCTTACAAAGGCGCATAAAATCCCCAATAAAATTACCCCCGAAAACCATCCAACTGAGCTATAAAATGCACATCAATCCATACAAAAGACCAAGATATAATGGGGGGGGGGGAATCACAACTAACTCCACCGTCCTAATTATCACCCCCAGGAGTGGATGGGGGATTGATCTCAGTCCGCCAATACAGTAACCCAAGGGGGGGGGGGGTCTAGATCTTCCTCAGTGCGCCAGCTTCAACCATAGGCCTGGTGGAAGAGCTCCATTTTGCAGGCCCTGGGGAACGGCAAAAGCTCCCACAGGGCCCTAAGCTCTTCCGGGAGCTCATTCCACCAGGCAGGGGCCAGGACAGAAAAGGCCCTGGCCCTAGTTGAGGCCAGAAGCACCTACTGGGGGCCAGGTATGGCCAGCAAATTCACACCCGCAGAGCATAAAACCCTGAGGGGGGCATAGGGTGAAAGACGGTCCCTCAAGTATGCGGGTCCCAGACCATGCAGGGCCTTAAAGGCTAATACCAAAACCTTGACCCGGATCCAGGCAGCAACCAGTAGCCAATGCAGCTGCCTCAGCTCCGGCTGGATATGGGCCCTCCAAGGTGTACCCACTCCATTTGGGGATGGCACCGCAGATTTGGGTACAATGCCACAGAGTCCATCTTCCAGACCAGCCGTATTCTCCAAGGGAACGGACCTCTGCAATCCCCATGTCCCACCCTGAGGCTGCATCCCTAGTTCTGACACCTCCAAAACCTGCTATCACCATCTAAGTCTAACTGCCCGAACTGCAGGAGTGGTTTAAGGATTTGTGGGGCCCATAGCACCTGAGCCAGCTTAAGGATTTGCAGAGCCCTAAAGGTAAAGGTAAAGGTATCCCCTGTGCAAGCACAGAGTCATGTCTGACCCTTGGGGTGACGCCCTCTAGCGTTTTCATGGCAGACTCAATACGGGGTGGTTTGCCAGTGCCTTCCCCAGTCATGACCGTTTACCCCCCAGCAAGCTGGGTACTCATTTTACCGACCTCGGAAGGATGGAAGGCTGAGTCAACCTTGAGCCGGCAGCTGGGATTGAACTCCCAGCCTCATGGGCAGAGCTTTCAGACGGCTGCCTTATCACTCTGCGCCACAAGAGGGTCTTGTGGGGCCCTAGCAGAGTACAATTGTGGGGGGAGCAGCCAGACTGGGGGTGGAGAGACCCCCCACCGTGTAAAGGGGTGTCACTCTGAGTGTCCTTAAAGAGGGGAAAGGGGGGAAGAGAGAGGCTATGGCCCTGATCCATGGGGAGGGGGGGGAGGCACTGCACAGGGCCCCTAGAAGCATGTGTGCTGTATATGTGCTGCATGGACACACCGGCCCTGCCGTCTTGTCCCAGTTTCTGCAGCCACTGTTCTTATGCACCCTTCAAAGCTTTGGCCCTTCCTTCCACTTCCTCCATGAGCCATGTTTAAAGCCAGCGCCCTGGCGCAGGGCAGGCCATCGATGCAATAAATCGATAAACGAAATCCACAAACTGGAAGGGCCAGCGAAGGGGGAGACTGGGGCCGTGCCTCTCGCTCTTGCTGCGTTCCGGGCGTACCACGCCGAAACAATGCCTGCGCTTTGGGGATCAGCAAAGGTTATGCTCAATTCCACCGGCCTCGGTTGCCGGACACCCTCTCGGATGACCTCATTGTCGCCGCAGATGCTTACTGCGCCCGAGGAGAGCGGGGGCGGACGAGCTCCCGTAAGCCGTGCCAGCTTGCGGTAAGGCTGTTACCCACAATGCACGGGGAAGGACAGCGGATGGTTCCCACTAGGTTCTGGTCGGCTAGGTAACGGCAAGTTATTAATCTTGTGTCAGGAGGCCAGCTGCAACTCTGGCAGTTACCATATCTCACCACCAACTCCGTGTCTGGACACCGCCATTGTCTTCCGTTGGGCATGAAAAGCTTCCCGGATCAGCTGCTTTTCTCGCGGCTCTCCCCCTCCCCTCCCTCTTCCCGCACAAGCCCCTTTTCCGCACCGACACGTCGAAATTTCCTAGGAGGGAGGGCCGCCCCCTCCCGAAAGAGTTCTGGCAAGTCGACGGTCCACGCTGTGGTCAGGCCTGCTAATTCAGAGAGTTCGCCGAGTTCCCAACTTTAATGATATTCCCTCGGCATATCCCTCCGGTTGCTTGGCGACCGGATTTGAGCTAGGCCTCTCGTTTGATTCCCACACATCAGCCTCTGAAAAGCACTTTCTCCCCCCCCTTCCCCTTCCCCTTCCCCTTCCCCTCCCGCTTCCCTTCTTTCCCTCCGCTTTTGATTCTGGCTCTTCTGAAACCCTTCCCCCTGCCGTGACAGTATGGGTGGGCAGGACGGTGGTAGAATAAGGCCAGGGGTGGAGGGCAGCCAAGAGGGCTACCGCTTGGTCACACATCAGGGATCGCAAACAAAGCCGCTGGGAACTCTTCCTGACAAACATAAATTCGCGGAGAGCAAATTTAGTTTTTCCCTTTCCGTGAGGGGCTGGGGGTGTCATTTTCAGACTCCTCCCGATACTTTATTAAATCTGACGCTCCTCTTTGTTTTTTTGCCGCCCGCTGCTTACAAAAGACTTCCTATTATCAACAAGTTGCCCGTGGGAGTAAGCAAACAGCTCCTGAGGCCTTGGCATAATCTAATAAGACCTCGATTCTCGACGCCTCGCGCCGTAACCCGTTCGTTCGCTTCCCTGTGTGCCGACGGCTGTCCCAACTTGGCCTAACTAGCGCATGAGAATTTTTCTTTGGAGGAAATAACATGTCCATTGATGTTTACGCAATTTGCACGTCGCTCGTGAACCCAAAATGCAAACCAGGCCCAATGACAGACTGCTCAGTCCTTTTCACCAGTGGATGCTTAGGCGTATGGATGGATGCCATTTGGAGAGGGTGTCTCCTTCCCCTTCTAGTATTTCACACCTCAGAAGCACCTGTCGTGGTCAAGAGTGGCGGCCTATACTCTGGAGAACCGGGTTTGATTCCCCACTTTTCCAACATATGCAGCCAGCTGAGTGGCCTTGGGCCAGTCAGAGTTCTCTCTGAGCTGTTCTCACAAAGCAGTTCTCTTAGAGCTCTCTCGGCCTCATCCACTTCACAGGGAGCCTGTTATGAGGAGATAGATTTAAGTGGATAGCCGTGTTGGTCTGAAGCAGCACAACAAAACAATATCAGAGTCCAGTAGCACCTTTAAGACCAACAAAGATGGTCATGTGTTTCAGTTCATAGTCTGAGGAAGAGTGCTTGCACTCGAAAGCTCACACCTTGAATAAATCTTCGTTGGTCTTAAAGGCGCTACTGGACTCTGATTTTGTTTTGTTGTTAGGAGGAGAGCCGCTTTGAAACTCCTTTGGTTAGTAAAAAACGATACACAAAAAAAACATCTTGGCTTCTTCTTCTAGTAGCAAGAACTCCTGTAAGAACACTTCTTTTATGCAATATGTAGCCTAATCGAGTTAGGGTGCCAACTCCAGGCTGCACCTGGAGATGTCCCATTATTACAATTGATGATCTCCAGATGACCAAGATGGGTTCTGCTGGAGAAAAGGGCGACTTTGGACTCGAGGGCCTTATACCCTGCAGAGTTCCCTCCCCACCCCTAATCCCTCTTCTCCCAGGCTCCATCTCCCAAATCTTCAATTATTTCATAACCCAGAGATGGCCACCCTAAACTGAGATCAGCTGGAGCCCTGAGCCGGACTGCATTGGACTGCAGCCTCACACCTGGACACAGTCCAAAACAGGGCTTTGAACTTCCTTTCCTGACCTCCTACCTCAAAAAACTCAGGCTGCCAACCTCCAGGGGGGACGGGGACTGGAGTTCTCATCTTTCCAGTTGATCTCCATACCACAGAGTGGGTCCCCTGGAGATAATGGCAGCTCCTGAGGGCAAACTCTGTGGCAAATCCTTCCCCTAATCCCCCATGGATACTACCCCCCCTCCCAATCCCCTGGAATCTTCCAAGCAAGAGTTGGCAAACTTCTGCAGAACCTGAAACCTTCCTGGTAACAATCTCTTTGAATATTAACAGAGCAGCATCTCACTACGGTGTTAATGTATATTGTTATTATTATTATTATTAACAACAACAACCTGTCCTTCCCTAGAGGTTCAAGTCAGGCAACAACATATATCATAACAGTAATCAATACAATAACTGTTAAGATCATAATATTAAAAATGCATATGAAAACCTGCTCATTTCAAACCCACCCCCTTCTTTATCCTCTGGTGGGAGGGGGTTGTGGGCCTCGGTTTCCACTATATGCAGGGAGCCCAGAATTTCAATAGTGTTCCTGGCCTCAGATGCAGGCCTGGCGGAACAGCTCTGTTTTGTAGGCCCTGTGCAACGGTCCTAAATCCCGCAGGGCCCTCATCTCACCAGAGGGAGCGTTCCACGAGGCCAGTGGTTGTTGTTTGAAAACCGGGTCGTGCACGATAGTGGAGAACTACGAAACATGAGTCTATCTCAAACCAGACCTTTTTCTTCTCGTTTAAATATGGTAGCAGCAGCTGGTCTATGTAGTCAAACTGCGGCCCTCCAGATGTCCATGGACTACAATTCCCAGGAGCCCCTGCCAGCATTCGCTGGCAGGGGCTCATGGGAATTGTAGTCCATGGACATCTGGAGGGCCGCAGTTTGACTACCCACTTGCTCAGCACAATGAAGGCGGTTATTTAAGGCGATGGGAAATATGGACTGCAGTGAAATCGACTTCCCAATCCAGATCTCTGGAAGGAAGGCAGAGAAATGAAATGAAACTTGGCTGCTCTGGATTCTTTAGGTCCTGTCTTGAGTTTTAATGACTTTCCCCTTCCACACAATGAGCAGTGCACGTCCAGTTCACTGACACTGACTTTCTAAGGGGAAAATAGTTCTGTGTAAATCAAAAGTCTGCATCGTCCTACTTTTGCAGATACTAAAGACTAACCCCTTATTTCCCTCTCTCACTCTTACCTATTTATTAACTTCACGTATACCCCGGCCCTTCTCCCTCATGGGGACATGAAGAAGAAAAAGAAGAAGAAGAGTTGGCTTTTACATGTCGCTTTTCTCCACCCGAAGGAGTCTCAAAACAGCTTAAAATCACCTTCCCTTTCCTCTCCCCACAACAGACACCCCGTGAGGGAGGTGAGGCTGAGGGAGCTCTGAGAGATCTGCTTTGTGAGAATAGCACTATCAGGGAGATCTGCTTTGTGAGAACAGCACTATCAGGGCTGTGACGAGCTCAAGGTCACCCAGCTGGCTGCATGTGGAGGAGCAGGGAATCAAGCCCAATTTGCCAGATTAGAAGCTGCTGCTCTTAACCGCTACACCAAGCTGGCTCCTTGGTGGCATGCAACAGCCTCTCTTCCTCCATTTGATCCTTACAATAGCCCTGAGAAGTAGGCTTAGGGCATACATGTATATGTTGCCTGGTATCTAGTAATGAACTCCTGCATGTCACAGAACCCTTCTAGTAGAAGAGTCATCAAGACCTGCACCCTCATCCTCCAGAAAGGTGCCTGGGGATCACAGAATAACAGAATCATAGAGTTGGAAGGGACCACAAAGGCCATCTAGTAAAACCCCCTGCTCAACGCAGGACCAGCCCAAAGCATCCTAAAGCATCCAAGAAAAGTGTGTATCCAACCTTTGCTTGAAGACTGCCACTGAGGGGGAGCTCACCACCTCCTTAGGCAGCCTATTCCACTGCTGAACTACTCTGACTGTGAAATATTTTTTCCTGATATCTAGCCTATATTGTTGTACTTGAAGTTTAAACCCATTACTGCGTGTCCTCTCCTCTGCAGCCAGCAGAAACAGCATCCTGCCCTCCTCCAAGTGACAACCTTTCGAATACTTAAAGAGGGCTATCAAGTCCCCTCTCAACCTTTTCTCCAGGCTGAACATTCCCAAGTCCCTCAACCTATCTTCATAGGGCTTGGTCCCTTGGCCCTAGATCATCTTTGTCGCTCTCCTCTGTACCCTTTCAATTTTATCCACGTCCTTCTTGAAGTGAGGCCTCCAGAACTGCACACAGTACTCCAGGTGTGGTCTGACCAGTGCCGTATACAATGGGACTATGACATCTTGTGATTTTGATGTGATTCTCCCGGAATGACAACTGATCTTCAGACTACAGAGATCAGATCCCCCACTGAAAGTAGAGGTGGTTTGCCACTGCCTGTCTCCACATCATGACCTTGGGCGTTCTCCCATCCAAATACTATACAGGATTGAACTGGCTTGGCTTCCGAGATTTGACAAAACCAAGGCAGCCAGATAACATACTGACCCAATAATCTCCACTGAGCTCAGGGGGACTGGCAGACTTCATAGCTAGTGTGATTATGGTGCAACTCTATTTTCCAGAAATTCATAGATTGGATGTTCTTATTTGGTTTGGGGTTTCCCCCCCCCAATGCTCTGGATTCTCAAAAGGAAAAACAAAGAAAAGGCCAATCCAGTTTTCCTATACAGGACATGTCCCAGCCAAACTGAACCGCAATCGTCTCCCTTGGACTTCATTGACCGAGCGTTCCAATCTCTTGAATCTCTTCTGCCAACGTCAACAGGACTATGAATTGCTGAGTATTTCCTTTTCTTTTTTTAAAAAAAGATCGGGTGCTTAATCTTGTTGGTTTATTGCAGTTGCTCCTTAAGCCCTGCAAATGATAATAATATAAATGTGCCAAAATAATTACTATCCAAATGGTATAATTTGCTCCAAGCCGCTAGACCCGAAAAAAATCAGTTATGGGCATCAAAATAGTTGTGAGCAGGATTTGAAGAAGGAAGTTCCAGAAGCATATAGAAATAGAGAAAACTGTTGAAAGTAATCTATTCCAGGGGTAGTCAACCTGTGGTCCTCCAGATGTTCATGGACTACAATTCCCATGAGCCCCTGCCAGCAAACACCGTGCTGTTGTGGGGGGGCAGGGTGCACGAGGGTGGGGCTCCCCCAGGATACATGGATGCCCCAGCGTAGCACACGCTGTGCGCTGGGGCTGGAAAGCCCAGGACACTGCTTGGCAGTGGCAGAGATTGGGGGGGGGGAGTGGGGAGGTGCCAGGTCCTCACCGCACGCTGGTGGAGAGCGGCATGGGTATGCCCCTGCTTGCTCCGTGGCTCCTGCACTGTCAATTATGGACAGCTCCAGCCCGCCCCAGCCCCTGCCGGCACCCACAATATCCCAGGGACCGTGGAAGATCCTGCGTTCCTTTAACCCGGGCCTTCCTTGGCCCTGGGCCGGGCCATGCCCACCCTGGCGGCGTTGGCGTGCATAATCGAGGATTTTTCCCGATGCCCTGCTGCCGTCGGTGCGGGCATTCCGGCCCATGCATAATGGGTCATAGTGTCAGCTAGAATATTAGCAAAAAGCAGGAAACAACATGGTTGACCTAAAGAGGGGAATTTAGCATTGAAAGCTATGGCTCATGAGATCATGGATAAAATCTCTAGGACAAAACATGAAACAGCAAAGAAGATTAGAGTTACTAACCTCGTGGAAGGGCCTAAGAGTTGTCCTGGTTGGGCTGACAGCACTGGGTTGGGAATTACCTGGAGGCTTCAGTTTGGTGTCGTGGTTAGGAGTGCGGACTTCTAATCTGGCATGCCGGGTTCGATTCTGCACTCCCCCACATGCAGCCAGCTGGGTGACCTTGGGCTCGCCACAGCACTGATAAAACTGTTCTGACTGAGCAGTGATATCAGGGCTCTCTCAGCCCCACCTCCCTCACAGGGTGTCTGTTGTGGGGAGAGGAAAGGAGCTGTGAATGTAAGCTGCTTTGAGACTCCTTCGGGTAGAGAAAAGAGGCATATAAGAACCAACTCTTCTTCTTCAGTAATATCAGGGCTCTCTCAGCCTCACCTCCCTCACGGGGTGTCTGTGGTGGGGAGAGGAAAGGGAAGGCAACTGTAAGCCGCTTTGAGCCTCCTTCGGGTAGGGAAAAGCGGCATATAAGAACCAACTCTTCTTCTTCTTCTTCAGGAGTGGAGCTAAGAGTAGACGGGATTTGGGGCAGGGAATGACCTCTGTGGAGATTGGAGTCCACCCTCCAAGATGGCCATTTTCTCCAAAGGAACTGTTCTCTTAACTCCAGAAATCCCTGTCTCCTGGAATTCTAACTAATCTTCAGATCTCCTAGAAAAAAATTGCAGTTTCAGTGGGTAAATTATATGCCATGCCAGAGATTCTAGGTGAAATCCCTCCCCAAATTCCCCTTCTCTATGGTTACTGTCCCCAAATCTCCAGGAATTATCCCAGGCCAGAGCTGGCAACCCTAACAGAAGATACAAGCTCAGTATTGTTTTGTGGAACAACGCTTTCCTGGCATTGCATTTTGGAACAGGAACTTTCCCTTGGCGTTTGTGCAAAAGGGTTGGACTGGATTTGCGGGCCTTGAGGGTATGTTCCTGACTTGGAACCCGTTGGTGAAAAATGGATCGCTCTTTCCCCATTTTCACGACTTTTAAAAATCTGGATCTTTGCGGGCGGGGGGGGGGGGGGAGATAGCAGTTATACACTTCTTCTAATACAAATTATTTTAAAAGAAAATGTAGATGTTAAAATGATAAAGGCAGGGAGGCAATGTTATGCAGTGCAAAAGTTCATGAAAAAAAAAGAAGACTTATATGCACAATCACCCACACAAGGCCAAGAGGTGCTTCCCTGCCATGCTAGGAATTTAATTACAACTTAGATGCAAATCTCTTCTGGCTCCCCATGAGAATCCAAAACAAACTGTTTTGCATCGCGGATTATCTGCACCATTTGCTCAGGGCATTATTACCAACATGAACTGATCGTTCTGCTTCCAGCATGAAAAAGAGTGGCAGAAGTGACATGTTCATCCGGCTTTATAGAGAACACCTTGCAACGGGAAGTTGATTGGCCAGTTATCAGCTCTATCTGGAGGGGCTGTCCAGTGCAGGTTAGGGCTGCCAGCTCTGAGCTGGGAAATACATGGGGACTTTGATGGGGGAGCTTGGAATCGGCAGCATTTGGGGCAGGGAGGGACCTCAGTGGAGTAGGATGCTAGGAAGTCCCCCCTCTGAAGCAGATATTTCCTCCAGGGGAACTGATCTCTATAGTCTGAGGATGAGCTGTAAAACCAGGGGATCTCCTGGTCCCACCTGGAGGCTGGCATCCCTAGGCTTTGGAGAGGGGAGGCGCTGCAGGTGGCTATAAAGCCATATCATCAACCTTCCTATGCACCATTTTCTCAGGTGGGGGGGGAATCTCTGTCAGTTGGTGAGGAACTGAAATGCCTGGAGATCTCTCAACTCCCCCCCCCCCCGCCCGGCCCAGTCTGGCAACCCTATTTTCAGGACCCAAATGAGAGCCAGTTTGGTGTAGTGGTTAGGAGTGCGGACTTCTAACCTGGCAAACCGGGTTTGAATCCCTTCCAACTCTATTATTCTATGATTCTTAAATCATGAAACAATTAAAACCAGTTTGGTTTAAAAGCCAGTTTGGTGTAGTGGTTAGGAGTGTGGACTTCTAATCTGGCATGCCAGGTTCGATTCTGCACTCCCCCACATGCAGCCAGCTGGGTGACCTTGGGCTCACCATGGCACTGATAAAGCTGTTCTGACCGGGCAGTGATATCAGGGCTCTCTCAGCCTCACCCACCTCACAGGGTGTCTGTTGTGGGGAGATGAAAGGGAAGGGATTGTAAGCCACTTGAGCCTCCTTCGGGTAGAGAAAAGCGGCATATAAGAACCAACTCTTCTTCTTCTCCTTCTAAATAACAGCCAGTGCCAATATGCAAATGCAAAAGAAGTCAATGCCACTTAGAACTCTAAAACTGCACCCGTAAAGTAATTAACATGCAAGGAAGACAGCCGAAGCGGTAATTTAATGTGGGGGGTTGGATATGCCGAGCAGGGTCACCATCCGATTCGAGGGGATGGGAAGGGAACTCTTCAACTCTCTCCCCCACAACTCCTCATCCAGCTGCTGCAGCTTCTTTCCTTATGACCCCCCCCCCACCCACCCAGCAGGCTTAGCTGTAAAACCCTGAATGGGCCTGCCAGGGCCTCCCGCCCCCACCCCTCCAACTCTACCTCTACGTTCCAAGGGGCTGAGGTCAGCCTGGGAAATGAGGTTGCCCCATTAGCGAGGCTGGCCTGCCATGGAGACAGCCTCTCACCCCCTTTCCCACTTTGCGGGAGCGGAGCTTTAAGGACTCTCTAAAAAATGCACCCTTTGGCAGGAATCCAAGCGGCGTCTTGGGCACCGATCCGGGCCGCGTCCAGCCAATCTGTGTTTTGTTTTACCTCCATGTTGTGGTTTTTGAAGAAACAGGTGCAATGTCCACCAGACAAGTTATGTTAAAAGTGGAAAGGATAGCTGTTTGAGAGAGCTCGGACAAACCAAGAGAGAGCTTGGCTCAATGTGAATCCTGGACGGTTTTTATTTATGTTTAATTATCTGTTTACTGAAAACATGCATATGCCGCCTTTCCACACAAACAGAGCTCCCCAGGCAGAGACCATCTGGCCCGAAAACATTTAAACATTGAAGTAATGTTCAAGATCTCTCTCTAAATATTTAACAAATGCCGTATGTACAACAATACGGCGTGGCACAGGCCAATAGCCTGTTCTTCTTCCCCCAATGTCAGAAGATTACAAACAAACTTAAAAAAAAAAATTACAATATGCAATCCGATAAAGCTTTTATTTATCGAATCGATCGTTCAAAATATGGCTGTTTCAAGGCAGTTTGGCATCGCCCCTATCAAGCCATTTCATCTCTGTAGTTCAGCTGTGTCCGATTTATGAATGCGCCTCTGTTAACAGGCTGTAGGCACCGTGTTTTTATTGCTTTGTCCACAAAGCTTTTATTTAACTATCAGAGAAATGCAAAAAAAAAAAGAAAAGAAAAAAAAAAGAGGGGGGAAGGAGGAGAATCAGGAGAGAGGAGCGCCTTTCGCATCCATAACACAAAAGAGAGCTATGCGCAAGTCTGCAAAAAAAGGCAACCCCGTGCTCAGAGGTTGGGTGAAAACCTTGCGGCACGCTAATCCAGTGATGCTCGAGGGTTCTTCAGCTCGTCCTACTTGGCAAACATCAAATTTGTCTGCTATCCGTGCCAAATGTAAATGGGACACTTCGCATTCAGACGAAACAGCGGGACGTCCCATACTGAATCAGTGTCAAGCTAGCACTTTGGCCGCTGAGTAGGGTTCACTTAAAGTTACGCATTGAGTTGCTGCAAATAACATATTGACAAACAGCCGGGGCCGACAGTCTGACATGCTGTTGAGAATGCTGAAGTTAGAAGAGTCCCATATACTCTACTCCAGGGGTAGTCAAGCTGCGGCCCTCCAGATGTCCATGGACTACAATTCCCATGAGCCCCTGCCAGTTTGACTACCCCTGCTCTACTCCAAGGTCAGTCGCTGGAATCAAAGTATCGTCCCTGCGTCCTCCTCCTCATAATTTATTAACTTCATACACTGCCCTTCCCGCTTTTCCAAACACGCTCTGGGCGATTCGCAATCATCGAGTTAAAACATCCATGGTGAGATTATAATTTAGAAATCACAGTTAATGAAAACAAGGTGATACAGCATCTAAGATCTTCATCCAGAATTTAAAACATTGGCACCAGTTCTTAGATGTGACTGAGTTTTAAAGGGAAGGAAAGGAGAGGAGGGGTGTGGAATCAGTGGACCAGGGGGACAGATGGAGGGCACAGCCGGAGGGGCCGGTAGTAGAATTTCACCACCCAAAGGCCTGGCAGGACAGCTGGACCATTCATGATCCAGGAAATTAGGGATGTCAGTCCTCAGGTAGGACCTGGGCGCCCCGTAGAATTATAGCTCATCTCATAGAATCATAGAATCATAGAGTTGGAAGGGGCCATACAGGCCATCTAGTCCAACCCCCTGCTCAACGCAGGATCAGGATCTCCAAGCAACAGAGACAATTTCTCCTGGAGAAAATGGCTGCTTTGGAGGGTGGCCCCTGCAGTATTATGCTCTATTGAGGCTCCTCCCCACCGCATATCTGAGCTCCACCCCAAGTCTCCAGGCATTCCCCAACCCAGAGCGGGCAATCCTATAGCAAATCCAGAGGAGGCCTCTTTTCTTTCTCACCTAATCAATCAAAAACATTTTATAGGCTGGCATCTAGCATTGATTAGAGCCTGGGTCTTTTCCCTCGTGGCCCACCTCAGTGGGATAGACTACCTCAAGAAGTGAGAGGGGGCCCCTCTTCGGAGACTGCTGCAAGAGCTCCTAGAAAAGTTTAGAATAGTGAGCATCTTTTAAGGGGGGAGGCAGAGGGTGTTTTTTTTTTTGCGAGGGTGAGGTACTAGGTGTAAATAGAGCCTCTTGTGGTGCAGAGTGGTAAGGCAGCCGACATGCTGTCTGAAGCTCTGACCATGAGGCTGGGAGTTCACTCCCAGCAGCCGGCTCAAGGTTGACTCAGCCTTCCATCCTTCCGAGGTCGGTAAAATGAGGACCCAGCTTGCTGGAGGGTAAACAGTAATGACTGGGGAAGGCACTGGCAAACCACCCCATATTGAGTCTGCCATGAAAACGCTGGAGGGCGTCACCCCAAGGGTCAGACATGACTCGGTGCTTGCACAGGGGATACCTTTACCTTTACCTTACGCAAAGGCTGTTGCACCCAGGAATACAACGGACAATATCAGATGCACCTGCACTGTGACCCTCCTGTGTTCTCCCCCCCCCCCCGGGCTGCCCACTCAATATTGAGATCCAGTGAGGTGAAGTGGTTAAAGATTAGCAGACTCTAATCTCAAGAACTGGAATTGATTCCTGATTCCTCCCTCCATATACAGCCTGCTGGGTTGCCAACTCCAGGTGGGGGCCTGGAATTTTTTGGGAGGATGAAAGTGAGAGAAAAAGGATGAAAAAGAGAAAAAGAGACAAAGAAAGAGGGCGAGGGGAAGGAGAAGAGAAGGAATACATCAGTTCTCCCAGATAATAATAATAATTATTATTATTATTATTAGTTACATTTATTTCCCACCACTCCCTGTAGGCTCGTGGTGGGCCACAGTAGTCTTGTCCCCATCAAAATACCCATTAAAAGACTGTACCCATAAAACAGCTGCTCTGCAGGGGCACTGGCCCTCTTACCCCCACCCCTATACAACAGTTTCTACAAAGATCACCACGGTCCCCACCTCCCCACACAACCCCATATCTTCCAAAGGCCAGGCAGGCCACTGGTAGGGCCGGCTACCACCTTCCTGCCCCACTACAACTCCCAAAGGCCGCCTCCTTCCCACCCCCCTCATATCTCCCAAAGGCCAGGCTGCTTGGGGAAGCCCATAGTGGATGGTATGTCTCCTTCCCACCGCCTCATCTCCCAAAGGGCGGGCTGGGCAGGGAAGTCCATGGGGGGAAGCTGCCTCCTTTTCACCTCCCACATCTCCCAAAGACCAGGCTGGGTAGAAAAGGCTGTGGGGGGGGGGGCTTCCTCCTTCCCACCTGCCCCCATGTCCGAAAGGCCAGGCAAGTCAGGGAAGATCATAAGGGGCTGCCTCCTTCCCACCCTCCACATCTCCCAAGGGCTAGGCTGGATGGGGAAGGCTGCTGGATCCCCCAGCCCCTCTGAGGAGGAGAAGGATGGGGGAGAGCAAAGAGCACTCCAATGGCCAGTTGCAGGGCCATGGGAAGGTATTGCGAGGCCAGGTCCTGTTAGTGAGGACTCCTCGGAGGAAAAGCCTTGCCAGGAGATCCCAGCCTCACCTGAACTTCAGCAGGATGAGAGCTTAGCCCAGCCCAATGTTCAACAGGAAGAGAACTCTGACCAGCAGGAGGAAATGGAGCTGCAGACAAACAAGAGCTTAGATTCCAATGTTGTTGTAGGAGCTCCTCATTTCTCTGCCCAGCCTCCAGCTGCAGCTCCTTGCCTTGTCAATTCAATTGGCTCAGCTAAGCCAATTAAGCAATGCCAGCTATGTGTTGGAAGAGAGCTCTAGTCTAAAAGGCACCACATCGTGTTAGCAAGAGAGTTGCTGACTGCAGAAGATTGGGAGTCATCACAGAGTGAGGATTGAGAGGCTGCTGACAGTCTATATTATCTTGAGGCTAAGAGGCCTGGGTTGTGGACCTGCTCCTTCTGCTGATGCTCCTGGATTGCCTGAATGCACCCTTGACTCCCTGGACTGAGTTGACATTCATTGCATTCTGTTTTTGAAATACTGATTCTCTCTGCCTTCCTATGTCAGCTTGTCTGTGCTTCTTTCCAGCAGAGAGCAGAAACTTGAGACCAAGACATGAAGGAAAGGAAGCAAGTGGCTTCCCTCTCTTGCCTGGGGGAAATGGAAGATGGGAAGAGGCTGAGGATGGGGCAACTTACCAGCAGCAGGGTCTTTTAGAGAGGCTGGTACCTCTTCCACAAGGCAAACAGCAGGAAGTAGAAGAGGAGGACAGATAAGCCCCATGAATGGCCCCAATTGGGAGAGTGCTCTCTCCCTATTGGTGGCACACCCCCAGGGAGAACCAATCAGGGAGTTAATTGTCTGCATGCAGTTTGGATTGATTGGCTCTCATTGGCACAGTCCTCTCCCCCTATCTGGATGCAATTTGAACTAATTGTCCCTCATTAGGACAGTCCTCTCCCCCATCTGCATGCAATTTGAACTAATTGGCCCTCATTAGGACAGTGCTCTCTCCCAAACTTCATGCCATTTTAACTGATTGTCTTTCATTGGAACAGTGCTCTCTCCCAATTGGTGACATGCCACCAGGGAGGGCCAATCAGGTAAGTTGTCTGCATTTAACTTGAGCTTTTTAATGTTAACGAGATAGTTATGGCCCCTTCTTCAAACTTTCTGAACTTTTATATGCTGGAACATCAACCCATCATCTCCAGAATAGCTCACCACCAGAACATATCATGGCAAGGAATTGGGATATTTGGTGAGGTCAAATGGGGCCATTGGGGGATGATTTGGGTTTTTTTTAACTGTTTGGGGGTGATTTTATTGTGTTTTACCCATTTATTGTGAACCACTGCAAGCTGGAAGGTCTGGGAGTGGCAGGTAATAATTCTAATAAATAATAATATGTAAGATATATATATGTACAAAAGCCTGTTAAGAACTGAAACTAAAGAAATGGTTCAATAAGTATCAATAGCCTGAATTTAAGGACCAAAGACTGTAGGACTACTGATATTTACCCCAAAGTTTTCAACCTGACTCCTCCCTGTGTGTTAAATAAAATCTCTGATTCTGTTTGACTTTTACTGCATCTCAAGAGCCATTCTGAAGGAGGATTCTGTAAAGAGGACGCCTGAACCTTCCCATGATGTTCCAGAGCGGAGTTAAAAGCCAAATTATCTTTCAGAGGCAGGGTGGGACAGCCAACTTTAATAATCTCAGTAAAGATACCATGTTAATTGAGCGGCTCGGTCAGTAAAGGAACAGAGTTGATTTTTTTTCCAAGTGAAAATCTACTTCTGATGGAGAAAGGTGGACGAGTTTGTCATACCTGCATAGAAAATTGCATAAATTGTGGATTTTATTTTTTTAATAATTTTTTTAACAATAGTTCAGCAAAAAAAAATTACAAAAAAATACAGGAACAGAGTTTTACAAATGTTTCAGATATTCGTCTCAGTGTCTTTGAAAGTCTTCCGGTGGCCTGTGGTTAACCAGATCTGTTAGTTCAGTCATTCCCACTAAGTTTCTAAGTTTCGTGTCCCTTGAGTCCTTGTGGGGGAGCTTGCTGTTGTTTCCAGCCAGCAGTGATGAGTCTTTCTGCTGTTGTCGCGTGGAAAAGAATTCAACAACATGTTTAGGTATACCTGCGTATAGAAAAGGCTTCTTGCTGTTACTCTGGTGGTGCCTGTAACACTAAACACCCACATACATACCACAAGGTCTAAAGTGAATCAACTCTTCTTGCAGGGATAGCTGATACCTTTCTTTTGGGACTCTCATGGGTTTTTCTCCTCCCCATGTGAAAACAGAGGAGAGCTCTTGCAAAGACACATGAAGCCAAGCGTAAGAACCCAAGGGCTCCTTCTTCTCGGAATGGAACCAACAAGGGAATAATCTCTTTTGGAGATGCCCCCCTTCCCTTCTCTCTTGCATGAAAGACCATGAGCCTGGACTTCCTTGTTTTACCAAAGGAGTCTTTGAAATACATCAATCTGCCCTGTAGGCTTTTGGAAGTTTACTGATCCTATCAGACAGATAGTACACAGTGAGCATTCAAAGGGAGGCCACTGTTGTTCTTGACTCCCAGATCCTTCTTTAAAGCATTTTTTAAAAAGATGTTAAGCATGCCAGTATCTTGTCCGTGAAAAATGGGAGTCAACAGCAAGAGCTTTAGGACTTTTCCCAGAATCCTTCTTCTGTCTTGGGTGTCATGCAATGAGGCACAGGTCGTACAGCACTGCCTTGCCAACACCCTAAAAATGCTTTGCCTACATAGAATGGAAATGAATGTAAAGCCAGGAAGGAGAAGATTCGTAATAGGGTGGCCAACCTCCAGGTGGGGGGAGCGGGGGGGAGATCTCCCAGAATGACAACTGATCTCCACATAGGGTTGCCAGCCCTGGGTTAGGAACTACCTGGAGATTTAGGAGGGTGGCTCAGGAGAGCAGCATTTGGGGGATGGAGGGTCTTGTTACAAACTGGATTTCCCCCAAAGTTAGCATATGCCAACTGGAAATTGCTGGTTTCTTTTCATCTCCATTTCTGTTGTTCGGTATAGTCTAGTACTGGACTCCATTTTCTTCTGAATTCCAATGCTGATTTGTTGTATATTAAATGTGTAAGTTGTCATTGTACCATATTCCATTAATTGATTTAACCAATCCATAATATTTGGTAATGATTCTTTTTTCCCATCAGGATGCGTAGAGAATCCTAGCAGCTATGACCATATATTCAGCAAGCTCACTATACATATCTTTGCATCTTGTCATAAATCATAATCCAATATTTCCTGACTTTCTGGCAAGTCCACCACATATGATAAAATAATGTATTTAGACTCATTTCCAACAATTACCATTATAACTCTTAGAGATTCTTGCAACATCTTGGGTAGTAATTTACCATCTTAAAACATGTTATACCAATTTTCTTTTAACAGCTGACAAAGTAAACCTTGATTTATATCCTCCAGAACTATGTTGCCCATTATGGTGCTCCAGGACCTAATATCTATCTGTCTGTCTGTCTGTCTGCCTGTCTTTCTGTCTATGTATCATTTGATTTATGTACCGGCACTCCTAGGCCAAGCCAGCTCATGGAAGTTTACAATAAAAACCTCAATAAAACATAATTTAAAATAGTTATAAATACCCTGGCAGCATAATCCATTCAACTCCCTCCCAACCTACCAGTTCAGCATGGGCCAGAATAGCACACCCCCTGTACACGCCACTTGGCCAGCCTTGGGTGGGGGTGTCTCCTGCCCTAGATGTTCAGGGCATCCTGAGGAGGGACCTCAGATCTTCCACAACCTGGCCTCAACCAAATGCCTGATGGAAGAGCTCTATCTTGTAGGCCCTGCAGAACTGTAACAGCCCTGTAAGGGCTCTCAGCTCTTCTAGGAGCTCATTCCACCAGGTTGGGGCCAGCACTGACCCACCAACAGATTCAAACCTGCAGAGCAAAGAGCCCTACAGGAGGCATAAGTAGACAGGTGGTCCTTCAGATATGTGGGACCCAGACTGCAAATGGCCTTGATTCTGAAGGCAATTGGCAACCAGCGCAGCTGCCTCAGCACTGACTAGATATCGGCCCTCCCAGGTGACTTAGAGAGGACCCTAGCAGCCATCTCAGCTCTGATGGGGATGAATTCAGCTGCAAACATTGCAATTCCTGGGTAACATATGGTTTTGTTAAATCCCGTCAGTGTGGTAAACACAGGCAGTCGGGGTGACAGCATTTGAAATACTTACCCGGATCATTCTGAAAGATGAAGGTTGAAGACCAGGAAGAATGCAGCGTGTGTACTCCGACTTTATATTTGAAGGTTGTAATTTTGCATTTGGATTGTTCGTAAGTCACTTAGCATCTGATCTCGTGGCTTTTCTTTACCCGCCAAAGGCAGCGTAGAGTCAATGGGTTTGACCGTCTAATGGCAATTTAAATATGCCATATAATGCGGATCTCCAAACAGCTTGTTGAGGTTTATTCTGACAAACAAAGGTAACAAAACTGCCTTTTGTGCGTGTGTCGCTCCGTTGCCACTTCTCCGTTGTTGCCGTGTCAAATCATGTCAGCGATTTAAGGACAATTACCGTAATTTTAAACTCTCTGCAAATTAAATGATAAAGACGGAGCTCTCCAAGGAGGACAGTGCCCCCGGTTTTTCCCCTCCCTCCCAACTTTACAAGTACATTTTAATTGATGGGGGATGAGTTTCCTCGTGACTGATTAGAAAATTGACCCGTTTCGCCACTAACAAATTTGCTTTCTTACAAATAAAAGCTCTTCTTCCCAGGTATTTTTTTTTAAATTAAGTCCCCTGTCTTTTTGAGATGCAGAGAAGGTTTAAAGATACGCGAGGCCTTCTGAAGCACAAGACAGGCTGCACCAGCAAACAGCATTTCAGTTCTAACCAAATTTCATTGCCGTTCCCATGGAAATTTAGGGATTCTGAGCTGGACAGCCCAGAGAAGCCTGGTCTCGTCACCACTCAGAAACTAAGCAGGGTCAACCCTGGCTAGTAATTGGATAGGGGGGACCTCCAAGGGACATTAGGGTCATGACCTAGGGGTAGGCAATAGCAAAGCCACCTCCAAATGTCACCCAGCAGGCCTTGTGTAGCACAAAGGAGCTTCCAGTCGCCTTCCCTTCCTCTCCCCACAACAGACACCCTGTGAGGGAGGTGTGGCCAAAAAAAGCCATGATATTACGGAATAAGAAGAAGAGTTGGTTCTTATAATACGTTTTTCTTCACCCGAAGGAGTCTCAAAGCACCTTCCCTTTCCTCTCCCCACAACAGACACCCTGCGAGGGAGTTGAGGCTGAGGGAGCCCTGAGATTACTGAAGAAGAAGAAGAGTTGGTTCTTATAGGCCGCTTTTCTCTATCCAAAGGAAGCTCAAAGTGGTTTACAGTCGCCTTCCCTTCCTCTCCCTACAACAGACACCCTGTGAGGTAAGTGAGGCTGAGAGAGACTTGATATTACTGGAGAAGAAGACTTGGCTCTTATATGCTGCTTTTATCTACCCTAAGGAGTCTCAAAGCGGCCTTCCCTTTCCTCTCCCCACAGCAGACACCCTGTGAGGTGGGTGAGGCTGAGAGAGCCCTGATATTACTGAAGAAGAAGAGTTGGTTCTTATATGCCGTTTTTCTCTACCCGAAGGAGTCTCAGAGCGGCTTACAGTCGCCTTCCCTTTCCTCTCCCCACAACAGACACCCTGTGAGGGCGGGGAGGCTGAAGTAGTCTCAAAGGGAATTGATCTCTGCTCCTTGGAGATGAGCTGTAAAACCCGGAGAATGTGTGCTCCTTGGTGCCATCTTGTGCAATAGGGGTGAGCTCAGGACAACTTGTGAAACTGCCTCACAGCCGGGGTACGAGTTCTTACTCACTCTGCTCTGTGATGCTGAAGTGAAGATATTTCTCATCTTACTCTGATTTATGATGTGAAGACAGACCGTTCCTTCCAGATTCAACGAAAGGCTGAAATTTATTTAGGGTGGCTGAAGTCAACTTTATTGGAATATATATGTGGTTGTTGAGCTACATTTTCTTAGTCGATAATCTCACCTGGTGAACTGGCAGCCCTAGTTGGAAGGGAAGGGAAGGGAAGGGAAGGGAAGGGAAGGGAAGGGAAGGGAGGAAAAGTGAGGCACGTATATGACTCCAGTGACACGCCAGGCTCCTGCTAATCCTGGTGTCAAACTAGGCGGAAGTGATGCCTGTCATGTCAGCCCCTGCTCTGCCGTCCGAGGCATGTAACACCTTGGTGTTTCACAAGACAGTTGTGCAACCCAGACTTAATCCGAGAGGGCGCATGATAGGGCAAGAGGGAGATGAAGACCGGGGCATGACTCATTTCACAACAGCCTCGAGGCAATTCAACCACCAGCGAGCGAGCTGCGTTGGCATCAGTTTTGACTTCCAGGATTCAGTAGCAACCATTTATAATCGGATTGCTACCGACTGGTGGGGCCGTAGGGAACTCCGGCCTTGTTTAAACGAGTTTGGCTTCGTGAGCAAAAGTGCCAAATCTAGCTCCTTGAGGCAGAAGCTCAAGGAATGTCACATGACCTCCTTAGGCCTATCAGGGGCAGGAAGCTTCTACCCAGAATAAAATTTGGTTGGTCTTAGAGGTGCCACTGGATTCAAACTTTGTTCTGGTGCTTCAGACCAACGTGGCTACCCACCTGCATCTTTTCCCCAATGTACCAGCTCACTACATGTGCAGAGGGGCCAAACTGTGGCATTCCACCGTGCTGGCAGGGGCTCATGGTAATAGTAGTCCATGGGCGTCTGGAGAGCCAAAGTTTGGCCCACCCCTAACTGAGTCCGTATTTACTTCACGTATACCCTGCCTTTCTCGCCAACAGGGACCCAAAACGGTTGACATTGTTCTCCTGTCGTGTATTTTATTCTCACAGCAATCCTGTGAGGTAGGCTAGGCTGAGAGTGTGTGACTGGCCCAGGGTCACCCAGCAAGCTTCCATGGCCAAGCAGGGACTCATGAACCTGGGTCTCCCAGACCTGAGTCTACCCCTATACCCACACTGGCAACCTCTTGCAGTCCGAGACGGAACAATGTATAAGAATTTGACCACCTGGTTCTACATAATGGGTGCTTTCACTCTTGCTAAATAATGCAGTTTCAGTCCACTTAAGCAACCATTGGCAAGTGGATTTTGCCTTGTCACATAGTAAAAATCCATTTGTAAAGTCCATGGAAAGTGGATTGAAAATGTGTGATTTAGGGTGTAAAGTTAGTTAGTCATTAAAGTGCATTGAGAGAGTGTTTGGAAGTGTTTTATTTAGCATGGAAAATGGATTGAAAGACGATTAAGTCCATTGTTTAATGTGTAAAGTGCACTAAACGTGGATAGAAAATGCATTATTTAGTATGCGAGAAACTGCCCAATAACTGCTTTAGGATGGTTAGGGCTGATCCTGCATTGAGCAGGGGGTTGGACTAGATGGCCTGCATGGCCCCTTCCAACTCTTTGATTCTATGATTCTGTGATTCTAATGTGTCCGTCAGCTGTTATTTGCTCCTATAAATTGCTTCAGGGATCACTTTAGGTGCTTTCTGATATTGGAGTATCTCCAGGATCAGAACCCTAAGAATTAAAACCATAAGACCACACCCATATAGAACCATAGAATTATGAACACTATGTAGACGTCCAGAGTATCGATCCTACTAGATATGATATTCTGGTTTTTACAAATGCACATTTTCTGAAGTTATTCAAATATTCTCCTTCACTTGCATGGGAATAAGATGTGTTAAAACAAAGAATCAGTAAAAACATAAGGGGGTGGGGGGGAGGGGGGACCGAGTAGTCAGATTTAAAAGAATGTGCCTTAAAAAAAACCTACACAATACAAGAACGTGTGGTCTGCAGTTTCTGAAATCTGTGAAATTAGACTGAAGACAAAGAGATTGTTTATCTACGGCCTTAATTAATTAGAATGGAATCACTGATATTATTCTATAAAAAGAACCCTTAAAGTTGGTCATCTAAAAGGAGTGAAATTACAACCATTGTGCTGAAATTGCACCGACTTTGTGGAACGTTACATAATTTAGGGGGAATTGGGCGAGATATTTTTGCGTTCCGTGTGATCTCGTCTTAAGATTTTAACGGCTGCTTCTAGGATTTCTTTTGTCATGGTAAAGACAATGATCTATTGTGTTCTTCTGTTACTAATGATTCTGTAAAGATTGTCTGCCCCAGAAGATAATTAGAAAGGGTGAAATTTAATGCCATTAAATAGAACTCAGTTGGGACGTAATGAAATTTTGTTGTGAAGCGCTGGGCTTCCTTTGAAGCCAGTTTTCTTTTTTTTGGGGGGGGGGGGGTGAGATTCTACCTAGATAAATATGATTGTGAAATTCTTCCCTCCAAAGAAAACCTGGTTTAAAATGTGATGCTAGCTGAAGCAAAAAACCCCAAACTCACAGCCCCCTCATGAATAGGACTTAGCACTCACAGAGCTACTGCAGCCTAAATGTGAAGGGGGGGATCTATTGGAATAAACATAAGTTCACAGTCTTCATCTGTTTTGCAATATGCTGCTTTGGAGGTTTATTTCCTGCACCCGGCATCACACTTCTATGACTGGGCGAACACAATATTAACTAACTATCCCAATAATAAGAATAATAATACATAGAGTCCACCCAGCAAAGCAGCCACTTTCTCCAGGGGAACTGACCTTGATAGGGGCCACCTTGGTGCAGTGGTTAAAAGGGACGGCTTCTAATCTGGCGAGCTGAGTTTGTTTCCCCACTCCTCCACATGCAGCCAGCTGGTTGAGACTGGGCTAGTCACTGTCCTGATAGTGCTGCTCTGACTGAGCAGTCCTGTCAGGAGCTCTCTCAGCCACACCTACCTCGCAGGGTGTCTGTTTTGGGGAGAGGAAGGGAAGGCAATTGTTTGCCACTTTGAGACTCCCTCAGGCAGTGAAAATAAAACCCAACTCCTCTTCTTCTTCTTCTTCATTAACTGTAATAGCGGGAGATCCACCTGGGACAGGGTTGCAAACCGAAATCTATGTGTATCGGGCATACTTTGCTAGAGTTAAAGAATGTTTCCAGAGAGCAGGTAAACTAATGCTCGTCTAGCAGCTAAACACATACTTCTGCTACCTTGTATATGGAATTGTCTGCCCTTATACAACCGTCTGCAAATCTCTTTCTGTTTATATGTTTAAAAAATTGGGGGGCGGGGGGGGAGATAATATTTTTGCAAAGTCATTATTGTGCCTCTGGAGGGGGTGGGGGGTGGGTGGACTGACATTCCATCCATCTGCACTGCGGTACTTCCCCCAAATCCTAGGAGATGTGCAATTATTTGCTCAGGTAAGCTTAAGGTTTCACCCTTCCTTATAAAGCTCTCTTCTCCCCCGCCCCACCAGCTTCGCCAGCACAGATCTGTTGCCTAACCCAGCAGGAGCCTTTAACACACACACACACACACACAAACAAACACAACGCCTCGCTTAATGCATTGGTGTCAAGGAAGCAGGCTCCCAGCGCCCTCTCCCCGCTTTCTAATTTCTGAAACCCCGGAGAACCCCTTTAGAAGCGCCATCCCTTCGCGTCGTTCCGGAGGGGGAAGGACAAGAGCTGGCAGCACAGACGGTTCCCAGGCCCGCGGTTGGCTTTACCCGGCAAGGGTTTGCAGAATGACTCAGAGGTGAATCACAGGTTTCTGCAGGTGTACGCCGGGGAGGGCTGGCCGGTTTCCACGTCTCGGCGGTGGCAAATGTTTACTTCATTAGTTCATGGGGTTACCCAGCGTTTCTAGCCAACTCAATTTCTCAACATTAATGGAGGCTTAGGAAAACAAAGCAAGACAAGGCCGGGAGGGGGGAATCCACCTTTTGCCATCCAAGGAGGCCGCTGGTTAATTACAGGAGTTAGATGGAGCAATGGGACGGTACATGTTTTTGGCCGCTCCTGTTTCATGATCCCGTCAAGATATTCTGCCGTTCGCCTCCTCTCGCCCTTCTTGGCTGAGCTGCTGGCTGCCTTCTGGCCTAAACGGGCTGTTAGGGGCCAACTTAAGAGTTGCCAGCCTCCAGGTGGGGCCTGGCGATCTCACAAAATTGCGACTCATCTCCAGACTACAGAGATCAGTTCCCCAGAGAAAATGGCTGCTCGGGAGACTGTTATGTACGTGGATATTTATTCACACAATACAGTTAATATAGCTTCTGCCAGAGCCTGGTTCCTTGATCCTCGATTGTGATTGGCTAGAATGTTTTGAGCAGCCAATCGGTAGAGGGAGTTTTGTAGCCAATCATAAGGGTGCATTAACAACCAATAATGTATCTAGGGGGTGTGGTCTGAAGCAGTTGGATATGTATATAAAGCCTGTGGGCTCTCCCAGTTGCTGTTCAGCTTTTCTCCCTGTGTGGATGAAGTGTATTTATCCTGACTGAACCCCAAGATTTAATGGAGGGTGATCTCTGGGACATTACTTTGTGCCCCTTTCAGGATTTCTTCATGGTTCGTGCCACGGCATCAGTGAAACGGCTGTTCCTGATGGGACAGGCTTTAAAAATTTAGAAAGTACACCAACAAGGATGCCAGTCCCCAGGTGAGAGCTGGGAAATCCCTGGGTCTTGCAGCTCACCTCCAGGTGACAGAGATCAGATCTCTGGGAGAAAATGGCTGCTTTGGAGGGGGGACTCCATAGCACTAAACTCCACCCCTAATTTTGCCCATTCCTGCTTCTCCCCTCCCAAATCTGCAGGTATTAACAAACCCAGAGCTGGCAACCCCACATAACTGCAACCTTCATGATCTGATAAGTTCCAAAGTGCTTGTCAGGCTCCAAAGCCTGTCAGGTTTTGACTTTGATAAGCAGTGTTATTAGAGCTACCAAACTCCATGTAGAGGCTGGAGATCTCCTGGGATTACAACTGGCTGCCAGGTGACAAAGATTGGTTCCCCTGAAGAAAATACCAGCTTTCAAGGATGCACTCTATGGCACTACACCTTGCTGAAGACTCCTCCTCCCCAAACCCCATCCTTCTTAGGCTCCACCCCCAAAGTCTCCAGGTATTCCCCAACCAGGAGCTAGCAACCCTACCTGATGGCATTCTGCATTTTTTGACGCCTGCTCCATCCCTGACTTTTGGGGAAGGAGATTTTCCTCTTTTTCTTATTGTACAAAGTCATGTTTTCTGTATACCTGGGGGTTGGCCTCCCAAGACATGGGAATCCCTCACTTCTTTGAAGGTGGTCTGATTTGCAGCTCAGGATGGCTGGCAAGCAGCCTCTTTACACTTAGAGTAATGCTGCATTCAGTTTTAGCACTTTGTTTAGCCAATGAACCTTAAAATCACCATTAAAAAAAATTTTCCCCCTCTCTCCCTGGAAAGGATTTTGTACCTCAATTGCACAATTTTCCTCCCATCTTATTAAGGACATAGTCATTGAAATTCACAGGAAACATTCTTCCCACTCCCTTCCTTTGAGCAAATTGTTATTCTACACAAGAATAGTTGCTGTCGCCTCATTCATTAATAGCATTATGCTTTTTTTTTTCACGGGGGACAATTAGGTTAATTTTAGCTTCCTTAAAAGTATTAGTCAGTCTTTCTGCACTATTTTTAATTCTCATCATTTCAGCTACCCCACATACACACACACACACACACACAAGTGTTGCAAATGAGCTTCCAGAAAGTTTATCTGTTTATTTCCCTTGTATCTTGGGGCCTGTTTCATGTTTGGTGCTCTAGCTCAATGGTCTCCAACCCTCGGTCCGGGGACCGGTACCTGTCAGTGGATCAGTCAGTACCGGGCCGCAGCTCCTCCTTGTCCTCCTCCTCGGGGGCTGCCCTGCCACTCTTCCACTGGCTCACTTTTGATGCTCTCCAGCAGCCGCCATGGCTGGGGCTCCCCCTCGGCATGGCACTGCACAGCTGCTGCTGGCAGCGTCCCCCGGCAGGCGGTGGGAAGTCAAGGGCGCCGGCTGGAAAGCAAGTGGAGCAGGGGCTCAGGTGGCAACGTTCCTCGGCAACCCCCCCCCCCCCCGGGCCACAGTAAAATTGTCAAGCTTTACCGGTCCCCGGTGATAAAAAGGTTGGGGACCACTGTTCTAGCTAACAGCCCTACCTGTTCACACCTGCCTCTGTGTCTGCTTCCAAGAAGCTAGCAGAAAGAAGAAGGGAGCCAGAAAAAGACAGAAAGAGGCTGGCTGGTAAGGTTGCCAGCTCCAGATTGGGAAATTCATGGAGATTTGGTGGCGGAGCCTGGAGAGGATGGGGACGTCAGTGGGGCACAATACTTCTGAGCCCACCCTCCCAAGAAGCCATTTTCTCAATGGGAGCTAATCCCTGTAGTCTGGAGATCCCCAGGCCCCATCTGGAGGCTGGCTAGCAGCACTTCAGATCCTCTTTTTCACTCTCAGTTCTTTCTCCATCCGAATTTTTGGTTGTTGTAACTCTGCATACAAGAGGATCTGATCAGGAAAGCATTAAGCAAATTCTTTCACTGGGGTACATTTGACAATTGGCTCCTCTCAAGGTTAGATGTTGAGTCACCTGGGCTGTTGCTTGCCTTCTATTTTCATCTGGAGCAGGGGTAGTCAACCTGTGGTCCTCCAGATGTCCATGGACTACAATTCCCATGGAAAGTGTAGTTCATGGACATCTGGAGGACCACCGGTTGACTACCCCTGATCTAGAGAACCTCTCTTCTTCTCTCTCTTACCTGGGCTTGGAGGAACCTTAGTGAACTTAATCTGTTCACAATAAGTCAGATAAACCTACATGAATATGCCATGTAACATGTGCCTCTTTTTTGGTAAGTAAAAAATTCTTTCTCTTGTTACCATTGGAGACAGGTCATCTTTGTCATTTGTTTGAATAGCATTTTCCCCTTAATTGGGAAATATGGCGAGCCAGGGATTCTGTGAAAAGTTTCTGTGCTTCCAAGGCAATGGATTTTTTTTTTTTTACATTTAACTTAATACCATGAGGGTTTGTAATGGTAATTTTAACAAGGTTCTGAGTCAGCACTCCAGTCATTGTGATAACCCTGGCACCTCATCTGTATTGTAGAACATAAGAGTTGTGTGAAGAATTCTTTCCCCTCCCTTCATAGGCACAGCACAGTTCTGGATGTGTCTGCCTTATCTGGACATCCATCCACAGTGCAGGTCCAGAAGGACCCTCCCGTAGATGGAACGATCCATACCTCTTTGGGGGAAGTTGGGCACCGCCGAGAAAAGCAGAAGTAAAACAACTGGCTCGAGATCTAAACCTCGGCTAATTTAGAGCTCAGAAGATAAATAAAGCAGACAACAGATTGACTTGTGCTGTAAACAGTGTGTGTCTTCCCCAGATTTCCTCCTAATTGTTCAGAGCTTTAACTCTCCTATCCGAGGAGATTATGTTTTCTGGGGGGTTTTACCACAACCCTTCAAACCAAGCATCGTACTCATGTAATTGGCAAGAAGGCATTCAGCGAAGGGGATCACCCCGGACCAAGGATGAAATTGGGGAGATACTAAACTCCAGAAAGCGTGAGAGGAATCAGTAAAGAGAAAACAGCCTATTAACGTTGCCCCACATTGAGTTGTGTGGAGGAAGGCAAGATGGTTTGCTAGGCTACCATTCCATGGTCTTCTCCGATTCTTCTTTTCCTGGAATCACTGCTTATGGGAACTACAGTTCCCATGATGCTGTGCAACCCTAATATAAGGTGCACATATAGAGGCATTCAGGATCTCTCTGTTGCCCAAACTAGACCTTCCTCAATGCCCATCCCTAATTGCCTACAACCCCCAAAGAGCTCAGTGCTCTGCCACCTCCAATTGGCTGGTCATCCCTGGCCTCAAACGATGGCCAGGTCATTCTCCGTCCTGGCCCCCACTTGGTGGAATGAGCTCCCCGAAGAGATCAAGGCCCTGCCTGAACTCCCACACTTCCACAGGGCCTGCAAATTGGAGCTCTTCCGCCAGGCATTTGGTTGAGGTCAACTGAAACAACAGCATCTACTGGGCCCCCAACAAACTCCTACCCATGCTCAACTTCAAAACTGTCAGGAGAAAACTTAAAGTTGCAAATCTTACATTACTTTTAGAAACAAGACCAACCAACCAAAAGCAATATAATTCCAATATCTGTTTCAGGGGAAAGAGAAGGAGTCTAATGACACACTAAAGACCACCAACATTTTAATTTCATCATTGGCTACCATCAGGCTAACTATTGCCCCCCCCCCCGGGTGGCAGCACATATCCTGCCCCTAACTCTCATTGTTGGCTGGCACTCGGGTACCCAGCAGAAGTGGGGGGAGGAATGAAAAAATGTTCATGAAGTCACTTCCATGGAAGTCCTGCAAGTCATGTCATGCCTCTCTAGAAATTGCTGGAGACTCTGTGGTTTTACCAATGGTTTCCTAGCAACTCCTAGGGATGCACGATGTCACTTCCGGGTTACCCCCCTCTCCCGGAAGCAAGCACTTGAAAGCACACACCTTGAATAAATCTTTGTTGGTCTAAAACAGGGGTAGTCAAACTGCAGCCCTCCAGATGTCCATGGACTACAATTCCCAGGAGCCCCTGCCAGCGAATGCTGGCAGGGGCTCGTGGGAATTGTAGTCCACGGACATCTGGAGGGCCTCAGGTTGACTACCCCTGGTCTAAAAGGTACTACTGGACTCTGATTTTGTTATGGGAAAGTTGAGGTGTCAAATCCAGGCTTCTTTTCAAATGGTGAGCTTAACAGAAGCCGATTTGTTCCCTTCCAGGCCTTGAAATATTTGCATCCCACTCATCTGCCACTTCCATCTCGACAGACAGAAAAGGAAGTCTAGGAACGGGCTGAAGACACCTTTGCTTTCATTCAGTGTCAAAGAGCTGGGTTTTTTATACCCCGCTTTTCACTGCCTGAAGGAGCCCCCAAGCAGCTTACGAACACTTTTCTCTTCCTCTCCCCGACAACTGACACCCTGTGAGATAGATGGGGCTGAGAGAGCTTTAAGAGAACAACTCTGTGAGAACAAATCTGAAAGAACTGTGACTAGCCGAGGCCACCCAGCAGGCTGCACGTGGAGGAGTGGGGGATCAAACCCGGTTCTCCAGATTAGAAGCCGCCACTCTTAACCGCTACACCAAGCTGGCTATCAAAGGAAAGGGACAGCGGTTATAAGTCTATTCCCTTCTGGAATATTTCCTCCTTTTTTTTTCTCAAGTCAGTTCTGCATGCAGAAGCCAGAAGGAGTGTCGGTGGCTGACCATCCAGTGACCCTCCGGTGGCACTGCTAGGGTTGCCAGGAGTGACCCAAGTCATGTGGCCCACCCCCCCACCCCCACCCCCTTTGGGCCATGGGCAATTGACTGCTTAGAACGGCTTCCCCTTAACAAAACCATTAGCATATTTGACGTTTATTAAGGCCAATGCTCCCAAACCACCCAGGAGTGATTAAAAGCCCATCTCCGTGAAGAGTGTGCTGCAGGCCTCCAGGCGAAAGGAGCACTACGCCTTAATTCGTCTATAAATATCGCGGCGGTTTTGTTTAAAAAAAAAAAAAGAAAAGAAAAATCCTGCAGGGTGATAGAACCCAGGGTAGGTGTGCTCCCCTTGGCATGTCACATGGGGAAGTCATGTCAGTTTTCCCACACACACGCACAAGTGTGTGTGTGTACGCGCACGCACACACACACACACACAGACTCACACGCCTGCAGTTTGGCAGCTCTGCGTCTCATCCCTGCCGCAGAACTTTGCCAAAACTTGACTCTGCTCCCGTCAGATTAACTGTCTCCATTAAACAAACTGGCATTTCTTCTGAGGATTCTGATAGAAAGGATAAGCTTTGAGTGACACCCGTCTTAAAGAGATGAGCCTTCTCAGAGGGCCGCGATTAGGCAATCGGGTCTCCAGGTTTGCAAGAGCCTTGAGTTCAGCAGAGCGATTGCTATGGTGGCCAACTCACCAGGGAACTGTTTCCTTTCTTTAAAGGAGAGCCGGCCTGGGCTATCCTGGTTAGAGAAAAGGTCAGAGTAGAGTGAAACGTACTGAGCTGAACCAGCATCTATTTGCATAGCCCTGCCCTTTCATCTGCATAGCCCCGCCCATTGTTCTGCTTCTTGGTCACGACAATTCTGAGTTCTAAAAATGGAACCCATCCGCAGCTGAATCTGCTGAAAATGCTATAGGATAATTCCCACTTCTTCTTACTTCCATGAAATTAAAGTGAGATTATTTTCATCTTGGGGGAGGGGGGGGGGAGCTTCTATTTATAGCATTGTTTCTTGGGTGTTGTTTTTTTTCCCTCTTTAAATCACCAGCACATAGACTAAGTTTCGATGTTGTGCAAACATGCTCCTAATTGGTCCGCTGTTACCTTTTGTCCACCTTTTCAGAGAGGGATATTGAAACCGCCAGCCACAGTCTGAACGCTTTTCTTCTCCAAATTGGATTAATTAACATTATCACAAAAACAGAGGAACAAAGCGAACAGTATGTGAAGCATTAATCATATCGTGAGTAATTAGTGCCAGAAAATAGCAATGTGATGCACAACAGAGAAGCAAGAAAAACAATTCTAATGTCTTGAGCAGGTTCGGTTTCCAGAAGTACTGTCAAAGGAATACTTATAAGGTCCACATTTCCATTCCTTGCAATAATGCAGTGGCCAGATCCAAGTTATCTGGATCGTCGGTGATGGAAAATGGAAGAAATAGAGAAAATAAAAATGAGAAGCAGGCATCTGGGGCAACAGGCAGGAACCCAGCCTGGGATCAAACTCCAGATGTTCAAAAGTCTGAGTGTCAAACCCAAAGGGCAGATCCAAAGTCCACAAGACAGGTCACTGTACCGAAGGTCCAGCACACGGAAGTCTACGGGCATGGCATGGCATGTTGGCACTCCCTGTTCAGACTGCTTTTATCAGGTCAACCTGGTGAGTCAACCAAGGACAGGTGCAAGTCATCAATGGCTGAGCAGCCTACATGGCTGGCAGTCCTGACCCTGCAGTGACTCCAACTCACTGACTAATGCTGGGTTGCCAGCCATATGACGCTCCTGCACATCCCTACGGGTCCATCTTCCGCAGCATTGCAAGGGCCCGGGGGCGGGGCTAGTGGCTCCAGGGCTTCTGCTTTAGCTTCAAATCCCAGAAGGCAGGACCAAGGGTGTGATATGCTGACTTCAGCTGAAGAAGAAGAAGAAGAAGAAGAAGAGTTGGTTCTTAGATGCCGCTTTTCCCTACCCAAAGGAGTCTCAAAGCGGCTTACATTTGCCTTCCCTTTCCTCTCCCCGCAACAGACACCCTGTGAGGGAGGTGAGGTTGAGAGAGCCCTGATATTACTGCTTGGTCAGAACAGCCTTATCAATGCTGTGATGGGCTGCAAAAGGAGGAGTGCAGAATCGAGCCCAGCATGCCATATTAGAAGTCCGCATTCCTAACCACTACACCAAACTGGCTCTCCTCTGCACCTGATGGAGAATCCACCTCATTTGGTGGGTCACCCTGCAGCATCTGAGAGCTGGGACCAGCTTTCTCTATCACAGTGCTGGGCTCCTGTAGGAGGGGGGGATGATGCCAAATTTGGGTCTCAGGGGTTTTTTGGGTGGGTTTTTTTGCCAGTTACACATAGAACGAAGAAGACGTGAGAATGATGCGATTACCCCCCGATGTCACACAGCTCTGTAGGATCACACACTGGTTTGGAATCTAAGTGCCTTCGAGGCAGCCTTGAGTTGGAAGCAGCCCGACTTGCTTGCTCGATGGCTTAATATCAATTACAGAGCCTAATTAACGAGATCAAGTGAAGCAATATTGACTTCAATTAGAGTAAATACACCATTCAATCCCATGTGTTGGGTGACAGGAACAGGGGGAAGGTAGCCAAGCGATGTTTACAGATATAACCTCCAGGCTCTCAGCGGTCCCTCCCCACCGAGGTGCCAGTCAATAGACTAGCCAGTCTGCTGTATCAACAACAGAAGGCCGAGCAGGCATTCCCCATTTGGATCCACAGCCCACTTGGCAGGAGAAGCAGCCCATCAAAACCGCCGAACAGCCAACGGAGGCAGCTGCTCTTTTCCACGGTCTTTGCTCCTGCTGCCTGCAAAATTCAGCGAGAATGAAAATTCGCAGCACTCGGTTGCTGAACGTGACGCATAAATATGACTAAACAGACGAAAATATACCAGTATTTATTACAAACTCAATCTAAAAAACGTAGGCCCAAATACTGGCCTCAATTCAGAATGAAATCATGCATTAATCCCAAAGGGAGACCATTGCTGACCCTGAGCAAACACATTTTGGCTAATTCACCTTACGCAGAAGTCGACGTTGTGACCGAATTACTCCAGACATTACAATAATGCAGTCATTTCTTAAAATTGGCTGCCGGTGGAGCTCCAGAGCAGGTTCAAGGCCTTGGCATTGACCTTTAAGGTCCTGCATGGTCTGGGCCCCACCTATCTGAGCCCTGCCAATCTATATCCCACTATATACACCTCAGAGAGCACAGTGCTCTACCTATACCAGCTTGCCTGTATCCCTGGCCCTAAGGATGTTCACTTGGTCCTGATCAGAGCCAAGACCTAGTAGAACGAGCTTCCAGTCGAAATCCGGGCCCTGGCAGGGCCTGGAAGACTGCACTCTTCCACCAGGCTTCGCCTAGAGTTGCCAACCTCCAGGTGGGATGTAGAAATTTCCCAGAAAGGTCATAGAAACCCTGGAGGAAAAGCTGTAGGGATGAGGTAGTCAACCCGCTGGCAGGGGCTCATGGGAATTGTAGTCCATGAACATCTGGAGGACCACAAGTTGACTACTCCTGCTGTAGGGCATCACCTTCCAATTGGGCTTCCTTTAGACTCCACCATCTTCAGTCTCCACCTCCAAATTTACAGGAATTTTCATACCCAGAGTTGGCACATCCACATTTGCAAGAGCACAAAAAGCAGTGGATGCACACCATCAGTGTGCTGTTCGCAATGAAAAACACCCTGGGTCCGATTGACACCACCTTCCTGAGAGTCAGTCTCATTGAACGGACATTGAATAGGATTCTGAGTAGACCCATTTGGGATGGCAAGAGAATGATCTATGTTAGGGGATGCCAAACTGTGGCTCTCCAGATGTCCATTGACTACAATTAACACACTAGCAGGGGCTCATGGTAAATGTAGTCCATGGACCCTCGGAGAGTCGCAGTTTGGCCACTCCGACCTGTATGGTGAGAAGTGTCTGGTTTTGAATCTCACCACAGGCAAGCCTTGGGAATACCAAGAAAGTGACTTGCTTTTGAATCCTGGAACGTTAAGCCTTATGATTTAAGTCCTTACCCAAGAGGCCTTGAGAAAGAGGCACTGTGATGCTTCAAGGCAAGGGACTGCCAGCTGCCAGGTGGCAAGGAGAGATCTCCCAGGATTACAACCGATCTCCAGGCAACAGAGATCAATTCACCCGGAGAAAAATGGCTGCATTGAAAGATGGAAAGGATGGTGTTATACCCCACTGAAGCCCCTCTCCTCCCCAAACTCTGCCCTTCTCAGGCTCTGACCCCAGCAACTACAGCTATTTCCCCACCAGGAGCTAAAAACCCTCTGTCACACCCTGCCCTGAAAATACTCTACTGATTGCTGACAAAGGAACACCTGACAAAACCAGTTTGGAGGGTTGAAGGAAGCAACATCTGTGCTATTGGTTTATATCCGGAACCCAGGTGTGATTTTGGGAGCAAGGAGGAGAATCCACAGTGGCTCTAATTTGCAGCTTTGACTAATCAATATTGATGCAACAGGATGCATGGTATGGGTGCTAGGTGCCCTACTATCCCCCACTAATGCTGCTGCAAGTCTTAATTTTATCTTTTCTTCTAAGGGCATTAAACGCCTTTCATGAAAACACCTTTGCAAAAGAACTTTGGGGGAGGGGATGGGAATTCCTGACTAAACTGCTTCCTGACTGTGGACGGCATGGGTCTCTGGCCTGCGTTTCTTATAACAGGAATGGGTGGAATGCAATATTGGGTGTGGCTTAAGCATCACAGCTTGGACACCGCAAGAAATCGTTGCCGAGGGAAGGATTTTTCCCACCTCCTCATCCAAATTATGCCCACAATCTCTACTGCAAAAGGCCAACCCCCATTTGCAGCACGATGAGAACTGAGGCTCAGCGGAGAGACAAGAAGATCCTTCACCCATCTCCCACCCATCTTCTGTCAGATCCATCTTCCATCGGGGGTGACAGTGGATGAGCGATTGGGATGTGAGTGTCCTGAATAGTGCAGGGGGTTGGACTAGATGACCCAGGAGGACCCTTCCAACTCCATGATTCTATGATTCACGTCTTAGAGGTTCATGGGAATGAGACCTACTGGCTGTGGTGACAGTATTTGCAGCAAATTTAGGGCCACCAGCCTCCAGGTGGAGCCTGGAGATCTCCCCGAGTTATAACTGATTGCCAGACAAAAGAGACCAGTTCCCTTGAAGAAAATGGCTGATTTGGGGGGTGGGCTCAGGGTGGCCAAGCTCTCCAGCTGTTCGTGGACTACAGTTCCCATGAGCCACTGCCATTCTGGCAGGGGGTCAGGGTAATTGTAGTCCATGACATCTGGAGAGCCACAGTTTAGCCACCCCTGTTGTACCCTTCTGAGCTCCCACCCTCCTCCAAACCCCACCCTCCCACCCTCAAATCTCCAGGGATTTCCCAACCCAGAACTGGCAAGCCTAGGTAGTAACTACTGTACAAAACAGAAATTTGAGCTCAAGATCACTTCAGAATGACTTCCGTGGCTGGAATAACCCCTAATAAGCACACAGCAGAAACAACCGGAGGGAAGGTGATATGGTTTAGCTCTATCTCATCATACCTCAGAAACAAAGCAGGGAGACTCCAAGACTCAGAAACTTGGAAGGAGACTCCCAAGGCAACGCTGCAGTGGAACACAATGGCCAACTAGCTCTGTTTCCCACATGCCTTGAAATCCCCTGGCTGAGGCTGCTGTAAGCCAGCTGTGACCTGTTGGCACTTTACGCACATAGTAGAAAAAGCCTCTGTCCCCCCTCCCCCCATGCCATCATGCTCACAGAATCCCCACGATTGGTGACTCTTGGCCCCAGAGAGAACTGGCTGGGCCCCACTAGAGTCAGGGCCTTTTCAGCCGTGGCTCCCGCCTGGTGGAATGAGCTTCTAGTGGGATTCTCAGAGCTGTCAAAGTTCCGCAGGGTCTGTAAAATGGTGCTCTTCCACCAGGCCTATGGTAGAGGCCAGGCCAATCTAGAAATGCTCGGGGCCTCCCTCGTCTCCTCTCCTCCCCATGCTTCTCCCCCTATTTTAGACGTCCTCCTCTACAGGGAACACTCTGCCTCCATAAGAACATAAAAGCACCAGCTAAATAATGGTGGCTACCAGAATGTGTCATGCAGTGTATCTCCGGTCACCACCTGGTGGCTGGCAGTCCTAGGACTTGAAGCATCATGCCCATTTTTACTGAATTTTATTATGTTTTTACTCTGTTACAGTGTTTAAATGTTAGCTAGTTGTCGTAAGCCGCCCGAAACACGCTAGCAGGGAGGGGCGGTCTAGAAATTGAATTATAAATTGAATTATAAATTAATTATAAACAAATTCCATACATGAAGTGCACAGGTTGATCGGGATTCCTCGTGTGAACAAGAAATGCAATAACCAAACTGGCTCTTTTGTTATATTTGTTTGCTGATTTAATTATATTTGCACTGTGGAGAGATTAACACTGTTAATCTGTACGGGAAAACTCCGCTTCTGGTTTCCGCCGCATTCTCGTCTTATCGACAGTTTAGAAGGCTGTTTGTTTGTTTTTCCCCTCTTCTGGATTAGATCCATTTGTGGACGACAGGACTGCAGATGGATATAAGTCTCAGGACAAGTTGAGTAGGGCTTCCATGTTTAGAAGCAGTGTATCTTTAAATTCTGGGTGCTGAGGCCTAACAATGGGGCATGGTTCATTTCATATTGGATCCTACCTGTAAGTTTCCCAGGACATCTGGCTGAACTTTGAAATTTAGTAGAGCGCTAAAGTTTTTATGGTCTTACATTCTGATGGTCCTTGAGTCACACGAGCTTTCTTGGGTCCAGTTTGAATGGAGGTAAGCACACAATGCACTTTCATACAATGCACTTTTGTGATAGTTCGCAAAAGGATATTGCCATTTCACTCAGTAAGTGCAGAGCTCAATAGAAGTGGACTGAAAGTGCATTATGCACCATGCATCTAAGTGGTTATAATACGTCAGAACCTAGTTGTAAGAGTGTTCTTCATTACAGAAGTTTCCTAATTTCTATGCCAGCAGCTGGCCCACTAAGTCAAAACCAGCCAATTAAAGTAACTGAGATTTTAGCCTTTGGCATGTAAGCAGAATTTAATATTTATTTATTTTTAATTGTATCCTGCCTTTCAGCCCTTACAAAGGCCACCAAGGTGGCTAATGATTTAAAACATTAGGGGATCAACTCACATTTTGAAACCATTAAAATAAAATTTAAAAACACCAACACATGTAATTAAGAACAGAGTTAAAATACGTACAAAGGTAAGAAGACACGCACACACAAAAACCCAAACCTGCAATTAAAACATGGGTCAGGAAGGAGGGATCACTAAACGAAACAAACAAAAATCATTCACACTCTGGTGAAGGATTGTAACAGAAGGGGACCGGCTAATCTCTCTGGCGGAGAGAGCTCCAGAGCTTTGGTGCCACTCCTGAGAAGGCCCTGTCCCAGGTTAGTGCCTGCCCAAACTAAGGTGGCGAGGCCTTCAAAGATCACCCCAGTAGTCAAGCAGGGTCATAAACGAACAGGTGGAGAGAGAAAACCAGGTGGGGTCAGGTCGACCTTGGGGCCCCTGAACTACGTGGAAAGGCGGCATAGACGTATTTTCAATAGGCAAGACCAGAACATAAGGAGATAAAAAGAGCCCAAGTGGACAGACCAGTTGTCCATCCAGTCTAGACCCTTCTCTCACACCATGGCCAACCAGATCCCCTGGAGAGCCAACCACAGGACAGAGAGTCAACCACAGCTGTAAACTTCATGTGTTACCTACTCCTCCAGTTTGTAGATGTCCTCTTGGAATTCTTTACAACCAGCTTCGGTATCCACCATCCTAAATAACAGGGAGTTGTGATTTGATGTTTTGCCAAACTGGTTCTCAGTGCCTGTTTTCAGAGAACCTCATAAATTCTGAGATTTTCTTGCAATTCCACATAAACAACATAAGTTGTTACCCTTATCCTTGATCTGGAAACTACAGCTGGTGCAGAATGCCATGGCTAGGATTCTCACTAATACACCATGGAGATCCCACATTCAGCTGTTACTCCAATAACTTGGCAGGCTCCCAGCTGAATTCTGGATTAAGCTTAAGGTTCTGGTAATCACCTTCAAGGCCATATGCAGTCTGGGCCCAGTATATTTGAGAGACCGCCTCCCTGCCTATACCCCTCAAAGAGCCTTACGCTCTGCCACCTCCAACTGGCTGCAGATCCCTGGCCCCCGAGAAGCACGTCAGACCTCAATAAGGGCCCGAGTCTTCTCAGTCCTGGCCTCCACCTGGTGGAACAAGTTCCCTAAAGATTTCAGGGCCCTGTCCAAACTCCCACAATCTCTCAGGGCCTGCAAAAGGGAGCTCCTCCATCAGGCATTTGCTTGAGTCTGACCTGCCCCAAAACACCCACTCCCCCCTTCCAGAAACCCCCCTCCTATGACCGAAGAATCTGACCTGCCCATAGCCATGTCAATGTTACTGTTACTGTTTAAATATTGTTCTAGTTGACATGTTATGTTATGATTGTTGTGCTTGTTATGTTTGTTGCAATGTTTTATGTAGTTAGTTTCCCCATGTTGTTATAGGTAAACAACCCAGAGCTGTATGGAAGGGCAGAATAAAAATCTAAATGAATGACAACAATTCAGATGCTTAATTCACATCCCCTACCACTTGAATGTTTACGTTGGTGGTTACAGGGATTGAACCAGGGATGTCCTGCATGCCAAGCAAATGGTCTACCGCTGAGCCCCAGCACCTCCTGCAGTTTTACTTTTCAGTAACAAGAGTGACGCATACATGGAACTCAGCCATCCCATTCAGTCTCATGGACTTCAGCCTCTGGCCAGCTTGGTGTAGTGGTTAGGAGTGCAGGCTTCTAATATGGTGAGCTGGGTTTGATTCCCCGCTCCTCCTGCACATGCAGCCAGCTGGGTGAGCTTGGGCTTGTCACAGCCCTGATAAAGCTGTTCAGATGGAGTGTTAATATCAGGGCTCTCTCAACCCCACCTACCTCACCGGTTGTCTGTTGTGGGGAGGGTAAAGGGAAGGCAATTGGAAGCCGCTTTGAGACTCCTTCCAGTAGAGAAAAGCGGCATATAAGAACTAACTCTTCTTCTTCAATAATCTTAGGTCTCTCTCAGCTTCACCTCCCTCAAAGGGTGTCTGTTGTGGGGAGAGGAAAGGGAAGGTGAATGTAAACTGCTTTGAGACTCCTTCGGGCAGAGAAAAGCAGCCTATAAGAACCAACTCTTCTTCTTCTTTCTACAGCCGAAGCTGGATTGGAAAGCAATGTAGAAACAAATATTCCAAATTCAGAACTGGGATCCCCCCCTTTTTTGGGGGGGGGGCTACATTTAGCCTGGATTGCAAAGTTTCAGGTGTCACTAAAGTTCTCTGAGCGATCCGTCATGAAAGGCTGATTGCCACGTTCAGTTAATCACCCCCGGCTCGCCGGAAATATCAAAAATGGAGAAATGATTTCCCTCGTATTATTAAAAGTGAAATCGGGATGGGTTTTTTGTTTGCCAGGCTCTTTAGCAGGACAGGTTCCTCGCTGGAGGGCCTCGTTCTCTTTGATAATAGATCATTCTGCAGCCTTCATATCTCTCTGCCAAAAGGGACTCGCCTATTATCTCCAATTGCAGGCAATTCGAACTTTAAGCAAGCCTGTCTTTATCAACCACTGTTTTAACAGCTGATTAATTAGGGCTGCGGGGAATCCAGCGGAGAGGTCTTTATCTGAAGAGCAGCCGCAGCCATTAGCAGAAGAAACTTCCTTGTACACTCCTAGCTCAGATAACAAAGTCAGATAATAGCCTGCAATCCTTTTTCTGCCTAATTCAAATAGAGGCACTCCCTCTTAGACCAACACAGAGGGAGTCAAACAAACCACCGCCATGATGTATCACGGCAGTTCTGCATTCTCCCGGGCAAGTAAATACAAATTTAGAAGACACCTGAATGTCAAGTCATGGGAGGGGGGACAACAAAGCACGGCGTTTTAAAAACAACTTAAAACACGGAGTGTCCGTCCGCACAACCACCAGGAAAAGCATGCAACCCTTGCATGTGCCGACGGCCAACTGAAAGCTAGTTAGTTGCACATACCACCATGAAGCAGGATGTATTTGTGTGGTGCCTCTTAAATCCTTGGGTCCAGGGTGGCCACGGACCCTGAGCGATCCAGATCTGAGCTCTTTATTAGGACCCCAGCATGAAACAGGAGGCAAACAGAACTGAATCGAGAAACCCACAACCTACCCCAACTTATATACCCAAGCCCCATAAGAGATCTTCCCACCAGAGTACAACTATAGTGTAACTTCTCTGAATGTGCACTGCTGCTGCAGAAGTCACTATAATGCACTATAATGTCGTCATTATAACGCATCCTCTGTATTGTACTACGAATTCTCATTGTAAACCGCTCTGAGCTGAAAGAGAGGGCACTGTAAAATGTGAACGAATGACTGAATGAATGAATGAACGAATGAACGAATGAACGAACGAACGAATGAACGAACTAATGAATGAATGAAGCCTGCCCCACAATAGCATCCATTAGGTTTGCCCATCTCCAGGTTTGCCCATCTCTGGAGATATTCCAGAATTACAATTCACCTCTGGACAATAGAGATCAATTTCCTGGAGAAATGGGCTGCTTTGGAGAGTGGACTGTCTGGCAGTTTCAAGCCCTCCAGTTGTAAGTCCTGGAGATCTCTAGACCCTGGCTGGAAATTGACCATCTATTACCATCATCCCTGGTTTTGATATTGCATCTGACTTGGGCTCAGATGGCTTCCCACGGGAAGTGATTCCATCACCCTTAGAGGGCTCCCTCACTTGCTTTGAGTGTCCTAACTTAACATATGTACGATACTCCCAGAAGAGCATCACAAATGTCTCCCAAAGGTGGCAGAGAGAAGTATGGAAGCACACAATACTCACTTTTGAAACACAAGGAAAACACACTCTCCAATGTGGCCTTGAGAGCCAGTTTGGTGTAGTGGTTAGGAGTGTGGACTTCTAATCTGGCATGCCGGGTTCAATTGTGCACTCCTCCGCATACAGCCAGCTGGGTGACCTTGGGCTCGCCATGGCACTGATAAAGCTCTTCTGACCAAGCAGTGATATCAGGGCTCTCTCAGCCTCACCCACCTCACAGGGTGTCTGTTGTGGGGAGAGGAATGGGAAGGCTGCTTTCAGCCTCCTTCGGGTAGGGAAAAGCGGCATATAAGAACCAACTCTTCTTCTTCTTCTTCTTCTTCTTCTTCTTCTTCTTCTTCTTGTTATAATAACCCACCCAATTGGTATCTGCTTTTGTACCCACTGTTCCCATACTGTTCTTGAGAGATGCAAATTACGCTACATTTTAAGCAGGGTTGGTTTCTTTGTTAAAGTTCTTGAATTCATCGATACAAAAGGAAAGTCCCTCAAGCCGTTATAATTGCATTTGCATTAGAACCGAGCAGGATTTGGGGGGGGGGGGGGTGATGCTCATGTGGCCTGCAGGGGGAGCTCCCTCTTAGAGCGGTAGTGTGGTATAAAACTGGTCTTGTTGGTTTATCACCCTCAGCTGTGTCTCACGGTGTAAAACCGCAGGCCAACAATAAAAAGTTACCAACCAGGGTTGTTTTCGCCCTCTACTCCCTCCTCCCTCCCGCCGCATTCAGGCAAGAAGGTCCTTTTATACCAGAAATCTTGTAATGAAAATTATATTTTGAATTAATATTACCCATGAAATCTTTTCGTGTGCAGCTCATTGATATTAACTGGGCTTTTCCCTCTATGTTTCAAGGCAAGAAGGAGACGGAGGGGGGGGGGGGGAGAAGCTATCCGTATGCTCTATAATTAAGTATTTTGCAGAACCCCATTCCCCAGATATCTCCCGTGAAATGACTGACATATGGTATCACTCTTAGATCTGCAAATCACAAAGAGAGGGAAAGGGCCCCTTTTATTATACCATAATAACATGCTTGGAATATTCCAACAGCTATAATGAAATGGGAGAAGGATGACAGGCACAATCTGCTCCTGGAGACGTCTTGAGCCGTTGGTTGAATTGCCTCACTTCAGAAAACGTGTCATGTCAGAGCTAAATGCAAAATTTGCAGAGGTATGGAATTGGGGGGAGGGTGGGTGGGAGCCAGGGAGAACCTTAATTTCCACATTTTGCTGTGTACAACAATGTTCAAATCACCGGTTGTCTGGAAACAATACAATTTTTAACTTGTTCTCAGTGGAGATCCATGTTCCGCTGTCATCTCGGGCCCCAGGAAAAACATCTCAGAAGGATGAGCAAGCTCCCCAGCCCTGGAGATTTGTTGCAAACACTCAAGTTTGCTCATAGTGCTAAGTGGCTCTTGTAGTGGTAACTTCTAGGTGATGGCTGGAGACACCGTGGGATTATAAGTGATCATCAGGTGACAGAGATCAGTTCACCTGGAGAAAATGGCCACTTTGGAAGATGGACATTATACCCCATTGAAGTTCCTTCTCTTCTTCAAACCTCACCTTCCCCTGGTTCCATCCCCGAAATCTCCAGGTATTTCCAACCCAGGAGAGGGAATAAGCCATAGAGTTGGAAGGGACCTCCTGAGTCATCTAGTCCAACGCCCTGCACTTTGCAGGACACTCCCAACCCTATCACTCATCCACTGTCACCTGCCACCCCCTTGAACCTTCACAGAATCAGCCTGTCCATCAGATGGCTATTCAGCCTCTGTTTAAAATGTTCCAAAGATGGAGAACCCACCACCTCCCGAGGAAGCCTGTTCCACTGAGAAACCGCTCTGACTGTCAGGAACTTCTTCTGGATGTTTACATGGAATTTCGTTTGAATTCATTTCACCCCATTGGTTCTGGTCCATCCCCCCGGGGCAAGAGAGAACAACTCTGCTCCATCCTCTACATGGCAGTCTTTTGAATATAATTCAATTAGCTTTAAAAAAAGGGACAAACCGTGGGAGTGGTGGGATAGAAATATAATAAATAATAAAAGTCAAACACCTGTGCACCAACATTAACATGGGCAATGCTCATCCATGCATGGAGGATGCCCATGTTAGAGTACTGTAATGGGCTGTACATGGGATTGTCTTTGAAAATTCCATTTTTGCTCAAGAGGGAGCAACAAAGCTGCTAGCAGATGTCTTGGGAATATTCATGGCTCAGTGTAAGAACATCTGCTTGGCATGCAGAAGGTCCCAGGTTCAATCCCTGGCATCTCCAGTTTAAACGGATTGTATGGTAGGAGATTTGAAAGATCTCAGCCTGGGATTCTGGGCAGCCCCTGCCAGAGTAAGCAGTAATGACCTTGTTGGGCTGATTCAGTGTAAAGTAGTTTCATATATTCATGTGCCGACAGGGAACGTCTCTTGCTGGTTTTGACAGTGGCCCATTGGTGACCCATTCATTCCTGGGATTGATTCATTCCTGGGATTAATTCTTACCTTTCAAGCATCCATATATAGCCAGCTGGGTGGCCTTGGTGCCAGTCATATGTTTCCTTCAGAGCTCTCTCATCCCCACCAACCTCACAGGGTGTCTGTTGTGGGGAGAGGAAGTGCAGGTGAGTGTCAGCCGCTTTGAGACTCCTTCGGGTAGTGAAAAGCGAGGTATGAAGACCAACTCTTCTTCTTCTGCTTCATGATCTGAGATAAGGTTACTCAGGCTATCACTGAATGTACTATATGAGTAGAGTAAATATGCCGTAAGGATATGATTAGGGGTTCCTATCCATTCTAATCTCACTGGTTTGATTTAGGATGCTTAGGGCTGATCCTGCGTTGAGCAGGGGGTTGGACTAGATGGCCTGTATGGCCCCTTCCAACTCTATGATTCTGTGGTATGATTCTGAGGTATGAAGACCAACTCTTCTTCTTCTGCTTCATGATCTGAGATAAGGTTACTCAGGCTATCACTGAATGTACTATATGAGTAGAGTTAAATATGCCGTAAGGATATGATTAGGGGTTCCTATCCATTCTAATCTCACTGGTTTGATTTAGGATGCTTAGGGCTGATCCTGCGTTGAGCAGGGGGTTGGACTAGATGGCCTGTATGGCCCCTTCCAACTCTATGATTCTGTGGTATGATTCTGAGGTATGAAGACCAACTCTTCTTCTTCATGATCTGAGATAAGGTTACTCAGGCTATCACTGAATGTACTATATGAGTAGAGTAAATATGCCGTAAGGATATGATTAGGGGTTCCTACCCATTCTAATCTCACTGGTTTGATTTGAGCTTCGTCAAGAAAGACAGCAGATGGAAGACCAGAACTTTTGGAAACATCCCCTGTGTGGTCTGACCATTCAGACAACTCCTTTTCAGTTTTGTCCAGGCTTCCTTTATGGATTTTTCTCTCGTCACCCACAAACGTAATCTATTGTATATGCAAGTTCAGAAGACAGTCGCTTCTCTTTCTCTCTCTTTTTATTATTGAGTCGTCCAGCGGTTGAGGCACTGCAGCTGGAGACGGATCAACTGTACAAGGACAGTGAAGTTTGAGACACCAGAGAAGCTTTCTTCTGGCCACCTCCAAGTTTCCACCTGGTGCAGGGCTCAAAGGAGCAGGAAACGGGATGGAGACATCTTGCCGTGAAGATCTTTGAAGATCCAGTCTTCACATCAAATCGTTAACCTTTTTGAACTTCCTTCCTACAGATCAGCCTGCCCTTTATAACTGGGGGAAGGGGGAAACCCCGGGAGGTCTCCCAGGTTGTTGAACTACTCCCTTCTCTCCAAATGCTCAAAGATAGTCCCACCCACTCAGCTCTCTGGGAAGCCTTCCTCAGCTGCCAGGAAATGTGGCTCAGCTAAACAGCTGCATGGACTTCGGAAGAACAAGCTCATCTCATTCAGACATAGACAACAGTAAGGGTCTTGTAAAGGCTGAAAAGCACAAGGGGGAGGGGGAGGACCTTGACATCTCACAATTTCTTAGACACCCCGAAGCAATTTGGGGCTGACTGGGCCATGGCTCAGTGTCAGAGCATTTTCCCACCATGCAGAAGGTCCCAGGTTCAATCCCCGGCATCTCTAACTAACAGGATCAGATGGTACAGATGATAAGTGATGGGAAAGACCTCAGCCTGAGACCCTGGAGAGCCACCCCAAGTCTGAGTAGACAATCTTGACTTTAATAGGCCAATGGGCTGATTGTTTATAGGGCAGCTTCCTGAGTTCAATAGCTTTAGTTCTGAAAAAATGTTGTTTCAATGCAAGGCTTCCAATTGTATAGAAAAGCAGATCATGAGTCACTCAAACAACTTTCTGTTCCATGTTGAAACCTTTCTTACATCCATCTTTTAAGGAGATGTTTCCAATGGAACTCTCGTAGACGTTCATCACATAAGCCAATGGTCTTCAGACCCATGGCTGAGTCATACTAGGTCATGATCTACCTACTTTTAGACCTCTAGAGGACATAGTTGGCCATCATGTAAGATAGGATACTAGATTAGATGGACCACTGGTCTCATTCCACAGGGCTATTCTCATGTTCTTAAAGTGGAGCCATTGTGTCAAACGTACAGAAAACTCACAACAGGCTTCTTAATGAAAGAAAACTTTATTGAAAAGTACTATACGCTAGGGACTGAAAAGTCAAATCTGACCAGAGTTCAGATTTGCCTCTGCTTATCAATACAATTCTCCCGCCCAAAACTTGACAGTTCCCAAGGGAGGGGAGACAAGAGAAAAGACATATGTGTAAAGAAAACAGGAATTCATTCTCACAACCTTGAGGAGGTGACAACAATCCCGAGAGCCCACAACAAGATAAGGTTAACATAACAAAACTATTCACTTTTATAGCTAGCAATACTACAGGGCCTGGAGCAAGCAGGCGCCAAGCGATATAAAGCAATATAACTGACATGGAGGAACTCAAGCTAATTTATGACAGAGATTCTACAATCCTGACACATTGGGGGCAGAGACTGCCTTTTGGGAGGACTTGTACATACAGAGCAAGGATGTCATGCCTCTCACCTCTCCTCTTAGCAGGATGGCATGGTGTAGTCTCTCAGTGGTGGAGAAGGTTCTTCCATAGTTCTGACCCTTTCTTTGTGCATCACAGTGGAACATCTCCTAGAATTTAGTGTGCATTTCCTGTCTCTGACTCTCGGTCCACTGCACCAGGTCCTGGATTGGACACTGGTGAGGTCATAACCTTTCAGGGGTTCCAAGGACTGTTGGGTCCCCAGTCTAGAATGGTCAAAGAATAGTGACCTAAGCTGCAGCCTGATATCACGTGGCCTAATAACCAGTTTATCAAGGGACAGAAAGTTCTAAGTCCAGTAGCACCTTAGATTTCCAGGGTATAAGATTTCAAGAGTCAAAGCTCAAGGGGTATATTGTTGTTGGTCTTTAAAGTACTATTGGCCTCTTAGCATCCTCAAGTGGCCCAAAAATATGGCAGTTTAGCTTTAGGGTGGAGCTATCCACTCTGTACATATTAACTCCAGTAGCATTAGAAAGTTGATGTAATGCGATTTGTTACAATGAAGGACTTTGTTCTTGTGATCTTAGGCAGATTGAAGGTCTGGTTCCCCTGATACTCTGGTGCCCTAGATATGCTCCAGGATGTGAAAGTCTCCCTGGGTCTATTTTATCTTGATTTTATGGGAGGCAGGTCAGGCTGAACTAATATTGTAGGGCGCAGGGATGCCAGAGCCTGAACCTGTGCCTATAATGTTCTCTGCAACTTCTCTCACATGGCAGAGAAGGAAACGTCAATGTTTTTTTGGAATGGTAGAACTGTTAGCACCCTTATTGATGCAGATCTCAGAACCTAAGCAGTGTTAGCCCCGGTCTGTATTTCAATGGGAGACCTCCCAAGGAATGCCCAGGTTGCTACGCAGAGGCAGGTGATAGCCAACCACCTCTGAACGTCTCCTGCTTTGACAATCCTACTGTATCCCCATCAGTTGGATGTGCCTTTATGGCAAAGGAAACAAAGAGAAGGGGTAGTCAGATGCTCTCTGTTCTTCTGAGGCCAGCCTGCAAGAGAGCATCAGTGCTATTTAAAAGAAAAGAGCAACCTGGAGTGGATTGTGTGACCCTAACCAGAACAAAGCATCCTAGAATCAAGAGATCTGAAAAACAAACAAAAAGTATGACTAGTCCAAGTTGAAAAGACCAAAAAAGCTTTGATCTGTCACTGCGCAGTTACGTTTCCTCTGAAAATAAAGCAAGGTTAGACTAAAGATCATCTTTGGGTCTATTTATAGGAAAAAATATTTGCAATATTGGTCAATTTTATTTAGGGGAGATTTTTTTTTAACAATGTTGATAGATTGGCACTTTAAAATGTAACGTCTAAAGACAGTCCCGTTTTTAAAAGGCGGGAAGAACGGAAGAGTTCCAACAGGTACTGTACTTGGAGTCCTATGTTCGGATTTGGGCACCCCAGTTGAAGAGGGATGTAGACAAACTGGAGCGTGTCCAGAGGAGGCCAACAAAGATGGTGAGGGGTTTGGAGACCAAGACATGTGAAGAAAGGTTGGGGGAGCTTGGTCTGTTTAGCCTAGAGAGGAGAGGACTGAGGGGATCTGATAACCATCTTCAAGGATTTAAAAGGCTGCCATATAGAGGATGGAGCAGAATTGTTTTTCTTTCTTGCCCCGTAGGGACGGACTAGAACCAATGGGATGAAATTAATGCAAAAGAAATTCCGTCTCAACATCTGGAAGAAGTTCCTGATAGCCAGAGTGGTTTCTCAGTGGAACAAGCTTCCTCAGGAGGTGGTGGGTTTTCCCTCTTTGGAGATTTTCAAACAGAGGCTGGATAGCCATCTGACAGAGAGGCTGATTCTGTGAAGGTTCAAGTGGGTGGCAGGTGACAGTGGATGAGCGAGAGGGTCGTGAGTGTCCTGCATAGTGCAGGAGATTGGACTAGATGACCCAGGAGGTCCCTTCCAACTCTATGATTCTATGAATCTAGGTCACTGAAAGCTCTCAGGTATATTCAAAGGTAGTATGTTGTACTGATTAGTGGTTGGATACGGGGAACTTGGACTCAGGTCTTCACACTGTCACAAAGCCGAGTACCCTGAAATAACATGTCCCTATAATGCTGGCAGTGTGGAAATCATCTTACATGCATTTCTCTATTGTCCATCTTTGCCATTATTCATGGGCAGCTCATCTACCCACTCCTTTCTAGAGGACACGGGCTTGACAATGAGCCTAAGATCATTTTCTAACTAGGGAACAAAAGCTTTCTAGTCATCGAATCGGTTGCCAGGTTTCTACAGCTGGCTTTGTGGTCCCATCTTTGTAGAACAATCCGTGCCTTATGAGGTATTTTTTCCTGTTTTCTTTTTTGTAGGTCAATAAAAGTCTTTTGAATCTGACTGGCACAAAGTTTGTAGGATAGCACTGGACAAGTTGCGTTCTCCTGGCCTGGCTTACCTCACAGGGTTGTTGTGAGGGCACAACAGAGGAGGGAGAAGCATGTGTGCCACCCTGAGCTTGTTAGAGGAACAGGGGAATGAACATGTTTCCTAAGGAACTGCATTGAATAGTTTTCACTGCATGTGTAATAGCTTGTCCGGGGGGTGGGGGTGCGACCAGTTTCAGATCATCATAAATCTGTTTAAATGTTGTTATTTTCGTTACATTTTACTTAGAGAGATCAGTGTTATGCCCCTGTCAAAAATGACTGTAACAGGGCATAGTGGTCCAAGTTTCCCACTCAGTCATCAAATTCACTGCCTTCAGGGACTCATGGGAATTGTAGTCCATGAACATCTGGAGAGCCACAGTTTAGACCACCCCCCCTATGGACTAATCTCTCTCTCTCTCTCTCTCTCTCTCTCTCTCTCTCTCTCTCTCTCTCTCTCTCTCTCTCTCTCTCTCTCTCTCTCTGTGTGTGTGTGTGTGTTTGTGAACCCACAACACAGTGTTGTTGTGAGAATAAAATGGCAGACATGGAGACTGTATACACTCCCGTGATTTCCTTGGGGGAACAACAGAACTTATAATGTTAATAATAAGCGAAATCAAAGGGAAAATCTACTGGGACTCTGGGCCTGTGGCCAGAGAGAGAGAGGTGAACCTCTCTGAAAAGGAGGTTGAGAGGGGACATGATAGCCCTCTTTAAGTATTTGAAAGGTTGTCACTTGGAGGAGGGCAGGATGCTGTTCCCATTGGCTGCAGAGGAAAGGACACGCAGTAATGGGTTTAAACTACAAGTACAATGATATAGGCTAGATATCAGGGGGAAAAATTTCACAGTCAGAGTAGTTCAGCAGTGGAATAGGCTGCCTAAGGAGGTGGTGAGCTCCCCCTCACTGGCAGTCTTCAAGCAAAGGCTGGATACACACTTTTCTTGGATGCTTTAGGATGCTTAGGGCTAATCCTGCGTTGAGCAGGGGGTTGGACTAGATGGCCTGTGTGGCCCCTTCCAACTCTATGATTCTGTGATTCTATGATTCTCTAGTGCAGGGGCAGAGCCAAAGTTGGCATCCCCTGAGGGGGACAGCTGCCAAGGCCCAGGTCTTCATCTTACAATCCTTTGGAATACCATGCACAGCTCTGGTCCCTGCAACGCCAAAAAGATATTCTGGCCCTGGTAAAAGTGAAGAAAGGGGTAACTAAAACCATCAAGGGGAAGGGACATTTTCCCAATGAAGAGATTAGGGCTCTTAAGTTTGGAGAAACAATGATGGAGGGGTAGCATGACAGAGGTTTACAGAATTGTACATGGGATAGAAGAAGAAGAATTTGTCTCCCTTTCTCACGAGACAAAAACTTGTGGCCATGCTATGGAATTGATGAGCAGGAGGCTTAGAACAGAGAAAAGTAAGTCCTTCTTCACCCAAAGAGTTTTCCACACATGGCATCCACTGCTGCTGAAAGTGGTGGCAGGAACAAGCACAGATCTCTTGAAGAGGGGGTTGGATCAACATCTGGAGCAGAGGTCCATCAATGGCTGATAGCCACAAGGTTTAGAGGGAACACTGATGGGGGCAGTGATAATCCGTACTTTTGGTGCTTGTGGGGGCACAGTGGGAGGACTTGTGGGATTCTGGCCCCACTGGTGGTCCTCCTGAGGGTCCCTGGGTTTTGGCCACTGTGTGACACAGAGTGTTGGACTGGATGGGCCACTGGCCTGACCCAACATGGCTTCTCTTATGTACTTATTACTGGGGCAGTGATGCTCTGTCTTCTTGGTGCTTTAGGAGGCAACAGTGGGGGGAGGGCTTCTGGAGTTCTGGCCCCACTGCTGGTGGGCTCCTGGATTTGTTCCCTGTGTGGCTCCCTGAGGGCTCCTGAATTTGGTCCCTGTGTGACACAGAGAGTTGGACTGGATGGGCCATTGGCCTGATCCAACATGGCTTCCCTTATGTTCTTATGGCCCTGCTGGTGGACCTCCTGAGGGCCCCTGGGTTTTGGCTACTGTGTGACACAGAGGGTTGCAATGGATGGGCCATTGGCCTGATCCAACATGGCTTCACTTACGTTCTTATGGCCCTACTGGTGGACCTCCTGAAGGCACCTGGGTTTTGGCCACTGTGTGACACAGAGGGTTGCAATGGATGGGCCATTGCCTGATCCAACATGGCTTCTCTTATGTTCTTATGGCCCTGCTGGTGGACCTCCTGAGGGCTCCTGGGTTTGGCCCCTGTGTGTCACAGAGAGTTGGACTGGAAGGGCCATTGGCCTGATCCAACTTGTCTTCTGTTATGTTCTGATGTCTCCTGGTGAAGACTGGAACCTGGAACTTCGAACCCATTAAAAATGTCCAGTTCTAACTAGTCACTTTGGAGATCAGCTGGCAAGATGATGAAGTAGAAATCATTTCCCAAAAATACTACATTTGCAATGAAACTGGATGGTGGCATCCAGAAGTGAAAAGAAGCCGAGGGAGATGGTGAAAATTTTTTCTCTGCCTATCTCTGCTGCTCCATGCAGGAGATTTCAGCATTGTGCACACCCTGGGCAAAGGACCCACAATTTGCTTTTGCAGCTGGATTTCCCTGTGTGAAGTTTTTAGCCAAGTGGGCTCTCCCCAAGACTAACCTGCCTCTGCTGAAGCGGGGGGGGGGGGATACAGAAATGAAAGATTTATAGCTGATCTGGATTGATATTTTAAAGCTGTTTTTAATTTTTAATTTTAAACATTTATTTATTATTGATTTTAACATTGCTATCTGCCTGGAACAGGTTATACCGGGAGAGGTGGTGTGTGTGTGTATAAATACATCTAATTATAATTTGTTATTAGGTGTGAAGTCGCGTCCGACCCATCGCGACCCCACGGACAATGATCCCCCAGGCCTTCCTGTCCTCTACCATTCCCCAGAGTCCATTTAAGTTTGCACCGGCTGCTTCAGTGACTCCATCCAACCACCTTATTCTCTGTTGTCCCCTTCTTCTTTTGCCCTCGATTGCTCCCAGCATTAGGCTCTTCTCCAGGGAGTCCTTCCTTCTCACGAGGTGGCCAAAGTATTTGAGTTTCATCCTCAGGATCTGGCCTTCTAAGGAGCAGTCAGGGCTGATCTCCTCTAGGACTGACCAGTTTGTTCGCCTTGCAGTCCAAGGGACTCCCAATTATAATCATAATTAACATGTGCAGCATGGCTGCAGCAACAATGGCAATTGGGCACAGAATGAACCACATGGCTGTGCATTCTCTGGAAAATAAGGGTCATGGGGACAGGAGAGAGAGAGAGTTAGAGAGAGAGAGAGAGAGGTTTCCTCTGGAGTAGGAATGCATTCCTATATGATTGTTCATCAACTCTTCAAACTGGGCCTCAGTGACATCCAGCCCAGGATGTCAACAGGGGATTATTTGCTTCTTGCCTGCCAATGAAGCCCAAGTGGGTGGACCTGGGTATCGAAGACACGTTGGGGTTATGCAAGAAGGGATTTTTCACACTCAGGAACATTCATGCCTGTGACTGGCTGTGCTCCACCAAGGGCCCCGAACTCTGTCAACCGACTGTAGGCACAGAACTCCGATAAATGTGCCAGAGAGCTACACAGCCTTGGACATAATGTCAGAAATCGAGGGTGATTTGTCTAGGGCAGGGACTCCCAACCAGGGGTCTGTGGCCCCCCAGGGGTCAGTGGGAGTTCTGGTATGGGTGGGGTTGGGCTGACTCCTCAGCTCCTACTCCTCTTCCCAGCCTACAGGACACGGAGCTGCCATGGTAGTGAAAAGGTTATTTAAAATGGGGTTTTAATGTTGTATTTTTATTTGGTTTTATAAGTAAACCGCCCCGAGACGAATTGTCACGAGGGGCGGTATAAAAGTTTGAATATAACTAATAATATATAAATAATGTTGGGGAGGCGGAACAAAAGGAGGGCTTAAGGGTGTGAGTAGTGATGTCACTTATGGGGCCTGGCAGGGGGCGTGGCCAGCTGACATCACTTCCGAGGCTTCTTGAAGTCTGAAAAATTATTCCAGGAACTCTTCCACAGTCAAAAGGTTGAAAAAGGCTGGTCTAGAGGTATTTCTTTTGCTCTGAGATTTCACCTGATTGTTTTAGGAAGTAGACTTTAAAAATAAGTATATTACCTAGAAGATAATATTCATTAAAACATCTCAGATTGCACAAAACCGCATTAATTCCCAACGCCCAGCTACTACAAGCTTCTTCAGACCAATAATTTGGACTTTAAATGAAAGTTCACAAACTTCTTGAGATTCAGCACAGACCTTTTCCTCCAGTTTCTTTTTGCAGGTTCTTTCCACATTTTTCTATGCGAAGCCAGAGAATCCAAGCCCAACAGACTCAAGTAAGGGACAGTGTGGACCGATGACATGCCCAAGAAACCCATGACAGGCCACAGAAGCCCAGCTGAATCCAGGGCCTACGTGGCAGGCTCAACCAAACTAATATCAGCCCAGATAATCCCAATGAATGAATGAATGAATGAATGAATGAATATCGATGTACCCCACAAGTAGCTATGAATGCAGCCTCCATAGCTCCTGTTGGGAAACACCCTACACTTGTTCTAGTATTTCTGCCATCTTCTGCTCTTGGATACCTTGAGTGCCTTGCGCTCGGACAGCGTTTAACGTTCTGTTGTCTGCCCTGAAACAAAACCTGCATCTTACTGTTCATACCAGGTCTTGTTTCAAAGAGGAATGGGAGAAGGGGCTGACATCTTCAGCAGCTCAGCCAAGAAGTCTCTCCCAACCCCACCCACACCCCCACCCCGCTTTATTCTTCCCGTCAACATACGATTATCAAATAAGGCTTTGTCAGAGTCTCAAGATTGGCCAATCTAAGTGATCCGTTCCCTTCCAAAGTCACGTGAAATTGGCCCAGGAGAGCTTAAGATGCTATTTATTTCTCAGCATCCTCCCTGGGCTTGACATTCAGGTGGGGTGACAACCCGATCAAGCGAGGCGGCTGAACTGGTACAACTGGTCCGTCTTCCGAAGGTGCGTGAAAAACTTTCTGCTATGCGTTCCCGTCCCCCTTGCCAAGAATTTTACACGTTGCTGCTGCTTATCATCACTCAGTTCTGTTTACCCAGGCTTCACTCGTGCTCGGGCAGAGTTTTCGTTACACAATCTGTGGACCATCCTAGGAGAAGATTTTTTTAAAATAATAATAAAATAAGCGAGGACATTCATCCCTATGACCTCTTCGTGGTTTGCAGATGCATTTCCATACATCTCAGGCCCAGGAATGAAACTGGGCCAAGAAAATGAACTGTCCATAATCATACAGGGAGAAGGAGAAGGAGAAGGAGAAGGAGAAGGAGAAGAGTTGTTTTTTATATGCTGCATTTCTCTTCCAGGAGTCTCCAATTGGCTTAAAATCACCTTCCCTTCCTCTCCCCACAACAGACACCCTGTGAGGTAGGTGGGGCTAAGAGACCTCCAACATTACAGCTCTGTGGGAACAGCTCTATCAGGGCTGTGACTGGCCCAAGATCACCCATGTGGAGGAATAGGGAATCAAACCGGGCTCGCCAGATTAGGAGTCTCCGATCTTAACCACTTTGCCACTCTAGCTCTCCAAGAGATACGTGGACATTCTAACTAGTTTCTCGGGATTCATCATTCTTCTGCTTTACCCCAGAATTAAGATACTGAGTGTCTATGAAAGCGTTGGGTGAAGTTTTCGCCTGAACTGGCTGTCCTGAAACTTTAAAATAATATCAAATCACAACTGATTTATGGCACCCCTCATGGGATTTTCGAGGCGAATGATGAGCACAGGCGGGTTGGCGGTGGTCTCCCATCCCAGTAATAACTGTTGTGGATACAGTGAAGCAGACCTGGTTCAAACAAGCAGGGACACTTGATGCTATTGGTTAAGCATGCCGCTTGAATGGTCCAATGAGTTCAGACAGGGACCTTGCAAGGAGCTGATCACAGGCTCTGGAAGGAACTTGGGTCTATGCAGGAAATCCACAACTACCTGCCCATCCACACTGACCTCAATTCCATGTCCATATGATGTCCCCCCACCCAAAAAAAAGACCCCAGAATCCCTGGTCAGTCTGGTCTGGAGGAAATTTTCCTTCTGACCCCAAAGTGGTGATCAGCATTTCCCTGGACATGCAACAAACATTCATTGTTTGTTTGTTTGTTTGTTTGTTTGTTTGCTTGCTTGCTTGCTTGCTTGCTTGCTTGCTTGCTTCTTTCTTTCTTTCTTTCTTTCTTTCTTTCTTTCTTTCTTTCTTTCTTTCTTTCTTTCTTTCTTTCTTTCTTTCTTTCTTTCTTTCTTTCTTAGATTTCTAGCCTGTCGCTCCCATAAGGCTCGTGGCGGGTTACAGAATATAGATACATAAAATCCCCCATGAAATTACCCCTAAAAAATTTCTAAAAATCACATACTCTACAAAAACCCAAGATGTACCGAGACGAAAAACCGACTAAAGAGCGCCACCTACTACACCTACAGGGTAGACATAGGGGAATGTCTTAAGCCGCCAACAGATGGTCCAGAAGGGGGGTCAGATCTTCCTTAGAGCGCCGGCCTCAGCCATGGACCTGGCGGAAGAGCTCCTAACACACATGCACCTGCATTGTCATCAGGAGCCCTGACTAGCTGCTACACTTCCTTTGTTGACGTTGTATGTGAGGAAGTGTGCATGCAAAAGTTCATACCTTGAATAAGTCTTGGTTGGTCTTATAGGTGACCCAGGACTCTAAATTTGTTGAGCGGCTTCAGACCAACAAGGTGACTTGCTTGAATCTGCTACACTGCCTGCTACCCAGTTTGGTGTAACGGTTAGGAGTGCGGACTTCTAATCTGGCATGCTGTGTTCGATTCTGCACTCCCCCACATGCAGCCAGCTGGATGACCTTGGGCTTGCCACAGCACTGATAAAACTGTTCTGACCAAGCAGTGATATCAGGGCTCTCTTAGCCTCACCCACCTCCCTCACAGGGGGTCTGTTGTGGGGAGAGGAAAGGGAAGGCGATTGTAAGCCGCTTTGAGCCTCCTTCGGGTAGAGAAAAGCGGCATATAAGAACCAACTCTTCTTCTTCCACCCTTCTACAAGCAAAAGCGGGAGTGACCCATTGCAGCTGCACACTTTTGAGCTATCGTGTTCCACGGATTGGAAGTTTCTCTGCTCCCCATCCTTGGTACAAGACTTTAGATAGCTAGACCGAATAGGCGTGGTGAGTTTCCAGAGATCAGACTTAGAGAGTTCAAAATATAAGAAAGTTTAATAAAGGAATAAAAGAATACACACATTCCGTTCAAGCTTTCGGGCTTAACAAGGGAACAAAGAAAAGGTGAAAACGCACAGACCTCTCTCTCCCTTCTCAAGGTACTTCCTAAATGATGTTTGATTTAGGACATGCGGGCTTTACTTGAAACTGTACGTTATAGATCACATTTACCTTAGATCTCCAGGCTGGGACTCCTCTCCATTGTCCCCTCCCTTGTGGATATTATGGAGTCCCTCCGTGAATTCTTAATGCATCATGGTTTGACATGACACAAAAAGCAGCCCAAAACAGAAGAGACCCTTCTGTCTCATGTCCAGTTTCCTCCAAAGTTATTTTTTACTTTATACACGATCGAATCCAACAAAATATCATTTCGTATATGCTTCAAACAAACTTCTAAATGCAACATGAAAAGTTGCTTTAATTCTACAGTTCAATTGGCCGGGCCCAATGGGGCCAGAATCTTGTAGGGCAGGGGTAGTCAACCTGTGGTCCTCTGGATGTCCATGGACTACAATTCCCATGAGCCCCTGCCAGCCATGGCAGGGGCTCATGGGAATTGTAGTCCATGGACATCCAGAGGACCACAGGTTGACTTACCCCTGTTGTAGGGCATCAACTCAGCTTGGACAATGGTTTCGAGCACTGGCTGGAGTCTAGGCTGCTAGCCTGGTCCTGTCTTTTTTTCAGCTCCCTCTGAGAAATCTTGGTGCCTTTGCTGTTTCTGCTGGGCGGGAGAAGATCCAGGGGCTAGTAGTCCTGGTCCTGGTCCAGCATGACTGAGCTGAAGCTGTCCCAGGACCTGGAAAGGTAGCTAGAAGTCATGGTTGGAGACCCTTAAAGCAGACTCCTCGAGAACATCCCTTGGGGGAGATGGGTCAGGGGCTGAGGGGACTGATTCCCTTCTTCAGGTTTCTTGGGCTCCTCTTCTGTAGTCTGTAGACCACCCATTGGAGTTCATGACATTTAGGAAATTCCTAGAGCATCACCAATGCCATTTCACTTCTGGATCCCAAACAGAAAGTGATGTCACAATGTTGTGTGATGTTGAGTTTTGATGTCTCCACCTCCTCATTCCTAGATCCAGTCTACACATAGCAAGTCTACAAGGGCAATGGCTTTCTGAAACCTAGTAGCCAAGACATTCAATGTAGAGATGATAGGACTTTGAATATACAAAGCCCAACATGTTGTGGTGCTTGAGAGCCAACTTGGTGTGGTGTTTAAGAAGAAGAAGAGTTGGTCTTTATAAGCCACTTGTCTCTAACTGAAGGAGTCTCAAAGCGGCTTACAATTGCTTTCCCTTTCCTCTCCGCACAACAGACTCCCTGTGAGGTGGGTGAGGCTGAGAGAGCCCTGATATCACTGCTTGGTCAGAACAGTTTTATCAGTGCTGTGGCGAGCCCAAGGTCACCCAGCTGGCTGAACATGGAGGAGGAGCAGGGAATCAAACCCAGCTCAGCAGATTAGAAGTCCATGCTCCTAAACACTACAGAGTGACCTATAATCTGGAGAACTGGGTTTGATTCTCCATTCCTCCACATGCAGCCAGCTGGATGACCTTGGGCCAGCCATGGTTCTCAGAGAGCTCTCTCGGCTTCACCTTCAGGTGTCTGTTGTGGGAAGAGGAAGGGTAGGCAATCACAAGCCACTTTGAGACTTCTTCCGGTAGTAAAAAGCAAGGCACTAAAACCCCCCACAAAAACCCAGCTCTTCTTCTTCTTCTTCTGCCACCAGACTATGCCACTTTCCCAAACCACTTGGCAAGGCAGGCTGTCTCACAGCAGCCAACGATTTGTTGTCCCCGCAACTGCGGATTGTTTTAGCAGACGGAGTCGCTAACCCTCTCCGAGTTTTGTGCAGCGGTTCTCGTCCCTCGACAAAGATCTCCAGCAACTGATGTTCCGAAGGCGATTTCATTCTTTCATTCTTTCTTTTTAAAAAAAGAAGCAATGCTTTGTTCCTGCAACAGGACATAAAAAGGTTTAAAGATACAAGAGAAAGCACTTCAGCTCATCCGGTAAGAGAAGCCGACTAATTCCGCCCCGCTGTTTGGATCCCAAGCACCTCGTTGTGCACAAGCATCACAATGGCCCCAAGGACAAGTGCCCTTCCCTGGGCAGAAATACCTGCGTTTTGTGTACTGTTTAGTGGAACCAGCTCCGTTTGGCATCTTGCCTGCACCATTCAGAGCCCTTGTGTCGGCTCCAAAGTCAATGGCAAATGTGTTGGTCTCGGCACTGGTATTTTGAACGGCCCAGGGAAGAGGGGCTGAGTCCAGACCTTTCCGTTGCCCCTGACTCACGTGAGGTTTTGGCACAGCCCCCCTCGCTGGGGCTCACGTGCAACAGGCAGTGGGGGTACGAAGATGCTTGGTGGTGTGATTGACATTAAACAAATGCATCTTTATTTTTAGAGCCCGCCAAGCCTGAACGCTCAGGGCGGGTAACAGCAGGAGGTAACAATCAGAAAAATTATATAATCATATCTCAACATTCCATAAGACGTTTTATATTTCAGTAGCCCCCAACTAGTTTAGAGTGGGGTGGGGTGGAGTCAAATCCTTGGAGGGCAGATCTTACCTCTGTTTTCAGCGGTGATGCCAGCCCTTCTTGATGGCCCATCAGAGCTCTGACCGTAGGCCTGGCAGAACACTCTGTCTTGCAGGATCTGCAGAACTGATCTCTCAGCAGAGCGTTCCACCAAGTTGGGGCCAAAGCCAAGAACTTGCCAAGACCAGTCTCACCTCCTTTGGGCCAGGGATCCTAAGCAGGTTTGGGTCAGAAGATCTTAATGCCCTGGGAGTGGGGTGGGGTGCAGTGGAAAAGGCAGTCCCATATATATGCTTTAGTGACCTTAGGACATTATGGACTCCATGGGTCACAAGGGACTCCACCCATTTGATATGGCATCTCTTTGCAGCTAACTCTTGACAGGACATACGGAATGAAATGCTGGCATTGGCTCACGGTATATACAATTTAAGATTGACACTCTCTCCCCAACGTTTTGCCCAAGATATATCTTCCACATTACTGGCTGCCCCACCACCAGGTCTTGCTTTGCTCTTGTAACCGCTCTGGCAAACACTTCTCAGGAAAGGGGGATTTTAAGGGAAAGCAATCCGGCCGAAAAGCAGCCGATCCATTGCTCAGTTTCTAGCATGAGCAAGTTGAAGGGCATCTTCATATACACCATTCTAGACCCTATGCTCTTTGGGGCTGAAGTGACCCAAAGGACAGGATATGATCCATAAACTTTCTTTGGAGCATGCTGTGGTTAATTATAAAATGCCATGATTTTGACAAGTCTATTTGGGCACCCCTGCACTATGCAGGACACTCACAGCCCATCCACTGTAACTTGCGACCCCCTTGAGCCTTCACAGAATCAGCCTCCCCATCAGATGGCTCTCCAGCCTCTGTTTAAAAATCTCCAAAGAGGGAGAACCTGCCACCTCCTGAGGAAACCTGTTCCACTGAGGAACCGCTCTCACTGTCAGGAACTTCTTCCGGAGGTTTAAATGGAATTTCTTTTGAATTAATTTCATCCCATTCGTTCTGGTCTGTCCCTCTGGGGCAAGAGAGAGCAATTCTGCTCCATCCTCCATATGGCACCCTTTTAAATACTTGCAGATGGTTATCAGATCCCCTCTCAGTCGTCTCCTCTCCAGGCTAAACAGACCAAGCTCCCCCAACCTTCCCTCATACGTCTTGGTCTCCAAACCCCTCACCATCTTTGTTGCCCTCCTCTGGACACGCTCCAGTTTGTCTACATCCCTCTTCAACTGGGGTGCCCAAAACTGAACACAGGACTCCAAATGAGGCCAAACCGGAGCAGAGTAAAGTGGTACCATCACCTCTCGTGATCTGGACATGATACTCCGTTTGATACAGCCAAAAATACCATTTGTCTTTCCTAACCTAACTATGCTAAATACACATCTCCTTCAATGCCCCGTGCAGGAGAGTCTTCAAATGCTTCTGAATCATGCACGCTACAGACCTTGCATGTTCTAACAGGGTCCACCGCAGTATTTTCTGACTAGTGTCTGTTGTGACTTTACGGCACTTTCTACCACCACCATCGCTAGCATTGACAGGAAGTAGTTCTTCACAGTCTCAGGTGAAAGTTTTTCACATTACCAGCTATTGGGTCCTTTTTAACTGGAGAGAAGGTTAGATTGACTGTGTAAGATTCCGTCGTCATTTCCATGATCTCTTCAATGTCTTCCCTGTGCTCCCAGCTGGGAAACGTATTGGTGAAAGTCAACGGCTCAAGACCAGCATGAATTGGGTAAGATTTACCTGGGACCATCTGCAGGCAAAGCAGATGATCTATCACTCAGCCAATGAGTCCCCTTGGAAGAAATGTAGGACATTGATGTGATTAAGTGAAGGGATGAATGTCACCTTTGGTGGCCATGGAAAGTCCTGTCTAGTCTCATCTGATTTATGGAAACATTGTAGAGTTTTCAAGCCAAGAGACAAATAGAGGTATTTTGCCATTGTCTAACTGGTGCAGCAACCATAACCTTCCTTGGTGGTCTCCCAGACAAGTATGAACTAGGGTCAACCCTGCTTAGCTTCTAAAATGTGATGAGATTGGATTAGCTTGGGCTATACAGGGCTGAATCTGCACAGAGCTTTAATTCCAATCTGAGGTCGATTCAGTCCCTGCCATCTCCACTGAATGCGATCTCCGTTTTGATTTTGTCCAATTTAAATTTTCCCTCTGCAACAAACATGATTGATCTGGAGTGATCCTACCTTTTCCTGCAATATCCTAGAGTGGATATAACCGTCAATATTTGAAAAATTGGTGTGAGAAAGCATGAGAAAGCATGCAGAGCTCTGCATGTTCCGAATTTGCTACTGAGCTCTGTGATAGAGAAGCCCAAGCTTCAGTTCCTCGTTCCCAGGCTGCAAGCTTGCCTTAAAGAGGAAGCCCTAACTTCTCTCAGCAGAGGCTCCAGAAGCCCTAAACTTCTCTCAGCAGAGATTGGCCTCTTGGTTTTTTCTCCCTTTCCACAGTCTCCAATCCTCTCCTCCCTCCCCCCCCCTTCAAGAAAGAAAGAGACTCCTGCCGTGCTTGGCTCCCCCCTCCCCTTCTGAGCTTCCCTAACCTCATGCAGAATGCTTTTCTGTTTCAATTGGGGGGGGGGTGTGAATAGAGGAAGACCTGAGTTCAAATCGATCTGGATTCAGCAGGATCCACAACGGAATAAACAAAGTAAGTGCAGATTCAGCCCAGGTCTGGATGAAGGGCCCCTTATCATCTCTTATTTGGAGTTCACAGCACCCCATAGCCACCTTAAGAGACAACTTCAGCTAATGGCCACCCTAAGGTTTCAGCCTGGGTTCTTTTCCTTCTTTTAGCCCAAGGTTCTTGTGCTAGCTGATTGGAGCAGGGATGCTGAAAAGTTTTGCTAGGCTTGCTGTCAGGATGCCCCTCCTTTGGAAATCAGTTTCTCCCCGCTTCTGCATGGATGTTGGGTGGAAGGACCTGGAAGAGAAAAGTAGGGCCTGGCTGGCTGGCTGCTACGTCAGGTGGTGGCTGATTAGACAGCAGCTGTTTACAGCTTTGGGGAGCAGGTTTGTGAAGGAGGGATACATATAATTTCCCTTGATAAAGATATTATTGAAATGCAGAGGGAACTCCGGCCTCTGCAGCTGTCTCTTCTCTTTATTGTTGTGCTTCAGCACTTTTTTACAGCTGTGAAAAGAGCTGTTTCTGGACCTCTTTTTTTTCTTCTCATCTGGGGCTTGCACTACCCCCCAGATTTTGGGGCCCCTGGCCACCTTTGGAGACAATGCCGGCACTTGCAAGGATGGTGAGAACGTTGCTGTAAATACAGGCTGGGAGGGTGGGGAAGGCACTTGGATGCGCAAATTAACTCCTCGAGAGCATTCCTCAATCTTCGCTCTTTTGTGGATTAATTGATCTGGGATAGCTGCCACTCTCTGGCAGCATGCTCAGAATCCCTAATTCGGACGGCTCGAGTTTTTGTCTGCGCTTTAATAAGCGCGGAGAGAATCACTCGGCAGCTGACTGTTGTCCAAACATCCTGGTCACCTGACGAGAGAGGATGAAGGAGATATTCCCTACAGCCCGATCCTCTGCATTTTTACTTGGAAGCAAGTCCCACTGAATTCAGTGAGATTTCTCCTCTCGTAAATATGCATCGTCTGCTCTCATGCAAGATATGCTTCTCACCAATGGAAATTAATCAGGTCTACTGAAATCAGTGAAGCTGCCTTGTCCCTCGAGGGGACCCTTTATAATGCAATCCTATGCAGAGTCGCTGCATTGTTGGTCTGCTGAAATCAGTGTTTTTCATAGAATCATAGAGTTGGAAGGGGCCATACAGGCCATCTAGTCCAACCCCCTGCTCAACGCAGGATCAGCCCTAAGCATCCTAAAGCATCCAAGAAAAGTGTGTATCCAACCTTTGCTTGAAGACTGCCAGTGAGGGGGAGCTCACCACCTCCTTAGGCAGCCTATTCCACTGCTGAACCACTCTGACTGTGAACATTTTATTCCTGATATCTAGCCTATATCGTTGTACTTGTAGTTTAAACCCATTACTGCGCGTCCTCTCCTCTGCAGCCAACGGAAACAGCATCCTGCCCTCCTCCAAGTGACAACCTTTCAAATACTTAAAGAGGGCTATCATGTCCCCTCTCAACTTCCTTTTCTCCAGGCTGAACATTCCCAAGTCCCTCAACCTATCTTCATAGGGCTTGGTCCCTTGGCCCCAGATCATCTTCGTCGCTCTCCTCTGTACCCTTTCAATTTTATCTACGTCCTTCTTGAAGTGAGGCCTCCAGAACTGCACACAGTAATAAGGATGCAACTCTGTATAAGATTAAACTGTCAGAATGTTCAGGCCAAATTATATTGAAACAGAAGTTCTGCTATGGGATCTCCTGGTGTGTTACTTGGCTAGGGGGAAATGCCACGCGGAAGGGTTAATATTTTCCCCTCTGGACCACTGTGGTGGTCAAAATTGGACTTCTCCTAGTTCATAAGGAGAAAAGACAGGTACCCTTTTTGTGTCTGTCTTGTTTCCCTGCTGGAGTTCAATGCCTTTTATGCATGCACGGATTACTTTAGATTCTCAATGTAGTTGAGTTGGTGGGGCTTTACTCTGAACATTGTGCCTGCACGCTGCACCTTTTCCCCTTGGGAATTGTGGAGTATACGTTTTGCATACCAATGAGAAAACAACGGATAATGTCACAGCACTGAAATTTCCTCTCTCTATTTTTTTGTGGGTGTGTGGTCTGATTGATCTCTCCTTATTGGTCCACTTCATGCTGGACATGTTTTTTGAAACAGGAAATAGAAATCCTTCAAGCTTCATTTACTCCCGAGTAGCTATCTTAACAGAATGTTCGTGGTTCTCCCCCCTTCATCCATGTACTCCACTATTACTTACTTTTTATATCTTGTAAATTTCTCAGTGTGTGCTTTTTAAGAAGCAGGGTGAGTCTAGTGAAATGAGTTGCTCATTAAACTTGGATCGCTATGGGGGGTGAATTAGTGCCAGGGAGAGCTTTAAACGTGTATCTATGTGTGTCTGCAGCAAAAGATGTGTTCCTTCAGGAAAAGACACCAACCAAGTGGCCAGAATTGCAGCAGTGGGTGCACCACAAAGGGGAGGGAGGGAAGGAGTGAGGGAGGGAAGGCTGCCCTGCCACAGGAAAAGTGTGCATTTCCTCACCACACAAGGGTGCTCCCTCACCTCTCTCCCACTTTCCCCCACCAAGAAGGGCAACATTGATGGCAAAGAACTGTGTTATGAGGGAGTTCCTTCCCCATTCCTCATGCTGTGGCCCAAAGCCATATTGAAGCATTCTATGGTTGTCAACCTCCAGGTAGGTGCTGGAGCTCTCGTCAAATTTCAGCTGATCTCCAGAGGTCAGTTCCTCTGGAGGAAAGGGCTGCTTTGGAGTGTGGACTCAATGGCAATATAACCTTCTGAAGTCCCTCCCTTTAGAGAGCCGGTTTGGTGTAGTGGTTAGGAGTGCGGACTTCTAATCTGGCATGCCAGGTTCGATTCTGCACTCCCCCACATTTAGCCAGCTGGGTGACCTTGGGCTTGCCACAGCACTGATAAAGCTGTTCTGACCAAGCAGTGATATCAGGGCTCTCTCAGCCTCACCCACCTCATAGGGTGTCTGTTGTAGGGAGAGGAAAGCCACTTTGAGACTCCTTTGGATAGAGAAAAGTGGCATATAAGAACCAACTCTTCTTCTTCTTAGGCTGTACCACCAAATCTTCAGGAATTTCACAACAAGCGTTTGGCAACCCTAAGCTATTTGATTTATTGTTGTACTCCACCTTCTTGTTGAGGTTCAAGGGGAACTAGAGTCAGACAACAATGGGGAAATAGCCCAGCCTAATACACACTATGAGCAATAATGCAATCGAACTGGGTTACAAAATTAGAGAAAAATGAAGTAAAAACAACATTATACCTCCAGTAAACAGCATCAAATGCAACTATTGAGAGGAGTGTCTTCCCAGCTGAATTCTGTTTTCCCTTCTAACTAGTTGACAGTGTTCTAGTTTCAACTGATTGTTAAAATTCCAGGCAATATTTTTTCCTCTCTAAACTGCATTGTTCATTGGATAAATTACGCTGTCTTTATTTCATTGTTCTTGAATTGTGAAATCCACTTTATGGGATGCGTGATACAGTTTTATTTATTTAAATAGTCTTTAATTGTGCAATTCCATTTTATGGCATCGTCTTTGATATGTATAATAATGGCCTTTCTTTCCGTCTTTCCCCCCCCCTACCTAAGTCTGCAACCAGCCTAGGAAGGAGATGATAAATGAAGCACAAATATACATGGAAGCATCGTTTTAGGAAGCGCTGGATGTTCTCAGCACAGAACTCCAGCAATAAGTATTGTTTGGTCTTTCTCCCCCAAAAGCAGCCAAATAATATAGCATCCACTCCACCTGCTCCCCTCCTAACCAGGATGCCTTCTAGGCTAAAAGGAACCTCAAGTAGAATCATAGAATCATAGAATCATAGAGTTGGAAGGGGCCATATAGGCCATCTAGTCCAACTCCCTGCTCAACACAGGATCAGCCCTAAGCATCCTAAAGCATCCAAGAAAAGTGTGTATCCAACCTTTGCTTGAAGACTGCCAGTGAGGGGGAGTTCACCACCTCCTTAGGCAGCCTATTTTTCCTGATATCTAGCCTATATCGTTGTAGTTTAAACCCATTACTGCGTGTCCTCTCCTCTGCAGCCAACAGAAACAGCATCCTGCCCTCCTCCAAGTGACAACCTTTCAAATACTTAAAGAGGGCTATCATGTCCCCTCTCAACCTCCTTTTCTCCAGGCTGAACATTCCCAAGTCCCTCAACCAATCTTCATAGGGCTTGGTCCCTTGGCCCCAGATCATCTTCGTCGCTCTCCTCTGTACCCTTTCAATTTTATCTGCGTCCTTCTTGAAGTATGTGATTTGCCTTAGGATGGTAGAACAAAAGGCTGCAGGTTCCAATGAATGGCAACACAAGTTCACAGGGACAGGGCAGGAGAACCTGATAAAAATCAGTTCAGGTCTTTTCCCCCTACTGGTACTTGGCGAGGCCAAATTGCTTGTTGCTGTGGAAAATTAGAGTCAAGTGAGTCTAAGTCAGATTCTTTAGCATGCCAGGTCCTCCCATGTATAGGAGTTAATGGGACCTCTTGTTGCAATGAGAGGATCCAATGACATCTAGTGATTTCAGTGGTCATCTGAACTTCTGGGAAAGGCTGTATCGCCCCTGGGGAGGACTTGTGTAGCCTTGGAACTCTAGTTGGGAACCCCTGCTCTAGTGCAGGGGTAGTCAATCTGTGGTCCTCCATGAGCCCCTGCCAATGGGAATTGTAGTCCATGAACATCTGGAGGACCACAAGTTGACTACCCCTGCTCTAATGCATCACCAGGAGATTTGCATAAGAATATATAGAGCTAGGTATCATAAGCATATTCATGATGACTGACTCCAAAACTGCACATAATTTGTCCTAAGGGCTTTGCATAGAGATTGAGAAGCATAGGGGATAAAATTACACACTGTGGAACCCTGTAGGAGTGGCTCCCCACTGATAATAACTGCTCTTCAACAGCAACCCTTTGACTCTGATGTGCGACAAACAACTAGGACAAGTTCAATGCCCATCCCCTGATAACTGCTTCTGCCTTCAAGAGTGTCAATAAGATGGCATGATCTCGATGGTGGCCATATGCCCCCCCCCCCCGTAGGGCCCTGGCACATCTGAAGTCAGCCACAGACTGAAAAATGTGGGGAGGCCTGGTAACTGAATTGACAATATACCCTTATATAGTGTTATTAATTGCTAGAAAGTTTGACACTCATCAGGGGGGGGGGGAAGAAACCATGCAATCCATTCCTCTGTGTGTGCTTGAATTAATGCATGCAAGAAGAAAAAATGAATGCAGATTCTTCTCTTGGTTAAATTTTCTAGAAATCTGTCTCATATATATATATATCTCAAAGACAAGGTATGTTGAGTTTAGTTGGTTCACTTTTAGCTTAGGCCTTTTTTAGTCTAGCTCATTGCCCAAGTGGCCAACCTACTGCAGGGGGCCCTTGAACCTGGGAAGTGTTCCTAAAAGGGCTATGATAAAAATAAAGTTGAGAATGGCTGATCTACTGTATCAAAGGCTACAGATAAATCCAGTAAGAACAATGAAGAGGCCTTTTTCTACACTCAAAAAGGGGTCATCAACTAAATCTAGGAGGAACGTCCAGTGTCCCCATCCCATAGTCAGAGTGAAGAGTCCAGAGTTCTCCAAGAAGACCTGAGCTTGGTTGACTATTGCTCCCTCAACAACTTTGCCCAGAAAGGGCTGATGCAGTAATCATTAGCCACAAAATTTTTCCATGGGGATATTTTTAAAGTAGTGGATTTCGTTGAGTGAAAATGTCCTGAATTAGTGTCTGATTTGTAATAGATACTAAACGTTTATTGCTACTAATATAATAAGAGTGTAAACATGCCGTATTTGCCAAAATGGGAAGCATGAGCCTGAATATGGAGTCCTGGGGAATTCCTGTAATGTTTATTGATTGACTTAAAATAGGGATGATTAAAATAACAAAGATTAATTAATTATTAATTATTAATTTAATTTGTAAAGTTAAATTCTCATCAACTGTTATTAATGTGACATTATTGCATGTACATGCCTGTTTGTTACCCTCCTTGAGCCAAGCGGGAAGAGCAAGCTATAAAAATAAAATTAATATTATTATAATCCAGTATTTCCATGCTTTCTGTCAGGTCCACCATATATGATAAAATGATGCATTTATATCCTGAACATTTCCAACATTTCCCATTAGAACTCTCAGTGATTCTTGTTCTATCTTGGGGGCAATATACCATCTAAAAAGCATTTTATACCAGTTTTCTTTTAGCATTGGACAATCAGTAAATTTCATTACCCCACAATAACTCCCATTAATCCATACTTATATTCTCGGCAAGGTTTTGAGTCCATTTTATCATATAATAACTTGTTCTGTTTCAGAGTTGTACTGCAATAACAATGTATAGATTTTGCCCATTATTAATTTGGCATATGCAGTTTTTCTCTCAACTGGCCACTTCTTTCATAAGTTGTTCTTTCAATTTTGAGACAGTCTGATAGTAAATTAGCCAAGATATATTCTTTCCTTCTTTTCTTAACAATTTGCCATCCTTCTTTGTCCATCATGTTCTCACACGTTAAACTATCTATTTACTTCCTTGAGTTTAAATCATAATGACCATTTTTTTGCTTCATTAGCATTCCCTCTGGGATCCCTCTTTCCTGACCAATGTTGTTGTTGTTGTTGTTGTTGTTATTTCAATTTAAAACCCCATTAAACTCCCATTAAAAGACTTAAAAATATCACAGCATGGCGGCACAATAATAAAATCCCCTTCCTACCCCCCTTCCTAAAAAGGGGGGGGTGGAGGAGAAGGAGGTCAACGGTGTCCAAGAAGAAGCCCGGGGGAGAGCAGTCGATGTACCCCAGCAGCCCCAGCCTCAACCATAGACCTGGCGGAAGAGCTCCGTCTTGCAGGCCCTGCGGAATGTTGAAAGGTCCCGCAGGGCCCCCAGCTCTCCCGGGAGCTCATTCCACCAGGTGGGGGCCAGGACCGAAAAGGCCCTGGCCCTGGTCGAGGCTAGGCGTGCTTCCCTAGGGCCGGGAACTTTAATTGCTGTTTTTATGCTTTTCTATTTATTTTAGCTCTGGTTTTAATTGCTTTAATGAAGTAGTGGTGGTTTAATAATGTGATTTCATTATGCATGTTTTAATTTGTCAGCCACTCCAGTGGCACATGTGAGGTTAGAAAGCCCGGAAAGAAATAGGGTAAAAATATTGTTTTAATGGTTCTTGCGATGGTAAAGGAACAGTCATGTTCGTTGCTCTGATCTTCTTGGGAGGAAGGGTGGGATAAAAATCCATGAGGTAAACTTATTTTCCACTATCAAGGCAACTTTCAAAAGAGACAAAGTACAACCGTATCTCTTTTTTTTTCTATTCCATGAGACAAGATAAATGAAGAATGGCAGTCTTCAAGCAAAGGTTGGATACACACTTTTCTTGGATGCTTTAGGATGCTTAGGGCTGATCCTGCGTTGAGCAGGGGGTTGGACTAGATGGCCTGTATGGCCCCTTCCAACTCTATGATTCTGTGATTCTAAGAATGGCCATGTCCAGAAAGCCAGAAGAAAAAGGAAAGGAATGAAAGGAAGAGAGAAAAAGAGAAAGAAAACACCAACTATTTCCCTCCTTCCTGTGATATATCTTCCTTTTTTAAATGCTGGGATACATACATGTTATATTTAGCCCACGATCCATCACAAAAATGGCCTGTGTTTAAACAAAGTGATTTCCGCCCCCCCCCTCACCTGATGTAAGTCTTCACTGCTCTCATCACAATGAACAACCCAGCTATCTTTATTTTATTTTTTTTAAATACACATTTCAGGTTTTTGACATGGAGTCTCTGTGAGCTTAACCTTCCTCGGGATCCTTGACGTTTTTTTGTGTCGCAGACTTGTTTCATCTGATGCCTGTGACGGTTCTAAAATACGAGAAGACAGGCACACACTTTCTGAGAAGTCCCTTTCTAGTGGCCTGAAGGCAGATCCTTGATGTTGGGAGACAAAGTTATCCTCTGCAATTTCCCCTTGATGTCGCCTAAATGGGAAACGAGGGACCGAGGGAGGAACAGGAGGAGGACTGAACATCATCTGAACTTCGAGCAAAACCATTGGCTCAGAAAGCACCATCAAAGAGCCCAACACCCTGGCCTCCCTCTTCTGCCCCCCCCTCCAAAAAAAGAAAAAGCCCCTCGAGGAATACACAAGGATGAAATTGGCACAAATTAACTCGATTGTGTTGGGAAGCTCACCCCCAAACAAATACCCACCACAGTCCAGAAAGGCCAAAGGAGAAGAGACACATTGAAGTTGGCAGTTCACAGCGGCCATCTTTTCAACAGGGTCTCTTTCTTCTGTGGGTTTTTTTTTCTTTTTTTGGAGCTGAAAAAGGAAAAAAGGGAAGGGGGGGCCAAAAAAAAAAAAAAGAGGGAAAGAGAAAGCCCTTTGCTCATTGTGACGGCCCCTATTCAACCTCCCTTCGGAGTCATTCGCAATGCATTAATTACTTGCTTTTGGGCTCCACCAGGAAGCGGCCCAAACATGACTTGTGTTTTCAAAGAGACACACTTCCTGCACCTCACCTTTTCATGTGCAGAAATGGATGCCTTTTCCCCCCTCCTCCCCATGTTCAAATTCCTCATCCCCCCCCCTTTTTTATTTTTGCATAAGGTAACTGCTCATAAAAGGCAAAGCAGGGGGAGGGGAAGAGTGAAAAAAGACGTACACAAAACCCCCCAATTTCATGCTCCTGGAAGAGTTGTTTGCATCCCTTTCATTCTCCCTTCCAGCTGTGAGGGGCAGAAGAAGCTTCTCTGGCAGGTGTCCTGTCTACTCCCCCCTCCCTTTTTTGGTAATTTTTTAACTTTCCTTCACCTTCTTTTATGTCTACCCCATTTCACAGGGGGAGCTTTGGGGGCAGGGCACCTCTAACCACGTTTGATTCCTCTCTCCTCTTCTCCCCACCGTCTCTTCCCCTTAAACAAAATAGGCAGTCGATTCCACCGCTGAATTACTCTGACTGTGACCAATTTTTTTCCTGATACCTAACTGGCATCATTCTACACATAGTTTAAAGCTATTACTGCAGGTTCTACCCTCTGCTGTTAACAGGATCCTTTCCCTGCTCTCCTCCAAGTAAGAACCCTTCAAATACTTGAAGATAGCAATCGTGTCCCCTCTCAGCCTCCTCTTCTGCAGGCTGAACATTTCCAAGTTCCTCAGCCTTTCCTCACAGGGCTCGGTCCCCAGACCTCAGATCCTCCTCATTGCTCTCCTCTGCACCCTCTCAGTTCTGCCCACATCCTTTTCGAAGTTAGGCCTCCAGAACTGCACACAGGACTCCAGGTGTGGTCTGACCAACGCAACATACAGCAAGATATTCTCCCCCCCCTCCCCCACTTCTATCATGTCATTCTTTCAGGTGTGGCTGAAGGGGTAGAGAAACACACATGGACAATTTCTCAAGTCCCATCCTTTAAGGCAGGGGTAGTCAACCTGTGGTCCTCCAGATGTCCATGGACTACAATTCCCATGAGTCCCTGCCAGCCCAAACCATGCCTCCCCTGTCTCCACCCCCCAAATCTCCAGGTATTTCCCCACTCAGAGCTGGTAACCGTTATGGTATGGCATCATACCCTGCCGTAGTCCTTCTCTTCCTCATACCCTACCTCCATGTGCAAAAGCACTCTCAATCCTCGTTCCAGGAGGCAACATCACGGGAAGGCTTCACCCTCTATGCCTGTCATTGGCCTTCCAGAGGTTCTGGTTATCTACTGTGTGAGCCAGGATGCTGGACTAGACAGACCATTGGTCCGATCCAGAAAGGCTTTTCTTGTATTCTGACTTGATTGAGGAGAACATGAAACAACTTCTGCACACACCGGTGAAATTCAGTGGCGGTGGAGAGTAACTGTGTCCCTCTTGAGCGCCCTCCAGGAATCTCCAGGAATTTCCTAAGCCACAGTTGGCAACCTGTTGGAAAATCTGCACGCTTGTTGTGCCTTGGAAACAAGACTTGGGCTGAACTGGGCTGCTCCAGCAGAACTTTCCTTAGGTTCCTAGGTCTGTGTAGAGTTGCCAGACTCCAGGTGCACCCTGGAGTTCTCCTGGAATTACAACTGATCTCTGACGTTAAAGATCAGTTCCCATCTGGCTGGTTTTGAGGGTAGACTTTAAGGCAGGGGTAGTCAAACTGCGGCCCTCCAGATGTCCATGGACTACAATTCCCAGAAGCCCCTGCCAGCATTCGCTGGCAGGGGCTTCTGGGAATTGTAGTCCATGGACATCTGGAGGGCCGCAGTTTGACTACCCCTGCTTTAAGGCATTATACTCTACTGGGGTCTCTCCCTTCTTCAAACCCCACCCTCCCCAGGATCTACTCCCAAATCTCCAGAAATTTTCCCTCCCAGTTTTGGCAACCCTAATCCTCCGGCCCAGGCCTTCCAACAACTGCCAAATAACTAGTTTTGGAAGCTTTTCGGAGCAAGTTAATGATTGCCGTGATTTTATTGCAGTTACTTCCACTTCTTTAACTCAGTTGTTCATGTTGATTTTATTGCAGCTGTAAGACCTGGATGCTGCAGTTTCTGGATTTTATTATTATTATATGCGGGGTTGATGTTCACTGCACGATGTCCCTGGGAATTCTATGGGCAGTTTTATTATGCCCTGAATTTTATGATATTGTGTTTGATGACATTCTCCGTGTTTGCATTGTTATGAGCTGCTTTGGGTGTTCTTGAAAAGAAAAGACGGCTGGGAAGAAATGCAGGGCTATGTTTTAAAAATTAAATAAATCTCCTGATGTGATTAGTTCAGCTAAATCTTCCGTGGTAAATTTCTATAAGGGATGACCCACTCCGAGCCGCTTAGTCCAGGCAGCTAAGCAGGATCAGCCCTGGCTTGAATTTGGATGGGAGACCTTTGAGGGGAGTCAGGCTTGCTGCTCTGAGACAGGAAATGGCAAACCTCTAGAAGAAGAAGAGTTGGTTTTCACACGCTGCTTTTCTCTACCCAAAGGAGTCTCAAAGTGGCTTACATTCACCTTCCCTTTCCCCTCCCCATAACAAACACCCTGTGAGGGAGATGAGGCTGAGAGAGCCCTGATATTACTGAAGAAGAAGAAGAGTTGGTTCTTATATGCCACTTTTCTCTACCCGAAGGAGTCTCAAAGTGGCTTCCAGTCACCCTCCCTTTCCTCTCCCCACAACAGACACCCTGTGAGGGAGGCGAGGCTGAGAGAGCCCTGAGATTACTGCTCAGTTAGAACAGCCCTATTAAGACAGTGATGATAAAGTCCCACCACAAGTGGAGGAGCGGGGAATCAAACCGGGCTTGCTAGATTAGAAGCCGCTGCTTTTAACCACTAACCCGGCTCTCTAAATATCTTTTGCCTTGAAAAGACTATGAAGCTGCCAAAAGTCAGTTGCAATTTCCCCCCAAAAAGGACGTGGTGGATTAGCAGTGCAAGTCTCCAGTGAGGACCTGGGGAATCTCCAAATCTTACACCTCATCTCTAGGTGACAGAGATCAGTTCCTCTGGAGAAGATGTCTGCATTGGTGGGTGGACTCCATAGCATTACGCTCCACTGAGGTCCTTCCCCTCCCCAAATCCCCCCCCCACTCCCAGCCCCACCCCCAGAATCTCTAGGTTATTTCCCAATTCAAAGCTGGCAACTTTAAGCACAGTCCTAAAGATAGTTACAGACAACTAAAACTATTGAAGCCAAAGGGCTTAAAAGTCTACTTAGAACAGCACTGTTGGGTTGCCAACTCTGGGTTGGGAGATAACTGGAGATTTGGGGAATGGAGCCTGAGGAGGGGAGGTTTTGGGAGGAGGGACTTCAGTGGGGTATAATGCCATAAGAGCTGCCTTCCAAGATGGCTATTTGCCCCAGAGGAGCTGATCTCTGTTGCCTGGAGATCGATTGTAATCCTGGGAGATCTCCATCTACCACCTGGAGGTTGGCAACCCTGTGGCAAGAGGAAGTGCCTCCATGAGATGTTCATAAAGCTGGGTGCATTGTTTTAGAATAAAGAGTAACCAAGGGCTTGTTCAAATTGTTTTTCTGAAGCCTTTCCCCCCCCCCCCAAGAAGTGAAATATAAACACACAGCTCAAAATACAAGAGGATATCGTTAGGCATTTTGTAATAGTTCAAAAAGATCTTGATGGCTTCACAATGGAGGCCTTTTGAATAATCATAGCTTTTAAGAGAAGAAGCCCTTCCTTGTCTCCGGAGCCCCTGCCCGTCCGTTTTTTAAATTGCTCTGATTTGCTGAAAATTACACAGCTGTATGGATTCTGACACTCTTTAATCACTTCTCAAAGTGTTCAAATATTAAATCATATTGCCGGGGCAGTTAAATGCATTTCAAGAATTATCGGTCTTTTTTCTTCGGACCGATTGCTGAATGAGTTGCGGCGAAAGAGAGATCCTTTCAAGAAATGTTATTGCCCTCCGGTTAATGCGAAAGCACACCAGCTTGGGGGGCTCTGCCACTGAATCTTACTGAGCATGCTCACTTGCAGTGGAGCATCCTCGGTAGCAACAACAGAGCCCTTGTGTCACACTCCCTCCTGTCATGGCGATCTTCCCTCCTGCAAGATAGGGTGGCCACTGGCCAGCCAAGAAGAGGTAAACCCCAACTTGTGCTCCCCATCTCCCACCCTTGCACAGTGGAACAGCAGGGAGAAAATGGAGGGACAATATCACATGACTCAGTGATGTCACTTCCCAATAAGGACCTGGAAGTGATGTTGCCAAGTCGAGCAACTCTCTAGGAATTCCCCCAATGTCTATAGTTCTTACCATAGATATTGGAGAAATCCCTAGAGCAGGGGTAGTCAACCTGTGGTCCTGCAGATGTGCATGGACTACCATTCCCATGAGCCCCTTCCAGAAACCGCTGGCAGAGGCTCATGGGAATTGTAGTCCATGAACACCTGCAGGACCACAGGTTGACTACCCCTGCCTTAGAGCAACTCCATAGTATTTTTAAGGCAAAAGATATTTAGAGTGCTAGCTTAGTGGTTAAAAGCAGCGGCTTCTAATCTAGCAAACCCGGTTTGATTCCCCGCTCCTCCACTTGCGGGAGGACTTTATCATCACTGTCTTAATAGTGCTGTTCTGGCTGAGCAGTAATCTCAGGGCTCTCTCAGCCTCACCTCCCTCACAGGTGTCTGTTGTGTGTACTGCTCGGTCAGAACAGCTTTTTCTTCTTCTTCCTCTTCCTCTTCCTCTTCCCCTTCCTCTTCCTCTTCCCCTTCCCCTTCCCCTTCCCCTTCCCCTTCTCCTTCTTCTTTGGAGAGGAGTTGAAATAGCAACAAATAAACACGGATCACATCTACTCTTGATTCGCTTTTACAAACCAGCTATAGTGTTGCCAACATCCAGGAAATATTTGGAGATTTGGGGATTAGAGCATAAGAAGGGCAGGGTTAGGAGAGGGGAGGGACTTCAATTTGGCATAATAAAGCTGCCGCTTTCTCCAGACGAACTGACATCTGTCACCTGAGATCATATATCACTCCGGGAGATCTCCAGCCACCACCTGGACGTAGGCAGCCCTAGCTGAACCCATCATAGGTTGTATTCTTCAAAACCTTTTACCATCCTATATAAACGCTAAGCTTTATTCTCTCGGTATCTGGTTCAGCTTGAGATGATTCAGATACGATGCAGATATCTGATTATAATTCATGAAAGGTTCTGTTTTGAGTTTTTTTAGTGCACAAGACGCACTTCCAGCATCTCTGTTTCTTGCCTGGAAGGGTTTCAAAATGATAAATGCAGTAAACAAGTGGATTAAAAAACATTGGCGGAGAAGGTTGAGAAAACACACCCGAGATATTAGATGCTGGCTTTGTGTGTTATATCTAGCTGTCACCTCCTCCCCCAATATATGTTTTCATTTATATAATCTCACAGACAGCAAAAAGCAACAACTGATTTTGCTGTAAGGATAACTGTTGTGAAGTCTGGTTCTTCCTGACATTTCCATTTTAAAAAAAAAATGCACCCTGTTGAAATAATTGTTACTTTAAAAAAAACTCCAAGTTCAAAACCACAGACTTACGTTCATCTTTGTGTGCCCAAAATGTAAAGCTTGTGGATTCAAAGGGAAAGAAGAAAGAGCCACGGACGACCCAGCTTTCATTCTTGCCGGTTCTGAATATTTAAGGCGCTCGGCTGGCGAGACTTTATTCGCTGGCTCCGCTGAAAGGACATCAGAAATCTTACTGATGTCAAAACGATTTCAGGCGCCACTTCGCGTTCGGGTTGTACATAAGTGTTTGCTGAGATGGAGGAAGTCTGGTGCGCAGGAGAGAGATAAGAGGAAGGGTGATCTGCGGAAGGAAGGAAGGACCGGAGTGAGGGCTTGTGTTGTAGTCAGAACCTTCAGCTGAAAAGTCATTTCGGAAGGTTCTGGCCGCACTCTGGAATTAGAAAGGGCAACCAAGGCCTGCTGAGGGAGGGTCAAGGCTGCCCAGAGAACAGGAGGTTGAGACTGCAGTGCCTCCTTTATTAGTAAGCAAGCACATGAGGAGTGAGGTCCTTGGCAAGCGTGGCTTGCTCCAGATTGAGAAATACCAGGAGATTTGAGGTTGGAGACTGGGAAAGACGGGGTGTGGGGAAGAGAAGGACTATAGAAGAAGAAGAAGAAGGAGAAGGAGAAGGAGAAGGAGAAGGAGAAGGAGAAGGAGAAGGAGAAGGAGAAGGAGAAGGAGAAGGAGAAGGAGAAGGAGAAGGAGAAGGAGAAGGAGAAGGAGAAGAAGAGTTGGTTCTTATATGCCGCTTTTCCCTACCCGAAGGAGTCTCAAAGTGGCTTACAGTCGCCTTCCCATTCCTCTCCCCACAACAGACACCCTGTGAGGTGGGTGAGGCTGAGAGAGCCCTGATATCACTGCTCGGTCAGAACAGTTTTATCAGTGCCGTGGGGAGCCCAAGGTCACCCAGCTGGCTGCATGTGGGGGAGCGCAGAATCGAACCCGGCATGGCAGATTAGAAGTCCGCACTCCTAAACACTACACCAAACTGGCTCACCATACAGCTAGGTATAATGCCATACCATAAGGGTTGCCAGCTCTGGGTGGGGAAATACCTGGAGATCTGGGGGGTGGAGACAGGGGAGGCATGGTTTGGGGAGGAAAGTGACCTCAGCAGGATATAATACCATAGAGGTCATCCACCGAACCTGACATTTTCTCCCAGGAAATGGATCTTGGTCATCCAGGGGGTCAATTGTAATAGCAGAAGACCTCCAGATGCCACCTAGAAGTTGGATTCAGGTGGGCTGCCGTATTGGTCTGAAGCAGTAGAACAAAGTTTGAGTAGCGGCTCCTTTAAGGCCAACCAAGGGGTGTAAGCTTTTGTGTCCAAGCGATTATAGCTTGAATAACACTTGTTTGGTCCTAAAGGGGCCACTGGACACAAACTTTGTTCACCTGGAAGCTAGAAATCCTACGTATCATCCACTCGGTGCTATTTTATCCTAGGTTTGCCCACTCCAGCTTGGGAAATCCCCAAAGATTTGGGGGCAAAGCCTAGAAGGGTGCCTCACAGGGTGTCTGTTACGGGGAGATGAAGGGGAAGCCATTGTAAGCCACTTTGAGACTCCTTCAGGTAGATTAAAAGTAGGGTACAGAAAACCAGCTCTTCTTCTTCTCCTTATCCTGAAGTTCAGTTGTCATTCCAGGAAAACTCCAGGCCCACCTGGAGGACATAGACTCTCTCTTTCTCTGAGGGAACTGATCTCTGTCTTCTGCCACCCACTTGTAATCCGGAGAGATATCTAGACTCCCCCTGGGTACTGGGAACCCTACCCTTCGACCCATTTAGCCGAATACAGGAAGGAGGACCCAAAGGGAAGGTTCTTCTGAGCTTGGAGCAGATGTGTGAATGCAAAGCATCTAACTGAGGGGTGGCCTGAAAGAACCCAGGTAGGACTGGGAAATCCTGGCACATTTGAGGGAGAAGCCGGGGGAGGCTGGAATTTGGATTAGGGACGGAGTTCACTGGGGTATAATGTCAATGAAGCCCACCCTTGGAAGCTGCCGTTTTCTGCCAGGGGACTGATCTCTATTGCCTGGTGTTGGGTTGTAATTCCAGAACTCCAGGCCCCACCTGGAGGTTGGCAACCGTGATTCTCAAGAGCTGAACCCCGACTGCATTCATCCTTGCAGTTGGCATCTGAAAGCACCAACGGTGAGAAGGTACTGGAGGCATCTAGACACGCCTGTCCCTGCCCTTTGGTCATAGGTATGCGTCAATGTAACCTCCACCTTTTCTAGTCTAAAGGAAAAAAATGCAATCTCTTAGCTGCCCAGGCTTCCTTTGGGGATTCCATTACCTTTTCCTTTTCAAATGTGGCAGCCCGTCTCTCCTGATTGGATCCCTTCTGGTTTAGGGTGAGCCGAGTGACCCCTTTCTGGACACCTGCGCAGGGCGGGGTTGGCAGCTTCTCCGCAGAATTCTTCAGCAACCAATTTCCACTTTAGCCACTGATTGCTATTAATCACCCTTTAGCCAGCAGGACAAAGGGCATGTGACACATGACCTTCTCACCTCTCGGACCGGCAGCCCTCCGCATTCTTGGGGAGCTGGGCTCCCTGGTTGTTTAGCGTCGCACTTGCCTGCGACTTCCTCTCCGGTTTTCCTGTTTGTTCAGCAAAGGTCATTATGTTTAGGTTGATGTTGCATACGCAGGCTCTCTGCGTTTCTCCCAGGGACTGAAAACCCAATGCAAAGAGGTCAGAGAGTGGGCAGTGGCATCTCCCTAACCATATCCACTGCTGGCTTGCTCTCTTTGTCACTGAAACAGTAAGGGATGCCAACCACCAGGGGGGACCTTGGGATCTCTTGAAATTCCAGTTCCTCTCCAGACTGCAGAGATCAGTTCCCCTGGAGAAAAGGGCTACTTTGGTGGGGGGACTTTGTGGCATTGGGTCCCACTGAGGTTCAGGGATGCCAGCCTCCAGGTGGGACCTGGGGATACCCTGAAATTACAGCTCTTCTCCAGACTACTGAAAGCAGTTCCCCTGGAGAAAATGGATGCTTGGGTGGTCTCTATGGCATTGAACCCCTATGCATGAATCAGAACTGGGAAAGTCCCCAGTGGGAACAAATAGGGGGTGGCCATACAGTCCAGCCCCCCCCACCTTCCCAGGGACTTGAAAATCACACACCCCAATCTCCTCCTAAAAACTTCTAATGAAGGAGACTCCACTACTCTCCAAGACAGCATATTCCAGCGGCAAACCACCCTCGCCATCAGAAAATGCTTTTTAATATCTAAGTAGAGCCTCCTTTCCCATAATATGAATCCACAGCTCCTAGGCCCTGACTCTAAAACTTCAGTAGACAAGTTGGCCCCCTTTCCAACATGTCTGCCTTTGACATAGATTCAGGTGGGTACCCAGGATGATTTGAGGTAGCAGAACAAAATTCGAGCCCAATCGTACCAACAGCCACAAAAGGTGGCTTTTTATGTCATTAAAAACAGCTATACCATCACTCCTGGCCCTCCTCTTCTCCAAGCTACAGATACCCAACCATCTCTCCTCATAAAGCATGGATTCCAACCTAGTCCCCATTCCCTGAACACGCTCCAACTTGTCAATATCCTGCTTGAACCGTGGTGCCTAGAATTGGACACAAGATTCCAGATATTCCAAAACGTCCCTGTCCTCCCAGGTCCCGTCCCCAAATCTCCAGGAGTTTCCCAAACTGGGGCTGGCCACTATGCCATGCTGTCCCCCACTGATAGCCAGGGACGAGCTGGCAACCCTAGAAACAGACAGCTTTTCTATCTGCTTCATGAGGAATTCTGTATAACTCCAAAACACTGCTCATGCCTGCAAAAAGAAGTTGCACATGCTTTCTAGAGTAGACTCTATGGCATTGTATCCATCCTCTCCAGGCCCCATTCCCAAATCTCCAGGAGTTTCCCAATCTGATTCTGGCAATCATACCCCTTTGTGATGGACGACACTTGGAAAATAAAGTGTTAAGTGCTGAAACAACAGCAACAGTTGTTTCACGAACAGTTAGTGAAGGGTTAAAACTCCTCACTAGGCAGACATAGCCAGAGCCACAGGCTTCTCTGAGCCCTCTGATTGGCCAGCAACAGTTGAGTGGGAGAATATTGTGGCTATGTGCTGGAGGGAAAGCATTCTGGGTCTGAGTCTGACTGATCACCTACTTTGAGGAGAAATTCTATTAAGAGAACTGAGTTTACTACTGATGGCTAATCCACACACAGCCTGGACAACTAGGGCAATTATCTGGCAATGGGAATTTGGGCAGTGAGGTGTTAACTCCCAAATCAGGGGAAATGAGAAGGAGAGTCCTTCTAAAGGAGGATCCCTGCCTAGTTAGGAAGGGTAAAACAGGTGTCTGTAGTTCCTGATTCTTGCATATAAGAAAGAGCTTCAGTCATCTCAGTAAGCAGTGGGATACTGGGTCAACTAAAAAGAGGGAAAGTTGTGAAACAAGCTAAGAGTGCTCACTTTCTAGGAACCTGAGAGGGGAACTCCAAAAGACAAAGATAAAAGGGGGGGGGGAAACCAACATGTTTGGAGATAAATATACTAATAAAAACCTCTCACCTTAAAATGATTCTTAGCATCTGAAAGAAAAAAAACTGTGAAGATCTAAGAAGCCTTTAACTAAGAACTAGAAACTGAGTTACATGGGGGGGGGGAATCTTGATTTCTCATTCCAACTACCCTTTCCCACTTTGTAAAAATAAATCTTCAATTTGTTTGCTGTTAAAAATGCCTCCGTCCCAGTCTAAGAAAAGAACCCCAAAAGGTTGCAGGGCTGAGTGAAGCCCAAAAGATCAAATTGTGAGGTAGGAGGACAATGCATTTTATTTTTATAACTAAGAAAACCTTGCTACTTGGCCAGTTCAGTCTCGGAAGGAACATTTAATTTTGGAGGGGGAAATTTGCCTCAGTGTGGGAAAGGTAATTGTTTTTAGGCATCTGAAGAAATGAGCAGGGAGTTGTGACAAATCTTGTCTCTGCGACAAATCTTGTTAGTCTTCAAGGTCCTACAAGACTCTTGGTCTTTTCTACTGCTACAAACACAGTTACCCATCTTGAGCTTGCTGAGAGTTATAATATTTTATATATTAAATAAATGATAAAGAATGAAGTGAGGTTGGATCTTACAAACTATGTATATTAATGGTGGAAGAGGAAGTCCTTTCTTACCAAAACATCCATTCCTCGCTGTATTTTATGACACACAGCATCAGCTTTTGAGGGTGTGACATACATCCTTGAACACTTTCTACTGATGTATTGCAGGAACCAGCCCATAATCAGTGACATGCAACCTGTAATGTACAATGACTTGGGGCTCTGATTTTGCACCAAAATTGGTCACATTTGACTTTGTCTGATTTACACTCTTTTTCTAGTGTTATGGCTGATAACGGACCAAAAGCTCAAATTTGATAGCACTTCCATCAAAATATCAGGGAGCACAATGGTAACAGCCACAATGTTCTTCCTAATTCACAGATGAAAATATTGGACATTGTAATCTTGGTTTTGGCGCTAGTGATGTCACGACTCTGCCCCCTTTCCTGTCCCATGATTATGATCTCACACAACTTCCTGTTGTGCAGCTCAATGGGCCCCATGTTGAATGAATCTTGGGACTGGAAAAGATTGCAGAAAACACTCTCTCAACAAGAAGTACTTGCCCACACAAGAAGTACTAGTAAAAGGAAGTAGGGCAGGAAAAGAAGCCTTATTACTGCTTGAATGACTTGTTCATATATCATGTTTGCCAGTGGCGATGCCCCTGCTCACCTGTGACAGTAAACCTGGCCTACAGGCAAACAGGAAGGAAGGATTTGAACGCTGGGAGAGAGCTGGTTCTTTCTTTTCCTGTCCGTGTCTACAAATGACTACTGTAGGTGTGTGAGGGTAGGCTAGAAATAGGCATATTTACAGGTCTGGGTCATATCCTATTCTATTGCAGGGATTCAAGATGGTGGTCTAGTGCCCCTGACCATGGAGATGTCCCCTTTAGTCACTAGAGCGATTGATAGGCTGTCCTCCATGAATCTATCAAATACGTTGTCCAAGGATGTTGTTATGCTATCTCCCATTGTGCTCAAAGGAGCAGGTCCACTTAGCCAATCAGGACACAGCAGATTATTTGAAAATATCAGGAAGTTCCTAATTACCTTTGCTAATTACCTTTGATGCCCCCCATAGGTTATTTTTCCTGTGCTGTTGAATCATGCATGATCATGCATGGTCTTGTATAGTCCAACATCTATGCCCCTGTGAGGTACATGAAGCTGAGAGCATGGGACAAATACCAAGCATCCATTTAGAAATAGATGAAGAGCCAGTTCAAAATATCTTCAAAACATTGATTCAAAGGTAGGATTTGGGGGAGGAGGAGTTGGGTCAGTCCCATTTGACTTCTTCCTCATGAGGCACTCAGGATAGAAGGGTGAAACAGGATCAGACCACTGGCCTCTGGGTTTTAACCCTTTTTATGGAGGCCTTAATGAACCTCTTGTGGTGCAGAGTGGTAAGGCAGCAGACATGCAGTCTGAAAGCTTTGCCCATGAGGCTGGGAGTTCGATCCCAGCAGCCGGCTCAAGGTCGACTCGGCCTTCCATCCTTCCGAGGTCAGTAAAATGAGTACCCAGCTTGCTGGGGGGTAAACGGTAATGACTGGGGAAGGCACTGGCAAACCACCCCGTATTGAGTCTGCCATGAAAACGTTAGAGGGCGTCACCCCAAGGGTCAGACATGACCCGGTGCTTGCACAGGGGATACCTTTACCTTTATCTTATGGGGGCCCTATGTGGAAGATTCGGGTGTGTGTGTCTGCCTTTTATTTGCCCTCTGTGGCGGTTAGTCCTGTCTTGTTTGCTGTGATATATTTTTATTAACAAGGATTAAATTACTTGGCACTCCCCAACGGGCTTAGACTCCGTAAGCAGACCCGCACGGGTCAGATTCCTTCCCCAATCTTATTTGCAAACACAACCCTTCTCCTTTCGTGGACCTTTGATTAACATTCCCCCCACCCCCCACCCAAGTATTAGCTAACTAGATTTCAATGGGTCTGCATGCATATGTTTTTTCAAAAATTCACGCACCCTTTTTTTAAAAGGGGGGGGAGTTAAATTAAGGGGGGCTGATTGTGAAAACCTTTGTGAGAACCTCGTTGCAGAAATTCTTCCATTTTGTAGCTGGGCAGAGAAAAGGATTTCATTTTGTGCCGCTTTCAAGAAATGCTGGTTGGGGGGGACTGTCCTGTTCTGAAAAAACCCAATTGGTTTAGCGAAACAAAAGACATTTTCTACGTTATCCAGGAGAGCAGCTGAGCTCCTCCTCTGCTTGAACCTCTATAACCTCCCCTCCACCTTCAAATTCAAACAAATATCCCCTTCAAATGTCATGTGGAATGCCACCTACAGCAAGATACCAGGGCTGCCAATGCAAGCTTCGATCCAGAATTTAGTTTCTATAAGGAGAGAAAGATCGGCATCCGTGCACACTATGATCGATCAGTGTGTGTCAGTGCCAAGGCAGGTTTGATTCTATTTATTTATTTGTTTGTTTGTTTATTACTTCAATCTATAGCCCGCCACTCCCCTAAGGCTCGTGGTGTGTAACAACATATAAAAACCCATAAAACCCCTAATAAAAACATCCTACAAAAACAAATACACCGTCCAACCCAACCAACCCGAAAACGGCGGCATTCCCAGGGAGGGGACCAGGGAGCACTTCATATAGCCCTGAGAGGGGAAGGGGGCCCGGCACAGGCCTCAACCATAGGCATTCCAAATATTCTGTGGGCCAAAAGTTATATGGAAGTTCCCTTCACCTTTTCAGCACACCCATCCAGGGAAGGCCGAATCACTCGAACATGGCCCTCAAAATCCTCGGAGCACGCCTGTCGATAGCTCGGCCTTTAATTGACAGGCTTCCCTGGGTGGTTGTCAACCCGATGCACAAGGGGGTCAGCTTGGGCTAGGAATGCGTTCCGGCTGAAGCCCTAATTGTTCTCTTGCGTTCTCACGGCTCCTGTCCAGGAAGTCCCGCTTGGCTCCCGTCTCTCTCATGTCCTCATGGCAATTTACCCTGAGACAGCGTATAATTTGTGGCAATTAGCATCGAGTCCCCTCCCCCCCCCCACTTTCCCAACTAGCTAAAGAAAAAGCATCGGAAGAAGCGCCAACCTCACCTGGCCTGCTTGCCGTTCCGCGTTGGCATTACCAGGAGGAAACGGTGCGCTTGACGGGAGCCCGCCACGGAGATCCTTTACGCAGCTGTGAATGCTTTACTGAGGAGTCAGTCGAGCAGAAGGGGATGGTAATTGTTGGGAAGGCATTCTTTTATTTGTTAATGCATAGATTCGATATCAGAACAACCGAACGCTGTGGAAAAGGCTAATGAGAAACGCGGCGTGCCGGCTGAGGGAAGAACTCCAACAACCGTATGAAAAAAAGAAGAAGAGGAAGAGGAGGAGGAGGAGGAGGAGGAGGAGGAATCACGATGCCAAACTGCTTTCATGTTATGGAGTATTGAGTTTGCATAGGCGCAAAGAATGTCTCCGTTTGTGTTAACTCCCGTTAAAACTCCCCTCTTCCATCTCAAAGAGACAGGGCAAGGCATTACCCCTCTATGTACCATGTTCCTTATTTATTTACTAGGGGCCAAGCCTGTTGCATTCAGGAATACAATGGGTGCTAGATTAGGGGAATGGAGTGGAAGAACTCTTTGGCTGGCCTTCCCCTCCCCACAGCTGCCTGGAAAGGCTGCAGGCAGCTGTTAGGGAATTCAACAGCAGGGGCAGCTCTCCCGCAGCAGGGAACTGCACAGCCTCCGAGCCTCGGAGGGAAGTGGAAGGAGGAGGGGCGTCAGGGATGGGGGATGGAGAAGTGATCTCTGTAGTCTGGAGATCAGTGGTAATTCCAGATCTCTGGGTCCCACCCAGAGACTAGCAACCCTATAGACATGTGGGGGCAAACGGAGAGATAAGCAAGCAGGGGGGCTGCCGCTGGACTTGGGAGGGGGCTCCGCACTTTTTGCAAATCAGCCCCCTGTTCCGTTATAAGGCGTCGCTAGATTCAGATGTGGGAAGGCACCGCTGGCCTTGAGCGTCACAAATGGGGTGGTGAGTCTCAAAAATGTACTATATCAGATCTAGGATTGCCAACTCCTGGTCAAGGCATAGCTGGAGATTTGGGGGCAGATCCTGGGAATGGGATCCTTCCGAGGTCAGTAAAATGAGTACCCAGCTTGCTGCTGGGGGGTAAACGGTAATGACTGGGGAAGGCACTGGCAAACCACCCCGTATTGAGTCTGCCATGAAAACGCTAGAGGGCGTCACCCCAAGGGTCAGACATGACTCGGTGCTTGCACAGGGGATACCTTTACCTTTACCTTTACCTGGGAATGGGGAGGGATGTCTGCAGGGTATAATGCCGTAGAGCCCACCCTCCAAAGAAATCATTTTCTCTCGGTGGAAAAAAAACACTGGCCGTTCTTTGGAGATCAGTCCTAATTCTAGGAGATCTCCAGCCCCCCCCCCCCCTGGAGGCTTGGCAACCTTCGCAAAACTCCTCTTGTGCCAGGCAGGACCGACCTTCTGTTCACCTCCGCTGCAGTCCTCAAGATCCATGCCAAGGGCGATCCATTGCAGGACACATTTTCCATGTCTTCCCTTCATGAAAGATTCAGGACAATATGCTGTAATGCACTCTGAGAGCTGCCAAAACGCAGGTACCCGAGGCATCTTCTATATTAAAAAATATTAAGTACACCAGAAAGTGCAGCGTGGCGTTAGTCACATAAACAAGATCAAATTACAGTGGGAGACCTCTCCCGCCCTTCCCCCGCCCTTCCCCCCCCCCCCTAAGCAACACGGTCTTCATTTCTTCCATATCCGCCTTCCAGGGAAGGGAGTTAATGGCAAATTAATGACAGGCTTGTCTTGCTGTCTCCTCTGAACCTTAAGCCCTTCGAGAGAAAACCGAGAGGGGAAGGAATGATTTTTAGTTCAATTTCACTTTAGGGTTTTTGTTTTTTTGAACTCCAAAGAAAATCTTTCCTCGGAGCGTCAAGCGGCGATCCTAGCAAAATGGCTGCCACCCTAACAAAACGTCACTATGACCTCTCGGGGCGGCGTACAGAGAACCGGTAAAATAGACCGGGATTATTTTGAACAGGAAGAACAGATCAGAACAGTCATAACAATCTGCATCAAAGATAACTTGGGAGTGCTGAGCAAGTAGGAGGTAATTGCAGCAATTTAGTGAGGAGAAGATCCGGAGCCTGGGGATGACAGAGTAGGTGCCCGACAGGGAGCCCTCCCATGGCTGGCCTTGAGTCAAAAGCCTGGAGGAAGAACTCCGTTTTGCATGCTCTACGGCGGGGCTAGTCAACCTGTGGTCCTCCAGATGTCCATGGACTATAATTCCCATGAGCCCCTGCCAGCAAAGGCTGGAAGGGGCTCATGGGAATTGTAGTCCATGGACATCTGGAGGACCACAGGTTGACTAGCCCTGCTCTATGGAACTGTTTAAGTTCCGTTAAGGCCTTGATCTCGTTGGGGCGCTTGTTCCACTAGGTTGGGGCATACTTGAAAAGGCCCTGGCTCTTGTTGAGGCCCAGCAGGCTTCTTTGGGGCCAGGGATGACCAAACTGTTAGAGCCAAGCTGTCACGGTGGAGCATAGGGAGAGAGGTGGTCCCAGAAAGAGGGGCCAATGGCGTGAAGAGCCTTGTAGGCGATAGCCAATGCCTATAAACTGGCCCCAGTGTACATGATCAGCCAACGGAGTGTCTGTTGACTACTATCTTTTTTTGATGGCTTACCTGGGGCAATTAGTCTTGAATTTAAGTCCTGCATAGAATTGCACTTCAAGGGAAATGCAAGAGATGGAGGCCCTGCCTTTGCATAACCACGGTGGGTTTGCATCCAAGTGCTAAGCAGGGCTGACATGCAGCCAGCTGGGTGACCTTGGGCTCACCACAGCACTGATAAAGCTGTTCTGACCGAGCAGTAATATTTTGATTCTCTCAGCCTTACCTACCTCACAGGCTGTTTGTTGTGGGGAGAGGAAACGGAAGGCGACTGAAAGCCACTTTGAGACTCCTTCAGGTAGAGAAAAGTGGCATATAAGAACCAACTCTTCTTCTTCAGTAATATCAGGGCTCTCTCAGCCTCACCCACCCCACAGGGTGTCTGTTGTGGGGAGAGGAAAGGGAAGGCGACTGAAAGCCTCTTTGAGCCTCCTTCGGGTAGAGAAAAGCGGCATATAAGAACCAACTCTTCTTCTTCTAAACATAGTGCTAAACTATGCCAAATAGACACAGGGCGTCAATCCATGAGGCATAGATCATTAGATCAGTGATATTATATGTCATCAACAATTTTTTTTAAAGCTCCAATAAGAGATGATAATATTGCTGCTATATAATAAAGGTTCTAAAATTACATCGATATGAAAAGTGTTTTGCATTTGCAAATCCCTGTCTGGCAAAGCATTGCAGCCATAGATGAGATTCTCTTTCGCCTGTCATCCAAAGGATTTCTCAATTGGAGGCCCTCAGCATGTTTGACATTTTTTCCCAAGAGAGTTAAAATGCATAAGGAGGGGCATAATTGACAATTCCATCTCTTCTGCATACAGTGGACAAGATAATAAAATATGGGCCATGTGTGGGTGACGTCACTTCTGGTGTCATGTCACTTCTGTGGCCAACTGACATCACTTTAAGGCCATTTCCGGTCTAGGCCTAAGTGTATCAGAGGGACCGTCTTAACTGCTTATGACCCCTTGGAGCTCTCCACTCTGTGAATTCTAATAGGTTGGTGATCCGTGGCCTGTGTGAGATACACCTGGCTTCAACAGGTGTCTTTTTGGTCCTGGCACCTACCTGGCAGAATGAGATTCCGGAAGAGCTGAGGGCCCTGCTGGAACAAACTCGTTTCAGCAGGGCCTGTTATATGGAGCTCTTCCGCCAGGTATTTGTTTGAGGGCCAGGGTTGAGGCCTCCAGGCACCTATCCTGAGGTATTAGGTCGAGATGGGCTGTGGAGTCAGAAATTGCGGAGGGCAGGTTTTGTTGTTAGATGTTTCATTTTATTGGACTAATTTTATTGCGCTGTATTTTACTTGTAAACCGCTGCGAGTCGGTTGGCCCGAGAGCAGCGGTTAATAAATGTAATAAATAAATAACTAAAATTCTGGGGTTCTTTCGAGCCTGAAAAATATTTCAGGGATTCCTCTAGCCTCAAGGCTGCTCTAAGAGGACTCCTCTATGAGAACAGCCCTCATGGAACTGGGACTAGGCCAAGCTGGCTGCGCACAGAAGAACAGGGAATCAAGCCTGGTTCTCCAGATTAGAGTCCGCTGCTCTTTAACCACTGCAACATGCCGGTGAAACCAAGTTCAACAGAATTTCCCTTGCGAGCTCCCTGACCAAGCTTTAGCTAACTTAGGATTTACATTGCTCTGCCAGACAAGATTCAAAATGATCCCTCCCCCCCTCCCGCTCCGCACCTTGCCTGAAGGTTAGAACATACTGGCACCATAGGGAAGCCAATTTCACTTTGCGTCTCCAAACTGTAATGCAAACTCTTCTTTTATTCATAACCGCTCGATCTCCAGCTGAGATAGGCACTTTCGTATTACCCCGGATGACAGATTTCTGTGTTCTTTCCAAGCGCAGGGGGGTTTAATAAACATATCTGGCAATCTTGCGTTTGCTCCAGGGCCTGGGATGACACCGTGTGTGCAAACAATATGCTCTCACTGCTAGGGAAACAAGTTTATTCAATTATTCAATTAATAGATTACAGTCAAGATACTTGTTATCCTGCAAAGGGGGGGGGGAGGAAACGGCAGGAGAACGTGGAGTATTAGGGTAGGTCTCGGGATTAGTAGCAGGCAATCCAGGGACTCAAGAACCAAAAGGAAACTCCTTCATTTATGAAGTTTTATTCCCAGGAAAAGGTTTGGGCAAGAGGCCCAGTCATCAGCATAATACTACAGTACTTTGGGGAAAGGAGAATCCTACAATCATAAGAGTTGGGAGGGACCTCCAGGGTAATCTAGGCCACCCCCCTGCAGGATACAGGAAATTCACAACTACAGTGACCCCAATGATGCCTCCCCCAAATGAGGGGTATTTTACTATACTGGTTTTAATGTTTTAAGGGGAGTTTTACGGGGTTTTTGTATTCTGGTTTTATATTGTAAGCTGCCATGAAACGATATTGTCCAAACTGGCAGAGTATAAATCAAAGCATAGTTGGATGGACGGATGGACAGCCTCCTGGTGGTGACTGGCAATCTCCTGCTATTACAACTGATCTCAGTACAGCAGAGATCGGTTCCCCTGGATAAAAGGGCTGCATTGGACGGTCCACTGTTCAGGGGTGAAAGAAGGAAGGTGATTTGGAATCCGCTTCGAGATTCCTTCAGGTAATGAAAAGCGGGTTACAAAAAAAAAACAGCTCTCTTCTTCGGAGTGATTCAACAAAATCCTACTCCTTGGGAGCCAATTTAGAGTCCAATGACATCTTTAAGACCAACAAAGTTTTATTTATAAATTTTAATTCATTTTTCTGCTGCTTCACATCAACACGGCTTCCCACTTGAATTTCCTTGGGAGCCAGTTTGGTGTCGTGGTTAAGAACGGCAGCCTCTAATCTGAAGAACAGGGTTTGATTCCCCACTCTTCCAGCTGGGGAGGGAGGGCTTGGGTCAGCCCATTTCTCTCAGAGCTCTCTTAGCCTCACCTACCTCCTAGGGCAGTGGTTCTCAACCTTCCTAGTGCCGCAACCCTTTAATACAGTTCCTCATGTTGTGGGGACCCCCAACCATAAAATTATGCAAGGGTTCTTTCACCAAAATCAAACCAAAACTGACCAATGGCATGAAGATTCAATGTTCAGGATTGAATATAAATTGATTTTTTTCCCGGGGTCTTTCAGTTCAGTTCTTCCTCTTGTCCCACCATGCCGATCTCGCTCTTTTCCGCTGCTCCAGACAGGAGAACACTCTATCTCAATCTACCCTGCAAGGCTGTTGTGTAGATGGCGCCCCCCCCCCTCCGGCCAAGCTGCTTGCCCTGCCGCGACCCCTGTGAAAGGGTCATTCGACCCCCAAAGGGGTCCAGACCCCCAGGTTGGGAACCACTGTCCTACGTTGTCTGTTGTGGGGAGATGAAGGGGAAGTGACTGGAAGCTGCTTTGAGATTCCTTCAGGAAGTCAAAAGCAGGATCCAAAAAAAAAACCCAGCTGTTCTTCTTCGTTTTGGGGAGCTTATCAAGAAGGCTGAGAATCAGGAGCAACCCACACTCAGAACTGGTTTAAGGGGCTGCAGGGCTGCAGGCCGCAGGGAACCTGGAAGAAGAGCACGCACTGATGTGAAGGAAATTAAAGCAACGGCAGTAGTGTCTTAAAGAGCAATTCAGCCGGTGGGTAACATGTTTTGCTGCGAGGCCTTCTCTTCCGAAGATTCTTTCTCCGCCTGCCTTTTGCTTCTTATTACATTGGAGGGGCTGTTTCGACAAAAGGAAATGGAACGGGACTGCAGCTTTATGAGCGACGTTTTTGCTTTGGGGTATTTGAAAAGCGCATGCCGGATAAATCGAGGGATACTTGACAAAAGAATAGACCGGTTCCCCGAGGAATCGCAACTTCACTTATTAGTTTTTTAAAAGCCATCAGGGACCACTAATGAATAACCTCCACTGCGATTCAGGCTGTGGCGCTTCGCCAAAGATTTTGCTGCATTAAACTTCCTGGCGGCATGAAGAAGAAATCCATCGGCAGCTCCAGAGTTAGGACTACTTTCTTGTCCATGTGTCTGTGCTCAAGCAGGAGCAGTTAGATTGTCCAGCGGAATTATGGGGCAGTACCTCTCCCCTTCTTTCCTCCTTTGCTTCCTGCAACAAAGAAGAAAAAATGATCCAATGAAAGGAATGACTTTTTCTGATCTCCAGACAACAGAGAGCCATTCTCCTGTAGAAAAATGGCTGCTTTGGCACGTAGAGTCCATGACATTATATCCCACCAAGGTCCCTTCCCTTCCCTCCCCAAAACCCACCTCTCCCAGGCTCCAGCTCCCCAAATCTCCTGGAAAATCCCCAACCTGAGCTTGACAGTTGTACTTGGGCCAGTCACAGCTTGTCTCAGCAGTGAGCTGTCCTTTGGAATGGCCTTCCAGAAGAGGTGAGAAGAAGGTCACCATACCTGCTGGTCTACAGGAAGTTCTGCAAGGCAGAGCTTGGTAGGTGGGCCTTTGGTGAGGCACATGATAGTTTGTGGGGGAATGATTAGGTTTTCTGCAGGGTTTGCTTCAATGTCGTTTCCAGCCAGATAATGTGTGTTTGATGACGAAGGACTTTTTCCAAGTGGACTTGAGTCCTTCGGTGAGGGGTGGGGGAGTACAAGATATAAATCTGTTCATAAATATGGAAACTGTGCATTTAGGGAGTCCCTTGGTCTCCTGCGAGTCCCTTGGACTGCAAGGTGAACAAACTGGTCAGTCCTAGAGGAGATCAGACTGCTCCTTAGAAGGCCAGATCCTGAAGATGACACTCAAATACTTTGGCCACCTCATGAGAAGGAAGGACTCCCTGGAGAAGAGCCTAATGCTGGGAGCTATTGAGGGCAAAAGAAGGAGACGACAGAGAATGAGGTGGCTGGATGGAGTTACTGAAGTAGTTGGTGCAAACTTAAATGGACTCCAGGGAATGGTAAAGGACAGAAAGGCCTGGAGGATCGTTGTCCATGGGGTTGCAATCGGTCGGACACGACTTCACACCTAACAACAACAGCAACAACAACAACATTTAGGGAAGACCCGAATAAGCCCATCACAGGCCTCTTGGTTTTTGTATCATACACCAGAAATCACATCAAGCACATTCCTGATAGTTCTGCTCTTACCGTGCAGTCCTGTCAGAGCTCTCTCAGCCCCACCTCCGTCACAGGGTGTCTGTTGGAAGGGAAAGTGACTGTCAGCCATTTTGAGACTCCTTCGGGTAGAGAAAAGCGTCATAGAAGAACCAACTCTTCTTCTTCAGTAATATCGGGGCTCTGTCAGCCTCCCCTCCCTCACAGGGTGTCTGTTGTGGGGAGTGGAAAGGGAAGGCAATTGTAAGCTGCTTTGAGACTCCTTCGGGTATAGAAAAGCACAGTATAAAACCCAGCTCTTCTTCTTCTAACCTTGTCTCTGCATCACATAAAAACTCATTGTATTGACAGGAGAGGAACAGAGAGAAACTAAAAGACTAGCTGGAAGCCATCAAGTCTCTCCGTCCTGTCCCAGAGCAATCCCTCTCTTTCATCTTTCATAATGACATTGTTCCCTTATAGGGGGAACTGGGCGGCAGAGTGTTGCTCCCAATCCCTCCTCGCTTCTTGCATGCATTTTCTCCATCGCAATGCCGCTTGCGAAAGCCAGCTGTGGACGAGGCCCCCCGTCCTCCCCGCCATCGTGCCGGGATGGCTGCACAACAGACGCTCCCCTGCTGCGCTCTAAACTGGTGACAGTAATGCTTCCGGACATCTCCAAACCGTGACTCGCAGCCATTAACGAATCCCCTTCCGCTCCACGCCGAACTCCCACCAAAGACAAGCGAGGGCTCCAGACCAAGGGGCCACGCTGATTTCGTGCCCTCTCGTCATCACGTGCACGCGATGGGACGCCCAATTTGATCATATTAATCTCTCTAACAAGAATCTCAGCAAATCGTACAGCAGGCTCTTTTGTCCCCTCGTTAAGCGGCCTAAGATGCGTCCGAAGGACATTTGAGCCGTCCAGCAATTTGACCATGTGGCTTTTCTTAGTGGCGAGAAGAGTCTCCAGGTAGGGAGGAGAACCCTCCACCAAGTCTCATAGAGTTCACAGAGGTTGGCCAATTCTGCATTGGGAAAGTCTTGGATGTTTGTGGGTGGAGCCGAGGGAGGGTTGGGTTTGGGAAGGGGCAGGGCCTATGTGGGGTATAATGCCACAGAGTCTGCCCTCCAAAGCAGCCATTTTCTTCTGCAGAACCGTAATCTGTCGTCTGCAGATCAGTGGTAATTCCCGGAAGATGGAAACTGTAAATTCTCATAACATCTTCTGATGAGCATCCCACTTATTTCTTTATTTATTTTTCACATTTCTGTACCACCCCTCACGACAAGTCATCTAGGGATGGTTCACAGTGTAAAACCAATAAAATACAATATAAAATTATTATTATTATTATTATTATTATTATTATTATTATTATTATTATTATTATTATTATTACTAGAAGAAGAGTTGGTTCTTATATGCCGCTTTTCCCTACCCGAAGGAGGCTCAAAGCGGCTTACAGTCGCCTTCCCATTCCTCTCCCCACAACAGACACCCTGTGGGGTGGGTGAGGCTGAGAGAGCCCTGATATCACTGCCCAGTCAGAACAGTTTTATCAGTGCTGTGGCGAGCCCAAGGTCTGCATGTGGGGGAGCGCAGAATCGAACCCGGCATGCCAGATTAGAAGTCCGCACTCCTAACCACTACACCAAACTGGCTCTTTAATTTAATTTTATTTTAAATTAATTAATTAAATTTCTAGCCTGCCACTCCCAATATGGCTCGTGGCGGGTTACAGAATGTGCATAAAATCCCCAGTAAAATCACCCCTAAAACAATCAGAAAACTACTCCATAAGATGCCCAGCAATCCATACAAAAATGTCCAAGATGTACAGCAGCAGAAAAACCAACAACCAAATCACACCCAATATTACCCCCAGGGATGGACAAAGGACAAAACCCATGAAGTCCCCTTAAAAATGCAATAGTTAAAAAAGCCAAAAGACAGGCGGTGGCATATTTCTCCAACCCACTATCTGTTCCAGCCAGGTCAGCATGAAGATCCAATAATCTTGTCCATCCAGGGGTGGATCATACTTCTGGTTTGGTTGCTGGGAAGTAAAGAAAGATTTTCTGCTCACCAGCACAGCACCACCACTACTACCACCTTTGCTATATAGTGGTTGGTATAGTAGTTAAGAGTAGTGGCTTCTAATCTGGAGAGCCGGATTTGATTCCCCGTTCCTCCACATGCAGCCTTGGGCCAGTCACAGTTCCTTTAGAGCTATTCTCACAGAGCTGTCCTGTCAGAAGTTCTCTCAGCCCCACCGACCTCACAGGGTGCCTGTTGTGGGGAGAGGAAGGAAAGGTGATTATAAGCTGCTTTGAGATTTCTTCTGGTAGAGAAAAGTGGGGTATAAAACCCAATTCTTCTTCTTATGTTCTATCTCCTGTTCTGCTGTTTCTTCTATATTTTTCCCTTTGCTTTTTATATCTATTGAAATTCTTAATTAAAAAATGGTTAGTGATAAATAAATGTCTAAGGCAGGACATCCCACAATGCAAAAAGGGGATTACAAAAGCAGAAGACAATACAGTCAAAGCAAGGTGATACATACAACAGTTCATTCTCATAAAGGTGTCCTCCTGAGATGCTTCATTTCAAATCCGTTTATAAAAATGCCTTCCCAAACAGTCCTCTTAGCACATTCATCCAAATGAGAGTTGTGTGGGCCTTCCTGACCACTTCAGGCAGGTTGCTCCATGAGGTTGGAGCCACAACAGAGAATCGGCAGGTACAGGGTGTGTCTGATCTTGCCCATTTGCACGGTGGAATTCTCTGTCTGGGCCAGTAATGCTCTGTATTCTTGGTGCTTGGAGGGACAGCAGTGGAAGGACTTCTGGAGTTCTGACCACATTGGTGGACCTCCTGATAGCTCCTGGGCTTTGGCCACAGGATATGTTAGATTGAATGGGCAGCTGGGCTGATCCAACATGGCTTCTCTTATGTTCTTATGTCTAGAGCAGTGGTGCTCTGTCTTCTTGGTGCTTGGGGGTCAACAGTGGGAGGGCTTCCAGAGTTCTGTCCCTACTGGTGGACATCCTGATAGCACCTGGGCTTAGGTTGCAGAGTGTTTTGGACTGGATGAGCCATTGGCCTGATCCAATATGGCTTCTCTAATGTTCTTATGTTTGCCCAGATGAGTGAAATTCCTGTGGGTAGAGTACAGTGGGAAAGACATTGCTACAGACATGTGGGTCCAAGGTCATTAAGCCTTAGGTCAGAGATAACCAGTAACTTACACTGGACTCAATATCTGACGAATACGAATACGAATACGAATACGAATACGAATACGAATACGAATACGAATACGAATACGAATACGAAGGAGGAAGGAGGAAGGAGGAAGGAGGAAGGAGGAAGGAGGAAGGAGGAAGGAAGGAGGAAGGAGGAAGGAGGAAGGAGGAAGGAGGAAGGAGGAAGGAGGAAGGAGGAAGGAGGAAGGAGGAAGGAGGAAGGAGGAAGGAGGAAGGAGGAAGGAGGAAGGAGGAAGGAGAAAGGAGAAAGGAGGAAGGAGGAAGGAGGAAGGAGGAAGGAGGAAGGAGGAAGGAGGAAGGAGAAAGGAGAAAGGAGAAAGGAGAAAGGAGAAAGGAGAAAGGAGAAAGGAGAAAGGAGAAAGGAGAAAGGAGAAAGGAGAAAGGAGAAAGGAGAAAGGAGAAAGGAGAAAGGAGAAAGGAGAAAGGAGAAAGGAGAGAGAGTCCTGATATTACTGCTCAGACAGCTGACTATGGCAATCCCAAGTTCACCCAGTTGGCTGCATGTAGAGGAAGAGCGGGGAATCAAAGCCGACTCATCAGATTAGACGCCACCACTCTTGACCACTACACCACACTGGCTCTCCAGTGGAGTGACTGTAACTCACCTTGGTTCAACAAGGCAGGCACCTGTTTCTGCCTTTTGGCCTTCATGGATCATTGATGGATGTGGTCTGTACATTCAAAAGTGCATTGCATCGAGCAGTGCCTCCAAACTTAGAGAATGCATCCATAGTTCCCTTCTACTGGACTGAGAATGTGCCTGCACCCTCACAACAAATGGTTAAAACCTTCAGCATGGATGGTGTCAGCCCTCCGCTTCAGCACTCCCTTCCCCTTCTGCTCACCAGCAGGTCATTCAATACGTTTACTCTGGATAAAGCCAAAGTTCTGCTCTAGGGGTGAATAGAGACCCTAGTCAAACAAGAGGACTTGACCATCTGCTCAACAGAGCAATAGTGAACAAGATCTGTTTAGGCTTCCCAGGCCCAAGGCAGTAAAATTGGCCCTTAGCCAGGGCCAGGGCCTTTTTGGCTCTGGCCCCTGTCTGGTGGAACATTCCACCAAATGAGATCAGGGCCCTGCAGGACCTTAGACAAGTCCGCAGGGCTTGCAAAGTGCAGCAGTTCTGCCAGGCCTACGGCCAAGGCCTAGAAACAACTTTATAGTCTGCTGGCCTCCCTGTCTTCACCTAGCCAGCTTGGTCAGGGTCAGTCATATGTAGTTTTATTTATTTATTTATTTATTTATTTATTTATTTATTTATTTATTTATTTATTTATTTATTTATTTATCATACTTATATACCGCCCTCCCCGGAGGCTCAGGGCGGTTTACATCATAACAGAGAACAATACATAAAACAGTCTGTAACATGTATAACTGATAACTAATAATTGTAACCATTATTTTGTAAAATTATTATTAATACATGATGATGTGCATGTAGGAAGTTGGTGTGGTATATTATTTTTAATTCATTACGGTATGCTTCTAGGAAGATGGCAGAGCACATGCTTTGTGCACACAAGGTTCCTTGTTTGGGTCTCAGCATCCAAAATGACAGAGCTGGGAAAGGCCTTGGAGAGCCATGCCAATTTAGAGTAGAGGCTAGATGAGCCTTTCTCGACGTTTTCACCATTGAGAAACCCCTGAAACATTCTTCAGGCTTCGAGAAATCCCAGAAGTGGCACGATCGTGCAGAATATGGTTGGGAAGCAGAGCTGTGGACACGCCCACCTGGGGCCCCTCCCCTTCCCACCCTCTCCAGGCCCATCATAGGCCATTTTATGATGGAAGGGAAGATCGACATGACCATATGTGGTCATATTGCCTGATAAATGTTTAAGACTCCCACCCATTTGGGAAACCCTTCCAGGGCCATCAAGAAGAAGAGTTGGTTCTTATATGCCACTTTTCTCTACTCGAAGGACTCTCAAAGCAGCCTTCCCATTCCTCTCCCCACAACAGACACCCGGTGAGGGAGGTGGGGCTGAGAGAGCCCTGATATCACTGCTCGGTCAGAACAATTTTATCAGTGCCGTGGCGAGCCCAAGGTCACCCAGCTGGCCGCATGTGGGGGAGTGCAGAATCGAACCCGTCATGCCAGATTAGAAGTCCGCACTCCTAACCACTACACCAAACTGGCTCTCAAGAAGCCCCAAGCTAGATACTACAGAGCTGGATCAATGCCCCATTCTAACTCGATGCAAGGTAGGTTCAAATGGATGTATAAAAATGTATTCAGTAACCGCCAATAAAAGGTAATTGTTGAGCTCTGAAATGGCACTTCCCTTATGTAATATCTAGAGAAAATCATCTAGAGGGGATATTTTCCCTTGCACTCCTTTTACCTTCTTTTCCACCCCAGAAAAGAAGAAAAGAATCTTCGCCCCGCACCCGGGCCCATACACACACACACACACACACACACACGCCAAACCTCGGATGTATGTATCAAACGCATTTTATACATATTCATTCTCATAACTTGACAGCTGGGTGGAATCTTCCCGTCATTGCCGCGAGCAGACAAAAGGGCCGCTGGCTCAGCTCTGCGCGTGCCGATTTGCGAGGCGGGCTATCACCCACTTCCACTGATGATTATATAGTTCTACCTATCTGTCTGCCACAGAAGGTTGTGAGAGAGAGATACAGCTCATGCCGTCTTCATAAACAAAAGTGGATTGTACTGTCAGTCGTTAGACACGCCAACTAATTGGAGCTGTCGACAGACACAATATTCTGTGTCAACAGCTCTGGTAACAGTTTGAAGCAGCAATGAGATGTTGGCTGATGGTGCAGTTGACACATCCGTCGCTAATGCTGTGCTTGGGAATCTTGACATCGGCAGAAAGGAATGACTCAAAGTTTGTTTCCCGGCCTCTGGCAAGGCTGCCGATGGCTCCCTGTGTCTATATGGGATGGGGAACGGAGAGGGGAGGGGACCGGGGGGGGGCGAAGACAAGAGGGAGGGCCAAAGGTCTCTACTCCCCCATATTCCTCTGCATTGGGTTTGTTCCTTCCCCCCGCGTTGACAACTTAATTTTACACTCTTTCGGCTTCTCTTTAAGATTCCGCTTGCCTCCCGAATTCTGGAGGACTAATAAAGCCACGGGAAAATAATAATTGGGTCGTTTGCTGAGCTGGAACTGCGATAATGCCTTTTTTTCAACCGTTTGCATGTTAATGGGGGAAAGCCTGTTTACCTTTCTTTAATTTGTCAAACTGATAGGCACACATTTCCCCACGCACGTTCTTGTGTGTCATGTGAACCTCACGTTTGTATACATATCGGTACACCCACTCCTGTGCGGAATGAAGAGAAAGTATACTTCTGTTGCAGGTTGTCTCTGGAAAAATAAGGGAGGGGGAAGGGTACACTTCAGAGCATGAAAGGATGTGCAGGTGCATCCAGCGGCTAGCCCAACACGTTTGCCCCTTTCCTCCGCTTTCCTTTTTGACCCCATGGTAGGTTGAAACCTTGGCAGAACCAGTGGCTCTGTGAGTGGGGAGGAAAACCATTTCTGCCAGTTGAAGTACCTGAGCTGCTTCTTTCTTTCCTGCTCTTCCTGACCTCAGGCATCAACTTGGAGATGAATCAAAGAGTCATCGAGTCCAACCCCCTGCAGAATGCAGGAAATTTACAACTACCTGCCCAACCACTGTGACCCGAATTGCATCTCCAGATGAATCCCCCCCTACCCCCAAATCAGAATTCCTGGCCAGTCTGACCTGCAGGAAATTTGCCTCCCAGCCCCAAAGTGCTGATTGGCATTTCCCTGGGCATGGAAGAAAAGGCCACAGGAACCAAACACCAACAGAATCCCTTCTGCCCACTCACATAATCTGCCTGAATTCACAGAATCAGCATTTCCGTCCGATGGCTCTCTAGCCTCTGCATAAAAGCTCCCAAGGAAGGAGGACCCACCACTTCCTGAGGAAGCCTGTTCCACTGAGGATCCACTCTAACCATCAGGAAATTCTTCCAGATGTTTAGCTGGCCAAAGTTAGTCAAAGAGCAACCTCCCAAACGACACTAAGCTCTTGGCTCTTCACCTGTGGTTCATGCCCTTGAATGAGCTGGAACTTTGGTTTAATGACCACCCCAAGTTATAGCTGATTTTGTTTCATTTTATGTAAATTGCATTTTTCCCCAATTGTATTGATTAGTCTTATAAGCCACTTTGGGTGCCTTCGTGGGGGGCGGGAACCAGAAAGGAAATTGACTAAATAAGTAAATATGAGTCCTGGAGTAGCAGGATCTGCATGGACAAAAAAGTCATGCAGGTAGAAGAGCTGCAGTGAGGAGGGGAATGAAGTGAAATTGGCCCAGTCTTCCCTTTTCTACTTGCTGAGCTCCATTGACAACAGGAAGGAGGGAGATGATTTCCTTTGAGCCCCCTTGGTTTCAGAGCCCCTACCTGGCATGCATGAGAGAAGCATGTCTGGCCTTGACCAGGGCCAAGGCCTTTTTGGTCCTGGCCCCAACCTGGTGGAATGAGCTCCCGGATGAGCTGCAGGCCCTGTAGGAGTTTTCCGTGTTCTGTAGGGCCTGCAAAATGGAGCTCTTCCGCCAGGTCCTCGGTTGAGACCAGGGCAGTGAGGAAGATCACGCCCCGCCCCCCCATGGCTGGTGTTGCACCTGGGCATTGCCAGTTAGGTCCTCTCTCCTCCCCGATAGTGGGTATCAATCTTGGATGCGGGGCTTGTTTTATTTATCACCTGTTGCTGTGTATTTTATATTTTATATTGTATCAATCTGTCCTTTTAATAGGGGGTTTAATAGGATTTTTAATGAGAACATTGTAGCCCGCCACGAGCCATTGTATGGGAGCGGTGGGCAATAAATCAAATAAATAAATAAACAAAATAAACAGAAGCACTCGACACTGACTCCCAATGATCAGTTAAAAAGCAATCTAGAATAAATAGTACAAGCTTGGTTTTCTCTCCTTCCTTGATCAAGAAAGCCAATGGGTCACAGACTTCATATGTTTTATAGTGTTCAGAGTTTCCTTCCTGCCTCCCCATTTTTTTTAAAGATTTTATATTTCCCTGCAAACTTGGGGCTTTCTTGAGGTTTGTAGAGAAATCCCCTCTAATCTGTCCCCAGCCCCATTCTTTAGATCTGCTCATCCACTCTCTATGGCCTAGTTTGGAATTAGATGTAGGATAAAACAGAACTGCTGAGTTACCTTTTATATTCTTATGCTAACAGAAAGGCCACTGGGTAAGGCAGCCTTTCTCATCTTTTTTACCATTGGGAAACCCCTGAAACATTCTTCAGGCTTTGAGAAACCCCAGAAACCCATTTTCATGCAGAGTATGGTTGGGAATCTTAGCTATGAACATGCCCACCTGGGGCCCCTCCCCTTCCCATGCCCCTCAGACCTATCATTGGCCATTTTGGAGGGGGGGACAGGTTGACATGGCCATATATGTTGATAAATGTTTATCAAATTAAAAATATTTTGAAAACTATTTAACTCCCACCCATTCAGGAAACTCTTCCAGGGCCATCAAAAAACCCCAAGGTTTCATGAAACCCAGGTTGAGAAAGCCTGGGGTAAGGACTTATAATCATGAAACCCAGAGCTTCCTGAAAAGGAGAAGCAATAGGTTGGGAGAGGACATGTATATAAATAAATGTACATATGATATCCACACATCTCCCTTAAGGTACCACTAAAAGAGTGCTACTCAGATTTAGGCCACATAACAAAACAGTAGCAGAATTGCCAAAAATGAGCACAAGAGCATATGAGACTGGCTTATAACAAATAAGACCACTGGGCCATCTAGGTCAGCATTGTCTACTCAGATTGTCACAGGCTATCCAAGATTTCAAGGAGACATCTTGCTCATCACCTGCTCCCTGGTCCTTTCAACTGGAGATGCCATGAACTGAATCTGGGACCTTCTGCATCCTTGGATGCTGAGCAACATCCCCATTTTTTTCTGTAGGCCAGATTCACGTAACAACATGCTAACTCAACAGTCCCACCATATTTAGAGGCAGCGTACCTGTGAAACACCAGATGGGCCCTCCGGAACCTCCCCAGAACTTCCATCAGAATGCCCAACCGGAACAGCTAAGATGAGCTGGAATTTAAGGACAGGACAACTGTCAATTTTGGTTGATTAATTATTGTGGTTAATGTGAACAATTTTAAGTGATTAATTTTAATGGAATGCCTATTTTGTATTGTATAGGTATTACATAATGTAAATATTTCACTGCTCTGTGCCTCTTGAAAGGGCGGTATACAAAGCCTAAAAAATATAAAAATAAAAAAAAAATAATGTCTAGAGCTATGAGAGTCAGAAACCCGACATTTTTTAAAAAAAATGCTTTTTCGTCCCTTCTGATTATTATTCTTTGGATAATTATTGTACACAGAGAGTAATTAATCCCCGAGATGCTCTTCCAACCTGATGCTTTTTAAAGCATCTGAGTTTCTCACCACTGTAATAGTGGGACTTAATAATTACCCGCGCTGTCCCTAAACCATTTTCCCTGTATCTTGTGTGGCACACCAGGCACCGCATGGGTTTCTCCAGGTACAAATTGCTAAACAATTACGGAGGAGAGAAAGGTCATAATAATAGGTTGCAGCAACCTTTGCTGTCTGCCTTTACTCCAGGAACGCTTATAAAAGAGCCATTTCATCCCATTGTTATAATGATGAGGAGGAAGTAGTTTAAGGTAGTTAAAGACAAGCCAAAAAAAAAAAAAAAAACAGAAGGCGGGAGTGCAGGGTTTATAACAGCTCCTTTCACTTCCTGCCTACTCCATTATGTCTGGCATTATGGGAAAAATAACATGATTGGAATGACCCAAAGGGGAGAAGGGTGGTCCAGGTTTACCTCGTGGAAAGCCGAGCAGACAACAGTTGGCAAAACCTTTTTCTGAAGCTGAAAGCTATGCTTTTCTCACAAAAAATGCTACGCTGTTGTTGGGAAAGTACATTAGCCGGAAATACTATGTTCTTTCAGTTCCCACCAACCTCTCTTTTGCTGATTTTTTTTTTAAGCATTGGGGGGGAATCAGAAAAATCGAGCTGTAATGCCACTCTCCCCTCAAGAACAAGGGAGAGGACAGGTTGCATGCTGACCTCGATTCTCCCGGAGGAGAGCCTAAGAAACAGCACTGAAGCCTGGCTGGGAGGGGATGCTGGGAAATCTGGGGACGGCTCCATTCCGCCATTTTACAAAGTCGCTTTGCAGCTGCGGAGAAGCCACAAACCGCCCAGTGTAGCCAGGGGAAAGAGTTTTCAGCTTCATCATTCAAAGTTAGCCTCCCCTCCTGGTTTTCATTTGCTCTGATAGCGGGACATAATTAGGGTTGCCAGCCTCCAGGTGGGCCCTGGAGATCTCCAGAATACCAAAATCAGTAGCATTAAACCCTGATTTGGTCTCCCTCTTCCTCAAACCCCACCCTCCCTAGACCCCACTTCCAAAATTTCCAGTTATTTCCCAATCCAGACCGACATGGCTTCCCAGTTGAATCTATATTGATAACAGCCGTCTATGAATGATCTCTCTGAAAGGTTTGACATAAAGGGTGAATGACATGGCAGAAACCATATTATTACTTGTCCTCAGCCATAGCAGTTGTTCTGCCAGGCCTGTGGTTGAAGCCTGGGACTAGCATCATGAGATGTTTATTTATGTATTTATCATTCTATTATTATGTTTCTATACCACTTTCCCTGACAGCTCCCTACTCACAAACTCATCCACAGATAGGAAACCCCTCTAGACACTGTTCAGTGCTCACAGGGATTGCAAATAAACTGCAAATCGGAGGCAGTTTCATATTAATAATATATTGTTTTTATTGTTATTGCACGTTGTTTTCAAAACGTTGTTAATTGCCCCGAGCCAACCAGGGCAGTATACAAATAAAAAGTTTATTTTAAATTTTTTATGAGACTGCTCCCACAATGAAGTTGATTGATCTCCGATAATAACTCTTCTGAGGCTATTCCAGGCTTTCTCAACCAGGGTTTCATGAAATTCAGGGGCTTCTTGACAACCCTGGAAGAGTTTCCTGAATGCGTGGGAGTTAATTAACTAATTAATATATTTAAAATATTTTTAAAATATATTTAAAACTCATTAAACATTTGTTTGTTTGTTTATATTTATATTTATATACCACCCACCCCCGAAGGCTCAGGGCGGTTTACAGGGAACATTAAACAGGTACAGATAACAGATACAGATTTATCAGATGAGATGAGGATATATGGTCATGTTGATCCACCCCTCTTCCCGAAATGGCTTGGAGGGGTTGAGAAGGGGAGGGGACCCAGGTAGGCGTGTCCACAGCTCTGCTTCCCAACCATATTCTGCACAATGGCGCCACTTCTGGGGTTTCTTGAAGACTGAGGAATGTCTCAGGGGTTTCTCAATGGTCAAAAGTTGAGAAAGGCTGATCTGATCCATGTGGAATGCTTCCAATGAGGACACACAGTAATGGGTCTAAACTACAAGTACAACGATATAGGCTAGATATCAGGAAAAAATGTTCACAGTCAGAGTAGTTCAGCAGTGGAATAGGCTGCCTAAGGAGGTGGTGAGCTCCCCCTCACTGGCCGTCTTCAAGCAAAGGTTGGAGACACACTTTTCTTGGATGCTTTAGGATGCTTAGGGCTGATCCTGCGTTGAGCAGGGGGTTGGACTAGATAGCCTGTATGGCCCCTTCCAACTCTATGGTTCTATGAAAATGCAATGAGGCCTACTTCTGCCTCCAAGCACGGACCCATTTTATCTGAAGAAGCATGCCTGCCCATGAAAGCTGATACCCTGAATAAAGCTTTGTTGGTCCTAAAGGTGACACCAGACTCCAAGTTTGTTCTGCTGTTTTAAAGGTTTGCAGATAGATCCAGCAGAAGGAACGAAGACGCCTGGACTTTGTCTACATTCAGATGGAGGCCATCTCTCCCATAGCCTGGCTCGATACTAGGGCTTCCAGGTTAGGGACTGGAGACCTCCTAGAATTACAGCTGATCTCCAAACTACAAAGAGTATTTGTTATTTATTTCAGATATTTATTCCACTTCTTCTGGAGAAAATTGCTGCCTTGGAGGGTGTCCTTCATGGCTTGATGGAGTGCTTAGGAGTGGCGGTTTCTCATCCTGCAAGCCAGGTTTGATTCCCCACTCCTTTTCCGCATGCAGCCGGCTGGGTGACTAGTCAAAGTTCTGTTAGAACTGTTCTTGCAGAGCAGTTCTGTCAGAGATCTCTCCATCCTACCTACCTCACAAGGGGAAAGGAAGGGAAGGTGATTGCCAGCTGTCCTTCGGGTAGTGAAAAACGGGGCATAAAAACCAACACTTCTAAAGAGGTCCCTTCCTTTCCTAAACCCCACCCTCGTAGACTCCAGCCTCAAATGCCCAGGTATTTCTGAATACAGAATCAGCAATCCTTTGAAACCAAACTGTCATGGTGCAGAGCACAAGAGTTATCCAAGAAGACCTGAGACTGGATTTCTGCTGCTCTCTCGATTGCTTTTCCCAGGAATTCTTTGCGTGCATAAGATCCCTGGCATAACCACCAGTTTAAAAGGATTTCATAGATCAACAGACATGGGCAGGCCCTTTCCTACAATGCTGGAGACCTGCTCCCTGTTAGAGTAAGAGAGCACTGGCACAGATTCTCCGGCTGAGGGATTCAGCACGAGAAGCTTCATGCCTTCAAGATACCCAGCTTGCCATTGTGGTTAGAAGCAGTGGCTTCTCATCTTGCAAGCTGCGTTTGATTCCCCGCTTTTCTTCCACATGGAGACATCTAGGTGATCTTGGGCCAGTCCCAGTCTTGTTAGAGCTGTTCTCACAGAGAAGTTCTGTCAGAGCTCTCTCAGCAGTGCAGTTCTGTCAGAAATCTCTCCATCCTACCTACCTCCCAGGGTGTCTGTTGTGGGTAGAGGACGGGAGGGCGATTGTAAACTGCTTTGAGGCTCCTTCAGGTAGTGAGAAGCAGGGTATAAAAAACAACTCTTCTTCTTCTTCAGTCTGACTGTCAGGCAAACCCCACCTTGAATCCACAATGGTTTGAGGTAACACACACAAATGCAGACCAAGAACCAACAGTTGGATATCACTTATTTGAGGCCCAGTTACAGCTTCGTTGTCAGGCCTAACAGCTCGCCTCCCTTGGCGATATCCCCGAAGAGAAAGAATTTGTGGCTTCGATGATACGCTAGCCAGGAGCAGATTGGCACGCAGGTAAGTCTTGAACGCTGTCTAAGTGAACCCTGACGAGACACACAAAACTTGTCATAAGAGCAAACCGGTCCAGGTGAGTGAGTGTGTTTGTCCAAGTCTCTCAACCGTCAGACAGAACGGGTCCCTGCCCATACGATGGCCAAGGCAGACTCTGAGATCAAAAAGCAAAACCTACGTAAGGCCTTTGCCAACCCCTAACTTTCTCTCCCTCCCTCCCTTCCTTCCCCAACTCACAATTTCTGTATTTGCTAAGCTAAACATTCAGAATATATGTATATGGCTCTCATGGACATGCAGATCTTCACTCTGAGGTTCTTATTCACTAGGTATAGATACCTCTCTACCAAAGTGAGATAGGTCATGAAAGGGCTGTGGCTCAATGGTAGAGCATGTGCTTGACATGCAGAAGGGCCCAGGTTCGATCCCCAGTATCTCCAGTTAAAAGATCTGTTAGTAGATGATGTGAAAGACCTCTGCCTGAGATCATGGAGAGCTGCTGCCAGTCTGAGTAGACAAGGCCGATTGGATGGACTCTACAGTTTGTATTGGTCTAAATCAGGGGTAGTCAACCTGTGGTCCTCCAGATGTCCATGGACTGCAATTCCCATGAGCTCCTGCCAGTGTTTGCTGGCAGGGGCTCATGGGAATTGTAGTCCATGGACATCTGGAGGACCACAGGTTAACTACCCCTAAATGGCCATTAATAAAGATTGTTAATAAAGATTGCTGTTGACTTGGAGCAGGGGTAGTCAAACTGCGGCCTTCCAGATGTCCATGGACTACAATTCCCAGGAGCCCCCTGCCAGCATTCGCTGGCAGGGGGCTCCTGGGTATTGTAGTCCATGGACATCTGGAGGGCCGCAGTTTGACTACCCCTGACTTGGAGGGACCAGGGGTCATGAGGAGTTCCTGTGTGCCCATCACATCAAAGGTTATACTTTGAGAAGAGGCTACAGGGACAAATTGTGTTTATGCCATATGGTATACTTTCTGCATTGGTACAGTGGTGGGATCTAGAACATTGAATTGACTCTTACTAGCCTATCCAAATGGAAAAATGACTCTGGAAATTGACAGCTGCAATTTGTTCACCAGACATGCAAAAACTAAATGGAAGAAAAAAGAAGAGAGTGAATGACTGGGGAAGGATAAAGATGGGAGAGATGCAGGGAGTGAAGGAACTGTGGGTTGAGGAGAGAAAGGAATGAAGAAGTCCAAATTGGGGAGAGAACTTCATTTAGCATAGAAGCCAAGGCACCATGACCATGTTTGTTCTCTAGTCTTTTCTGAATCTTCTCCAGAACTGAAGAAAATACTTCAAATGAATTCAGCCTTACATGCATTTTAAAATTTTGCAACTTAGGTTCTGATGCCAAGCCAACCTCAAGACATGACATTCAACCATCAAAATTAAAAATTCGACATACATATCGGAAATCTGGCTTCATTTCATCTCTTGTTCATGGTATTTCTTGGCTGGCTGAATGAATAAATAGCTAGAATGACATTTATGAAATGCAAGCCAAGTATTATTGTACGTAGGCTGGCTGGGCTACCAGCAGTCAGAGAAGCTAGTCTGAAATATTGACTGGCAAATGTCAGACATTGTCCAATGCCCCCTGATGCCTCCTGTGAGCAAGAAGATATCATCAGAATGAGACAGATACATATCAGAGAGCTTACCACACTATGACTGCTATTGAAAATCAGCTGCCGGATACCCATCTAATATTGATCACTAGTCTTCTATCGCTGGCCACCCAAATGCTAATACTGAGTAGTAAATATTCTCACAAAATTTAATCAGGCATGAAACATTGAGGATTCGCCATCACAGAGCAAGTCTGGGAGCAAATTACTATTACTATTACTATTACTATTACTATTACTATTACTATTACTATTACTATTATTAAATGTATTACCCGACACTCCCAAGCAGGCTCGTGACAGGTTACAGATGTCCAGTTAAAACCCCCATTAAAACCCTATTAAAATGGACGAAAAATACAAATGCAATAGACCAACGACCAAACAACATGGCGGAGAAACCTCCCCCTACCCCCAACCCCTACCCCTACCTCTAGAGGGAGGAGGCAGGAGAGACAAAGTAATCGAAGTTGCAGCATGACACCAGGGGGGCCCCCATCAATCTTCTTCCACTTGCCCCAGCCTTAACTGTAGACCTGGCAGAAGAGCTCCGTTTTGCAGGCCTTCTCCTGTCTTAGATGTTCAGCAGTGGAATAGGCTGCCTAAGGAGGTGGTGAGCTCCCCCTCACTGGCAGTCTTCAAGCAAAGGTTGGATACACACTTTTCTTGGATGCTTTAGGATGCTTAGGGCTGGTCCTGCATTGAGCAGGGGGTTGGACTAGATGGCCTGTATGGCCCCTTCCAACTCTATGATTCTATGATTCTATGTTGTTTTAATGCTAGAAGGTGTGTGTGTGGGGGGGGGGTGTTAACACAACACATTTATTTATACAAGGAATATAAGAAGGACCTATTTTTCCCATTGCCACTTCATGAGTCCACGAGGAGGCACTCAGAACAGAAGCTACCAGCGTGTCAGTTTGTGAATGGACCCTGTCGGTGGAATCCAAACCCTTCTCTGAAGTCAGTCCTTTCGAAATCCATGGGAATTATTTCTGAGCAAACACGATTAAGTTCAGGCTGTGAACCCACCAGTCCAATTGATTTCAATGAAGTTGCTTCCAATCAAGGGTACTTATGACCCTCAGCCTTCCATAGTGTTGAGATTTATGTAGGCATGATATACTTGAAGATGAATATATATATATATATATATATATATATATATATATATATATATATATATATATATATATGATTTTTCTCTAATCACTCAGACTTAATCAAAGTAGCTGATGTTCAGGACTGCCGCAATCAAATTCAAATTACATATACTGCTGCTTAAAAAAAAATGCAGATCGGAAAGATAGAAAGATGGTCAAAAATGCAAAAAAAAAAAAAAAAGATAAAAATCAAACCGGGGAGATGTTTTCTTCCATTTTTTAAAAACTTTATTTTAATAAGTGTGCATGTCGATTCCTCCCCCTTCTTCTCCCCCTGCAGCCGTACTTTCTTATAAAGAGAGCCTGAAGCATTTATACCGAGCCGTCAGGGTGCCCGTCGGTAATATTCCAAATAACAGTGCTTGTATCATATTAACATGAAACCACAAATGCTATAATTAGCGTTCTCAAGTAATAAGAGTGTAATCTACTTGATAATACTGCACTTAATAATGTCCCACATGAATGATATCAGTCTGGGGTTGAAAAAGTAGCTTCATTTCTTTTTGGCAGTTTTTTTTTTTAAACCGTGATAAAGCAAAGGCTTCTGGGAATGGAATCTTTTATTCTTGGAATGAATCAAATACAGCCATTGTGACGGTCAGGTCCCCGGGAATAATTCTTAATTGAGCAAAAGTAAAGTTTGCTAAAGTGCACGCTTGGGTGAATTTCTGAATTCTGACATCGCTTTTGAGATTTCAAGCTTATAGGATACCTATTTGGAGAATTCCTCTCCATGGGGACCCAAAGGGGCTGACATGGTTTCTCTTCTCTTCCGTTTCGTCCTGACAACAACCCTGTGGATTGGGTTAGGATGAGAGTCTAAGGGTGAGGTCCAAGGTCACCTAGCAAGCTTCCATGGCAGAGACAGAATATGAACCTGCGACCACCCAGATATCACTCCAACATTCTAACTCAGCTTTTCTCAACGTTTTTACCATTGAAAACCCCCTGAAACATTCTTCAGGCTTCAAGAAATCCCAGAATTGGTGAGGTCATGCAGAATATGGTTGGGGAGCATAGCTGTACACACGCCCACACAAGGTCCCTCACCTTCCCACCCCCTCCAGGCCCTTCGTTGGGCATTTTGGGAGGAGTGCGATGGTCAACATGACCATATACGGTCCTAAGGTAAAGGTATCCCCTGTGCAAGCACCGGGTCATGTCTGCCCCTTAGGGTGACGCCCTGTAGCGATTTCATGGCAGACTCAATACGGGGTGGTTTGCCAGTGCCTTCCCCAGTCATTGCCGTTTACCCCCCAGCAAGCTTGGGTACTCATTTTACCGATCTCGGAAGGATGGAAGGCTGAGTCAACCTTGAGCCGGCTGCTGGGATCAAACTCCCAGCCTCATGAACAAAGTTTTCAGATGGCTGCCTTACCACTCTGCGCCACAAGAGGCTCTATGGTATGGTCATATCACCCAATAAATGTTTAACAAGCCCTGATATTACTGAAGAAGAGTTGGTTCTTGTATGCCGCTTTTCTCTACCCGAAGGAGTCTCAAAGCGGCTTACAGTCACCTTACCTTTCCTCTCCCCACAACAGACACCCTGTGAAGTGGGTGAGGCTGAGAGAGCCCTGATATTACTGCTCAGTCAGAACAGCACCATCAGGGCTGTGGCAAGCCCATGGTCGCCCAGCTGGTTGCAGCATATAAGAACCAACTCATTTTCTTCTACTACCACCAAATCTCCAGGAATTTCTCAAGCTGGAGACGGCAACCCTAAGATCTCCCGATGTCACAGCGCAGTGGTTTTTCTCATTCCACGGCTTCAGGTTTATGCCAGAGAAGAAGGAAACAAAGCACAGGCCAAGCAGACAGAGTCCCAAACTCTCAACATCAAAATGGCACGTGGAATGTTTTCGTGCAAAAGGCCGAAAGGCTTGTAGTTGTGCACCCACGTTTGTGCAGGAAACAGACATCCTCACCAGGCCTACGCAGGAGTAAAATCTATGTTGTTCATCAGGGCATCCTCCAGGGAAGTGCCTTTAGGACTACAGGCTGTGCATGTGCATAGATGTGTGTGTGTGTGTGTGTGAGTGTATATATATAAATTCATGTATGTGATTAATTCCTGCAGTAATGAAAGTTGAAAGAGCGCGAAGCATGAATGCCTCTCTTTATGCACAGGACAGCTGAATTTGCAGCTCAGCTCAGCGATCTCCCGGCTAATGTGCAAGGCCCTCGCCTGACGCAGGGTGGGAAGACAATTAAAATTTTATGCTCATTTAATCTCGCGCCCTTTCGGAGCAAAGGCTGACAACCGGGCCCAGTTTTCCCCAAAGGCTGCCATGACATAACCTCAACGAATCCACCAAACGCCATTCAGTTGGCCGCAGTCGTGACAGCCGGTCTCACACAGAAGTGGGTTTGTCCTTCCCTTCCCGGCCTGCCTCTGGGGGCCCCAAACCTTCCGTTTAGGGGCTCAAACAAAAAGGGAGAGAACTTTGAAGGGTATCTTCCGAGCTCTTTTGATTTCCTTCTACTTCCCGGCTTTAGTTTGTTTCAGATTCCCCTTCTTTTCCAAACTTGGCCTCGATAAATTGATTTTTGCAGGAGATACAAAAGGAGAAAAGCTTATGCCTTCGGAGCGACCGCCCTTTGAGCCGTTAACGTTTTGCTCTGGTACCCAGCAAAATTGATTCTTTTTACAGGTTGATTTGGGGGCATATATATCTAGTTATTTATTTTTTTTTTGTCCCCTCTTTTCATGCCTAAAAGGTGTATTCTGTTTTTCTGGTCATTTTCTTTAACTGAAGGGCTGGCTGATGGAATCTGTAGTGTGTGTGTGATCCATCTGTGGCTGGAACGCAAAGGCAGTTTATCTTATTAAAGTTACACTGTCTGAGAGATTCGTTTAAGTGTGACCCAGTGTGTTCTTGGAACCTCTTCTGGGCTGCATTGGACATCTGAGAGTTGTAGGAGTCTCTTGTGTGCTTCAGCGAGGGCACTTTTCCTGTGCAATTACGATAATTTCCGTGGAGTTTAAAGGGCTCTTCTGGGCCTTTGAGATTGCTTCAAGGCTCTCTGTGCCTTCGAAGGACTGGAAATATTAGAACACAGATGGATGAACCCAGATGGATGGGGCAAAAGTCTGAAGGGGTCTTGGGGCAGGGGGCTCTGGAGGCAGCTTGGGGTAAGCGGGGCAGGGGGAACAGAGCAAGCTGACGTCCAAATTGGGGTGAAAATAAACCATATTGTTGAGGGGATGTGATTGTTTCCCCAAGAACTCCATCTCACTCATCCAGTGGAGATCCTTAACTGTTGTTGCTGAAGTTCATGAAGAACTGATACTACACCGCAAGAAAGCTGGAGAATTTCTAATTCCTGGATCTTTCAAGAGGATCATTCTACTTTCTACTTTCTAGGAGGTAATTTTGGAAGAGCTGGCACTTCATTAGCATTAGGCCTGACAGCAAGGAATGGCAGAGGGATATATGATTGGGATGTTTCCCTTGACCAACCCAAATTTCCCTGTACAAGACACTATATAAGCTCTTGAGAGCTTGAAGGACCCAATTTCCACCACTTGATCTTTAGCTCACTGCTTTAACTGACTCAACATTCCAAAGACCATGAGTGTCAGGCTAAAGGTAAAGGTAAAGGTAAAGGTATCCCCTGTGCAAGCACCAAGTCATGTCTGACCCTTGGGGTGACGCCCTCCAGCGTTTTCATGGCAGACTCAATATGGGGTGGTTTGCCAGTGCCTTCCCCAGTCATTAACGTTTTACCCCCCAGCAAGCTGGGTACTCATTTTACCAACCTCGGAAGGATGGAAGGCAGAGTCAACCTTGAGCCGGCTGCTGGAATCGAACTCCCAGCCTCATGGGCAGAGGTTCAGACAACATGTCTTCTGCTTTACCACTCTGTGCCACAAGAGCCTGAGTGTCAGACTATTGGTGTCATTTTACTATATAGTTAGAGAATCCCCTCAGTATGCAGAAATTCTTACAGTGGGTTAGCTTTAACTCTAAAGGGAACTTTTCAACATTTCAGGCAGAAGTTCTGTTTAACAGGAAGTTCTGTTTAACAGCGTGGTGTCGTGGTTAAGAGTGGAAGCTTCTAATCCGGTGAGCTGGGTTTGATTCCCCGCTCCTCCACATGCAGTCAGCTGGGTGACCTTGGGCTAGTCACAATCCTGGGCTAGTCACAGTGCTGTTCTCACAGAGCAGTCCTGTTAAAGCTCTCTCAGCCCCACCTACCATACAGGGTGCCTGTTGTGGAGAGAGGAAGGGAAGGCCACTTTGAGACTCCTTCAGGCAGTGAAAAGTGGGGTATAAAAGCCAATTCTTTTTCTTCTTCTTTTAATCTACATAACCAGTCAGAAGCCCTGCTCATCAAAAGCCCACTTTCTAAAAGACATTATAGCTTACTTTTCGCTGCCTGAGACTTGTAAACACCCTTCGTCTCCCCATAATAAGAAGGAAGGCGGGGCTGACAGAGCTCTAAGAGAACTGTGACTGGCCCAAGGTCAGCCAGCTGCTGCATGTGGCTAACTGGGGAATCAAACCAGATTCTCCAAATCCACTCCCCTAACTGGCTCTCAGCATTCTGTGTCTCCTTGAGCATGTTTCTTCATAACGAAGCCTCTCTTGGGTGATGCTGAGGTGGTCCTTAGAAATGTTCAAGCATCCCCCCAGTTTGGCTCACGCCCTGTTTGCCAGAAACAAACAAGGAGCTGATTTTTCAGTGGTCTGTTCAACTGTTCCTCAACCTGTTTGCGGCTGTTCAGCATGTTGCTTCGCTGCATTCCTTCCTGACCATGAAGCACCGCACAACTGGCTTTTCTCACACCTGTGTTCTCACACAGCCCACGTGAGTTCTGCTGCATTGCAACCTAACTGCAATTCTTTAAGCAGGCAGTGGGATGTGAGTGTCCTGCATTGTGCAGTGGGTTGGACTAGATGACCCATGATGTCCCTTCCAACTCTATGATTCTATGATTCTATACAAATCAACTGCAAGCAGGTACTATGTTTTCCTAAAACCCTACCTCTTTGTTGCTGAGCAAGGCTAATGGCCACTGATTAGGAATGGGCATAAACCAGGAAACTGTGGTTTGCTTCACAGTTCTGGGCTGAACCATGAACTGAATTCCAAAATGAACTAGAGGGGTTGTTTACGAACCAAATTGGTTTGTGTGGTTCACCCGCTGGTTCATGCCCATCCTTACCACTGACAATATTAAATCAACAGCAATTTTGCATGTGTGCAGTCGTACAGAACCCTGATGCAAACCTTTCTGGTGGGAAGTTGCAGCTATTTGGCATGAACCACACTGACTGGGTGATTGGCCCACATCTTTGAAATATATGGCACATTTGACCATCAAATACATTTGGGATGAAATTCACGGAATCTGAAATGCTGATGTATAAAGTCATATTCTGCAGCATGCCTGGGGAGTGCATCATGAATGTATAACCCCCTTTCTCACCTGTGGCTGGCCAGGTCAGGCTCCTTTTGTAATTGGCACAATACTTTTATTTATTTATCTATCAAATTTGTATTCCATTCTCTCTCCGCCAAACAGAGCTCAGGGCAGCTAACAGCACATCAAACGCACCCAATTAGAAAACAAGACAATGAATAATCATTAAAATATAAAACGCTGAAACATCTATCCAGATTTCTCTCAGGTGTACAATATTTTGACATTTTAGGGGACAGTAATGGCTTACAAATCATACTAATGGAGAGTCCGGTTTAAAAACTGGCAACGCTCCCTAACCGTGGGAATGTTTTCCTGGTGCTAATGGTTTCTGTTATTGATCCGATTTAGCTGTTTAGAACCCGCTTGTCCAATTATTTGGTTTCCTTGGTTCTTTTACATGCCCCTCCTTTCTCCTGACATAGTCTAGACCAGAGGTGGTCAAACTGCGGCCCTCCAGATGTCCATGGACTACAATTCCCATGAGCCCCTGCCAGCATTCGCTGGCAGGGGCTCATGGGAATTGTAGTCCATGGATATCTGGAGGGCCGCAGTTTGACTACCTCTGGTATAGACCCTGAGCTTGGAAAGTCATTGCTTGACTTCCTCCTCTCTGCCTGCTCTTCACACAGAAAGGGGGGGGGGACTTTTCAAATCCCAAAGTGAACGTTTTGCTCATTTCAGCCTCCCAAGAAAAAAATGCATTTCTTCACACTGGATAATTATTACAGCTTAAGCAAGGAGGCCGCACCTTAGATAAATCTCCAACACCGGTGTTTGCTGCAAACATTTTCTTTCCCTGCAAGCCACAGCTTGCATCTCAGATATAGTTACGTTCTGTTTCCAGTTGGCTTCTCCCCCCCCACCCCTCCCTTTTTGCCCCCCTTCATCTACTTGTACTCGGTTGAACTAACAAATCAAAATGTGTTGACTTAGCACCGTGCCTTTTTGATGATCAACTCAGGCAACCATCCGCGCCAATTATGTGGGAATTTACACCACACAGGTAGAGAGCTCTTGTCCTGTTCGTTGGACCACCCCCGCCCTCACTCCCCAGGAAAAAAGCTCCCCCAAAAGAGAGGCTGTATTGCCCGCATTAAAGAAGGCTTCATTGCTTTCTTTTCCCTCCAGAAGGAGCTTAATTTCAGCGGGAAATGTATACGAAGGCTCGTTTCCTCAATTAGGATTGTCAGAAGTTTGATGGGAAATGGTAACTCGTTACTGAAATCCTTGAAGGGGCCAAACTCAATGAGACCCTGAGGTTTTCTGTGGACTTTTTGTCTTTTAAACAATCAGTTATCAGGGAGATAGGCCCCTGACTGGAACCACAATCAGGGGGGACAGAGAAGGAATATTCAAGCTTTCCCCCTGTACACAAGGTTGCTAATCTCCAGGCAGTGCCTGGAGATCTCCTGGGATGGAGGCTGATCTCCAGAGCAATTCCGCACCTGATAAATATAGTGAAATGCTTACCTTATGACGATGCCATATTTTGGCATTTTGCATGACGTCACAACCTCCCGTATCCATCCAGCAAACCTCAAGCAACATCTGCCATTTTAAAGTGCAAGTTGGGGAATCATATAAAGTGGATTCCCCAACCTATGTAGCACAAGCTATAGGAGAGCAACCAGCAGGCCACACACTAAAGAAATGTATGGAGGCAAAGAAGCTCTATCTCCACCTCCAATGTCTCACCCTCGCACCTACCTCCTGCTCCCTTCTCCCGGGGATGGAGTTTTGTTTGTTTGTTTTAGAGCAAACTGCCTGGAGAAATGAATAGGCATTCAATCATGCAGGAAAAGCCAAAAATAATTTTCCCCCAAAGTTGTCACACAAAGCATGCCTCTCTAAAGTGCCACCCCCCAAAAAATCAGGAATGAGATTAATTATTTAAAGATTCCAGACTCATGATTCCATAAGGGGTGGCATTATAAAAAGCACTATGCATCTATGATTAGATGCATAGGCATTTCAATGGAGAAGTTTTACTTTAAAAAAAAATAGTGGGCATTGTGGGCCCTTTAAAACATGGAGAAAGGGGATTGGCTGCCGGGCTTGATTGACAGGCAGAAGAGAGTTGTGTGTAAAGCGCATGGCTGTCTTCCGCCATTTCAAGCAGTGCTTGCAGAGTGTAAGAAGTGTGAGAAGGCGGCAGACAAAAGCAAGAGAGGAAGGTGAGGAATGGCCAGAGGCGTGATAATTTTAAGCGCTAAGTCATTTCGCTGGCGCAATGCTATTTTGTTTTAATGTGCGGAAATGCCCCCAGAGTTCAGAAGCCCAGTTCCTCTGGAGAAAATGGCATCACATCCCTGCTGAGATCCTCCTCCGCAAGCCAAGCCCCTCCCTCCCTAGCTTCCACCTCCAAATCTCCAGGAATTTTCCATCCCAGAGTTAGCAACCGTAAAGCAGGGTCCCAATCAAAATGGGGGAGGCACACACCTGATGACTGAATGCTAAAACATGCATGCACACATCGGGATAGTTGATACCATGATTGTTAGCAGGGAGGAACATGGTCACGGAGGAACATGTGCCTTTGGGTATGCATACTAAGCCTTCAACCAGCATAATGAAACATCAACCAACCGATTTCAAGGACTGCAGCCCTAAGCCTGCTCCAGGCAAAGGGTGCCTTTTTGCTGTAACCAGCTCAGGCCATCCCCATGAAGCTCCACCTCATGGGGTAGTCAAGGCAAGGGATGAGTGAAGGTAGTTTGCCATGACCTTCATCTGGAATGTCGTCCCCCATCCAAGTACTGATCTAATTTAGCTTCCCAGCTGTGACAACATTGGGGTAGCATGAGCTATTAGGGCTCCTACAAGCATCCGTGGCAGTGCAAGTTGTGATCAAGTCACAGTCAACTCCATTTCACAACCCTGGTCTTCTTGGAGGTCTCCCATCCATATACTAACCCAGGCCAACCTTGCCTTAGCTTCTGAGATCTGCTGAGATCAGACTAGCGTGGGCAATCCAAGTCAGGGCACGAGCATATTTACCTGGGAGTAGATACTATTAGTATAGCAGGACTTATTCCTGAGTAGACATGATAGTTCTGCATAGGAGAGATGCTCATGCAGCTCTCTCTTTTCCCAGAACTGTCAATCTCTAGGGGCTGCCGGTGAGCCTCTAACTCTTTTGGTGCCCCTCCACAACTCTTGCACCCTAAGCCATTACCCAGCTGGTTTGCCTAGTGGATGGGCCGTCCCTAACAGCTTGGTTCTTGTTCTCCGTGATTATACTTATTTCCCAAAGATCAGTATGGTCCTGCCTCCATTTCCATGGGCTTAATGGACCAACTCATCTCTGAATCTGTCTTCTCTCCAACCAGGCCCTCTGACGGTGGTATCACCCTCTTTGGCCAGCTCTGAGGACTCAGGCATCCTTTGTCACCACTAGAAATGCCAACTCTGGCTTGTGAAAGTCCTGGAAATTTGGAGGCAATACCTGGGGAGGGGGATCAGGGAGGAGGTAATTTCACAGAGTCCACCCTACCAAGCCCCCTCTTTCTCAGGGAGAACTGTTCCTGTGGATCAGCTGTACTTCCAGGAGAACACCAGGCTCCTCCATGAAATTGGTAACCTTATCTGCCAACTACAAGTTGCAGCCCTTTAACTAGCAACGACAGGGACTGAACCTGTGCCAGCGTGATGTGACTGTTAAAGAGGGGTGGTGTAATGGTTAGGAGTGCGGACTCCGCCCACACATACACACACACGTGCAGCCAGCTGGTCTCACCACAGCACTGATAGAGCTGTTCTGACCAAGCAGTAATATCAGGGCTGTCTCAGCCTCACCCACCTCACAGGGTGTCTGTGGTGGGGAGAGGAAGGCGCTTTGAGACTCCTTCGGGTAGAGAAAAGCAGCATATAAGAACCAGCTCTTCTTATTCTTCTCTTCTCTGGAGAACCAAGTTGAATTCCCCACTCCTTCACATGCAGGCAGCTGGGTGACCTTGGGCTAGTCACAGATCTCTTAGAGCTCTCTCAGCCCCACCTACTTCCCAGGGTGTCTGTTGTGGGGAGAGGAAAAGTAAAATGTTTGTAAGCCAGTTTGAGACTACTTTGCTTAGTGAAAAGCAGAATACAAAAAGCCAGCTCTTCCCTCTGGGACCTTCAGTAGGCAAAGCTGGCATTCCTGTCTCTCTGTGATCCCTTTGACCTTTGACCTCTTGTCCTGTTGGTAGTACAGAAATGGCTGGCGTGGAAACAGGTGCCCGAAGCTGCCCAGGGGGCATTACACAAGATGCTTATGCTACTGTTCCCCATTACATGCTCGCTCTTCAAAGAAACAAGCAAATATGTTGTGAGTTTAGCTATTGGTTTATAATTGGATTATGCTGGCAGAAAGGGGGGGAAACAACGAAAGGTAATTAGAGCTGCAGGGAATGCCATTCAGGAGCAGCAGGACTGGGAGGCGGGTGCCGTTGATCCACCATCGGTAGCGTTTGCCTTCATTTCAGCCTTCTGTGTTAGCATATCTCAAGAGATAGCCAAGCTATTGCTGAACTACTTTCTGTTCGGCGCGTGGTGAATGTAGCTAATTGGCTTTCCCATCCTTTGGAAGCCATAGATTTATTTTGGCCATGGCGTGAGGGTCTCTGTAGGCCCATGTCATCTGGGAGACACCAGAGGAAATACAGCTTTGTGTCTATGTTTAAGGGGCTGGAGAATCTGTCCCCAACTCGGTCTCGCTGGCATCTTTCATGCCACCCATTGAGAGTTTTTAGAACGTGGGTGGGGCCACACAGGAACTTGCCTGAAGCTGCCTTAGACTGAATCAGACCATAAGTCCCTCAAGCTCAGTAGCATCTACATAGGCTGATAGTAGCATCTACATAGCCTTGGTTTACTACTGCCTGGTCCTATGAACTGGGGTTGAACCTGGGACCTTCTGCATGCTGAGCAAATGTTCAGCATGAGACCCTCCCCAAAAACATACATGGGATGCTGCCTCATGCTGATTCAGTCATCAGTCCATCAAGGTCAGAATTGTCAGGGAGTGGCTCTCCAGGTTCTCAGGCAGAAGTCCTTCACATCACCTAATGCCTAGCCCTTGTTAACTGGAGATGCCGGGGATTGGATCTGGGACTTCCTGCAGGGGTTTCAGGCTGAGATCTGGCTGCAGGTCTCCAAGGGTTTCAAGCTGAGGTCTTTCACATCACCTACTATCTGACCCTTTCGACTGGAGTTGCTGGGGATTGAACCTGAGACCTTCTGCATGCCGTACAGATGCTCTGCCACTTAGCTACAGCCCCTTCCCTGTGTCCTGTCTACACAGACTGGCTGCAGGTCTCCAGGGGTTTCAGGCTGAGATCTGGCTGCAGGTCTCCAAGGGTTTCAAGCTGAGGTCTTTCACATCACCTACTATCTGACCCTTTCGACTGGAGTTGCTGGGGATTGAACCTGAGACCTTCTGCATGCCGTACAGATGCTCTGCCACTTAGCTGCAGCCCCTTCCCTGTGTCCTGTCTACACAGACTGGCTGCAGGTCTCCAGGGGTTTCAGGCTGAGATCTGGCTGCAAGTCGCCAAGGGTTTCAAGCTGAGGTCTTTCACATCACCTACTATCTGACCCTTTCGACTGGAATTGCCGGGGATTGAACCTGGGACCTTCTGCATGCCGAGCAGATCCTCTGCCAGTGAGTCACAGGCTGTCACTGTCGCTAAGTTAAAGTCACTCCACCAGATTCCTGTTCATTTTCATAAAGGGAGAGATGTAGACGTGTGGAGGGGGAGGGTCAAGAGAACAATATTTTACTGATCCAATTTTTAAAAAATTTCTCCCTGTAGTGAGTGGGTGGGCTGAACTATGTCGAGAGGCTTGGTGCGCCTTGTACATGGCTTGTGTTCCTATGGGGATGAAAGCAAAGTGTATGGCTTTGTAGAAATTATTTGGAAAACTTTAAAGATCAGAAGTTTATAAGTAGTTACTCAAGGGAGGGGGGATGTCTGCTTTGTGCACTTTCTTCCTAAATTCTATCTTTTTGGAAGAAGGGGGAGGGGAAACTGAAACAATGAGGGGGGGAGAGGCAGGGGTAGTTAAACTGCGGCCCTCCAGATGTCCATGGACTACTATTCCCATGAGCCCCTGCCAGCATTCGCTGGCAGGGGCTCATGGGAATTGTAGTCCATGGACATCTGGAGGGCCGCAGTTTGACTACCCCTGGGAAAGCAGAATTAAGACCTGTTTGGCACCCTTTGATTTCCCTAAATCTGTGTTTTCAGATCTGTCAGTAGGCTGTGGCTCTAGCATATGTCCCTATCCCAATTCTCCTTCTGAACATAAATCTCTTTGGCCATTCCCATAATGGCCACATCCCAGGTCTAGAAGGGAAGAATAAGCAAGTTATTGCACTTTAGTGAGTTCTGGATGCTGACCTATTTCTCCACAACCCAAAGCTGCAGAGTTCTACAGCAAGGTGAATATGGAACTCTCAAGGGAACATAGGAGGTTGCCTTTCCCCAACTGGGCTATTGGTTGACCTAGCTTGGCATTTTGGGAGAACTGTGGCTCAGGGGTGGGGCATGGCTGCAGAGGAGAGGACACGCAGTAATGGGTTTAAACTTCAAGTACAACGATATAGGCTAGATATTAGGAAAAAGTTTTTCACAGTCAGAGTAGTTCAGCAGTGGAATAGGCTGCCTAAGGAGGTGGTGAGCTCCCCCTCACTGGCAGTCTTCAAGCAAAGGCTGGATACACACTTTTCTTGGATGCTGTAGGATGCTTAGGGCTAATCCTGCGTTGAGCAGGGGGTTGGACTAGATGGCCTGTATGGACCCTTCCAACTCTATGATTCTATGATTCTATGTGCTTGGCATACAGAAGATCCCCGGTTCAATCCCCAGCATCCCCAATTAAAGGATCAGGCAGCAGGTGATGCAAAAGACCTCTGCTGAGACTTTGGAGAGCTGCTGCCAGTCTGTGTAGGCAATACTGACTTTGGTGGACCAAAAGTCTGATTCAGTGTCAGACAGCCTCATGTACTTAGGTACTGTGTGTTCTTAGTGAAAGTGGATCTCTAGAGAAGAAGGACTTTCCCCAGCATGTGCAATCTGGGATCCTCTGGCCAGATATTGAACATGAGGCCTTCTACACGCTCCTGTTCTGAGCCCTGTCCATTCATGAAGACCATCTGAAGATTACTTGGACTTGTACCAGGCAGATTCTCTAGTCTGCATAGATATATCAATCTGCCTTGCTTTTATGTCTGAGGATTGTGTTCCCTGAGTGGTAGAAGCTCAGTGGGATCTCATCCCCCTCTACCAGACAATCTTTTATCCGGGAGATGGTAGGAGTGAATTTCTGGCTCTCTGCATGCAAGCCTGGTGTGCCACCATGGAGTCACAGATCCTTCTTAAGTTTTTCTCCAGTTGTCACTTAACTTGAAACAGTTGGGGGTCAGTTCTTCTCAACTGAGGGATGCTGTTATTGACATTTCTTAGATAAGTATCACCCATTATCAGACTATATGTTGAATGCCGATACACAATATATAATTCTGGGTATCAGCTTTCACGTGCATGCACACTACTTCAGATACTTCTTCAAATATCTGAAGAAGTATGTATGAAAACTGATACCCAGAGTTAAACTGTGCTGTTCTTAAAGGTGCCACTGCACTCCAACCTTGGTCTATTGCTTCAGACCAATACGGTGACCCACCTGAAACATTCTTAGACCATCATCCACGTTCAGAGTCAATAGACCCATAATCATCAAACCACTGGGGATGGCTATCTCCATCTTGTTCAACCAGGGACATCTGGTTGGCTATTCCCTCAGGGGAGGGGCTCTGACTCAGTGGCAGAACATCTACTAGACATGCAGAAGGTTCCAGGTTCAATCCTCAGACTCTCCGGCTGAAAGGATCAGGTGGTAGGTGATATGAGAGACCTCCATCTGAGACCCTGAAGAGTCACTGTCAGTCAAAGTCGACAATACTGACCTTGATAAACCAATAGTCTGATTCCGCATGAGTCTGCTTCATGTGTTCATGTGTTGGAGGATGAGGACATCATAGTTTGATCCAGCAAGACAATTACCCCATCATTCAGGTTAGAGTCCTTGTCCCGGATGACAGACTTCTCCCCCTTCTCTCCTTTGTTGTCACCAAAGCCACCCCCCAGAGTACACCTCCATTATCTCTCAAAATGCTGTCTCCTAAATTGGTTCCCCACTCCTAATTTGTTCTCTGTGTTCTTCATCGCTTATTACTGCCATGCCTTAGCAAATCACTGGTGTGTGACAAATTGTGATCTCCTTACCCGCCTTGGGCTTTCAAGTGCACCTGCCTGTGGAAGAACTTCTAAGATGAACCGAAACAATAAAGTGAATGGGGTGATCTTTGTCTTCGTTTATGTCAATAGGCTTCTTTTTATGAGAAATGATTTTATTTAAAGTCACAGTTCTTGATGAAAAGTGCAGTTAGGGTTTGCATGTCCTGATAGGTGAATCCTCGCTGAACTCTAGCGAGGTTTGACCTCATAATCGAGCAGGTCGAAGACACAGTCAACAACACAGAAACTGGCATGATGCAGAGTCTCCTTTGTAGACACTCTCCTCCCTTTTATCTTCAGTTGATGTATTTAATATATGTTTGGCAAGTTCATAAAAGCTTTTAAAGGAAGCAAATTAAGATCCTTAACTATTCCGCAGTTCAAAGGGCTTGCCCTTGACTTAAATTGCATGCTTCCACTCAATAAGAAACAGGGGCGCCATTCCCAAGCAGTAGTACGTTGAACCAACTAACCTCATGGGCTCCACTTAATCATGGCAATGATGAACATGGGTGCCAAGGTCTCAACCAAAAAGAACCCATTGGGACACTTGACTGAACTTGTTCCAGAATGGCCCTAGTCCACCCCTCATAATCCTACATAAAGTTATAACCTTCTTAGCCTGTTGGCTCTAGAATTGCTTGTTCCCCAATCAGGGTGGGCAATGCCCCATTTCCACTATTTTGAGTAGAAACCCGGAAGTGACACAAGGTAGCTCTAGGAATCACCAGAAACTGTATGGTTTTACCATAGAGGTTCCTAGAGCTACCTATGTCACTTCCTTTTTTTTTTACTGGAAGTGAAGTAATGCCCTGACATCATACCCGCCTCACATAGTTCCATCCACAGCCTTTCCATTGGTTTCTGGGCACTGCCTGACAACCCTAATTGACTCCAAGAAAATTAGAAGAGTATAACTCTGATTAGGATTCCCTGCTAAAGTGCACCCTCAAATCACACACTTACATAACTGGCCAATGATCTCTGTAGGGTCTCCTCTTTCCCTTGTGACCTGTGCCTTCTGTTTGGTGATTGTGCAGATGTGGCTTATTCTTGCATTTTCATTTGATTGTCACTGTGAATAGTCCTAACTACCAGAGTACCACATTAACAATGTGCTTTGTGTCACTCTTATGATTGTGTATCTCTCCTCTATGTGGTTGCTGGATAAATGCTTCAGATAAGAGAAATCCTTTGAGCTACAAATGACTCTGCAACTCTGTGGAATAGCATAAGACCGGCATTTACAAGATCTTTAGTCGAATCCTTGGATATAGACAACAAGGGAAAGAGCTGGGAAGAACTTAGGAGGCATTTAATTGAATGGCAGAGGGCATTCAGAATGTTCTAGAAACATCTTTGTTAAAGGATCTCAAGTGATGAGCTTTATGAAAGACTCTTCCTTGACTTCTGGGGTACTCAATTGTGCTGAGGCTTTGGGTGCTTTCGGAGCTTTGAGAAAGGGTAGAGGGTGGCACCACAAAATGACTGGCATAGTAGGTGGAACCAGTCACAAAATGTATGTAACCACAGGTGTTGTTACAAAATGTTGGTTCCAAGGCAAGCAACCATCAACTATTGTGGAACGGGTGGTCTTGCCAAGCCAAGGCTGATGCCACCTGAGATCTTCTGAAGCACCTCCTGTCCAAGTTAGGTGGAAGACTGGATTGGTTCTTTGTTTGGGGAAGGGCTAAGTCCAAACCAGGAAACTCATGGGTGAGCACCATGACACCCACAGGGACAATGATGAAGATCACTGTCTTAGAGAGCTGATTACAGACAGAATCGGAGCTGATAGGGGCCATGCAGGCCATCTAGTCCAACCCCTTGCTCAGTGCAAGATCAGACAAAAGCATCCATGATAAGTATTTGTACAGCTGTTGCTTGAAGACCACCAGTGAGGTGGAGCTCACCACCTCCTTAGGCAGTCGATTCCACTACAGAACTACTCTGTGAAAAATTTTTCCTGATATCTAGCTGGTATTGTTCTCCACATAGTTAAACCCATTACTGCAGACCTGATTGTCTGCTGCCAACAAGAACCACTCCTTGTTCTCCTACAAGGGATAACCTTTCAAGTCCTTTAAGAGAGTCATCCTATATCCTTTCTACTTGCTCTTCTAGAAGCTGAACATTCCCAAGTCCCTCAGCCTTTCCTCAGAGGGCTTGGTACCCAGGCACAGAGGACATAATAGTTGACCCGCTACAAGGCAGATTAATGTAAAATTTGAAAACTTGATTCCCCCCCCCCGCTCAAAAAAAAGATTAAAACTCTGGAGAATGACATATTCATTTGGGCAACCATTAGGATATGGCATGTCAGATCATAACCCTTTCAAGGTTTCATTCCATAATTAAGACTGCAAGTGAATATGAAAACCAGCGATCATTCCAGGGATTTTTAATTTCAAAACTCTTTTTTTTTAAAGTATACTCCTTTTTCTCTAATGTGACAACTGTGGCAGCTGAAATATACAGCAGCCAATGAGAAGGGAGAGCCTGATTCTAGTTGTGCAGAAGGGGACATGGTGGTCTTCTGCAGAGAAGGGCTTGGGTCAGAGTTATAGCATTTGTCTATGCTTTGCATGGAGAAGACCACAAATTTTCACCTTGGTGCCTCCAGTTAAAAAAGAACTTGGGAAGGGTCGCCCTGAAAGAAAAAGACTACATTTTATACCTAATTTTCTCTACCCGAAGGAGTCTCAAAGTAGCTTAGAATCTCTTTCCCTTCCACTCCCCACAACAAGCACTTTGTGAGGTAGGTGGGGCTGAGAGAGCTTTGAGAGAACTGGGATGCCCAAAGGTCACTCAGCAGGCTTCCAGTGGAGGAGGAGGAGTGGGCAGTCAAACTTGGTTCTCCAGATTAGAGTCTGATGCTCTTAACCACTGAACCATGTTACCTTTCAGGAAGGTGCCAGTTTGAGTAACAGCAATCATGTTACTCAAGATGAACAGCAATCATGAACTATCTCTCTTGACTGGAACCCTGTTACAACCGAGTAGGACAAATTTCTTCTGCTACTTCTAATGGCTCCATGGTCCCATTCAGCCTAAGGCAACTTCATGAATTTGTACAATGCCACGGATCCATCCCAGCATAATGCTTATTTTATATTATTTATATTTATATTTATATTTATATTTATATTTATATTTATATTTATATTTATATTTATATTTATATTTATATTTATATTTATATTTATATTTATATTTATATTTATATTTATATACCACTGCTCTCAAATGTCTCGCAGTGGTTTACAAGAATTCGTAAGTACAATAAAATCCCATAAAAACCCATTAAAACATAATTAAAACACAATATCATGATGGCGGATAATAAATATATAACCCACTCCCCTCCCCCTGTTCAGCAAAGGTCTATTACTCTCTATCTGGGAGTGAGGGATTTAGTTGGTTTCAGCTAGAGATCCACAGCTGACAGCGCCGGGAGCCACCCTGGCCTCTAATATATGCCTGGCGGAAGAGCTCCATTTTGCAGGCCCTGTGGAAAGCTGACAAATCCTGCAGGGCCTGTAGCTCTTCTGGGAGCTCGTTCCACCATGTCCATCATGCAGGGTCATCAGTATGTTATATACCCCCCCCATAAGCTCAAGATAACAGTGCTGATGTCACCAAAAGAGCCCTGTCCGTTGGCAATAATAGCCAGGGACAGTTTTATGCCTTGGCAGTCATAAGTTTTAACTTGTTTCTTTGGTTCATCAAAATACTTCCCAGTCTGTGAAAAACAACTGTTTTTGCTGAAGATGGGCAGGGCCTGGTGGGGCTTTTACCCAGATCAGCTTCTGATTGGCCACTGGAGATGTGATTGACTGTGGAGATTAAAACAAACAAAAAAAACCATTGCTTTGGCAACAGTTTCCACCACAGCTTCTTTACTGTGAAGGTAAGCTGCGGCAGCCATTTTGTGGCCGGTTCTGCTTCCTGTGGCAGCCATGTTGTGGCAGTCATTGTGAGCTCAGCCCATCATGCAGTGTCAGAATGACTAAACAGTTCCACACAGCCTGCAAAACAGAGCTCTTCCACCAGGGTTTTGGTAGAGGTCAACCTGAATTCAGTCACTTTCCGTTGGCCCCTGAGCCCCCCTCCCATGAAAACCAACACTGACATGTCCATCCCACGGAGCCTTCAATATGTTACAGTATGCTACAGCCAGTTTGGTGTTGTGGTTAGGAGTGCGGACTTCTAATCTGGTGAGCCGGGTTCGATTCTGCACTCCCCTACATGCAGCCAGCTGGGTGACCTTGGGCTCGCTACAGTGCTGATAAAACTGTTCTGACCGAGCAGTAATATCAGGGCTCTCTCAGCCTCACCTCCCTCACAGGGTGTCTGCTGTGGGGAGAGGAAAGGGAAGGCCAATCTAAGCCGCTTTGAGACTCCTTTGGGTAGAGAAAGGCAGCATATAAGAACCAACTCTTCTTCTTCTACTACTTCTTCCTCTTCAAATGAACGTTCTCACCATGTTTGTTCCATTATGCTATTGTTCTCCTGTTACGACTGTATCACTGTTGTTCAACTTATCGTGTTATTTGTACTGTTTTTCTCCAATTCCATGTAAAGTGCCCTGAGCCTCAGGGGAGGGTGGTATATAAATATAATAAATAAAATAAATAATAAATAAAAGTGCTTGCAGACTCAAAAAGGTTGGGGAGCTGTAAGGAAGAGCAGTATTTAAATGCAAGTAAACAAACAAAATGAAACATGGGCGTAAAATAAAAAAAAAAATCTCCCTATGCTTGAAAGAAAATGATTATTCTGTTCCTGGCTGTCGGGTCCACATTGTGTAAGTAACTTGCACGGGAGACAGACAACTTAACTTTTTAAATATATTTTTGAAAATTCATTTCAACCTGCCAGGTGCAAGTCTCTTGTCATTTGTTATCCTCTAAATGGCGTGCAATTATTTCCTTTCGCGGGTTAATGTGGGAACTCTGTTTCGAGTGACAGCGAGAACAAGTTAACCGCCGTTGCGCTTTGTATCACGCCTTGGCAATCAGCTCGTTAATAAGTCGAGAAGATTGATATCGGCTTGAAAGGCAAAACCTATACAAAACAATTAATTAAGGAAGTTAAAACAAATGAGCTCCTGAGAATCGAGCCGGATTCCAGGGACGAGGTAGTAAAAACCCAGAAGGAGAAAAAAACCTCTAATTGAAATCTGGCACAGGTCTAGCTTCGACATTATCTTATCAGAAAATTAGCAAAATGTAATTTATGGGTTTAAAAAAAAAACAGATGTTATTTTTAACCACATCAAAAAAGTCCCACCTCCGGGCTATTGGCACAAACTGTCATAATTGCTATAATTTGAAGTCTAGGCTGCCGAATGACAGCTCTGATAGCTATCTCAGACTTGGGATATATTAGGGAGGCAGCTGGGAGACGTATCTTTGCTAGGAGGTTCTTTTAATACTACATTTGGACTTCATTTGTGCCTATTATTTAATCTCATTCTTGAGAATATACTAAAGAATGCGGTTTCCCCCACTTGCCGTGCAGGAGAAAATCGGGAGGTTAATAATATTGAGAGAGGTAAAGTTGACTGCAATTAACGTACCAATTATATGCAAGCTTTGAAGGCAGAATTGTTTTATTTCCCCTGTGAGTCGTGCCATGTTTGAATGCATCTCAGAAACTTGTATTAATATGTCGAAGGCTCAATATGAGTTAAGTCAATGGGCCTTTTTTTGCTTTTCTGATAGAGCTTTCTTGGTAGGAGTTTTCCTGAGCAAAAGGCCAACCGAGATGGGTGTATGAAGAATCAAGGCAAGATTGTAATAGTACGAGCGTGCCTTGGGGAAAAGGCTAAGAAGAAAATCCATCCCATTCCCTTAATATGTGATGTATCTAAATTAATCAGGTTTTAAAATTCATGTTTAGAGCAATCATAATGCATTAAAAATAGAAGTGGATTCCATCCTGTAATTTATCGTTTCGGAACATACCCTATTTATTTGAATATAAATTTGAATATAAATAAAAGGAAAATGAGTTCCCCCCATTATGTTTTGATTGGTTGATTGGTTGATTGGTTGGTTGGTTGGTTGGTTGGTTGGTTGGTTGGTTGGTTGGTTGGTTGGTTGGTTGGTTGATTGATTGATTGATTGATTGATTGATTGATTGGTTGGTTGGTTGGTTGATTGATTGGATTTATTGATCACAGCTCTCAGGCCGGCCGGCTCGTGGCGGTTTACAACAAGGAAAAAAAGTAAAAAGCATAATAAAATAGTGAGAATAACAATTTCCAGCCTAATCCCCTAAAACTCCTAATCGGCTCAACAGACCCAGCCTTAGGGCAGTCAGTCAGTCAGTCAGTCAGTCAGTCAGTCAGTCAGTCAGTCAGTCAGTCAGTCAGTCAGTCAGTCAGTCAGTCAGTCAGTCAGTCAGTCAGTCAGTCAGTAACCTTTTATTGGCATAAAATGTATAAGACATATAAAAATAGGGTTCCTTAGGGCAGATGCTTAGAGGAGGGACCTACAGATATTCCTGCCCTGACCTCAAACAAACGCCTGGCAGAAGAGCTCCATCTTGCAGACCCTGCAGAACTGTGATAGCTCCAGCAGGGCCCTTAGCTCTTCCCAGAGCTCATTCCACCAGGCAGGTGTCAAGGCAGAAAAGGGGTCTGTCTTAAAGTGACATACAACTTACAGTTCTGTACAATAATAATGGGGAATTTTTTGTCTTCAAAACATAGGGCTGGAAGACTCCTCAAGGGCCACCTAGTGCAAACTCCAGTACAACATATTCAGGTCATTTCCCTTTTGGATAAATACAGTCATCAATGCAATACATTTATCCACACATTCATAAGTTCATATATCTCTATGGTTTCTACCTTAATTGATTAGGTGAATTAATTATATCTTTTAGCCCAGCCTAGTCCAGTTTCTCTTTTCTGGGACAGATTAAGAACTATCTAGGCACATGCATTTCTCTCTAACAGCACTACAGTATGTCAACGACATTCCAGGAGTGGCCAAAGGGTGGCTCTTCAGATGTCCATGGACTACAATTCCTATGAGCCCCTGAAAGCATCTGCTGGCAGGGGCTCATGGGAATTGTGGTTCATAGACCTATGGAGAGCCACACTTTGGTCACCCCTGTATCAATTTCCATTAAGGAAGCCATCATGTGATGCAGATGCCCAGAGCAATAATTCCCACCAGGTGTGCTATCTATGGCACACTAGAGGAATAAAATGAAGAGGAATAAATCAATTAAATAATTGGAGACTCTTGACAGCACAATCAATCATTCCTTACAGGAGGCTGTCCAACATATCTTTGCGTGATATCCTACTTTGCCTTGCCTTTTTCAAAAAGGCATCTGCTGAGAGAGAATAATTCTGTCCCGACACTACCTGGGATGCTACAAGATCAATCACTTGCAATGGGAACCCAAGCAGAATTGCACACTTTCAGAGGATACGGTCTGTTGCATCTCTGCATGAGTCACTGCTGTGGACATATCCTTCAGCTCCAGAAGAAAGACTCACACAGATATGTGGGGCAGATTCCTTGGAGGGTAGATAATTCTCTTGCACTCTAAAAGTACAACTTTTCTGCTATGGAAGTGAAGAGTTCCAGGCTGGGAACTTAATCCCAAATACACATGGGACCACCATTGACGGGGACTACAGCACTTCAGCTTTCCCATAACACCTTTTTCCTGACATGAAAGGGTTTTGAGGGGTGTTATTTGTTCTGGAAAACTTAGATGAAACCCCTCCCCCATGTCCAGATTGCGTCCCCAACAAGGAAAATATCTTATTTTAATTAATTAAAGTTCTTTCAAGGTAGATTGTATACAGTGAGTCAGTACAATTGACAGAATGGGAACAGTCAATGACTAACGTGGTAGGATTGTGGAAGTCTGGAACCAACCACACAGAACTGAAGCATACCTGGCACATAAAGCATTACAGTAATTACAGTAGCAGGATCCTACTTATAATAAACGAACCAAAACAGCATCAAGCATAGTCCCTAATCATTTATCCAAGCACGTTTGTAAAGTCATTTTGTGCAATGCAGTCCTATCACTTGCCTGGAAAAGCCCTCTTGATCAGTTCAGTTTTGTACAGTTTGCATAAGGTCAGGTGAATGGGAGCCTTCCTGACTATTTTGGGCAGGCCATTCCACAAAGTGGGAGCCACAATGGAGGAAGTGCCCCATGGGGATTTTTTGTGTCAGGAATAGGGTTGACAGCTTTGGGCTGGAAAATGCCTGGAGATTTTGGGGGTGGACCCTGAAGAAAGTGGGCCCTCATAAGGGTACTATGCCATATACAGTCTACTCTCCATAGCAACTATTTTCTCCATGGGAACTGATCTCTATTGTCTGGGGATCAGTTGTAATCCCAGGAAACCTCCAGCCCCCGCCTGCATTTTAGATAACCTAGTCAGAAAACAGGTACAAAGGAGAGGCTAATGTTAGTGGTCAGACCCCTCCTCTAGCAGGGGCAGTTTTTAGCTAGAAATCCATATACACCCTTCCTAATATAACATCTCAAATATCATAAGTAAAAATACACTGCCTGGCCCAAAATGATACAAAACAAGCCTGAATATGAAGTTTAGAAGTGTAAGAGTGGCTGGCTATCTAACGATCTTCACCCCATCATAGAGAGCTGCATAAGTTAGGACAATGGGTCTCCCAAGAACCTATTGACCAATCTCATCAATATACAGCCTCACTTCCCTGCACGTATTTACCATAATTAAGCAACACTTAATATTATTCATCAAACCTGGTAGCTTTTCTATCTCGTACTTATAGGGTCATCAAGCACTACAATTCCTACAGTCTGTCTCAGGAAATCACATCAAGCTTCTCCCATATCATTGTCCACCTCTGGAAAACTCATTGAATTATTGTCTTGGAAGCTAATATGTCAGCTTGCCCCAGGGAACATTTTATCCTATAAATTGTGGCATCATACTCCATAGCAGTGTATAGGTTCTTGGATCCATACATGCACCCACAAATCTGTTTGGGCCTTTTCTCCGCATCATGAAATGCTGGTCGTTTTTCTACCTCTGCAGAACTCTTACTTTGAGACTGGTAATTTTATAGGTAAAGGTAAAGGTAAAGGTATCCCCTGTGCAAGCACCGAGTCATGTCTGACCCTTGGGGTGACGCCCTTCAGCGTTTTCATGGCAGACTCAATACGGGGTGGTTTGCCAGTGCCTTCCCCAGTCATTACCGTTTACCCCCCAGCAAGCTGGGTACTCATTTTACCGACCTCGGAAGGATGGAAGGCTGAGTCGACCTTGAGCCGGCTGCTGGGATTGAACTCCCAACCTCATGGGCAAAGCTTTCAGACGGCTGCCTTACCACTCTGCACCACAAGAGGCGCAGAGGTAATTTTATAGTTTTCCCCAAAATTGCTCTCCCCTCTTTGCTAGCCTTGTATGTATTTTCAGTGTGTTTGTGTGTGCTTTGCTCTTTTTTTTCTGGTTGAACACCTGCCTGGTTTATTTTGAGAGAGCTCTTAAGGGGGAAATCCCCATAAATATTGGTGGCGAATACCTGTTATCACCTCTCACTTTGTCTCCTTTAAAAATAATTTCCCTCCCCCAACTAATTAGGAGACTGCCTGTTTGGGTAACAGGGAAGCCACCATCCCTCAGGCCCAATGGTCCCATCCACTTTAGGCCTGCATGTTCCTGGGATTATGTTCTCAGCATAGAATGTACTATACATAATCATGCAGGTTATAGGAAGACCCAAGTAAAAGCTTAACCTGTAGATAGGCTGGCTGTAAAAACCGACCTGTACTGGTAATGAATTTGAAGTTCATATTGAAATGTGGGACTTTCTTGGGGTGGGGGGAAAGCCCCATCGCTTGGCAACCTGCCTTCTTTCCACTTCCCAGGAGATGCTGCTCATTCTTCCCATGGCATCTGGCAAGGAGTGAGGAGTTGCTTTAAGTCACCAGGCTGTGAAATTACGCAATTAATTCAACATCAAGGATTCTGAAGAATATGTGCAATTGAATGAAGCTTCGGAGTGTGCGAGGAAAACAGAAGTTTCTCTGATCTCCTAGCAGGCTTATTTTTCTAGCGCATTGCCGATGATTTGGGTGGTAATCTGATGGAAAAAATGTGGTTGATTAACATTGCTAGGTGTGAGCAGTATGACAGGCTGAGTCGGTTTTGCTTCCGCTTTTGGCACTGTTTTTTCCAGGTACATGGATTCCTTTTAGCATTATACGAACTGCGGTGCTGAGGAGCGAGGCTGTGGCTCAGTGGCAGAGCACCTGCTTTGCATGCAGAAGGCTCCCAGTTCAATCCCTGGCATCCCAAGTTACAAGGGATCAGGTAGTGGGTGATGAGAAAGACCCCTGTCTGTAACCCTGGAGAGCCACCACAAGTCTGAAAAGGCAATACTGACCTTGATAGACCTTGGTCTAACTTAGTCTAAGGCAGTTTCATGTGCTTATAAGGGGAGGAACTCTGGTTCGGTGGCAGAGCTTTTGATTTGCATGCAGAAGATCCCAGGTTCAATCCCTGGCACTCTCAGTTAAAAGGGATCAGATAGCAGGTGATGCGAAGGACAGCCATGGATAATACTCCATCCTCTCACGATCTGCCCGTATTCATAGTGATCAGCATTGCTGTCAGATGACCACTTAGACTCTGCTTCAACAACCTCCAAAGAAGGGGAGCCCACGTCCTCCTGAGAGGCAGAATATGCATGTAGCATGCGAAAAGTAGGTTAGGCAGAGAGAAAGTGACTGGCCCAAGGTCAACCAGCGAGCTTTCATGGCACAAGTTGGGATTCGAACCCAGGTCTCCCAGATACGAGTCCAACTTGCTTATCTACTGCACTTTTCCTTTCTCAGTAGTGACTTCCTTCCTTTGTTTTCTGAGAACACTCAGACTAAGGTGTAAACTGCACGGAGCTTTTATTCCAACCCCAGATTGATTCAGTCCCTGCCCTCTACACAGAATACGATTTCCGTTTGGATTTTGGGCGATTTAAATTTTCCTTCTGCAGCAAGAAGGATTGATTCAGAGTGACCCTACCTTTATTGTGCGATATCTTAGAGTGCTTTTAATGCTCAATATCCGGATTGGGAAACCAAGCGCCATGGTACAGAACCTCTGATAGGCCATATCTGGTCATGTGACAAACTTGCCTTAAAGGAGAAGCCCCTAATTTCTCTCAACTTCTGTCAGTCCTGGATTTTTCCTCCCTCCTCTGCCTTTTTCGATCCTCTCCACCCCCCCCCCCCTCCAAGAAAAGAAAAAGGCTCCCTGCCTGGCTCCTCTCCCCCACCCTTCAAGAAAAGAAAGAAAGAGGCTTGGCTCCCCCCCCCCTTCTGAACTACCCTAACCACGTGCAGAAGACTTTCCTGTTTCAATGGGGGGGGGGGAAGACCCGAGTTCAAAGCGATCAGAATTCAACAGGATTGACAATGGAATAAAGCAAGTAAGTGCAGACTCTGCCTAGGATAGGGTTACAAGATCCTCCCTGAACACTGGTGGGGGTCAAGGGCATAGGGATTAGGATTGTGTGTGGCAGGCATGTGTGCACTGAGTTACGCACCGGTGCCCACGCCTCCCCTCCCCGCCCCGCGGCACAGCGCTGGCTAAATCAGCCTAGAATGGCCGATTTGGATGCTGCCACGCACAACCCTAATAGGGATGTCTGATCCAGGTTGTGGAATTCTTGGAGGTTTGGGGATGGAGCCTGGGGAGAACATAGACATCAGCAGGGTCCATCCTCCAAAGGATCCATTTTCTCCATGGGAATAGATCTTCATAGTCTGGAGATCAGCTGTCATTCCAGGGGATCTCCAGGTCCCACCTGGAGGCTGACATCCCCTGGCTAGGGTGGGGCTTTTTCCAAAGTCCAAAAAACTCATCAACTCTGGGAGATGTTTGACCCCCTCCCCTTAATCCCTCCAGCCAAATTCTCAGTTCAGCAAAGTGGTTTAAGGATGAGCTTTACTGAAAGTTGAATAACAAAACTGAACGTTGTTGTTTTTTTTAAGCAGTGCATTTTACGAACCCCAAACCACTAAGCCACCTGGGAGAAGAAAACGACATTGCCGATCCTCTCCCCTTTCGCATGTTTCCTTCACTTCACTTACCTTTTCTACCTGATCCCCCCATCATGGGGACTTCTAGTGCCGAATGGATTAGCGGTGATCTTCGCAGATTGCTCGCACCTGCGTCTCTGTCACTCCCCTGTTCCACTTTGTGCAATCAGCCATACCTGGGTAAGTCCCAAATGACATGCGAACAGAAGCCCACCTGACAGCCTGGGCCTGACACCTGGGCGGGAGGGGAGAGTGGGGCGAAGACGGTGGACTTGCACAATTAAATCCCCCCCCCCCAGGAGAAGGCCTCAAGAGAACAAGGGAAACTTTGTACAGGAGGGGATAAGCTGGAAGAACAGAACCTCCAGCGTTGGCATGGATTTGGGAAAACATCTGTTTTTCTACAAGGGCCTAAGTGGGAAGTCCAAGTGCCACCGGGGTTGCCAACTTCCAGGTGGTGCCTGGAGATCGCTCATAATTACAAGTGATCTCCAAACAACAGAGATGAGATCCCCTGGAGGAAAATGGCTGCTTTGGCAGGTTACCTCTATGGTATTGTACCCTGCTGAGATCCTTTCATTGTATGGTATTGTACCCTGCTGAGATCCCCAACCACTGCCCCTTCCCCAGGGTCCACCTGCAAAATCTCCTGGAATTTCCCAGTCCATAGAAATTTGTTCCATCAGTGGCTATTAGCAATCATGGTGAAGCTCCAGGTTCAGAGGTCTTTTATTATTTTTAATTTCTCCCCACTCTTTCTCCCCAAATAAGAGACATGAATGGCCCAAGGCTAGCCCCATCTTGTCAGATCATGGAAACTAAGCAAGCTAGTATTTGAAGGGGAGACCACCAAGGAATACCAGGGTCAGGCCATGGAGGTAGGTCACCTTGGAACATCTCCTGCCTCAACAACCTTACAGAGTTCCCATAAGTCAACTGCAACTTGCCGACACTCCTCCACAAACACACACCACCAAAAGCAAAAGAGTGCTTTTCTCTGGGCCTGTCAGGGAAAGCAACTGGGTGTGTGGGGGGGGGGGGGGAATTGTGCCAGCAAGGAGAACTGAACTGTTCCTTTGCATGCGTGGAATGCCGTGTGCAACGTTCTGTGTCCTGGCTAAGGTGAAGTTTACCTGTTTTTACTTGTTTGGTGGTTCTGCCAGATGCAGGTGAGCTCATCAGCAAATTGCTCTCCCTACTCATCTGCCTGGTGCTCCCATACCCTTAAGAGCAGCCTGACTGTACAAGCCTAAGATCACTTCCCTGGGAGACAGCCCCCTTGAAAGTCTCTGAGTCAACCTGCTCTCCATCAGCTCTGTCCTATTAAGCTGTGCTTATGATTGCACGCATGCTGTAACAGCTCTGGCTCAGTGACAGAGTATCTCCTCGACATGCAGAAGGTCCCGGGTTCAATCCCCAGCATCTCGTGAACACAGGAAGCTGCCTTCTACTGAATCCGATCCTCGGTCTATCATGGTCACGGTGGTCTACTCAGACCTGGAGGTATTCTGCATGGAGCCAAATAAAACAGTTTTGAAAACAACCAGTTTAGACCGCTTTATTATATTACAATCGTCGTTCTGCATTGAATATAGTCTGTTGAAAAACTACGTTGCAATGCTCTCTGCATGGAACAATTCATAGCCCTGCCCCCTGTAGTTTTGCCAACTCTGCTTTGTTCTCTAATGCAGTCACTGATCTGCATAACTAAGGAGCTTCTCTGCATGACTAATAGCGCATCTCAGGCAGGCAGGAGAGAAATGAATTGGTGAAGCGCCTCTTTCAGAAACAATGCTTAAAAGATGCTTAAAGCACCCAAGAGGCAGTTCACCATGCAGAGCAAAATCAGTTTTGTGGAGTAAATTCACTCTTCTGTGCAGAGATCAGAAAAACAACAATGTATTTAGTGAGTTTTCATCAGTTTATTCATCATGCAGAAGAGGCCCAGGGGTAGTCAAACTGCAGCCCTCCAGATGTCCATGGACTACAATTCCCATGAGCCTCTGCCAGATACTGACCGTGATGGACCAAGGCTCTGTGTGCATTTAGCCAAGTGAAGCTTCTCTTGAAACAGCTTTACCAAATACGGAGACTCTAGAAGCCAGGCCTCAGTCCCAACCTAACCAAATGTAAAAGCCAAAATCTCTGGGAATTCCACAAGTTGCATTTGGCAGTCCTGAGAGGCAGCATTGTGTAGTAGTTAAGAATGGTGGGCTCTAATGGAGAGCTGGTTTTGATTCCACAATCCTCCACATGCAGCCAGCTGTGGGAAATTGGGCCTGCACAGTTCTCTCAGAGCTCTCACTGCCCCACCTGACTCACCAGGTGTCTGTTGTGGAGACAGGAAGTAAAGGCAATTGTAAGCTGCTTTGAGACTCATGAGGCCTGCTGAGTGACCTTCGAACAGTCATTGTTCTCTCAGAACTCTCTCAGCCGCTCCTACCTCTCCAGGGTGCCCGTTGTGGGGAGAGGAAGAGAAGACCACTGTGGTGCAGTTGTTAAGAGTGATGGATTCTAATCTGGGAAGCCGGGCTTGAGTCCCTGCTCCTCCACATGCAACCAGCTGGGTGACCTTGGGCTCGTCACAGCCCTGATAGTGCTGTTCTCACAGAGCAGTCCAGTCAGAGCTCTCTCAGCCTCACCTCCCTCACAGGATATCTGTTGTGGGGAGGCAAAGGGAAGGCAATTGTCAGCCACTTTGAGACTCCTTCGGGCAGTGAAAAGCAGGGTATAAAACACAACTCTTCTTCTTAACTGCTTTGAGACTCCTTCTGGTAGTAAACAGCAGGGTATGAAAACCACCTTTTCTTCTTCTAAATTAAAGTTTGGGTGGGGAAAATGCAGGGAGAGGAGGCTGATCTAGCTGGGGATGGCCGTATGGAGATACTTCTAGAGGTGGGTTTCCGTACGTGTCGGCAGGCAGAATTTTGCTGCACAAAAAACCCTCCCACACCAGTCCCTGGGAAAGAGCTGGCAGCCCTCAGACTGTGCAATAAGCCATGGGGTGCCAGAGAAGCAATCGAGCGCAACGCGCATGCCCCTCGCAAGCAGTTGGCGCTGAGCGTTAGATACACAGTGAGTCACACGTCAGCTTGCATTGTGCTAAAATGCTGAGCTATCCTGGAAGAGCTCAGCAATCAAGGAGACGCTCCAGTTTGCCGTTCTCCCTGGGTGGTCTCCTTGTTTCCGCGCACTCTTGTCCAGCCGGCTGCTATTGCCTTGACCTGCATACCTGGCATAGACTCTCTCAGGCTTATCCGCCAAAGCCCAAGGACCCCAAATCAGCTCCTCCTTCCCGCTTGTGCACCGACAGGGAATGAGAAGTGGGCCAGAAACCGATGTCAGGGGTGGTGTCGTGCCAGTCCCTTAGTTGCACCGGCGGGCAAGCTGTTCTGATGACTTTTGCTTCCATGGGGACTCTGGAGAGCATGAAGCTCATGCTACACACAATCCACAAAGATGCTGTGTGTTGCATTCATGACTGCTCTGCTACACCAAGGAAGGCAGGGCAATCCGGCCCCAATTAGACCTACAGGGTGGGGATGCCCTTCACAGAGTTCTTGTTGCCTGCCACAAAGGTGATGCGAAATAACAAGATATGTATTGCCAAATGACCGCTTTAGGCTTATCTTTTCATAGAAGCCTAGAATCATAGAGTTGGATGGGACTTCCAGGGTCATCTAGTCCAACCCCCTGCAGAACGCAGGAAATTCACAACTACACAGTTCTTCAGATTGCAGTGCTGTAATAGTTGATAGCTTTTAGTGTATTGGCCAAAGGCCTTCACAATGAAGTAAAAATTTTTTTTTTATATAATTCACTAAAAAGAGAATAACAGGTAAAATTCCATTTAGTATTTAGTATTTAAAAGTCTTAGGATATAATTTTTTCCCCGTGGTCGTTATGGCTCTCATTTTCCTGGCTGCAAGGGCGTAAAGAGCCATATGATATATTCTATGTGGTATTTCTCTTCTTTTCTGAATAATTTTTTTTCATTTTAAGCTAAAGGTGCATGCATTTCTGATGCAGGTAAGCTTGCCAAGTCCTCCTGCTATTGATTCTTGAAACATTTCTAGCGGGATATGCAGAGCTAAAATGGGAGGCCTCATTGAGCAGCAAGAGAAAAAGTTTAGAAAGCAATTCGCTGACATTACGACATAACTTCCGGGTTGTAAGGGTAGCAGTGGGAAACAATAGAAACTCTATGGTAAAGCCGTATTTTATGGCAATTCCTAGAGCTACACGGGCACTCTTGCACCCATCCCCATCTCTCCACCTCACGCCCTCCCTATGGTTTCCAGGTCAGCCTGGCAACCTTCAATATAGTGAAGTACAAGACTGAGGGGTAGGAACCCATAATGGGCCACAGAAGACGCTTGAGTGGCCCCTTGAGTGGCCTTTGTGCCCCCAGCTGCCCTAACTGGCTGTGACAAAACAGTGGTCCCTGCTGCGGAGAGGCAGCAGAAAATCTAAGCGCCAGAAAGTCAGTGATATGGAAGCAAGTGATGCATTTGGCTGAGTGTGTGTCACAAGAAGGTCCTTAGACATGGATAAGACTTGGGCCACTGCTCAAACAGTAGCATGCTCAGCCACCTGAAAATTTGGAACAGGTGGCTGCAGATGGTAAGGAGGTGGTGGGGCTGCAATACTGTACCTAGTAATCGGTGGGCGGTTCAGGGATGGTGGCCACAACATTCTGTGCACCATCATTTTGCTTCCAGGGAAAACCAGAAGAGAAGTAGGGTCATTCTAGGAAGTGGCAGAAACTCTATGGTTAAACCATAGAGTTTCTGGTGATGCCTAGAGATATCCCACATCACTGTGAGGTTTTCCCCGGAAGTGACATGGTGGTGCATAGAAAGACAATGACTTTTTTATTTTCCTCCCAACAGTACTTGGAGTAACAGCAACCAAGAATGGCTGCCGGTAGGAGGTCTTCTTCCACAGTGGGACCCCTGCCAGTCAATGGAGGTAGGCATTGTTAGGCTGAGGAAACCTTTGTTCACAACACAATGTGGGATTTCCAGGACACTATGCTGACATGCATCTTAAGGGCCTGTCTTCCAAGGATACCACCATATAGAGGAGACATACCTGACCCAGGCAAGTCCAAACCCATCAGATCTCGGTAGGTTAGCAGGGTCGGCCTTGACTAACTCTTGGAAGGGCCACCTCCAAGGAATACCAGGGTTGTGATGTGGGGCCAGGCAAGGGCAAACTACCTCCAAATGTCTCTTGCCTGCCTGACTGCCGACCTCAGGATCTCCTGTCTATATTACACACACACCATACTATAAATGACAAATAATATATAATGAACCTGTAATAATAAATAAGGGTGACTTGTGATGACCCTGTGGGGTTTTCAAGGCAAGTGGTCACCAGCAGTGGTTTGTTATTGACATCCTTTGTTTAGCAGGCCTGGATTTCCTTGGTGGTCTCCCATCCGAGCCAACCCTGCTTAGCTTGCCTGGGCTATCATGGGATGCTGGTTCATGGGTCTGCCCCCAAAAGGCAAAGCCCCATTGCTCATGGACCTCTCCAGCTCTTTCAACATGCACATGCAGTCCTTGATCAATAAACAGTCCGTGTATCTGTCCTCTACTGCAATGGTTCCCAGCCTTTATGAGCTGGTGGGCACCTTCAGAATCCTGACCCACGGTGGTGGAAACAGCCACAAAACGGCCACCATCTGAAGCTCACGTGTACAGAGGCCGTCCTCTGCAGTTGTTTTGTTTAATGCACTGGGGGGAAACAGTGTGAGAAGGAACAAAGCTACCACCAAAACGCTTTTATTTTAATGGCACAGCCCATGCATTTTTCCAGCAGCCAATCAGAAACCCTACAGGGCAGGAGTCACACCCACCCCTACACACTGTCAAAAAACATATGAAGAGCATCAAGTGCCACAGGGCCCCATAGTCATTCCCAATGCTCCCAGTGCTGGGTGACGCTCACTCTATATGATTGCCTGATTATCCCGGCCAACAGAAGAAACAGGGAACCTTTCTAAGGCAATAGGTTTGTAATAATATATACAATGAGTAAATTCAATTTCAATATACCAGAAGGAACAACCATAACGGCTTCTAGATCCAATCCGTTTTTCTTGGCTTCATCAGCGGTAGAAAACTCCAGTCCTAAATTCAAAACTGTACAGATTATTATTCAGATTACTCAAATTATGTACAGATTATTATTCATATTACTCAAATTAAACAATGCAGCAAAGAATTACCTCAAATACACATAACCTCCAAAAACAGTGTGTAGTATCAAAGGTGGCAAAATCCTATCACCTTTCCTATAAAATTAACAACACAAATATAAATCTAATCTTCTATATATCAATATTTAGATTAATATTGTCAAATCACAATGAATATTGATTATCCTGGCCCACAGATGGGTAACTGGAAAATACGGTGGCCCTGAGAATACCGACGTTGTCCATCCATCCTGCATGCACCCTCAGCTGTTTTGGAGGGCCATTACAAGAAAATTCCTTTCTTGCAGAGGCCTTGTCCCTGAGCCAAAGGCCAGGTAGAAACAAGGAAACATTTTTCATTTCACCATTCTATAGATAACCTCATCAGAAGCCAATTAATCCAACCACGACTGAAGAGATATCCAGGGCTCTCATCGTGGGGAAAGAGAAGCAGCTTCTAAGTGACGAAAATAGTCAAGTAACTGTTTGCAGTACCAAATTCTGTGCCAGGAAGGGTGATGTTTAAATATAAATTTTATAGTTTCTCTGCTGTGAAGGCTGTGGAAGCAGTGAAGGCTGTGAAAGTTGGACCACGAGGAAGGCCGAGCGTCAAAGATTTGAGGCTTTTGAACTCTGGTGCTGGAGAAGACTCTTGCGAGTCCCTTGGACTGCAAGGCGAACAAACCGGTCAGTCCTAGAGGAGATCAGCCCTGACTGCTCCTTAGAAGGCCAGATCCTGAAGAGGAAACTCAAATACTTTGGCCACCTCATGAGAAGGAAGGACTCCCTGGAGAAGAGCCTAATGCTGGGAGCGATCGAGGGCAAAAGAAGAAGGGGATGACAGAGAATGAGGCGGCTGGATGGAGTCACTGAAGCAGTAAGTACAAGCTTAAATGGTCTCCGAGGAATAGTAGAGGACAGGAAGGCCTGGAGGATCATTGTCCATGAGGTCGCGATGGGTCGGACACGACTTCGTACCTAACAACAAGTTTCTCTGCAGTTTATAGCGTGATTTTTAAATTTTGACCAAACAGTTTCTATTTCGTGCATTTAAATGTCTTATTGTACCTGCTTGGTGTTTGAACTGCTGTTTGGTCTAAATAGCTGTAAATGGAAGTCATTCATTCCTCCATCCTGCATGCAAATAGTTCACGTCAAAGGACATTTCGGTGCAAACCAGCAGAGTTCCAGACTTTTTGTGTTCTTATTATCGTTCCAAAATGAATGTTAAGCCATTGCACTAGCAGCTCTTTTAAAAAGAAATCAGCAAAATAACCACAAAGACAGTAGTGTCTCTTCGCCCCACACACACACACTTTTTATACTTTTTTTTTTCAAAAAAATCCTTTTTCCCAGACTTTAACTAAACTTTATCCACTGCCGTCAGTCAAGGCAGACAGCTGAGAGCAATATTAGAGCAAGTAATTGTGCGGATCCATCAACGGCCTTTGTCCCCAAGCGACTGAGCCTTCTAGCAGAGCGGGCTCTGAACAGCCCCGGAGTAGATTAAAGGCCAGGGATCTTTCTCCCGTTGCCTCCTGCCTACCAGCTGTTGCTTTCGACAGAAAGGGACAGGAGCTGCCATGATATCTACCCAGATAATCTAACCTGCTTCGGAGTCTCTTTCTCCCGCCCGCCCTTCTAAAGACATGAACCAGTTTCATTCTTCCCCCTTTGAATGTCAGACTTCTGTCTGTCTTGCCATTTGGCCCTAAGTTGTTAATTGTGTGAGCGTGATATTTTAACTCTCTGTACATTTATGGGGAGAAAAGCCATTCTCTCTCTCTCTCTCTCTCTCTCTCTCTCTCTCTCTGTATGTATGTATGTATGTATGTATGTATGTATGTATGTATGTATGTATCTATCTATCTATCTATCTATCTATCTGTCTATCTATCTATCTATCTATCTATCTATCTATCTATCTATCTATCTATCTATCTATCTATACACACATACATACACCGCTCTCTCTACCTCTCTCTCTTTCTATGTATATATTTCTCTCTATATATAAATATACTGCTCTCTCTCTCTCTCTCTCTTTAAAGAGGAAATATAAAACAGCTATAATTTCTTGACTCTTTGATCTTAGGTGGAGGGATTCATGCAAAGGCTTGCGGTGGGAACCTGGGTAAACATTACGGAAGGAACAGACATGTCTTATTAACATCTCATTGTCAATCACCAGCATTGACAAACACGCTGTTATGAGCCGCTGTTGAACCGCTGATGGATGTCCACAGTAGCAAGGGGATTCTTTTATGTGCACAAAAATGTCCATGTTGTCAGCTTTTACGGCTCCGCGCAGGGAAGGAACGTGTCGGTTTTGCTGGCGGCTGTGCATTTTTATCCCGCTTTCCTTCTACAGAGTCCCAGGAAGTAGACATGGATTATGCCTCCGTTTTAGCCTCACAACAACCTTCTAGCTTAGTCCTGGTTTAATATTGACGTGCCCGAGAGCAGCCCCTTGTCAACCTTTTACCCATGGAGGTGCCGCTGAAATGTTTTTCCGGCTTAAAGGCACCAGATAGTGATGTCAGCTGGCCATGCCACTCACCCAAAGTGAGAGGAGCTCAAGGTTTAAATGACCAAAGTCCCAAATGACCAGAGAGATGGAATAGCATCTGGATGATGCAGGTTCAATTCCCTGCTCTGCCATGGAAACTTGCTGTGGGCCCTCGGGGAAGGCACAGCCCTTCAGTCTAACCTACCTCACAAGGTAGTTGTGAGGGAGGAAAATGAAGAAGAATAGAGTGATGGACACCACTTTGGGGCACCAGTGAGGGGGAAGGGGAGTATAAATTAAATGAATGGGGGGGCCTCTTAGACACAGGTTAGATAATGCACTTCCAATGTACTTTAGAAGTAGGTTTTCCTACTATTTTGCACATGAAAATTGAAAGTGCATTATGAGGAATGAGCCCTGGGCCTCTTAGACACAGGTTGGATAATGCACTTTCAGTGTACTTTAGAAGTAGGTTTTCCTGTTCTGCACAGTAAAATCCAGCTGCAAAAGAACATCGAAAGTGCAGCATCCAATGTGAACAGAATGGGCTAGGAAAGTGAACTTTCAAGGAGCAGGTTGTTCAAAGGCACATTTTCAGGCTCTTTAAATTTACATGAAAAAGGAACCTTCTGGAGGGTTTTAATCGGTAAAACTCTTTTAGAATAATAGCTGTGTTGCTGCCAATAGGTGTTTCTCGTAAGCTTCTGTGTGAATGTGTGTGTTTAATTTCCTTTCGATCAAGGGGGAGCAGGTTTGCCGTTTTAACAGGATTATTTTGAAATCAAGTCAATTCAGGTTAAGACACTCTCTCGACGCAGTTCTTTTTGGCGTCTCTGCTGGAAACTGGAAAGAACAAGCGAGAGTAAAATCCTAAATCAACATATTTGTATCGCTAAGCTTCCCACACGGCATTCAAGACTTCATCCTCTCTTAGTGACCTTAGAAAATTGAAATTGGAAAGTCAAAGGCTGGGGAAGGAACATGCCGTCATGTTTTCCAGTGCTCCCTTTCAGGATATTATCGTTGGTTATTCACCCTGTGTTGTTTTGATTTTTTAAGAAAGGAGTACAAACATTAGTTTGTCAGATTTCAATCAGGATTGCAGCTCTGAGCTTCAGTAACTTCTCTCCCTATCTCTATAGATGTAGACCTCTATACCAGGGGTAGTCAACCTGTGGTTCTCCAGATGTTCATGGACTACAATTCCCTCATGGGAATTGTAGTCTATGAACATCTGGAGGGCCACAGGTTGACTACCCCTGCTCTATACAATCCCCAGTGATCTGTATGGAAAAAGAACACAGCATCTCAAATTTATGCGAATTGTCCCACCTATTCAGGTCTTGCCCAAATAAGAAGGCACTAACAAAACTCTGATGGCATAAAATGCTGTTGAACCTTCAGCCAGTGAAGATGGGGAGAGGACCTGGGAGCCAAATGCAAGCCATTCGGAGCTTCCAGAAGAAAAAGTGGCATACCGATGAAATTGCTGACCGCCCCAAGGCTTAGTTCATATCAGCCTTGCGTAGTGGTTAGGAGCACCAACTTCTAATCTGGCGAGCCGGGTTTGATTCGCCGCTCCCCCACTTGCAGCCAGCTGGGTGACCTTGGGCCAGTCACAGCCCTGATAGAGCTGTTCTGACCGAGCAGTGATATCAGGGCTCTCTCAGCCCCACCTCACTCACAAGGCGTCTGTTGTGAGGAGAGGAAGGGAAGGCGAATGTCAGCCACTTTGAGACTCCTTTTGGTAAAGAAAAGCGGGATATAAGTACCAAATTCTTCTTCAAATTTGAACAAATTGCTTTGGTTTATTGCAAGAGCCGTGGTTCAGTGGCAGAGCATCTGCTTTGCATGTAGAAGGTCCAAAGCTCTATCCCTAGCATTTTCGGTTCAAAGGGTACAGGGATGCCAAACCCCCTCTGCTTCTCACTGGCCTAGAAAGCCCCTTCCATCGGTGGCTGCTTGATGGCACTTTAAACACACACACACACACACACACACACACACACACACACACACACACAAATCCATTGGAGTCAATGAAGTTACACTGTTAACCTGTTTGTTGCAAAGTTTGAGTCTGTTCATGTGGCACCTTTAAGACCAACAGAGTTGAAATCTGGGTATAAGCTTTCATGTGCATGCCCCTGGACTCAGCCTTGTTGCTGATTGCACGCATATTGGATAATGCAGTTTCAATGCTCTTTTGCAGCTGGATTCTCCTGTGCGAAACAGAAAAATCTGCTTCTAAAGTGCATTGAAAGCGCATTATCCAACACGTGCAGAATGTTCTTGCTTCCAACCACCACAGCTACCCACCAGAATCTATGCCCGGAACCGCAGAAGTGCCATCCAAATCCCAGCTGAGTACCCAAACCGCTGATGGCAGACCGCTTTTCGACTTGGTAGATTACATCTAGGCTTTGCCAACTTCCAGGTCGGTGCCCCCGGTATTATGACTGATATACAGACCACTGAGATCAGTTCCCCTGCAGAAGCGGACTGCTTTGGGCTCTACAGGAGGAGTAGTCAACCTGTGGTCCTCCAGATGTTCATGGACTACAATTCCCATGAGCCCCTGCCAGCGTTTGGGAATTGTAGTCCATGGACATCTGGAGGACCACAGGTTGACCACCCCTGCTCTACAGCATCACATCACTGCTGAATTCTCTTCCTTTCCCACTCCTTGAGCTCCACCCCCAAATCGCCACAAATTCCCCAACCTAGAGTTGGTGACCTTAATTACAACTGTCTGACAAGAAGCAAGAAGAAGATACCCCCCAATAAAATGATTGTGTCCATGCTTCCCATTCGGTATGAACATTCCAAAGAAATATTTGTACCCTTGCCAGCCCCTTTTGAATTGCAATTAAATCTCCAATTATACGAACAGGTACATGATGACAGTGTTGGTTGGCAGAGGTATTATGGGGAAAATAAGGGGTTCTTTATCGTGAATGGAGGCATTAGCAGAGAACAGATTAGAGCTTATGAAGATATCCACCATAATAGATAGGCTAATTCTATTGTCTGTGTCTCCCAAATTATTTTATTAGAGGCATCGTATTCCCTGTCATGAAAGCAAACCCCTGACTCCGTTGACTTCGAACGGAAATTCCTTTGTCGGATCACGGCAGGATTTCCCATCCTTTTTTGCATTTTCGTGAATTTAACTCCCTGCAGTTGGCCATTGTGGGAATCTAATTTCGGCCAATTGGCTCCGGAGACGCCGTTTACCTCACCCAAGAAAAAAACGGCGAGGAAGGGGACCCGCTGTCATAGCAACAAGTGGCATTGCTCTGATCATATTTGGGCCCCTTTAGCATAATGAAAGGTGCCGGCTTGCTTTTTAGATGATTAATCTTTTCCCCCCGTGAGCCTAGTGGAATACATTAGCAAAACAAGTATGAGAAATTTGTTTATCCCAAGACAATCAACAGAAAATTACCTGCAAAAGTAATTCTCATTAGGGCACAGCCGGTGAATGGCGCATCATATGGTAAATGAGAAGCAGGGAGAAGCGATGGAAAAAAAATTGCCTGGGCTGCAACAGGTTGCAAAAAGTTTATCAGCTTTTGTGATCCGAAAGCTGAAAGCAACTGAAATTAGATTGGGGGGTGGTGGTGGGGGGAGAGAATTGCTTGTTTTAAAATAAACCAATAGAATTTTGAGAAAGTTGTTAGCAAGTTAGAAATCACATTGGGTTGGGAGACGTAGCAAACACCCAGCAAGGCTCTCCGCTCTGCAGGTAGAAATCTGCTGGTTGTCCCAGGCCCCCCGGGATATCCGCCTGGCCTTGGACCCAACCTGGTGGAATGGGCTCCTCAAAGAGCAAAGGGCCGTGATGGAGCTGTCTAGGTTTCGCAGGGCCTGCAAGACGGAGCTCTTCCACCTGGTGCTCGGTTGAGGCTGGGAAAGGTTGACCAGAGTTTGATCTGGGGGCCCCAACCTATCTGAGCATCCCAGGGTTTTTTTATAATTATCGAGGTCCTGGGAAGAGAGGTATCCCACAGTCCTGGTCCAATCAGCAGAAAGTGGGTGGGATGTAGGAGGAGCCAACAAAGGAGGAGCCAACAGCATGTGACCAAGTGTGATTAAAAGCCAATCACTAGAAAAAAAATCCGGGGGGGGGGGGAGTGGGCCCTCCAAAATAAGGAGAAAAAACCTGTGGGAAATGTCAGCTGTAAAATACTGGCTCAAGAGAACACGTGGAAGACGGGGGATAAACCAGAGCAGTATGGGGCCAGAAATGGCACAATAATACAGTCTAGAAAATCTTATTTTCTCATTAGCAAAGCATCCACTCCCTGGGGCTCATGGGAATTGTAGTCCATGGGCATCTGGAGGGCCGCAGTTTGACTACCCCTGAAGCACTCCAAACTGCTTATTCAGAACAGAATGTATCATGAAGAGTAAGTAAAATGGTATCATTTATCCAGACTGCATCTTGGATCATGCTTATACAAAACATACCCCCCCCCCCCCACCACCAGCATGCGCACACAGACACACACTATGGAGCAAACCCAGACCATTCTTCCCTTTCGGACGAGTGGGATTCGTGTCAAGAGATGGCATCTTTCAGGGCAAGTGAGGAAGCTTAGTACAGCATCTTTTGCACTGAAAGATATCCAGAGTCCCATTTGCTAGAGATGATCCCAGCTCGCTTAGTGTGCAAATTTTTCCCGGCCTGAGGGCATCATTATGTTAGCACAGCCTCTCAATGAAAGCGAAGCTGTAACAGATGCCTCATCAGCTCCTGTGTGGTTTCTGGCGCTTTCATCCATAGGAAGCAGTGAAACCTCCTGGGGAGGAAAGTCCTCTTTGCCCTAAGTCTGAGTTATCACTGACTGCTTGAACTCCTCTGACTGCTTCTTTACAAATCCCTCAACCCATTGTTCAAATGGTCTGTAAGAGAGATCCCTTACCCAGAGCTTAGCTTGAGGAACGATTTCCTAATGACCATTGATCATTTATAAAACCTGTTGGAGCTGGCACAGTTTTTTGTTTCTTTGTTTTTCAATTTATTGCCCACTGCATCCCAAAGGCTCGTGGCAGGTTACAATCTTTCAGGGAACTCTTCCACCAGGTTTGTGGTTGAGGCCAGCGTGCTAAGGAAAAGCTAGACCCCCCCTCTCCCCGGGTTACTCTTTGGTGGGTGAATGATCAACGACCCCATGTCCGCCTGCTTGGCTGTGGGTGGGTTGGCTTTAGGAGAGTCAGTTTGGTGTAGCGGTTAGGAGTGCGGACTTCTAATCTGGCATGCCAGGTTTGATTCTGCGCTCCCCCACATGCAACCATCTGGGTGACCTTGGGCTTGCCACAGCACTGATAAAACTGTTCTGACCGTTCAGTGATATCAGGGCTCTCTCAGCCTCACCTTCCCCACAGGGTGTCTGTTGTTGGGAGAGGAAAGGGAAGGCGACTGTAAGCCGCTTTGAGCCTCCTTCGGGTAGGGAAAAGCGGCATATAAGAACCAACTCTTCTTCTTCTTCTTCTTCTTCTTCTTCTTCTTCTTCTTCTTCTTCTTCTTCTTCTTCTTCTTCTTCTTCTATGCAATTTTCCACCGCTTGGTTACCCTGTGTATTGGGTTTTTAGGTATTTACTGAGACATTTTGATGTATTAAAGGTAAAGGTAAAGGTATCCCCTGTGCAAGCACCGGGTCATGTCTGACCCTTGGGGTGACGCCTTCTAGCGTTTTCATGGCAGACTCAATACGGGGTGGTTTGCCAGTGCCTTCCCCAGTCATTACTATTTACCCCCCAGCAAGCTGGGCACTCATTTTACCGACCTCGGAAGGATGGAAGGCTGAGTCGACCTTGAGCCGGCTGCTGGGATTGAACTCCCAGCCTCATGGGCAGAGCTTTCAGACAACATTTCTGCTGCCTTACCACTCTGTACCACAAGAGGCTCCTTTTGATGTATTAGGGGGTAGTTTTATTGGGGGGATTTATATATGTTGTAACCTGCCACGAGCCTCTTGGGAGTGGTGGGCTAGAAATTGAATAATAATAATAATAATAACAACAACAACAACAACAATAAAATACCCTTAAAAACAGACAAAATCATATTACTTACATAAAACTCATAAGACACAGCAGCAATCTTGCCCCAACTCTAGCAATACCCCAATATCATCTTAGAGGGGGGGGGAGGAAGAGGACGCAAATGGAATTTGCCACTGCCGCTTCTATAGGAGGGCCCCGATCCACAGAGCCTGCAACATGGAGCTCTTCCACCGAGCCTTTGGTTGGGGCGAACGGTCTGTTACATCTATGAGCCCCCCTGGACAAAACACCCCCACAGAGATACTTAACCTGGGAAAGATCTACCCGCAGTGACAAACTGCTGGGTCATCAGATGACTACCAATGCTGTTCATTTTTAAAAGGTTTTAAATTATGTGGTGTTCATGTTATATTTTTTTAATTGCAGTGTTTATACATTGTATGTGTACACCGCCCTGAGCTGGTCTCAGAAGGTTGGTCTGGAAATCTAAGAAGAAGCAGCTTTCTTTCTTCCGGGTTCTCTCCGCCCGAATCTACGTCCTGCCAATCCAAAGAAGCGGTGAGAACTGTTCTCTAACAATTAGTACTCCGTAGATCCATGTGGTGTCGTAAACGGTAACCATGCAATTAGAAGGAGCATATTTATAACTTGACAACAATTGGAGCATCATCCAGAATTTTTTTTAATGATTCCGTTTTTAATCATTCATGCTCCACAGACCCATAGGTGGGTAACGAAACTGAAGGAAGCATCTAAACTAGGGGTAATCAACCTGTGGTCCTCCAGATGTTCATGGACTACAATTCCCATGAGCCCCTGCCAGCATTTGCTGGCAGGGGCTCATGGGAATTGTAGTCCATGAACATCTGGAGGACCACAGGTTGACTACCCCTGATCTAAACAGAAGCTGATCTATTAGTAAGCTTACATCTGTACCGAGCCCCATAAAACCAAGTGACGTCTGTCCTGATTCAGTGGGAAACCATCACCCTGTGAGGAAATGGATCAAGCAGAGGCATCTGAAGCTCAGCCCTGCAAAGATGGAAATCCTGTGGTTAGGTAGGAAGTGACCATAGGAGGAAGCGTGCCTGCCCACCCTGGATGGTGTGCAGCTCTTAGCGGCTCACTTCGCCAGGAACCTGGGTGTGATCCTGGATGCTTCCCATACAAGGGAAGCCCAGGTCACAAAAGCAGCGCAGTTGGCATTTTACCACCTCTGCCAAGCTAAGCTACTGGACCCAGAACATCTAGCCACAGTGATCCATGCGACGGTCACCTCTAAACTGGACTTTTGTAATTCATTCTATGCAGGCCTACCCTTATCCTTGATCCTATGACTGTGACTGTGAGCAGGGGCAGAGGAAAACAAAAGCATGCAGTGCGACTGTGAGGAGGAACAGAGGAAAACAAAAGCATGCAGTGCGACTGAGGGGGAGCAGAGGAAAACAAATGCATGCAGTGCAGCTGTGAGGAGGGGCAGAGGAAAACAAAAGCATACAGTGCAGCTGTGAGGAGGAACAGAGGAAAACAAAAGCATGCAGTGCAACGGTGAGGAGGGGCAGAGGAAAACAAAAGCATGCAGTGTGACTGAGGAGGGGCAGAGGAAAACGAATGTATGCAGTGCAGCTGTGAGGAGGGGCAGAGGAAAACAAATGCATGCAGTGCAGCTGTGAGGAGGGGCAGAGGAAAACAAAAGCATGCAGTGCGACTGTGAGGAGGGGCAGAGGAAAATAAAAGCATGCAGTGCGACTGTGAGGAGGGGCAGAGGAAAACAAAAGCATGCAGTGCAACGGTGAGGAGGGGCAGAGGAAAACAAAAGCATGCAGTGTGACTGAGGAGGGGCAGAGGAAAACGAATGTATGCAGTGCAGCTGTGAGGAGGGGCAGAGGAAAACAAATGCATGCAGTGCAGCTGTGAGGAGGGGCAGAGGAAAACAAAAGCATGCAGTGCGACTGTGAGGAGGGGCAGAGGAAAATAAAAGCATGCAGTGCGACTGTGAGGAGGGGCAGAGGAAAACAAAAGCATGCAGTGCAGCTGTGAGGAGGGGCAGAGGAAAACAAAAGCATACAGTGCAGCTGTGAGGAGGAACAGAGGAAAACAAAAGCATGCAGTGCAACGGTGAGGAGGGGCAGAGGAAAACAAAAGCATGCAGTGTGACTGAGGAGGGGCAGAGGAAAACGAATGTATGCAGTGCAGCTGTGAGGAGGGGCAGAGGAAAACAAATGCATGCAGTGCAGCTGTGAGGAGGGGCAGAGGAAAACAAAAGCATGCAGTGCGACTGTGAGGAGGGGCAGAGGAAAACAAAAGCATGCAGTGCAGCTGTGAGGAGGGGCAGAGGAAAACAAAAGCATGCAGTGCGACTGCGAGGAGGGGCAGAGGAAAACAAAAGCATGCAGTGCAGCTGTGAGGAGGGTCAGAGGAAAACAAATGCATGCAGTGCAGCTGTGAGGAGGGGCAGAGGAAAACAAAAGCATGCAGTGCAGCTGTGAGGAGGGTCAGAGGAAAACAAATGCATGCAGTGCAGCTGTGAGGAGGGGCAGAGGAAAACAAAAGCATGCAGTGCGACTGTGAGGAGGGGCAGAGGAAAACAAAAGCATGCAGTGCAGCTGTGAGGAGGGTCAGAGGAAAACAAATGCATGCAGTGCAGCTGTGAGGAGGGGCAGAGGAAAACAAAAGCATGCAGTGCAGCTGTGAGGAGGGTCAGAGGAAAACAAATGCATGCAGTGCAGCTGTGAGGAGGGGCAGAGGAAAACAAAAGCATGCAGTGCAGCTGTGAGGAGGGTCAGAGGAAAACAAATGCATGCAGTGCGACTGTGAGGAGGGGCAGAGGAAAACAAAAGCATGCAGTGCAGCTGTGAGGAGGGTCAGAGGAAAACAAATGCATGCAGTGCAGCTGTGAGGAGGGGCAGAGGAAAACAAAAGCATGCAGTGCAGCTGTGAGGAGGGGCAGAGGAAAACAAAAGCATGCAGTGCGACTGAGGAGGGGCAGAGGAAAACAAAAGCATGCAGTGCGACTGAGGAGGGGCAGAGGAAAACAAAAGCATGCAGTTCCATCATCTTCCACACATGAGACTAGTTCCAGCAACTAAGCAGCTTAAGTCGTATCATTATGGATGCTGGAAGAAATTTACTTTAAAAAACTTCCATCATCAATACTCTCCGATGTGTGTGATTTGATTATGTACTCGAGAAGCCCAATTCATCATTGATCTAGGTTTGATTATTTGCAACACCTGCTATTGCCCCCTCCCCGGTTCTCCTTGCTTGGGGGGGGGGATATTTTTCATTTTTGATGAGTAGAGCTAAATCTTGTTACTTTCTCCAGTGTACCTGGCTTCTGTCTATGCTGTTTAATCAAACCTGCTGATTGATTGATTTCAAGCATTTATATATACCTTTTTCAAGAGGTTTATTGCTAGACAGGTGCATGTTGGTGGAGCAGCTTGTGAGGCACAGTCCAGGCTGCTAAAACGGGTCCTTATCAGAAGCAGTTTCCAATCCAACCAAAATCCACTGGAGTCTAGCTCTGGATCGTCCGGCATGATGGAGCCATCTTGTTTCTCCGCCCCAAAATGTTATTATGAAATGAGGCCCCATTGAGGCCCCTCCCCTTCCCAAACCCCACTGTTCCCAGACTCTCTTTTCTTCTTTTTTAGTCAAAGTGTGATTTTCATTTCAAACTTAGGTTATTGCCGTTCCAGTACAATTGCAGTAACTTCTCTGAGGAATACTCAGAATTGTAGTCCTTCAAGGGTGCTAAGAATATTCCCTTATTGGTATTGGTTTGCTGTTGTTGTTGTTAGGTGCGAAGTCGTGTCTGACCCATCGCGACCCCATGGACAATGAATTTTAAACAAAATATAATATAACCACCAGCCTCTATGGGGCTGGCTTGCTGCTTAGGGATACCAGTCCCCATGTGGAACCTGGGCATTCCCATACAGACATCCATTCCCCTGGGGAAAAGGCTGATTTGGAGGGTGAACTCCATAGCATTATACTCCACTGAGGTTCCCCATGGAGAAAATGGCTACTTTGGAAGGTTGACTCCATAGCATTATATTCCACTGATGTTCCCCATGGAGAAAATGGCTATTTTGGAGGGTGGACTCCATAGCATTATATTCCACTGAGGTTCCCTTGGAGAAAATGGCTACTTTGGAAGGTTGACTCCATAGCATTATATTCCACTGAGGTTCCCTTGGAGAAAATGGCTACTTTGGAAGGTTGACTCCATAGCATTATATTCCACTGAGGTTCCCCTGGAAAAAATGGCTGCTCTGGAGGGTGGGCTCCATAGCATTGTACTCCACTGAGGTGTCTCCCTGCCCCAAGTCCTCCTCACTCCTGGCTCCACCCACAAAGTCTCCAGATATTTCCCAACCCAGAGCTGTCAAAACTAGCCTTGCTCGAAGTGAGGCCATTGGTTCATCTGTTGACCTGCCCCCCCCCCCCCGACAGCAAATGTCTCATCTCTCAAGCAGAGGCCTTGCAGATCCTTTTAGAGGGAGCAAACCAAGACATTCTTCCTGCAGTGCCTCCGGAACTGAGCTATGGCCCTTCCACCAGGATGAATATCTCCTTTTCCTCCTTTGCTCTAATCTTGATTGACGTGGGACAAGTTGCAGATCCTAAAGAACAAGGAAAACCTTGGGGACCATCAGAGCCCCGGGGCTAGATTCACAGGAGAGAGGGAGAGAGCTCTTTGATCTCCCGCCATATCTCCTTCCCCTTCCCCACCCGTCACTTATGAGAGTAATAGACATAACAGCTCATGCTTTCACTTTCCCCTCTGCAGTGTCATGTGTCTTCAGGTGCACTGCCTGTTTGTGAGGGGCAGGAGAGATCTGTAACTTGAGTTAAGGGCTTGATAAAAGGGACACAGAATATTTGTTTCAACAGAAATCATCGCCTTCCTGTACATTAGAATTGCACTTTTTGAACACCTGTCCACAAAAGGGAATATCCTTTTTGTGTATCATAGGGATTTTGTGCACAATTACGCATCATGTTCCCCATTCCAAAAGGTCTCAGGGCAGCTCTCAGTCAATGGGACACATTGCATACACTTAGATATGCATAGAACAGAATCCTAGAGTTGGAAGGGTCCATACAGGCCATCTAGTCCAACCCCCTGCTCAATGCATGACCAGCATAAAGCATCCATGATAAGTACCTGTCCAGCCACTGCTTGAAGACAGCCAGTGAGGGGGAGCTCACCAGCTCCTCACCAGCCCATTCCACTGCTGAACTACTCTGACTGTGAAGATATCTATCATTCTACATGTAGTGAGGTAGTCAACCTGTGGTCCTCCAGATGTCCATGGACTACAGTTCCCATGAGCCCCACAGTTGACTACCCCTGGTTTAAAGGCATCACTGTGGGTCCTCTCCTCTGCTGCCAACAGGAACCTTTCCCTGCCTTCCTCCAAGTGACAACCTTTCAGATTCTTCAAGAGAGCCATCATGTCCCTTCTCATGAGACACAACAATTGGGAGCAAAGTAAATGTACAATAGTGACATGGAGCTTTGAGAAACACAGGTTTAGGGTTGCGGGAAAACATGCACGAGTCTACAACGTCAGAAGGAAGCAACTGCAAGTACGCAGTGGGAACCTCCAACGCAAATCTCCGAATTCCCTCCCGCCCCGCAAGTGTTGTTCCCTTTTAGAGTCTGAACGCCTGCCTGCCCCTTCTGGGGTTTTATGTCTTCAGCAGCTTAAGGAGAGGCTGTTCTTCTATTTCGAGACATTGTTTGCCTCTGGGCTGCATGTTGCTTCATGCCGGCGCTCAGAGATCCTTTTTAGATATTCTAAATGTTCAGACACTTAAATTCCTAAAATAAACATTGCCAACAAACATGGCAGCCCACACACCTGAAGGACACCTACATCACAGGCTTCTCAACATGTCAGAAAAGATTTAAGCGGGGATCAAATGAAGAGGCACAGGTTCGAAACCTAACATGCCCCCCCCCCCACACACACCCTTTCTCACGTCTTTCAAAAGCAACAGAGAAAGGTATTCGAGGCAAGCTAAAATTCGGAGACGAGGCAGCCGGGAACGATTCGCAGTTTGGGGAGGTCCACGTAGATTTCCCCATCCTTATCACACACTGGATGCTTATGCCCACGTGCATTTGGTGTGGTTTTTAATGGATAGGAGCAGCAACCTAGGAAGCAAATTTAATAATAATAATAATAATAATAAATAGATAAAGGTAAAGGTATCCCCTGTGCAAGCACCGAGTCATGTCTGACCCTTGGGGTGACGCCCTCCAGCGTTTTCATGGCAGACTCAATACGGGGTGGTTTGCCAGTGCCTTCCCCAGTCATTACCGTTTACCCCCCAGCAAGGTGGGTATTCATTTTACCGACCTCGGAAGGATGGAAGGCTGAGTCAACCTTGAGCCGGCTGCTGGGATTGACCTCATGGGCAGAGCTTCAGACTGCATGTCTGCCTCCTTGCCACTCTGCACCACAAGAGGCAATAATGCATGCACTCGAAAGCTCACACCTTGAGTAAATCTTTGTTGGTCTTTAAGGTGCTCTTGGACTCAAGGTGCTCTTGGACTCTTGTTGTGCTACTTCAGACCAACATGGTTACCTACTTGAATCTATCTTCTCGTGAGAATTACAGAATCATAGAGTTGGAAGGGACATCCATGGTCATCTAGTCCAACCCCCTGCAGAATCAGAAAATTCACAACTACCTGCCCACCTGCAGTGACCACAGTTCCATGCCCAGATGATTCTCCCTCTTCAAAACCAGAATCCCTGGCCAGTCAGGCCTGATTTGATCTAGAACCCTCTTATTTGTCTTTTTGGCACTTCACAGTATCTGTAAAACACCCAACACCGTATTCTAAACAAATGTTCCAGTCCATCTTTCTTCATTGTACGATTTTCGCACCCATACCTGATAATGGGGAATATTGTGGCGTGAATGAACTTATTCTTGTTCCCCAGCGAACATTGCTTGTCTTTTATAGGAACGTATGAATCTGACTTACACTGACTAAAACCAGTGATCTGACTAGCCAAAGGCCAAACAGGCAACAAGCTCACCAAAGTCCTTCCAAGCGCTGTTACCTGAGATCTGTGTAACAGGAGATGCCACAGTCCATACCAAGAAGCAAGGCTATCGTTTTTCTAATTGCACCAAAATTTTGGTCTTCGACACTGAAATCAACCTCAACAAGAAAGGAAAATTATTTTTCTCCCACTGACTTCTGTTTGTGTATGTCCGTTTGCTTGGGGAAGGAGACCACCTTAAAGCACATCATCTTTGGGGTCCATAGGCAAAAAAGAGATGGGGAGGGAAAGGGAGAAGTGAGAGGAGGGGGAGAGAGAGAGAGAGGTCCAGCTCCCATGGGATTAGCTGTTCTGGGTTTTTTTTCCAGAAAACTCGGTAATGACTGGAAATCTGAAGCTCTCCTTGAACTTTTCTACTAATTCAGTAATTAGTGCTCTGTCTGAAATTGGCCTCTTTCCTGCAATTACTCAACGGGTGCTTTCCGTCAAAGAGGTTAGCACCTGAATCAAGATTCTAATTAACACCTCAGGTAGACTTTTTTGTTTAAAGCTTAATAAAACAGGGACTTCTCCTGGCATAGGATTTCACCTGTTGCTCAAGGTAAACACCTTAGAACTATCTGACGGGTTCACTTCCTCGTGAACTGTTGCAAAGATCAGCGGGGTGATTCTAAAGTAATGAGCCCTTTTGATTAACTGTAACCCAGGATGCATTTCTACAGATGGCCTGAAGTTTTCTGTGTCCACCTCTTACGAACGAGGCTTTCTTTCATTATGTGGAAATTTCGCAACATACAAATTGGAATGCCAGAGAGACTCTGATCCCTGACTTCTATAAATTCTGAGTGGCGGAATTTTCATGTTTGATTGCATGTCTGTCTATATACATATGTATATAGACATATCCTTAACACTATTTTACTCCCTTATATATTTGGGAAACAGCCTCCTGGGAGGAGACTGTCCAGGGCCCTGTCCATCCAGGTCCACCCTGATTGGCCCTCCCCCTCCAGCTCCCACCCTTCCTCCTTGCCTTGTGGCTGCGGCCTCCATTGTCGCCCATGAAGAGAGAAGCAGTGGCAGGGCTTTGTGGCCTGCTGGGAGGGAGCTGGAGGGGGGGTTGCGGCCTTCCTGCAGGCCGCAAAGCCCTGTCACTGCTGGAGGGGGAGGGCTTTCCACTCTCTTTAGCCTGCTTTGCGGGCTTAAGGGAGCCGCGGCCACCCTCTCACGCCTTCCTGCCTGTCGCCCCTTTCAAATGCCCATTATTAAAATGGGCTTTGATACTAGTATATAAATATATTACTAATACCTTGGCAAATTCTTTTTAAACCCTAGCTCAGGTGCAGATGACTGATTCATACATGTACATATGAGTGGCTAGGAATGAATAACTTAGCAAATGATATTTAATTTATATTTATTGTAAACATAAATAAATATAATTTGCTAAGTCATTCAGTCCTAGGCACTCATATGTGCATGTGTGAATTATTTAGGCATGAAATTGGGGTCACCGTGGGTGGGCAGGTAGTTGTGAGTGTCCTGCATCGTGCAGGAGGTTGGACTAGATGACCCTGGAGGTCCCTTCCAGCTCTATGATTCTATGAGGGTTGTTGGAAGGCATCTTTGCAAGGGCAGGAAACAAACCATAATTCCTTAGGCGAGCAGGAGGGTAGAGAAGAAATCTTATTTCCAAGGTGGGGGGCAGGGAAAATAGGATTCCAGGCAAGCACCTACCCATTGGGCCTAGGACCTGCCACTCCCATAGGCCCATCCTCCAAGACAGAGGGAATGGATGAGGCCAGAGTTGTCCCACCCCCAGTCCTTTAAAAGGTACACCTTGGGAGAACTAGGGAGAAAGGATCAGATCTCAACTAAGGCAGCCAGGGAGAGGCTTCTGGCAGGAGTGGGAAGAAGATTCTGTAAAGATACTTCTGGTTCTTTTCTGAGGTTTGTCCCCCAAGGGAAGCCATAGTAAATGAGAGGAATGGGAAGGCGACTGTAAGCCGCTTTGAGCCGCCTTTGGGTATGGAAAAGCGGTATATAGGAACCAACTCTTCTTCTTCTTCTTCTTCTTCTTCTTCTTCTTCTTCTTCTTCTTCTTCTTCTTCTTCTTCTTCTTCTTCTTCTAAATGAACCCTGGAGAAGGAAACACCTGGACTCCAGCCGAAGGATACCTGTCCCCAGGTTTCCTTGGGTTTTACAGCTCATCGCCAGCCAACAGAGATCAGTTCCCCCTGAGAAAAGGGCTGCTTTGGAGGACAGACTCTATGGCATTGCACCCCCCTGATGTCCTGCCCAGGCCCCCAATCCTGCATACTCCTGGCTCCACCCCCCAAAATCTCCAGTTATTTCCCCACCCAGAGCTGGCAGCTATCCTCCAGCCTCTGGGCTCTCCAGTTCAGGCCTCATTTGAATTAAGGACACCCCCCCCCCCAAAAAAAAAAACACACACACAACTTATATTATTGCAGAACTTGAGAAAGAGAAAAGGAGATGCTGATGAATGGGCGGGCAGAAAGCTCCCTGCTTTGGCATGCCATGTAAAGGAAGCTCGCTTGAGCTGGATTTTTTTATTATTATTTTTTTAAGGATGGGAAACGGGTGCAGGGAGGGGAACGAAAGGGGCGGAGGTGGGCCAAGCCACGGCCGACAGCTGACACCGCGGCAGCTCAGGATCAAATTTAAACTCCCTTCGCACTAATTGTCAGGAAATGGACGAGATCCGTTTAGGAACTCCGAGTCCAAAGTTGCGAGCCGGAGTTGTTGCCGCCGTCGTCGAGGAGCTGAAAGGCTTTGCTTTTGCAGAAAGATTAAAACTTCAAAAGGATTGTCGAAGAAGATGCACAAGGAGTGGCATGAGCTTTGACTCAGTGCTGCTGGATTTCTTTCTTTAAAAAAATAAAAAGGAAAGAAAAGAAAAAGCAATAAACCTCCACCACCTCCTCTCCCTCCTGGCTTTCCGCTCCGTCCTTCTCCGTGCAAATTCGTAACACTGGAGTTGCAACTAAGTCGTTGTTCTAGAAGATAAATGGCTTGAGGTCTGAACGCCTTTTCCTGCACAAAAGGAACCGGGGGAGGGAAGGGCAGCAGAAAATGGATTTGAAATAAGCATCGGTCGCCAAAAGCATAGCCCTGTGATGCAGATCGGTGGAAGGGGAGCTCGGCTGTTTTTCGAAACACTGGACCAAAGAATGCAAAACACGGGGACCTAAGCGTCGTTTTGTAACATCCACTCGGGCGAAGGCAAAAGATTCAGAACATAACCCCGTTGCTGCACTGCCCTGGGAAATTCTTGGAGATTTAGGGGTGCTTTGTCTGAGATGGTAGGAGGGCAGATCTCAGGAAGGATATGATGGAGCCCCCTTGCCAAATGTGCCTTTGGAGGAATTGGCCTCTGCTGTATGCAGATTGTTTGTCATTCTGGAAGCAGTCCAGGTGCCATCTTTGAGGGAACTGGTCCCTGCAGTGTGAATATCTGGAGTATGCCAGATGCCACCTTGAGGTTGGTAACCCTATGGGTAGGTGTGGGGCACAGCCGTGGTTTTCAGCACTCCATGAGAATCAGCAATGGATGTCTGGATTCCATGTGCAGATCAATGCTAGTGCTCAGAAGTAAAAGGAGATGGATATTAATGCCTGGTGTGCAGTCCTTCTTGAAGCACCTGGCTGGACATTTTATGCATCAGAAATCCAGTCCCCTTGTCATGTTCCTTGAGACACGACCTTATTAATCTTCAGTCACAGTTCACAGCAGAAGAGCAGTAAATTGAAGTCACGTTCTAAATAGCATGCCAAAATAAGGCCTTCACTACTTGCTAGGAGTTAATTCAGCTCTTTATCGTGACCCCAGCTCAAAGGTACAAGAGGCAAAACTGTGGGCCTTTTTGCACGGGGATCTTTGTTGCAAATTGTTTGCGGAATGAAAAATCGCCATTTAAAATAGTGGAATTCGTCGTTATGCATACCTGCCTTTGTAGTGGAATCAGTTGCGTTTTTTAGCGTTTCCCACAGGCTTCCGGTCTCGGCAGAAATCGCTAGAAAGGAAGCGCTATTGCCAAGCTCGTCCCGCCCCTGGCCGTCAAGCAGCCAATGGGCAGCCGTTGGCATGCTCCCAAACAGCCCCTTTCCCTTTAAGAAAGGTTTTTTTTAAAAAAAAAACAGACCCATAGCAACGAATCTAGGTAGATTCGTTGCAACGGAGAGACCCATCCAGCTGCCTAATGTGAGCTGTCGTTTGATTGTATGATCGTTGGCACGCTGCCTCGAGTGATAAAAAAAAATCCCCCCCCCTCTCACGGGCCCGATTTTCGGCTGAATTAATGTGTAAAAAATAAAGGGACTTTATTTCAGCAAACGGGCTTTTATGTGGTTTGTGCTTAGTGACTAAAGGTGAAGGACTGAAGCCAGGGAAGCCTCTAAACAGAAAGAGGCTCGCTGGTGCGTTTATCCCCACTCGCTCGGAGAAAAAAAAATGGCGATCGCTTCGCCGGAAGATCGGAGGAGAGAGCCAGGGGGAGGGACTTTGAAGAACCCGCAACAATGGTAACGCACAGGTCTTTAGCGCTAGTGTTGCAGATTGGTTGCAGGAGTGTATCGCTATCCGGAGGGTGAATCCACTTTTCTGGATTCCCCTGAAAGCGCTACAACGAAGCACTTTTTGCTGATTGGTTTCAGGAGTGTTGCAGATTGTCTGCGACGTCGTGCGTTAAGGCAAATTAGTAGCATTTTCAATTAGCAACCATTGTGCTATTTTGAAGCCGTGCGAAATGGCCCTGAACTGAGGAAACTCCACCCAAAACCCCAACTTATATACAAACAGGAAACAAAGGATCTTCCCGCCAATGCACGCTATTGGTCAGTTTCCTTTTGAATTGACTGGATCCAGCAAACAGGATCTGCCCATAGAATCATAGAATCATGGAATATTAGAGTTGGAAGGGACCTCCTGGGTCATCTAGTCCAACCCCCTGCACTATGCAGGACACTCACAACCCTCTCGCTCATCCCATCACCTGCCACCCCCTTGAGCCTTCACAGAATCAGCCTCTCCGTCAGATGGCTATCCAGCCTCTGTTTAAAAAATCTCCAAAGATTGAGAACCCACCACCTCCCGAGGAAGCCTGTTCCCACGCGCTGGCCAATCACACGCACAGAATCATGATCCTTCAGACTCAAGCTTAGTCCTCGGCAGGTCTAGGCACCCAACACGTCACATCTGTCAAAGTCCAACCAAGACGAGATCTACAAGCACTTGAAACCCATGGCAACACTCTGAACAGTGAGACTGGCCTTTGTTCAACCAATGTTACCTGTTTCTTAATTATTGTTTTGAACTCTATTGTGAGTCCTCTCCCTGCCCATCCTCCCGTCCTTACACAGGGAATTAAAGCCGACTGATAAACCCTGCCAGGAAAACCCGGGGCATCCCAAGAGCACATGGTTTCATTGTCATTGCAAAGGATCCCAGTGTCACAATGCTGGGCGGGTTCCTCTTGGGTCTGCTAAATACCCGGGGGCAATTACAAATGGGGGAGCCAGTTAAGGAGATTACTAAAGCGCATGAGATCTTCATTAGGCACGGGTATCGTTTTTAGACCTATCTTTGGCCCACAAGAATTTGAAAGCTTAAATATACTCATAATAAATTGGTAATACTAATTTTTTTTTTTTTAAAGAAAGCATGATAACTCGTGGAAGTTTCAAGCAGGCCTCTGTCGCAATGGGTTTTCACCAGGGAATGGGCTGGAAGTTGACATGGCCTGCTGCAACATGCCCTGGCCAAAGGACAAATTGAAGGCTTAAGTTCTCATGGAGGTGGAAAACCTGTGTCTTCTGGGCTGCACCAGGGCTAAAGGGAGACAGGGCGTGTCCCTGACATTTCAGCTTCTCTTCTGCCTCAGCTGTGTGGGATTCTCATTTAGGAGGGGTTATGTTACAAGAGTGGGTGCCTGGTCTACTGTGCAGCTATGGGGGGCAGGGCTATAAAAGAATTAGGAGAGGGTCCCTAAGAAAGGAGCAGGCCTTTGCAAGCAAGGTTAGAAGCCTCCAGACGGGACCAGGGAATCTCGTGGAAATACAGCTGCTCTCCAGATGACCCAAAAAAGGTTTGCTTCGGAAGGTAGAGTCTATGGTCAGGGTGTCCAACATATGATCTAGGACTGAATCTGCACGGAGCTTTTATTCCAATCCCAGGTCAATTCAGTCCCTGCCGTCTCCACTGAATGCAATTTATATTTTGGTTTTAGGCCATTTAAATTTTCCCTCTGCAACAAGCAGAATTAATCCGGAGTGACCCTACCTTTTCCCCGCAATATCCTAGAGTGGATATAACCCTCAATATTTGAAAAATTGGCATGAGAAAGCATGCAGCTCTCTGCTTGCTGTTGAGCCTCGTTGCAGAAAAAGACTGATTGGCCAAGGTTTCAGTTCAAAGGCTTCTTCATTCCGAAGCTGCAAGCTTGCCTTAAAGGGGAAGTCTTGACTTCTCTCGGCAGAAGCTCCAGAAGCCCTAACTTCTCTCAACAGAGATTTCATCTTTGTTTTTTCTCCCTCCTCTGCTGTCTCCAATCCTCTCCCCCCCCCTTCAAGAAAAGAAAGAAAGAGGCTCCTGCTGTGCTTGGCTCCCCCCCCCTTCTGAGCTTCCCTAACCACGTGCAGAATACTTCTCTGTTTCAATGGGGAGGGGGAGGGATAGAGGAAGAGCCGAGTTCAAATCAAACTGGATTCAGCAGGATCCACAATGGAATAAACAAAGTAAGTGCAGATTCAGCCCTGGTCTGTCCTCTCAATTGGGCCAGGTTGTGCATGCAAGACCACCGCCCTCCTTTGGGGGGGAGGTCATCACCTCCAGGGCAGTACATATACATGCTAGGCCTCCCTGTACATTTCAGCAGCAAAGGCTGCCACTGTCATCACCCCTTCTTCTTTTTCTTCTCTTCTGCCCGCCTCTCACTCTTTCTCCATCATGATGCCAGAGGAGTGGCCCTTGCATAAGGGAAGGAAGCAGAAGGAAGGAAGGAAGTCATTAGGTATAAAGGCGGGGAACTGCTGATGGCAGCAGGAATTAGGGAAGTGTAGGAATGGGAAGACAGGTGTGTATCGGGGGGGGGGGGTGTAAGGGCCTGGAGGTCGAGGCATAGAAGAGAAGGGCTGAAGCGCTTGCAGTGGGACATGGGCTTAAAATTGCACTTGGGTAGCCATGGGACAGGAGGGGAAATATAGCTGGGGGGGAGGTGCTGAGTGTTAGCGTTGGGGGGTGGCATGCAAAAGCAGTGGTATAGTTGGAGTGTTCAGCCACCTTAAGGATGAGATTGTGTTGCGTCATTTTTTATTTTCTAGGAACCTATACCAGGTCAGCTCTGGTTGGTATTTGGATGGGAACCAGATGAATGTTTAACACATTTTTAAAATATATTTAAAAATTAATTAACTCCCACCCATTCAGGAAATCCTTCCAGGGCCATCAAGAATACTCAAAGTCCATGTCCAGTAGGGTATCCAACTCTGGGTTGGAAAATACCTGGAAATGTTGGTGGTAGAACCTGAAGAAGGTGGGATTTCAATTGGTTACAATGCCAGAGAGGAGAGGGACTTCAATAGTCTATAACGCCATAGTGTCCACCTTCCAAAGCAGCCATTCTCTCCAGGTGGTCTGACCTCTGTTGCCTGGAAATCCACTGTAATCCTAAGAGATTGCCAGCCTCTATCTGGAGATTGGCAACCCTAATGTCCAGTCTGAAATGTACCCCCTCCAACTGAGCCCTGGCTTAGCATGGGCTCTCCTTAGAAGTCTCTAAGTTGTTGTGTGACCTCAGTGAACTCAGATTCCATTCTGACCTTGAAAGTTGTAGTGGGATATGTTTGATGTCATCATCTCACACCAGAACCCAGAAGATGACTCTGCTGTTCTCTACCTTAAGTCTCAAAGCAGCTTCCAGTTGCCTCCCCTTTCTCTTCCAACCACAGACGTTTTGTAAGGTAGGTAAGACCTCTGAGAGATCCAGGACTGGTCCATGGTCCTCAAGAAGGCTACCTGTGGAGGAGGAGTGGAGAGTCGAACCTGGTTCTCCAGGTTAGAGTCCACCACACCTAACCTGCTACTCTGGACCTACTCCAAGCCCCAATTGATTCCAGGGATTATAGAATACATAATGTACTCCAGATTGTTTGGAGGGATGGGTTCCATAGATTTTTCCAGGAGAGTGGTAGGAATAGACTAGATTTCCACCAACCCAGCTCCCCTCTCCCTCGGTAAAATGCACATGGATTTCGCAGAACACGCTCAATCAACAGCTTGTCACTCATGAGCACGATCCCATCATATTTCTGAAGTGAAGTGTTTAAGAAGTTTAAGAAGGAAGAAAATGAGTTATTGAGCAATGGAAGAAATAATTACCCAGCAACTCATTTATGATCAGACCCCCTTTAGTCATAAGGAAACAGAGGAGCATCCATGTTCAGAAGGTGGCTGACTCACCCAGGTTTGTGGGTGAGTGTGTTTCCGCACCTCTACCAAATGCCACTTATTTCTACATCCCGGTTCCAAAAGGATGAGGAGGTTCCCTCCCCCCCCCCCTTCAGATCCACATATCAGAAGTGAATATTCATGTACTTGCGTGAATGCATCAGTATGAACGTGCTTCTGTTGAGAGAGGTTCTTTATTTATCGAATGAGCCAGAATTCAAAAAGAACCCCCATAATATTCCTCTGAGCTAATTCAGTCTGGTGTGGGGAATGCTATTTCCCCATTTCCTGTGCTTTCAGGGGGTTGTAATCATAGTCAACCTGGCAGAGGAGTCCCAAAGAGGTTCCTTAGTGCTCCTTCATTCCCTCCTGTTCATTTTTTGTTTATGGTATTTGTGTTTTATTAGAGTACATCTGTATTTTAGCTTGGCATTCGGTTAGCGTTGCTAACCTAACTGGGGGAACTTGGTCTGTTTAGCCTGGAGAGGAGACAACTGAGGATGTACCAGAAAATTTTACAACCTCCAGATATTTTCTTGATACTGTCATTGTCCTGCTCCAAACCCCCTGAATATAATCTGCATTTTTTTAACATTAAAGTGGTAAGAATCAAATAGAGTCCCGAGATTTCTTTGTCTAGCTAATTGTAATGCCTGATTAATAAAATGCCTTTTCCAAGCCGAGGATTATGTCAATGGGAAAGCATTTGCTGCCCAAGCTACTTTAAGGTTTCAAAATGAAAGAATGCACAAGAATGCGTTTGTGCATTAGTAGCACTTGCCCACCTTAGGAATATCGGGGCAAAAGAATGCTCAGGTCACAGTGAGCCATTGACTTGAATGAAACTCTTCCGCCATGCATGGTGGCCCATTTCCCTCCCATTTCCATTGCCTGCTTGGATCTGAGGAAAAACAGACTTATGAAGCCCCCGGAAAGGAAATTACAAATAAGACTTTATGTTAGTTGCTTTATGTCAAGCTAGATCAGCCTTTCTCAAACTTTTTAACCCCTGAAATGTTATTCAGGCTTCAAGAAACCCCAGAAGTGATATCAGCCAGCCATGCCTTCGTGCCACGCCCCTGGAAGTCATGCCACTAGGAGCCATGTTGCAGAAATATATGGCCACGTCACCCAATTTTTAAAAAAAATAAATATATAAATAATTAACTCCCATCCGATCTGCAAAACCCTTCCAGGGCTGTCACAAAACCCTGGTTGAGAAAGTCTGAGTTAGATCATTGGCTCATCTTTGCTCAATGTGATTCCCCAGATGTCCATGGACTACAATTACCATGAGCCCCTGCTGTTGTTTGACATGGTGACCTGACTTCCTGGTCTTCATCCAGAAGTGATGCCACTATTCAAATAATCTCTTTGTCCTGCTTGGCTCAATTGGGGACTTCCTCCTCCTTTGAGCACACTTCCTCCCTGCTTGCCTCCCGAACACAAGAATGATTGCAGTCAACAGTTAGAGGGTTAATTAGGTCTCTCTCTCTCTCTCTCTCTCTCTCTCTCTCTCTCTCTCTCTCTCTCTCTCTCTCTCTCTCTTTTTCTACCCAAAATAGTTTGTCTTCATAATAAAACTATGTTATTCTTTTAAGCAGCCTGGTGCTTCTTCCTCTTGCATATCTAAACTCTGCCAAGAAAACCTAGGTAGATCTTCCTGGTTTCCTGAGGAACTGATCACAGCTGCTTGTGAAGAAACTCCACAGGCGTTGTGTATACCTATCCGACTTGGACCTAGAGGCCTTAACCGGAACAACTCCAGCAGCCCTCCTAACAACAGCAACCACCACAGCGACTCCTCCCCAGGTGCCACCAGGAGGCTTCTTCCCCAAACATTAACTCGTTCGTCACCGTATCACCCGTCGTAACTCTTTGCCGCAGCCGCGGTGACTAATCTCGGAAGGTTCGTTCGCATGTGGAAATCCCCCGGGGTGGATCGGTCACCTGATGTGGAATGTGCATGCCTAAACAGAACTCGAGTTAGCGACTTGGCTTCTACTGGATGAATTTCAGAGGATCGTCTTATTTCCTATGCCCTTCAAGTACACTCCGATTCTCTGCTTCTTGGGCACCGAACAAGAAGGGAACTGGTGTTTGCGTTGGCTGCCGTGCTCTGCTTCAGATCACGGCAGAAGTTGTCATCTGCGGCTCGCACACACTTGGCGTTAACGCCCTTTCGAGAGATGCCACCCCAAGATGGCAAAACAGACAGAATTCCTGGCGGATCAGCACAGCCAAGTTTCATGTTACAGTTCTCCTTTCTGAAGGGGGTTGGGGGCGTGGGGTGGGGAGCAAGAGCATCATACCTGTTTACAGGAAGAGGGGTTTTTTTGGAGGGGGGGGTGGGAAAGGTCAGGGAAAGTGTATAATTATTATCAGCTTTGCCAAGGCCACACCTGGACGGGGTGCTTAGCGCCGATACAAGAACCAACTTGAGCTGGCTTGGCAAGCGTCACCAGAAAGAGCTCACCGTAGAAATTAACAGATTGGAATTAACCGTGTCTTAAGAGGCCACGTCACACTGTGGAGCGGGAGGCGGCCCAGAACGGCCCACAGAGATCTCCAAGCCGGCAGCCAAGGCCACCCCGGTCTTTAATGGGCAGGTGTGGTCCCCAAAGAGTTCAGCTCTTGAGTGATGCTCCGACCGGAGCCACGAAAACAACAGCTTAAAATTGCAAAATTTCATGCAAGTTAAAGACATCCTTCGGGTTACTGGCAAGCAAGTTGATTTAAAAAAAATACGAAAGGTGAAACTTGTTTCTTAAATGGCACTTTGCTACTGTAGGTGCCCTTTTCTTCTGTTTCAGTTGGCTGCAGAGGAGAGGACACGCAATGGGTTTAAATGGGTTTAAACTACAAGTACAACGATATAGGCTAGATATCAGGAAAAAGATTTCACAGTCAGAGTAGTTCAGCAGTGGAATAGGCTGCCTAAGGAGGTGGTGAGCTCCCCCTCACTGGCAGTCTTCAAGCAAAGGTTGGATACACACTTTTCTTGGATGCTTTAGGATGCTTAGGGCTGATCCTGCGTTGAGCAGGGGGTTGGACTAGATGGCCTGTAGGGCCCCTTCCAACTCTATGATTCTATGATTCTAGGATTCTATGATTCTTTATTTGTGTGTTTGCACACGCATGCAGGCTCAGACGCATGTATTTAGGCAATAACGAGGGATGCATTCAGACTGGTGCAGAAACGGCTACTTCTGGAATTGCGCCTCTTCAGAATAGCTTTTGGAACTTTACAATTGGATTTTCCCTCATGCCGATAATGATCTTACCTGTACCAAGGGGGCATCTCAGGACAAATACCGCTCTATTCTGCATTGGTTACACCTCATGGTCCTTCCCCAGGTAAAAATGGGAAGGTAGCGGAGAGTTATAACTGGTGTGGTTAAGAGTGGTAGCGTTTAATCTTCCCCAGTCTTCCTCCACATGCAGCCAACTGGGTGATCTTGGGCCAGTCCCAGTTCTCTCAGAGCTCTCTCAGCCCCACTGACCTCACAGGGTGTCTGCTGTGGGAAGAGGAAGGGAAAGGTGTTTGTAAGCCGCTTTGAGACTCCTTTGAGAAATGAAAAGCATGGTATTAAAAAAAACAGCTCTTCTTCAGGGATATTTTAGGCAGATCCTGCGTTGAGCAGGGGGGTTGGACTCGATGGCCTTGATTGCCTCTTCCAACTATGATTCTCTATCCCTCCAATTCCCAGGAGAATCCGGGAGGGATACATTCTTGCAAGGAATGCTAGATTTCGAATGCCCACGTCTGAAGCTTTCTATCGCGTTGCAGCACCAAGGCTTTTTTTCTTTGCAATCGTTTTCAAGCATAAATGGGAAGCTACAGGTCAGGGAAACATCTCTCCTTCCAGGCTTCCTCTCCTTAAGCAAATTGGTTGCAAGAAAAACATCTGCCAGGCAGCCTGACAATACCTGTTAGAAAGATAAGATCTTCCTGTGAACTCAAGGAGAGGAAAGATTCAACCCTCCCTAGTTATCTGGCTTTGATTTACATCAGGATAATTATATCTTCATTGCTGCGGGAAATGTTTTTGGGGAAACATTGCACCTGCAGACGTTCCTTCCTTCCTTCCTTCCCTCTTTCCTTTCTTCCTTCCTTCCTTCCTTCCTACCTTTCTTTCTTTCTTTCTTTCTTTCTTTCTTTCCCTTCCCTTCCCTTCCCTTCCCTTCCCTTCCCTTCCCTTCCCTTCCCTTCCCTTTCTTTCTTTCTTTCTTTCTTTCTTTCTTTCTTTCTTTCTTTCTTTCTTTCTTTCTTTCTTTCTTTCTTTCCCTTCCCTTCCCTTCCCTTCCCTTCCCTTCCCTCCCTCCCTCCCTCTCTCCCTCCCTCCCTTCCTTCCTTCCTTCCTTCCTTCCTTCTTTTCTCAGTTGCTGCTTTTAAAAAAAATTACTGTAGATTTGCTGCCCCAGCACCAGGTCAATTGTCACAGACTGAGACCAATCCGGATTAATTCAAAAGTAAAGTTGCTGGTGGGTTTGCGGGATTCCAGAAGGCGAATGCATTATGCGGAAGAAATCCTGCACTTTTCAATGAGGCGGGTGCTTTTGAGCAGCATGGAGCCCCCCGCCCCCGCCTCCGGTATGCGATTCTATTCATTCTATTCACAAACACTTAAATAACAAGGGGGGGGGGTTGAGTCCAGCGGCATCTTTAAAACCAGCAAAAGTTTTATTCAAAGTATGAGCTTGACATTGTATCTGGGGAAGAAAACTGGAGCGCGTCCAGAGGAGGGCAAGGAAAATGATGAGGGGTTTGGAGACCAAATCATATGAGGAAAGCTTGGGAGAGCCTGGTCTGTTTAGCCTGGAGAGGAGGCGACTGAGAGGCGATATAATAGCCATCCTCAAATACTTGCGGGACAGTCATATAGAAGATGGAGCAGAGTTGTTTTCTGTTGCCCCAGAAGGCTGGACCAGAACCATTGGGTTGAAATGAATTCCAAAGAATTTTTGGCTAAACATCCGGAAGAAGTTCCTGACAGTTAGAGCAGTTCCTCAGTGGAACAGGCTTCCTCGGGAGGTGGTGGGCTCTCCTGTGAAAGTTTTAAAGCAGAGGCTAGAGAGTCATCTGATAGAAAGGCTGATTCTGTGAATTTAGGCATATTATAAGTGGCCGGGCACAAGGGATTGTGTCTGAGCTTGGCACTTGTGGCCCTTTCTTGCATGTCCAGGGAAATGTTGATCTCCACTTTAGGGTTGGGAGGTGAATTTCCTCCAGGCCAGGCTGGCCAGGGATTCTGTTTGGTTTTTTGGGGGGTGGGAGGGGGCATCATCTGGGCATAAAATTGAGGACACTGTGGGTGGGCAGGTAGTTGTGAATTTCCTGCATTCTGCAGGGGGTGGACTAGATGGCCTTGGAGGTCCCATCCAACCTCCCATCCCATAATTTTAAGGTTGCCAAGCTCCGAGTGAGGCCTGGGGATCTGGCATTACCACTGATCCATCCCCCTGGACAAAATGTCTGCTGCAGAGGGTGGACAGTTTAGCCTTGCACCTCTTGGAAGTCCTCCTTAAGCCCTGGGCTCCCCAGAGTTCAACCCCCAAATCTCCAGGAGTTTCCCAAGAAGGAGCAGGAAGCCTCAGTTCCCAAGGGTGAACCAGAAAAGTCACCCACTTCTCTTGATGAGGACCACTTAGGTAGATTGTGTGTGGGTGGACAGAAGGGACTGTGTCGGTGCTTGGCTCTTGTGGCCCTTTCTTGCAGGCCCAGGGGAATGCCAGTCACCACTTTAGGGTTGGGAAGTGAATTTCCTCCAGCCCAGACTGGCCAGGGATTCTGGGGGTTGTTGGGGGGCATCATCTGGGCATGGAATTGGGTCACTGTGGGTGGGCCGGCAGTGGTGCATTTCCTGCATTCTGCAGGGTGCTGGACTGGGCGAGCCTGGAGGTCCCTTGCAACTCTATGATTCTACGACAAAGGAGCAGTAATTCGCTTCGTGCTTTAGCCCCTTTCCTCCAGGCTGGGAAGAGCTGCTGACTGCAGGCATTACTCACCAGAGAGGCATGCCTAACCACTCACTTCTCTGCTGCTCCTTGATTAAAAATTACAAATCATGTCTGTTTCTATGGGAATGAGCTTCCTCACCGCCAAAACACTGCCGGGGGGGGGGGGGCTCTCTCCATCGCAGCCCTTTCCCCAGGGTCCCTGGTCACTCTCAGAAAGGTCAATATTAGGAGGGCAAGGCCCAAAGGGGAAGGCATCCCCCCCCCCCAAAGACATATAGCAGTAGAGGAACAGTAAGACGTTTTCTGCATCGAGGTGCAGGAAAGAATCTAACCTCCTTTCCCTCCTTTCTCCCCGACCGCTGTCCGGTTTATTACAAAAAAGCCCCTTCTCGGGATGAAGGGTCACTGCCTTTGCCAAGGGAAAGTGCATCTTTTGTACCGGAGAAGATCAAAAACAAACTCACTTGGGCAGAATCCCTGGTTTGCTCTCCAGATTATTATGGCAGCTAATGAAAGAACCTGACTTCCTGCCTTCAACAATTAAGAAATCAGCTGCCTTCGGTTACCCCTAACAACTCCAGCTGCCAAGGAGATTACTGAGCAAACAGCCTTCCGCGGTTCGAGCGGCCCAGCCAAGGGGAGAGCGAAAGAGCAATTGCATTCCCAAGGGAACTGCTTCCCCTTCGATCTTTGGGGACAGGGGGAAGGAAGTGGGGCTGCTGAGCATTTTAATCGGGGGAGATTTTCCAAGAGGGGGTCTTAGCTAATTTAGGGCACGGTACACAAGACCTTTTGGCCACGCAGAGAAGAAGATCCTTCCTACGAAGGGCCAATATGGGCACATACATGTTCAGTGTGCATTTATTGCTCGCCTTGCCGCTTTTAAGGCCCTAGGGGGAGTAACAAGGGCAAGCTCCACTTCAGCCCATGGGGGTTCATTTTGCCGCTTTCGTACCTGTTTGCATAGGACTTTTGCCTTGCCACTGGGAACCCTGGGGAAGCAGGATTCCCAATGGTGCAAAGAACACTGCATCTTGTACCCACAAGGGCTCTATGCAGGTATAGCGATAGATAAGCTAGCCCCCCCCCCATTTATCCCCCTCCCCCAGTGTGGGATTACCACCTCCAATCCCCTGCTCCTGAGGAATTGAGACACAGGAGGGGAAAAATAGCTTTCCCATAGTGACACTCTAGGAATTTCCCCTAGCATTTATGATAAGTACCATAGGGACTAAGTCAGGCAGCCTAGAGCATCGTTCAAAAGTGCTTAGCTCGGGCTAAATCAATATGGACTTAGGAGGGTTGCTAACCAGCAAAAGGAGAGACCTAGGCTCGTGTTGCAGCAATGTAGCTGACAATGCAGTGACATAACTACTGGCATGCACTGAAAGTACTGTCAGTGCATTGCCGGCAATGCAGGGTACCCTGGTGTTTGGACCAAGACTCTATGGTAGATGCCTCTTTTACCATAGAGTTTTAACCCAGAGGATCCCATATCACCAGGATATGCACTTATGGCACATGTCAGAAGTAATGTCTCTACATTGCCAGCAGTGTTGCTCAATGCTTCCTTTCCACCATTATTGTTAAGTCCCCAGCCAACCAGCTGAGGGGGCAGCTGGGGAGGGGAGCAGGGGCAGACCAGGGCACTGTCTTGGTCTCTCCACAGCTTCCTGGGAAATAACCAACTGTTTCCTGGGATATAATTCCACTGCCCGTTGAATTCAACTACTTATTCATTCACTTCCTTTATGTCGGCAGAGTTCAAAGACGCAAGAGAGCCGAGCACCATGCTGCTTCAAAGAATAAAATACTTGTATTTGACAGAGGAGAGAAGAGAGTCCTAATAGTCTTAACTGGTCTGTTGCTCATTCTGCCTGCTGAGGAGGCAAGCAGGGAGGAAGTGTGCTCAAAGGAGCAGGAAGTCCCCAAAGAGCCAATCAGGACACAGAAGAAGAGTATTTGAAAAATATCAGCAAGTTCCTGATCTAACTATGCTAAATATAACTCTCCTGTGATGCCCCCTGCTGGATATTCTTCATATGTTTTAGAATCGTGCATGCTACAGATTAAAGTTGAGCGCTCTGGCGCGGTTCGGCCACTTCGGTAATCACCGAATCGGCCGAACCGTGCTGGTCCGCATAACCCTACTACAGATCTTGCACATCCCAGCAACGCTTGCACCACTCTCCTCCACTCCATTGACCTGCGGTCCCCCAGCAAGCGACCCTGGCAGAGTGAGGACTTGAACCTCGGCCTGGCAGTACCCTGCCCTACACTCTAACCACTATGCCATTTCGGCTATCATACACACAGAGAGAGACTTTGTCACTTCATTATGATCCAGGGATCATAGCTTCAAGGCCGAATGCGTTTTCAACGGGTCCTCACAATCACATCTCTCTATGCAAACAAGAGCTTTGTGGCACCTCAAAGACTAACCGGTTTATTGTAGTATAAATAACGGCTGGCTTAAACAGTAGGCATACAACATGATCCCATTTGTGTTTACTCAGAGGGAAAGTGTCAGGGCATTGCAAGCTTCGTGGGGTATTAACCAGGCCTAAACTGGCACATTTACAGGAGAGGCCCGTGGTCGGCGGGTTTTGACCGTACTTCTCAGGCCTGCATAGAAACAGCACAGGCATCTTTTGCATTTCATGGCCTTAAGCCCTCCGTTCACGTGTTTTTTTCTCACGTATGTAGCCAGAGCTGCTGAGTAAGCATTAGGGTCACCAGCCTCCAGGTGGGAGAACTGAAACAGGCAAAGCTGAACTCTGTAATAAAGACAATGGAGAACCTGTAAAACTGATTTGTTCAGCTTGAGGAAGGATGTTATTGTGATGAACTCTTCTTCCGACAATAAGTTATACAAAACGTGAGTCCAAAGGCACCTTTAAAACCAACAAAGTTTTATTTGATTCAGCTTTCTGGGACTCGCGCTTTGTTCTGCAACTTCAGACCAAGACGGCTCCCCACCTGAATCAGTACGTGATACAAGTGTTTGCAAATTCAGAAGACTACAGTTGTCCTCTACCATTCCCCGGAGTCCATTTAAGTTTACAGCAGCCTTTCTCAACTTTTTTACTGTTGAGGAACCCCTGAAACATTCCTCAGACTTCGAGAAACCCCAAAAGTGGCGTGATCAAGGAGAATATAGTTGGGAAGCAGAGCTGTGGACACGCCCACCTGGGGCCCCTCCCCTTTCCACCCCCTCCAGGCCCATCATTGGCCATTGGGGGGGGCAAGTCAACATGGTCATATATCACCCAATAAAAGTTTAACACATTTAAGAAATATATTTTAAAAATAAATTAACTCATTCAGGAAACCCTTACAAGGCCGTCAAGAAATCCCGGGGTTTCCCAAAGCCCTGGTTGAGAAAGTCTGTCTTGCAGAGACCAAAAATTCACAAGGCTCTACCTCTAGCAGGCAGCACGGTTGCAACAGAAACAAATGTTTCAAGCCATACAGTGAGCAAGGTCACAGGGAGAAACGTAGCTACAAGGTGCCAGATATTGTAAAACCCCATTTCACCCTCCATCCGGATGCAGCTTTATGAAGCCTCAACGAAACTGTGCACAAAATTTCTGCTTTTCATCCCGTAACTCTGGCTTCCACTCTTCTGATATTATCATCCAGAAGTCTACGGCAGGGGTAGTCAACCTGTGGTCCTCCAGATGTCCATGGACTGCAATTCCCATGAGCCCCTGCCAGCATTTGCTGGCAGGGGCTCATGGGAATTGTAGTCCATGGACATCTGGAGGACCACAGGTTGACTACCCCTGGTCTATGGGACATCTTTGTAATTGTTTGAACAGCATTTCCCCTTAATCAGGGTTGAAATTAATTCAAAAGTATTTGTGGCTAAACATCCGGAAGAAGTTCCTGACAGTTAGAGCATTTCCTCAGTGGAACAGGCTTCCTCAAGAGGTGATGGGTTCTCCATTTTGGGAAGTTTTTAAGCAGAGGCTAGATAACCAGCCAGAAATGCTGAATCTGTAAACATAGACAAATTGTGAGTGGGTGGGAAGGGTGTTATCTGGGCATGGAATTGGGGTCACTGTGAGTAGGCAGGTAGTTCTGAGTGTCCTGCATAGTGCAGTGGGTTGGACTAGATGACCTTGGAGGTGCCTTCCAACACAATGATTCTATGATTCCAAGGCAAATGATATGTCTGGTTTGTTTGTTTTTTTTACATCTAACACAATACCGACCTAGCTGCCCCTCTTGAAGCTCTCTCTAGGGTAAATTGCAGAATGTGTGCCAAGTTCTCACCAGGGCTTGGCCCAGGATTTTGTTTTCAACTCTAGTGTTGAGAGCTGGGATAAAAGAAACATCTGAGCATGGACGGCTCGCCTTCCCCTCGCTGTTGGATAACCGCAGTCTTTCGCCTTCCTACACAGTAACCGAGGGGCTGGTTGACGTCATAGTATTATTAAGAAGAGAAACAACTTTGTATAGAAAGAGGAAGAGAGAATCAGTCCTAACTAATTGTCTGTTCTATATTCATTAATTCTGTCCTGGAGGCAAGCAGGGAAGAAGTGTGCGCAAAGGAGCAGGAAGTCTCCAAAGAGCCAATCAGGAGACAGGAGGAGACCATTTGAAAATATCAGCAAGTTCCTATTCTAACTATGCTAAATACAACTCTCCTCTGATGCCCCCTGCAGGGCATTCTTCATATTCTGTGCAATCATGCTTACTGCAGATCTTGCATATTCCAAGCAAGCTGCAGCAGCTAAAATACCAAACTCAGAGGCAAAAAAAAAACAACCCTTTCCCTCCCACTTAGCATCCAGTTTACCTTCTGTGTAATGTTTTCAAGAATCCATCTCTTCTCAGAAATGCTTTGCATCTGTTCTACATATACACACACACCCCATTCCCAACTCTCCTCATTTTATTTGGTCTACCTGATATTTCGGCAAAACTTCATGCTCTCCCATATGTTCCTGGAAGGGTTTTCAACATTGCACAGATGTTTACTTAGCAGGCCTCTAGTAGTGCTCCAGTGGAGAAAAGGGAATATTTGCCTTCTTTCACAAGCCTGTTTCGTTCCTCTCTCTTGAGCGAAGAGTGTATCGTTTTACTCTGCTTTCCCTTTGGGTTCCCTTGTCAGTTGGGGGGGGGGTGCTTATCAGGTCTCTTGTTTTCTCTTTCTCTCGTCCTTTCTGTTTTTTTCCCTCTCCAGTCTAAGGTTGACATTTGGCTTCTTCTCTCAAGGCTTCTTCTACAGACTGTGTATTTTTTAAAAGACATACTTCAGTAAAGCTTTCCCAAAGGGATTGCAGATTGCTGAGTAAGATCTTGTTGTTGTTGTTAGGTGCGAAGTCGTGTCCGAACAATGATCCTCCAGGCCTTCCTGCCCTCTACCATTCCCCGGAGTCCATTTAAGTTCGCACCGACTGCTTCAGAGACTCCATCCATCCACCTCATTCTCTGTCGTCCCCTTCTTCTTTTGCCCTCGATCGCTCCCAGCATTAGGCTCTTCTCCAGGGAGTCCTTCCTTCTCATGAGGTGGCCAAAGTATTTGAGTTTCATCTTCAAGATCTGGCCTTCTAAGGAGCAGTCTTCTAATGACAGTAAGACCTAGTGTGGGTCAAAAATGGAATAAAGTCACAGCTGACTGGCCTAAAGTCACCCTGTTAGATGCATGTGGAGGACTGGGGAATCTGTTCTGACCGAGCAGTAATCTCAGGGCTCTCTCAGCCTCACCTTCCTCAGAGGGTGTCTGTTGTGGGGAGAGGAAAGGGAAGGCGACTGTAAGCCACTTTGAGACTTCTTCAGGTAGAGAAAAGCAATATATAAGAACCAACTCTTCTTCTTCTTCTTCTTAACCACTACAGCACTGTAAGGGGTGGATGTGACCAGATTTTAGCCTGTGTCATATCAGCTGTAGGATCCTGGCTAGCCCCAGACATTTTATTTATTTATATTTATTTATCATGCTTCTATACCGCCCTCCCCGGAGGCTCAGGGCGGTTTCATTTGAGTGATTTATCCATATTGTGTATTTGTTACTATTATTATAAGCCATTTGGGGTTCCTTTGTGGAGAAAAGCAGGATAGAAATATTTAAATAAATGAGGAAGAAGAGATGCTTTTTGTATGCTGCTTTTTTTATCTACCAAGAGTCTCAAAGCGGCTTATAATCACCGGCCCCTCCTCTCCCCACAACAGACACCTTGTGAGGTGGATGATGCTGAGAGAGCCTTGATATCACTGCTTGGTCAGAACAGCTCTGACCGGACTGCAACAAGCCTCAGGTCACCCAGCTGGCTGCATGTGGAGGAGCAAGGCCATCAAACCCAGCTCCTTGGATTATAAGCCCCTGCTCTTAACCGCTGCACCAAGCCGACTCCTACTGGAGGCTAGCTTCCCATACTCTCCACGCCAAGCATGCTGTCCCAAGGAAAATTCACTGTGTCCCCTGAGACTTCTGAACCCAAAGCTTTCAAAAGCTGCCCTGCACCAGGCCCAGCACAGCTGCAAACAAAACGTGTCAGCAAATGATTGATCGATCGTGCAGGTAATTCCTTTGACAGGGATCAGAAAGAGGCCCAGTAATGTGAGTTAATGAAATCATATTTAACTAAGGGTGTGTGTTTAGACTTGATCTTGCCTTGGTGACTTAGCCATTAGTCGGAATTCATTGTTTACCCTCAGAATTCTTATCGGGACTTTGGTTGTGTTTGCGTGTGATGCTCTCTGCCCCCCCCGCCTCCCCCCCGAAAACAACTGCCAAACTTGTCCTACGTGATCCAGCTCCGGAATAGACAAAAACCGAGATCACAGCGGCCGGTCGAGAGCAATGATCTCATCCGCTTGAACCGGTGTGGCTTCTTTTTGCTGCCGGAAGCTGTTTGGTTGGGACTTCCTCTTCCGCAGGCGTCACCCTGGGTGTGCATCTCTCCGGCGATTCCCCAATGAGGCCCTAGGAGAGCTGAGCACCAAGAGAAGAAGAAGAAGAAGAAGAAGAAGAAGAAGAAGAAGAAGAAGAAGAAGAAGAAGAAGAGTTGGTTCTTATATGCCACTTTCCCCTACCCGAAGTAGGCTCAAAGCAGCTTACAGTCGCCTTCCCATTCCTCTCCCCACAACAGACACCCTGTGGGGTGGGTGAGGCTGAGAGAGCCCTGATATCACTGCTCGGTCAGAACAGTTTTATCAGTGCCGTGATGAGCCCAAGGTCACCCAGCTGGTTGCATGTGTGGGAGCGCTGAATCGAACCTGGCATGCCAGATTAGAAGTCCGCACTCCTAACCACTACACCAAGAGGTGCTGCAAAGCTCTTTCAAAATTACTTTGGAGGCTGAGACTGTCCAGTTGGTGGAGCTCTTCAGCTAGGGGGAGGTCTTCAAAAAACGGGGTAAAAGAATTAAAATTGCCAGCTTGGGGGTCGGAAATTCCTGGAGATTTGGGGGTGGATTGCCAGATTACAGGAACTTTCTAGTGTACAGTTTTGCCTAAATGCGAGAGTGTCCCCAGTATCATGCTGATGGCTCTTCTGTTGTCCACAGGAAGTGACATCAGAGCATAACTGGTAATATTAGCATGTTGTCAACAATAGTCCCACTGGTAGCCAGGAGTGAATGGCAGCCCTACAGGATGGGAATATACACCAAGCTAGCAATTTCCCCATTTCTCTCTCACTTCCCTTCCATTTCAAGTAGAATCTGAACCGAGAGCCAGGAAATTCACAGATCTCTTTCTCACAGCACCAGTTGCTCACAGAAGTCCTGTGGGTTTTGAATGAGCCATTCCTCTTTTCCCACGCCCTGGTACACCTGAATTTAATTTCGAAGGAACTCACCCCTAAGTGTACCGCTGGCCCTTAAGGAACAGTGTGATCTTGTTTCATTTTCTAAAATGTCATGATAGCACATTGATAGTCCCTGCCTCTTGGATACAGTTTAGTGTGCGTGGTGCACACGGCACAAATAACACGTGGCAATAAACGTAAATCGAGGATAAAATAAATGAAAGTAAATAGGTGAGAGTAACAAGGGAACAGAGAGTCATGACAAAAATGAGAGCTGTATCCATCCGAACAGGGGGAACGCCGCTGGGCGAACAAGGGCAGTTTTCCATGTGTGGTAGCATGTTGATGTGTGCACAGTGAAAGGGCACACATGGAAAATACATGTATTGCTCTATTCAGACAAAATGGTAAAGTAGGTTTCCCAGCTTCCAGGGTGGCTTGGAGATCTCCCAGAATTATAACTGATCCCCAGATCATTTCCCTTACTCTGGGAAGTGAATGGTATGGTACCCCACTGAGGTCCCTTCTCTCCCCAAATCCCAGTTTTCAACTGCAAAATCTCCAGTAATTTGCTGACCAGGACCACACCAACTTTGACCCATTTTTAAAGCACTCCCCCAGCTGTGGTCTCATTGAATCATAGAATCATAGAGTTGGAAGGGGCCCTACAGGCCATCTAGTCCAGAGCAGAGATAT